>NC_092784.1:24022456-24717572 GCF_047496795.1 Chiloscyllium punctatum
GCATGGGGCGGTGGTGGTCATTGCTGCGGGTGTCACAGAGATGCAGTGTGAAGTGATCTGCAAGATGGCGTCCAGTACCCCTGTTGTAGAGGAGAACAAATTCGGTGCAAAGTATACTGTAGATGACATTGGCGGAGATACAGATAATGTTTTGTCAGATGCGAAAGGATTCTTTGTGACCGTAGATGGATATGAGGTAGGAGATGTGGGCGCAGTTTTTGCAGGTCTTGCGATGGCTGGGGAAAGTGTCGGGAGTGTGATGAAGCCTGGTGGCGGGCGTCAATCTGTCGAGGAATTCGCGGAGGGAATGGCCTCTGATCAGGGTAAGAAGGGAATTATATTCCAAGTTGTGCGGTCTGTTTGTAGGTGGCGTAAATGGCGAAGCATAATGCGATGGATGCAGAAGTTAGTGGGGTGGAAGGTGAAGGGTTTCTGTCCTTGTTCCGTTGGGAGCACGGGGGTTGGATGGCGCAGGTGCAGTAAGTGAAAGTGATGTGCTGGACGGCATCATCAAACATGTGTGAAGGGAAATTGTAATCTTTGAAGAAGGAGGCTAACTGTTTTTTTTCTGAGGTGTAATTCGTCCTCCTGGGAGCATTGGGACTGAGATAGAGCAATTGTGAATAAGGAATCGAGTTTTACAAGAGGCAGGGTCCAAGGAGATGCAGTATCTATGGAGGTTAGTGCACAAGGCGAATCATTCTCCCATAAATTATCCGACATACCCCTCAGTATCGAATGTATCTCACCAAAATCTTGTTTCATTCTTCTAGACTCAAATGATTTCAGGAACAATCTTCTCAATCTCATCTCCCGAGAACATCCTCCCATATCCAGGATGATTTGTGTTAAAATTCCCTGAAATGATTTTCCTCAAACAGGGGGACTAAAACTGTTCACATTAATCAGCTGCGATCTGACTAATGCCATGTATACTTTGAAAAAAAAAATGTCCTCATTCCATTTTAATAAAGTGAAAGAGATTATTTGACATCCCGAATACCTGCTGAAACTGAACGCGAGCTTTTCATATTTCATGTACAAGGAAACAAAATCATCTGTACGCCGAAGCTTTGTGCAGTGAATTTCCCCACTTAATATTCATTTCTGTAATTCTTCCTGGCAAAACGCATAAAGTTTTTTTTCACGTAAAATGCTGCTGAGTTTTTGTCCACATGTTTATCTTGATTCTGTCCGTCCATGATGTAGCTGTGTCACCCTCACTACTTGCATCACCATCTATTTTGTGTCATCTCTAAACTGAACAACAGTCCATTAACTTCTGTTGTACGGGTGATTAGTATATGTTGTCAACAGCTGTGGCACCATTATTGTTGGCTATGGGAATCCGCAAGTTACAATTTACCGTCATGAAAAGGCCCTCATTAGCTCTCCTCTGAATTCATCCCCTAATCCTCGATTAATACATACCACCAACTGTGTGGGTTCATGCTTCTGTGCTTGTGAAGTGGTATCATATAAAACACCGTTCTGAATAATGTTAGAATTTCAGATGTTTTCAATTTACTGCATTTCCAATAATGTATCGTGTTTGTTACGATGTAAAAATACTTCTAAAAATGTTCGATCTGATTTCTTCTTCACAAAGCTGTACTGAATCTACTTTATTCTGCAATGCATTTCTAATGCTCTGTTATTCCAACTTTAATGACAGACTAGCATTATCCCTAAGACAGAGTTAGATGTGAACCTGAGCTGAAGTTGTTAGGCTGGACACTCACCAGACCTGACCATGGATGAGTAAATGTGTTCTGGTTCCGTTCAAAACGAAACAATATCATATATCAGACAGACAACAGGGTTGAAATTAATTTCTAGTAGGGTCTTCAATAAGATGCAGACCAGGAAGACAAAGTGAGGGTATGAAATAATCTAATCCAACTGGGCTGAAGATAATCCAAAGAGGGTCTATGTAGCAAGAGAACCACTCGAGAAATAGTACTTTAAAGATCAAGGAGTTTGTCCTTGCTTTTGAGCTGAGCAGATGGAAGAGACATTCAACGGATTTTTCACGTCAGTTTTTACTGTGGAGAAAGCGAGACCCAATGTTTACACTCCATGCATGGAGAGGACGATTCCTTTTCTAAAACTATTTGACGAGGCATCAAAAAAATTGAGATTCGGTGATGTTTATTATAGCTGGATTGCATTCGAATCTGTGTGGCTTCATGCATTAACGAGTCTACATGTTCCCAGGAGTGGATTGTTAAGGGGAGAATGTGCAGGATTTGACTTGTCAGACTGCAGCATCGGAGGTCTAAGGACGACTTTATAGAGATTCATCAAGTCACGAATGCGCTCGATAAGGTGAAAAGCAAAGGTCTTTTTCCGTTGGTTACAGGAGTCCTGAACTCGTAAGCGTTACACGGAATGACAAGACATGCTTTTCACACAGAGGATGGTTTGCATGTGGAACCAACTGCAAGAGGAACTGGCTAGAGGTGCGATTACATTATTTGAAAGACATTGGGACATTTAGATGAAGAGAAAGTGTTTAGAGGGATTCAGACCAAATGCAAGCAAGATGGAATAGTTCAGTTTGGGAAACCTGTTCACCAACGATATGTTGGACTTAAGGACGCAACAGAAATCATGGAAATACATAGTGATAAGCACTTCATATTACAGGAAAATAATTGTTGGAGGTATCAGAAAATGTAAAACGGAGAAATCTCCAGACCCTATTCTCGTGAACTTTTATGAAGGTGTTGTGAAGAAAAGAGTTGAAACGCTCGCAAGAAGACGGCACAACTTGTTCTGAACAAGGTAACAATGTGACATTTGTTCGAAACAGCCAGCAGAGCTGGATTTCCATCAGGTTAAATTATGAATCAAGATCCCAAACCAAAATCAGGTTTGAACTTCGCATTGTGATAATTTTATAGCCAATGAAATAATTCGGTGTTTTGTGGAATAAAACAGGATGTTTTGAACAGCTAGTCAAAGACATCCAGCTCAAAACATCCCAGAAATGTATCTACCTGAGGAATGTGGCAGAACATCGGTGACAACCTGGAAATAATCTTCACAGAAAAATACACAAAAGGAGTCTTGGGAATGCGAAGTGGTTTTGAACAGTAATGTTTTTTTAAAATCGTCATTAGGGATTTTTTATTCGGAATATTATTGTGGATTGGAAGGTAAAATTTGGTTTTAAGAGAAAGCAGCTTTAAATATTTGTTAGTTTTCATATTCTCTGTTAGACATAAAGAATAAAGTTGGGAAATTACCTTTTAAATCTTGTCCATTTGGCTACACTTTGCCTCTCGAATTTTCACGGAATACAGCACGGGATAAATACCTTTCTGTGTCGCTGGTTTCAATTAGCAAAGAGGTTTACCCTGTGTCAGAAATTTATCCCAAAACATTCTGGGAAATAAGCGTGGAAATTGCAGGACTCCTTGCGGAAATAATTGTGTCATCTCTAAATTTGAGTAAGATTCCAAATGACTGGACAGTGAAGAACGTTGTTGAAGAACGGATACAAGGAAAAGACTGGGACCTACAGACTTGTGAGTTTGAAATTGCTGGTTCGCAGATTTTTAGAGGTGGTTTTGGAAGACAGCATTTGCAGAGGCCAGAAAATATAGGGCGTCATCAGCGTGGATTCGCGAGGTGCAAACTGTATCTCACAAATTTGTTTGAATTTTTGATCAAGTACGCAAGGGAATTGCTGAGGCAAGAACAATAGACATTGCTTATTTAGGCTTTAGGAAAGCGTTTGACCAGATTCCGCATGGAAGACTAATGAGTAAAGTGAGATCACATGGGGTTCACAGTGATACTGCCAATTGGATACAAAACTCAATTAACAACAAGAGAAAGAGTGAGGTTTTGGAGGATTGTTTGTCAGACTGGAGGTTTGTGACCAGCAGTGTTCCACGCGGATCAGTACTGGCTGTTTTGTTTGTGACTTATGTAAATGTTTTAGATGTCAATATGAAAGGTAGGGATCGTCAGTTTGTGGTTGACACCAACATGAGCGATATGCATATAATGAGATGACAGCAGAAGGTTTTGTGTATATCCAACGATCATTAAAAAGGCGTTTGGATAAATACATGGATATCAAAGGATTTCAATCATATGGGCAAAGTGCAGAGAAACGTGGTTAATGTGGACTGGCATGATGATCAGTATGAACCAGTTTGCACCAAACGACCTCTTTCTGTGCTCCGAGACTCCATAACTCTCCATGGTGGTACAGTAGATAGAGAAGAAGGTTATCTAAGGTTATCTAAGATTAAAAGAGACATTGATCATTCAGGTATATGACCAAATGAATGGCAGAGAGAGTTTAACTTGGATAAATGCAAGGTACAGCATTTTGAATTATAAACTGATGTAGTTAATGTACAATTACAAATGAATAATGCTGCATAATATACACGTGAACAGATCACGAAATAGACTTTGAAAGTCGTGTCACATATCGACAGTTCCATTAAAAATGCTGTTAGAATGTTTCCGTCATTGCTCTGTTTTTTGTGGTAGAGTTGGGACGCCATGATGAGCTTGTACGAGATGTTGGTAAGGTCTCTTCTGGAGTACTCTGTCTAGGTCTGTGTCCTATAGAGGGCGAATGGCGCCAAGTCAGTGAGCAAATGTGTGACACGGCAGCTCATTGGTCAGGACGGCTGCCTCGGAGCACCAGGGTCCCAGGTGGGATTCCAGTCTCGAGCGACTGTTTGTGTGGAGATTGCATGTTCTCTCCATGCCTGTGCCGCATCACATGGTAAAATCGAGATCAGCGCATGTTTCCCACGCAAACACTTCATCACTACCCACCACCAACCAACATACCCCGAACAGCACTTTCCCCTGCCACCGCAGGAATTGGAAATCCTGAGCCCACACCGCCCCATTACCGATGTCCAAGGCACAAAAAAAGCTTTCCTTATTTGTCAGAGATTTACTTACACTTCAAACATGTGATTTACTGTGTGGTCTCCTCTACATTGGGGAGACAGGCCACCGACGTGCAGAATTCCCGCACCAACAAATCGCACCACTGACCACTTAAACAACCCCTCCCACTCAGCCAAGGACTTGAAGGTTCTGGGCCTCTTCCATTGCCAATTCCTAACCACTGCACACTTGTCGGGAGAACGCCACATCTTCAACCTTAGTACTGTCCAACCTCACGGGATTAAAGTGAATTTCAACAATTTCCTCATTTCCCCTCCCCCCACCTTATCCCAAATCCAAACTTCGAACTAGGAAACTCCCTCATGACCTGTCCTAAAATATCGAGCTTTTTTCTCACTTTTCCACTCCACCATCCTCTCTGACCTATTGCATCATCCCCACATTCATCCGCCTATCGCACTCTCAGCTCCCAAGACCTTACCCACCCCCTTCCAATTATCTTACTACTGTCTTGACTCAGAAGCCTCATTCCCGGTGAAGGGCTTTTGCTCAAAACGTCAATTCTCCTGTTCCTCAGATTCTTCTTGACCAGCGGTCCATTTGCAGCACCACACTCGACAGCAATGATTTAACTGAATAACATATGATTTCATCCCCATGCACGCCAAAGACAGAATAACAAACAGTTAAGCGACAACTCAAACGAAAACAAGACAAGCTAATTCAAGGATAATGGCCCTTGTATGGGCCTGTTAGTGCAAAGTAGCCTGAGGCTCTCTGCGGCTTCATTCACGGTCGATAAAACCACTTGTTTGGGGCTACAGTCCTGCACAGACCAATCATGAAACCTACAAACCTGTATATAGCTTGGTACACTGCCCTCCTGTTCAAAGTTCACTCGCTGCCTGTGATGGGAGATGCCAACATTTCGGTCTGAAGATAACTTGTGACAAGCATGTTCATAATCAACTTTGCTCTTGCTCCAGCACGCTGCCCAATGACATGGTGATGTGACACTGTCAACAGTCAGCAAAGGGTGGATTGGTGGTACAGGGATGGAGAGGGGTCCATGACTAAACATGAAATAAGGGAAAGATAGAACCTCGCTCTCTGTAAGTGTGAGCGACAGCGCGAGGGAGTTGTTAGGTTCGCTTGGTCATTGATCATCACTGCTTTCTCACAGCGCTGAGGAACCACATTCAACTTAATCCTCTGGCAATTATCTGTGTGGACTAGGCACATTCGCACTGTGCTGCATGAATTTTTTTTTCTGGGCGCTTCAGGGTCCTCCGACAGTCCAAAGATGTGCAGGGTAGGTGAGTTGGTGAAGCTAAATTGTCCTTAGTGTTCAGGTTTATGTAGGTTAGATGCATTCGTCTGAGGTAAATAGAGAGTATTAGGATATCAGAATTGCTCTTGCTGGTTTCCTCTTGGGGGCAAAGGTCCTGTTTGCACACTTCTGGGATTCCTTAAAATGGAATTCTCACATATTCTTCGGTACAGGCTATGAGAGAGAGGTGGGCAATGCCCCCGACAAAGCAGCATCTTCAGAAAATGTGACCATAACTAAACCTTTGTAGCAGAACTTGGAGAAGAAACATATGCTTTGTCAATATAAAAGTTGAGAAAATAAATAAATTTGAAAAATACACGACATTTCAGTCTTTTTTTAAGCAATAAGCTGCAAACTCTCCGAGCTGGGCTTTCTGCAAAAGTGTTCGTACTTCCCCGCCCTGGTCATACGTTCCCACGTTGGGCAAAGATGCACCTTTTTCTTCCAGCTGACCCCCTGCTGACTGCTGCTGACGAACCTCAATGGTTATATGACATCTCACCACTTCAATCATCCATCGCTGTCACGACCATATTTCGGGCTCATGCTGGGCCAATTCTGCTGCCATGCTCCGGTACTACCTCAGCTGTCTCGCTGCAGAATCCAGTTGTAGACATTAATGAAGCAATGATTCTGTTGGCCGTGAACAGCCGTCTCGTGGCCGACACACAAACTCCTGCAGGAAAATGCAATACCACCTCCACGACCAAGTTCCAAAGGCAAACCAGTATTCTCACCACGTCGAACGCACCCAGAAACCCGATAAAACATTTTAAAAACTGAAGTAATTCTATTCAAATCTTTTGATAACTACCTCTCTGCCTCGGTCGTTAAAGTCCACCAGCCGTCTCCATGGGCAATTAGGGCTTGTCAAGAAATGCCAACACAGCCAAAGATGCCCATATTCAAAGAATTAAAGTTTTAAACCACCCTTCATGATATCTGCACTACCTCAAATCCGTGCACCTCATCATTCTCACTTCTAACTTTTCCATATTTTCACACAGGCTACCCACAACATCTCGCTGCCAAAGCCATAAACTGTGTAGCCTCTTCGTTAAACTCCCTCCCTTGATCTCAGATTTTCAGTTTAAAATACTCCTTCAAAAAACCAAGCACATTTTGTGACCTCCATTGTAACTCGTTACATGACTGGTGTCAAAAAGTTGTGTTCGTAAAAGTTTATTTATGTCATGAAATGGTAATTGATTTGGCACTTTTAACATTAACTATTTTTATACATGGAAATGTTCTCTGAAGTGATTATTCTGTTCCTTCAAACTGCCGCTACCTGACATATCTCCAAATCATATATCATATTTGGCAAGTAATTTTGTTGTGGACATGTTCCCTCATTCCATTTCAAACAGGCATTGCACATTCTAACACTTACTTCTGCGTGGACAGCGTTCAGTCGATGCTGATATCACTGTTGCTGGGTGAACTTGCCCCAGTCTCAGCAACCATTCGAAGCATCAAACCAATTGGATCAATCAGACAGCGTGGTTGTGAGATCAATCCTCATTTTCCAATTTCAAATGGCATTGACCAGACAGTGTTCGAGCATCACTCTGAGGAGAAGAATACAGAGCAGTAGCGAGGAAAAGGGACATATTTTTGGAAAAAAGCCATTGATGTTGCTTTCTGTGATATTTATGTCATTTTGTTCCTTCAGCTGCAGATTTTTGTTCGTAGTTCCGCAATTTACGTTGTCGCAACAAAATGACAGCGATGCGAAAAGGAAAGAAGTGAATTATGAGGATTGTTTCTGTGCTGAAGAGCTTCAGTTAAGAGGTGAGATGAGGCACTTTGGGGTTGTATTTTCTGAGGAAGAGGGATAACATGAGGAGACATGATTAAGCAGTACAAAATAATGAGGGGTATGCACACGGTAGACAGAAAGAAACGCTTTCCCTTGGTGGATGGCTTCATTCACCAGGGTGCCATAGATTTCAGGTAAGAGTTAAAAAGATTTGCGGTAAAATTTTATCAGCCACCAAGTGGTTGAATCTGGACCGCAATGTCGGCAGGGGCAGGGGAGGCAGAAACCGTCACAACCTTCAGAAGCATTCAGGTCAGTTTTTGATGATAAGGCATACCGGACAAATTAATGGAAAGTGGAATGAGGAGAGCCAAGCAGTTGTTATCAACAGGAGCACGCACAATGAACAGGCGCCCCACCGGATGTACTGAGTTCTTTGGTGGTGAGTATCTTCGCCTATTCCACGGGAATCGGAGTTTCAATGTCATACCGTTGAGGACCGTCTTGGAGCTTCAAGGTTTGTGGAAAGATTTGGCCCCATGGAAGCGGGTCCAATTATTATGGGTGTGTTGTGTTGACCTGACTTGCAGCCGTTTCCTCCCATTGGTTGGATCATAACAATTGATTTATGTAAATTAGTTGTCACTGGTTTTGACGCGCATACAGTCATTTCACTATTTCAGTCATTTTCATATCTCCTAGCATAATGGCCTTATGGGGGACCTTCTTAAGGAAGAAAATTGCCAGTAGCACAAAATCAGGAAATGTTCAGCTCTAAAATCTAATTCACAGAGTTAATAGAGGTAAGGATAAAAGGAAACCAAGACAATCCTGACATTCTTAGAGAAAGAGGTATTTAAATTATGACAGAAACTTCATTCAGGATAAAAGTATCAAACAGATCAATAAATGAACTTTGCCTCAGTTGGCACGAAAAGGTCACATCAGCCAAAGAGACATGTAAAACAGTTCTCAGATATAAAATCACAGCACGGAAATCCGAACTGGGGAGTTTACCAGTTAAAAATCTTAAAATAATTCATTTGCTTCCAACTTGGTAATCTAATGCTGGAGCCGGCAGCTCGAAAGAAATCAGAAGCTCTGTGGTCAGAGCAAACGCTCACAGTTGAGGAAATACCCCGGAATCAGGATGATGTTACTGAGCAATTGCCTGTGCGTGATAACATCTCCCACAGGAATACACAGCATTTGGGTATGCGCAAACAGGTGATCATCATAAAGAATTTGTTAAAGTTACCGAGATTTTAATACATTTAGGAAGTTCGATGAAGAGCAGCTGTTCCCTTTACATGGGAAACAAACTTATGATATTATGCAAGAATTACTGCGAGTCAGAAGGAAGAACTTTTATGTTGCTTTTGTCTCAGCGAATAAAGTGGCATAATTTTATCTTGATACGTAATTTGGTTTCCGTGTTCGAATCTCTAACTCCTCTTCGAACATGCTGGAAGGTAACTTTCCAAAGGTCATCTTAGTCAGTCGGGGCCTGAAGTTCAGAAAAGAACAGATATTCCTGCTATTTAGAGCTTGCTAAATTTACATTCTCCCCCCTCCTGACTCCACGTAAAAGGAGTTATCAGCTCAACTTCTGTCAGTCCAGGTGAGACCAGACAAAACCAGAAAATAAAATGATCCACACTGCTTGTGTTCAATTATCAGCACTTTGTGATGCGTTAAGTTTTATTGGCAAAGAAAGTACATTTGTCCTCATGAAGATTCCTTTCACCCTCTATCTGCCCACCCATTCAATTTGCTCCTTGCTAATCTGATAAATTTCACCATTAGTCTCCTGTTGTTCTTCCATAATTCGAGGGAAACTTGAGCCGAATCACAACATCATATATTCACTTTCAATTTCGGATGTTTAAGTTACTTTAACGAACTGAACAAGATTGCAGGAAATTGCATCATATGGAAAACGAAAAGATTTTTAAAAGACCCTTCAAGAAAGTTACACCACTGCAGAGTCAGACAAGTGAGAAACGTTAGAGGACAATGATATTAAACCCATTTCCCAATGCATAGGTGCTCCTACACGAGCTCAGTCGTTTTGAAATGTTTATTTACAGTTGGGACAATTCCCTGGGGGCAGATTCCTCAATCCACTAACAAGTGTGCTGCCGCAACCAATTTCACTTCAGATTAAAATAGCTCAGGATCCTTTCACTTAACGCAATGCTCCCTGCGCCTTCTCAATTGAAGTGTCTCCAGTTATCATTCGACCTCGCAGCCCCTTCTTCCATTTCTCCCTGCTCCTTGTGATCAGAGTTGTTCCAGTTGAGTTTGGAACTCCCAGCCTCGGCGTTTCACGCGCTTCTTTGCCTTCATAGAAGGACTGCATGCTCACCGACTTCATCAGTGGCAGATAGAGTCGAGATCCACTCCCAATTTTGGATCGGATTGTCGCCAGTCCAACACTCAGTTTCTCTGATTCCAAACCTGGGAACCGCTGTGAAGAGCTAACTTAACGAAGTGAAACGACGTTGTTATTGAAACCTGCAATTCAACAATATTAGTACACTATCGCCTGTACGTTTCATCCTTTATAGAAATCTATCGAATTCATTCTTCAACATTCTCAATGCTGGAATCTACACAGCCACTGGGGACATCGAAGATGACGATTCAATCCAATCTCAGTGGGTTTCCCTGTTGTTCATGTGATGCTGTTCCTCGTCTATTTCTGCTGTTGCATTTATTGCTTTTTGTGTTGTGCTTTTTCATGTGATCGTATAGTGGTTCGTCCTCTGCATTGTGGCCGAAGCGACCTCCACTTAAATCAGTTCTGCACATTTGTTCCGTGTTACTCCACATAACCTGTGCAAAACAAATGCAGAAAAGAAACAATGAAATTTAAGGTGAAATTACTCTGTATATTGATTATTTTATTGCTTCAAACCGCCACTGTCTGCACCTAATCTCAGAGATTTTTCTCCCTTTCACAATGACAGTTCCCCCTTTCCATCCCTCCTCCCATGTCAGTGGGCCATTGCACAAATTAACATTCACGTTCACATTGGCACTGTTAGGTTTGTGCTGCAGCTGTCACTCCTGTTCGGTGCTTTCTGCTCCAATATCACTATCAGGACCTTGCAGACACTTAATGCAATCAGATAATGTTTTTGGGTTATCAAACCTCCTGTATACTGTTTTAATTGCATGGACCAGAGATCATTGGAGAATCGGGTTCATGAAAAGGACACAGAACAGTACGGAGTGAAAAATACGTTATTGGAAAGGACCAGTGTCTGTGGTATTCCCACATTTATTTCAAGTCAGCATTCGTCTCTTGCCAGAGTATTGTGTACAATGCTGCAATTCACATTATTGAAGCGACACGACAGCCGTGGAAAAGGTGCAGAAGTGATTTGCAAATATATTATCTGGACTGAAGGACTTCAGCTATTAAAGAGTTCAGACAGACTGGCGTTGTTTTTCTGAGAGCAGGGGAGAATGAGAGCAGACAGTATTCAGAAATAGTAAAGAATGAGAGGCATGGTTTGGGGACACTCAATAGAAGATTTCCCTATCATGGAGGGATCATTCAACAGGGAGCCAGAGATTTAAGACAACAGTCAAAAAGGTTTGAGTAGGAGCTCATAAAAAAAACGTTACCAGCCAGCGAGTGATTCGAATGTGGAACTCACTGTCTAAAAGTGTTGGAGCGGAGAAATTCTCATTACCTTGAGATATTCAGATGTGAATTTGTAATGCTCAAGGCATACAACGTTAATTGATGGAAATGGTATGAGGATAATCCAGCAGTTGGTTTTGACAAAAGAACGCATGAGTAGCCTGCAGGCTCAATTAGCTCTGACATCCACCACGTTTCGCATCCTCATCTGTCACGTGGGAGGCCCGGGTTTATTTTCCCGTTTGGGCAGCACTGACAGTTTTAGGGTTTCAAGGTTTGTGTAAAGAATTGTAGTTCCGGTGAAGAGTGCAGATGATGTGGGGATGTTCGGTGGTTTTGTGAAATTGGTTTTCAGCCGTTTTCTCTTGTTTGTCGGTGACATCCTCCAGGCTGATAAGACTCTTGTGAAGCGCTTCTGTCCAATAACGTTTCGAATTGGTTTGATTTCCTTCCCACTGCTTTCAGTTGCCGGATTTAGTCGTTCGTTGCATGTCCTGGTATGTTAGGTCCAGGTCAACATGTTTATTGTTGGAGTCATTGGATGAGTGTCGTCATTTCAGAAATTCTCTGGCTGCCCTCTGTTTAGCTTGTCCTATTATTTCTGTGTTGTCCCAGTCGAATTTGTTGTCGTCATCATCTCTGTGCATTGCTACTGCGGAACAGCTGGTTGTGGTGTTTAATGGATCAGCCAGAAATGCTTTGCAGCAATAGATAGTCCCATAGCTTCCTTAGCTTCCAACGCTAAGAGGACATGCCATGACACAACAGACCACGCACTCTATCTTATATGTAAAAAAAAATGTCTCGGAACAGACAGCCACACTCCTCTGACCACTCGGACTTATGAGAGAACATAAACCGAAAGCCACGTTCAGACAAGAACGTAGCAGAACAATGGACACAATACCCATCACGTGCAGGACAAACAATGTTGCACTTAGTGACTGCAGGAAATATTATATAGGACAGATAACTCACGACACGCATTCATGAAGATCAACTTAACACTAAACACCACTGCCACCTCTCGTCAGGAGGTTCACTTATTAAACTGAGTGTCGTTGAATCCGTGGCTGGAAGCTCGCATTATGTGACAGTCTGCAGCAATGGAGAGTGTGTTCCTGGACATGTACAGCAGGTTAGGAGGCATCCAAGAAGCAGGAGAATAGAGGTTTCTGACATGAGCAAGCCATCAGGCATACGCCCAAAACATCGATTCTCCTGTGCCGAGGATGCTGCCTGACCTGATGTGTTTTGCAGCAACACACTCTCGACTCTGACGCCAGTATCTCCAGTTCTCACTTTCTCCTCCATCTGCAGCCGTAGTTAGTTGCTTGTGTGAGGGAACCGTTGATATAACCAATGTAAAATTCAATTGCTGATTGAGAAATAAAACCAGGTCTGTAACCCAAAAGAGGGTTTCTATTTTTTCTCAGGTCCTGTTCCTGGCACGACCTCGGTGACTGTAATTATTTTGAGATTCTGGCTGTTTAATGTGTGCTTCTGTGATCGCACAGTTGCCAGTACTCCGATAAGCTGCTGCAGCTATCTACATTCGCAACCTAGATGTTATTGATGCGGTTTGATTTGTCCTTAATTTGTGCAACAGCAACACAGTGATGGATCAATCGATATTGCAAGAAGGCAGTCAGGCGTGGTAAATATCGAGTTTCTTGTCACATTTGTGCAATGTTTCGAGATTACCTAGATTCAGGAGAAAAGAATGTTGAATTCTAATGCGGGTGGTGTGAAGAACAGTCAGGGAAACACGTCACCAGCGGTGTAGTTTACAAGCGTACTCACAGGAACCACAATGCGAAATACAACGTACAAAAAATGAGGAAGACTGATCCAGGACGACAGTAATCATGGGTGACCTGACTTCCACTCGCCAGCTCCCCCAATTCCCACTCCCAGCTCCATTGTAAACAAATTTTCGAAGAGCCATAAGCGTCAGCGTTGTCCATTGGAATGACCCAAGCTTTTCTTCGTTTTCGATTAGGCTATTAGTTTCATTTTTTTTCTTTCCTAGGAAACCACCACTTCATTGTGAGCTTTTGGAACGGAAACCAACCTTTTTGTCAGGGAACGAGTTACGAGTTAGATACGAAACTTTGTTTGTGTTGTACGTACGATTCCTCTCTGTCACACGTTTCTTCGACTTTCTTTCGATTGGAATGCTACTCTGTACCTCGTAATCCTGATATGAAACTGCATCTAACAAGTTTTTTCCCCACTCACTTGACCTATGTATATGCCTATGCAGATATCCACGATCTCATCAGAATATGCGCTCTCACTTGTGTGTATTGTCATCAAATGTGGACTCATTTCACTCTGCCACTTGCTCCATGCTTTTAATAGAGAAGTAATTGAATCCTTGAATATACACAGTCTTGACAGGCCTCTGCTGTAAATACTTCGACATACTTGCTACCTTCGGAATGTGAGAACATCCTCCTCATCTCTGTCTTTAAGTGGGTAACCCCTTCCTCTGAAATTCGGACCTCTGGTCCCGCACTATTCTGGATATAAAACCAGAGCAAAGCAAACGCTTAAAGTAAAGTATAATCTCATTGGCATCTTCAGTGCCAGTTCTGAGTATTATTCTTTGACCTCTGGTTGAAAAACTGCCCGGATTATCACATTAGATTTGACAATGACACGTTTGCTTCAAAGGTACTTCAGTGCCTGTGACCGAAGACGTGCCGAAAGGCGCTGTAAAAATACAAGGACGTCTTTATTGCTCAACCTCTGCCGTATTATTATTCTCTCTGCTCATGAAAATGGATCCCTCTCATTCACTCTATCTCTCATCAATACCGAGCCTCGTTCCCTCACTGTTCATTTTCAATGATTTCCTGTTGGATACGTTATCCCTGCAACCCCTGAAGAACCGTAAAAAACAATTCGACATTTTATCTGGTCTGCTTATTTGTTGACATGCAGGGACCTTGCTTTCTGAACCAGAAACGGACCTAAATCAAAAAGTTCGCTCCGTTCTTCTATCCATAAATAATAACAAACGCATGGGGTATGTGGAGGTTTCACTGAGTTTATTGTGTTTGTCATTAAACTCCTTCTCTCTCTTGTCCTCTGGTCAGTTGTCCTGGTCAGAGGCAACAGTTCCTCCTGACAATCAACTCGCCCATCGACAACGCTTTCTCCCTCATCATTATAAACGTCGCCAGGAAGTCTCCCATGAAACTTATTTGCTCCTAACAAAACATCGCCAGATTCTGGAATCTCTCCACATTTGAGATTTTATTTATCTCAGGAAATGGTGCGAGGCAAAGGATAGTGAAGAGATTCTGGGAAAACGATGGGAATTGGCAAGTGAGAAAACTTTCAAGAAGCAAAACAGAAATCCTAATCTTGAGCTTTGTGCATCGTTAGATATTCCTTGGGAAGCGGATTAAGAGGAGAATGAAGGGTGAACTGTTCGACTGAGCAGAGACAGTTTAGAAATCTTCCCGTTCTTTCGGAGGCAGATACGTTGACTCTGACATTCACCGAACATGAACTGATCTGTGACATTAAAAGGATTCTCGTTCCTGCACGTCAGGAAGTCAAATCTCAAGACAATGAGAAAACGCGGGAACAGTCAGGACACTGAAAGCATGGAAGGGAGACGATCCCATTTGGAGGAGAACTGGTTCCTGGTGTCATGGGTGCGTCTATAGAGGGTGCGATCAGACTATTCCCTTGTCTTCGCCATGAATTTCCAAGGATTTATTTCGGAAAAGCAAAGCGAATTAAGGACGATTGCCAATATGGGAGGAGCAGACGAAAGCTTGCATTCAGGGATGATTGACACCTTTGGCTATCAGTGTCTGTGGCGATGCTAGTCAGTGCTTTCGGCTGTTCACTGACAGTTTGCTGGTCCACCATGACCAAGGAACAGAGCGAGAGCTGTTCTCACACCATCCTTTTTTATGGCTGCACGGTTCCGGGTTTTTTTTTTACCGTGGTCACGAATACGTTCCTCAAAAGGCTCGAAGGGAGAAGGTCGCTGTTTTAGGAGAGCTGGTCCCCGGTGAAAAGTCAAACCAATTGAGGACAATTGTCATGCTACGAAGGGCAGGCAAAAACTTGAATTCACTCACAGCGTACCTTATGAGATCCTGTATGGAGCCTTCTAAAAGTTCCTCCCCAGTCTCTGTGGAACAATTAATTCTCTCGTTGGGCTGTTTGCCGAGAGGGCGTACCCATGCATGGAGCGGTCGCTGTTCTTATCCATCCGAATCCGTTGCTGTGCAGTTTCGGGTTTTTAATAGGGTCAGGGATATGTTCCCCAAACAGAAAACTTATTCAGTGAGGAACAACCAATGCGTTTCTGTATTGTTTAGTGGATAGTAAAGGGTTGCGGATGCTCTAAATCTAAAACACAAACAGAAACTACTCAAAGTATTTAGCAGGTTTGGCAGTACCTGTGAGAGAAAACAGAGTTCTGAGACACTCCAAAAGAAGCTCTGAAACGTCGTCTCTGTTTGTCTCTCCCAAGGTGCTGTCAGACCTGCTTATTTTCTCCTGAAATGTCTGATTATTTTAACTATAGAGATTGAATTACACAGACCAAACATGTCCTGACATTTAACCCTGTCGAAGCCTTGGTTAATGAATTCAGACAAATCGAACAATGGTTGCCTTTCGCTCAGCTCCACAGGGAGGGAGAACTTAAATCCATTTTAGTATCGTGCTTCTGCAGCAGAAGCCTCTTGATTGAGGCGATGGGCTTTAAATTCACTGTGGATTCATCGTGCAGTTAAGCATTTTGCTGACTTTGATCGAGAGTCGAGAGTGAAACAGAAGAGTACTTGTTCTCTGCCTTCTTGTTTGAAAGTCAAAACGCAGGATGAGGTAAAAAAACATATAACACAGTTAAGGAAGGTTAGAATCTGCAACCAACCGTCTGTCAGCATGGAAAAGGCAGAAACCTCCAGAGCAGGTAAGACGCATTTTGTTGTACACTTCCATTACTTCATTCGTTTGCGACTCTGAGCCAAGTGCTGACAAATCAGATGAGAACATTTCATGGAATTGTCTTGGACTGGTGCAGACGTAGTGGATCCAAATGGTATTTTCTGTGATACACACGTCCATGATCAGTTGCGAGCAACTCAGTTAGTGAAATAACAGGGCATTGTTTGCAAAATGTCCCTCGGTGAGTAAGGGGTCGAAGCTACACTCCACTGATCTTTCTGTCAGTCTCGGTATTCATTGGGAATTTCAATTGATAATAACTGGTACAGTGCGTATTTGTGGAATCAGTCTATAGGATAATCAGGGCGATGAGACCGTGGTGTCTCATTACTTAGCCGTGAGCAAGCTCTGACAGATTACATGAGCTGGTTCTGCTTTTGAAATAAAGATTACTTTCTCGATGTGCCTATGTTTGTATCAAACAGATCATTGACCTAGGGACTGGACGTTCAGAGGAAGCCGGAAGTGTGACAGGAACAGAAACAGATCGAGACGAGACCGAAAAGTGTTTCTCGTTTGCCGTGTGTCAGTTGTTTTCAGTGAGGAATGTCTTCTGGGCGCTATCCTGTCAGATCCTTGGAGCCACAGGGCTGTTTAGGTAGAATTTGTGCCATTGAGAAGCGTGTGGAACTATTTCAGTTCATTATCCATTTCATATCGCGGCTCACCGCAACGGTACACATTGTCTGGAGAAGTGTCATGTATTCCACTTAAAGCCGTCTTTCTCTGGAGAAACTTGCAGATGCAAAGCGCATGGAGTGGGTATAAAGCTAAGGCCTCTGTCATTGGTGGGGGATGTGCCTGTGTGTCTTCCTCTGTATGTGAACATGAGAATACGTTCCTCAAGGGGCTTATTTCGCAGTGTGACAATGGCAACCATTTTTGTATCATTTAAGATCACAGAGAGAATCTGATTGACATTTTGCCTGGAAACATCAGAACACTCAAAGTTGTGGGCCATATGCTGCAAACTTGGACGGTAATAGAAGGACATCTAATAACCTGCGCTGCACGATGGACGAATGGTCCTTCACTCCCACCGAACGTGCTTTTAAATCTCGAGGATAGAGAAAAACTAACCTTACGAGAATATCTCTTCACAATCTTCCACAGCGTTTTTATTGTCCATTCTACGACCAAATTTGCAAACTTCCTTACCATGCTTTCTGTATTCCCACCTAAATCATTTATTTAAATGAAAAAAAATGTAAGTGAGTTCAGCACCAATCCCTGTGGGACACCATTGGTAAGTCCTCCAATCTGAAAATTACCTTCCAACAACATTCTCAACCTCCTGCTCTTGCACTAATTTTATATCTAATTGGAAAGCTCACCTTGAGCTCTATGGGATCTAATTTTATGAATTAGGCGAATCGACGTTTCAAGAGGGCTGAAGAAGGGCTTATGCCCGAAAAGTCGATTCTCCTGTTCCTTGGTTGCTGCCTGACCTGCTGCGCTTTTCAAGCAACACATTTTCAGCTCTGATCTCCAGCATCTGCAGTCCTCACTTTCTCACTGACTTTATGAATTAGTCAACCATGTGGAACCTTGTAAACCTTATTAAAGTCCAAGTGAGCAATGTCTCCCACTTTATCCCCATCAATCTTCTTGGTTACTCACTCAAAACCTCAATCATGTTTGTTAAAAAAAAGATATTTGGTTATCCCGATTCATTCCTTGTGTCTCAAAATGCATATAAGTTCTATCGTTTAGGAGTTGCATCCAACAACTTTCCTACGACAATCTTCCCACACACAGGTCTATTATTCCCAGGCTTCTACATGTTTTCTTTTCTAAACAAAGACTGCAAGACATTAGTACTCACCACTGAGTGAGCCATTATAGACCTCCTGTTCACCACTCATATCACATCATGACTTAGATATGGGCACACAAACTGCTCCCAATGTTCCAACTGCATCTGTCCAGAGCCTCTTCTTGTTTGAGGTATACACTCCTGCACATATTTTCTAACTCGCTTGAACTGAACGCCCACATTGAATTTCCCTTCCTAAACCCCAACTAAAACTGCATGTCAAACATCGGAGTAAATTGAACTCGATCTCCCAAGTGCCATTTCACTTCAGATCTATCAATTCTTTCCACTTTCAGAAAAATGTCTACGCCTCTACTCTTTCCACTTCACACTTTTCAACAAAGTATTTCAACTACAACTATTTTAACGAAGCTCTCAGCTCGTTCAAGTCATTCTGCAGCTAACCCGCTTCATCAATGAGATTTATCCTCCCACCTATCCCTGTGTCTTCTTCAAATGGAGCAACAACACTTCCATTCCTTTAACCGGATCATTCATACGTAACGTGAATATCTGTAGGTTTGACAATGAATCCTGCTGAACTCCACTATTCACGGGTTGCCATCCTGGAAAAGACTACTTTACTCAACGGTCTGCCTCTGCCAGGCAGCAAAGCATCTATCCATGGACTATTATTTAGCAGTTTGCCATACTGCACCTTAACAAATTTTTGTTGCAAATTCAATCTCGTCACCTCCACAGGGTAGACTTCGTCTAACTTGCTCATTACCTGCTCAAAGAATTCTAATATATTTGACAGACATGATTTCCTCTTGAGAACCTGTGCTGATGTTTCAAGTACTCTGTAATCCCATCCTTCCAATGACCTTTGATTGTGTATTTAACACAAAGCTGATTTATTTGAGTGTTATTTAGAACATTAAAACTTTGCTTGCAGACCTGTATGTGATGAATAACAATGTTCAATCGCTGTTGAGATGTGAAAACTCTGCGCTGTTTCAGCAGGGGCGATGAGTTTAATGGAAAACTATCCATTTACTGTGAAATGAATCACCCAATTACTGTGAAATTAATCACCCATTTATTGTGAAATTTAAAGAGAATAAGTCAATTTTAAATCAATGCTGTGCCGAGCTTTACAAACGATGCGGTGATGAGGATTTGCAGTTAGCTTATTTCTGATGAATTCTGAAAACATTCAACTCGAACTTGCAATAGTCGAACTCAGCGAAAGCTGAATAATTGTTATGTCTAGGACCAGGGAATCAGAGGATAAGAACTTGAGTTTCCCCAGTCTCTGCCCTTGAGAGTGTGATAACGAAGGCTATAAGGTAGGCGTCTGTGTAATTTTTCGGTACTCATTGCATTAAGGCATTTGACTTCGTGTAATGAGTCAATCTTGAAAGATTTTAAATGAAGACCGTTGCTTTGCTCTTGCTAATTATTGAGTCAAGTCGATTTAATTTTCACGACAGTAAACTTGAGGGATCGTCCAGGATCCCACGACTGGGTGAGATTCTGAAGATTCCCAGGAGGTGCAGTCACCAGAGCCTTGAAGGTCTTTCACTTCATCTCGACTGCTGAATTGGCCCTTCTGCGTGAGAGGACTGGGAATCTATTGATCACCTCGTGCCGGGGTTTCGAATCAAATAAGGTCAGGGTAAGAGTCGTGGGTTAAGTAATCCTGCATGGAGACTCATCTCCTCGAATACATGCAGCTTTTAAGGGCTTCAGTGATCTCTTGTGTGGTATTCCAGTAAAACCCAAAGGGAAGGGGCTTGCCGTCTCAAGACTGTTTAGGAGACAGCAAGGTTAACGATGGTTTTAGACTTGGAACCACCACTGGCTGAGTTGAACTCTCCAAAGTCGAACCGGGTACATGGTTTCTTGGTATACAAAAACCACGGCATTGAGGCCGACGCGCGTAATGCGAGATTCGACCTCCGGAGTTAAAAGCAATTCAAAGGGGAAAGATAACAGTACCACAAGAGCGAGAGAGAGAGAGAGAGAGAGAGAGAGAGAGAGAGAGAGAGAGAGCCGAACACTTTTCCAGTTACACTCAAAATGGGCTCCAGCAAGACCAAACAAAGGGAGAATACACAGGGCTTGGAATGGCCAACCAAAGTCCAATACATGCTGAATAATTATGCCCCAGAGTCAGTATAGAGGTTAGAATTGTGGATTAACGAATGTGGTTTTCCAGAGGGAGGAAGTTTTCGTAAAAGGCAGCTGGAAATATTGTGGTTGAGGTTGGAGGAGAGAGAGAAGACGAAAAGGAAGTGAACAATAGAACCTGTGAATTGGAGTGCTTATAACATGTGGAAACTGATATCGGGGAAAGGAAACCTCAAGCGAAAGATAGATCAAATGCACGTGCAAACACCAGCACACATGCAGACGCGCGCAGCAAACAATCTAACGAAGCTCTACGGTGTCTTAACTTCCGTTTCAGATCCTGACCTTGATGAAAGCGCTCCGCGACTTGCAACCCACTCCCCACCCCCACGAGATCCGCCTGGCGAAAGTTCCACGTCAGCGGCCTCCGCCTCAGTGCCTGCTGCATCACCGGTAGTATCTCGTACCCCCAACAGTTTGAACCAAGAAGGCCAAAATAAGTGTAACTGGATAGCCGTAAATGTCGATGCCAGAGGAGCCAACACGCAAGTAGAAGAGAACGGAGACGTTAATGCTTTTGTTGCAGCGTTGGCAAACGCCTGCATGGAGGCATTCCCAATGCCAATGGACATGACCAAGACAGCAATGTGTAAACAACGGGAAGGTGAAACCGTGTCCCAGTACCTTACGAGCCTCACTGAAGTCCATAATGTCCAGAGTTGACTGACCAACTGAAGACATAACGGCAGCAGAAATCAAGCGGTATGAAGCACACCAGAAGAACAGCTTCATCAATGGAATGAACGATGAAATATCCAAAAAGATGGTTACCCAGCCGTTGGAGGAAGGTGCTGCAGAAAAAGAGGTCGTGGAAGATGCGCTGGCAGAGGAAGGACTGACGGGTGTTTTGCTTGCGGAGCAATGGACCACTGGGCGAGGCAGTGCCCGCGCACACAGTCCCAATCGGCCCTGGAGGCTGAGTGACAGGGTGACTGACAGAGGAAGGCTGAGGTGGAGGTGGGCAGTCCACAATTTAAAGGTAAGCCTCTTTCCTTTATGCAAGGCAATGAAGACTCGCTTATGCTAATCTCTTCTACTAACCTTACGGGCACTGAAACATGTCCCACCTCTACGTTGAGCGCTGAGAAAGCGAAGTGTGGACAGTATGTCAAATATCACAATGATGCGTACAAGTCCATGCTCACCTCTATGTTATATGTGGAAGGAACATCAGGTACCATTTTGGTCGATGCAAGGACAACATATTCAGTCCTTACACCAAGCCAGTTTAGACAACCACACACAAATAAAGATGAGTGAAAGGTTCCTGACAACAATGGGTGCTTCAGGAGTCGTGGTGCGGGAGAGATTTTCTGCGAACCTATTTTGTGGAACTACTAATGGGGAAACTTTCCAATTCTCCTTGTTATCGAAATTTTGTTCTTTTAATCTGAAGGCTCGGGATCTCATAGTGAGACTGGGTTGGACTTGGTCTTTACTCCTACGGGCTTGCAGGTAAGTCAAAGGGAAGATTTACCAGTGCTGTAAAATATGACCCACGACGCTTGATCTATGTCTATGAGTGGCGATTAGGCCAGAGAGCGATAAGTTTAGTGAGCGATTCACTCACCCTGGAAGCACGCAACCATGTTAATCCTATTAACACTGAATTTCTTGCTGCAGATATGTTGCACTGCACAGCACATATACACCATGACGGCCCTGACGAACCGTATTAGAAGGAATGGTTCAAGAGATTGGTTAGACCAAAGCAGTTGTTATTGTGCGATTTTTATTGGAGTGATCACAAATGTGCAGACAGTGTAAATTTATCTAAGGTATCTGTAACAGCAAGTAGACCCTATCTTTTTGATGTGAAAGGCTTAGCTCCTCACGTGTCACTGGTGATGGCGTCCAGTGACAGGTGGCAGGATTTGGGACCATGGGTGCTAAAGGCACAAAGAACGAAAAGTTGGGTCTCGAGGGACGGTGTGGGTATCTGGTTCAATGCAGATATGCGAACATATAAGAAGAAACGAAATTGGCTAACCCAGGCAGATAGGACAGTCCAGGTAACCCCCACTAGCCCTGAAAAGCCTAGGGGATAGTCTGCCGTTTCCTTAAGATAGAAGTCTCATACCAAAGATTAAAATTGGTCCCTACTGAGTTGAGGCCATGATGTGGGGCTCATAAGGGGCTGTAAGCCCATAAGGATAACCCCGAAGTTCTGAGTATCGTCCTTGCAAGCAAAATGCCCGTTAAAACGTGAAGCCATAGAAGGAATAACTCCAGTATTTGAATCCCTTCTTAAGGTTGGAGTGATAATCCCCTGTGAAAACTCACCGGCGAGTACCCCGATTTATCCGGTCAAAAAGGCAAACTTCTCGGTGTACCGGAGTAATGGAGGTTTGTTCTAGACCTGCAGGCAGTCAACAGCGCTATTGTCCCGTACGCTGCCAATTGCTCCTAACCCCAATACTATATCTGAACAAGGGTAGCTTGTTGGTCAAGACAGATTTCAAGCAATCCAGCAAATTCCACAGCATCACAGAAAGAAACAATTGGTATCCTTTATGGGCATCTGCCCCTATTGTAGAAAGTTTATCACACATTATGCAACCCTTGAGGCGCCCCTAAGTGACAATACCCATGGCAAAGTTATGCAAAACCAGAGTCCGTTACAGTGGACCCCAGAGGCCGAAAGTACCTTTGCTGAATTAAAAAAAGGCGCTCCAAACTACACCAACACTGGGGATTCCGAATCCAAACAAGCCTTTGACAAACGGTGGATGAGAAGCATGGCTGCATGACATCTGTGCTGTTGCAGGATCGGGGGGAAGATTGAGGCCGGTGGCATATTTTTCAGCTGAACTAGACCCCGTAGCGGCGGGATTGCCTAAATGACTGCGAGCTGTGGCCGCAGCTGAAAAGGCTATTGTAGCTTCCATGGATAGAGTCGGCGATGGTGAATTAACCTTTCAGTTTCGACATGCAGAATCCTTATTGCTTTCAGAACAAAAGACCGCACGCATGTCAGCAACAGGTTTGCTCAGATATATTACTGTGTTATTGGGAATGCCGAACATTACAATAAACATATGTAAAGTCCTTAACACTGCTAGCATTCTCCCCACAGAAGGAGAAGGAGACCCACATAATTGTGTCGCTGTAACTAATGATATTTGTAGCCTTAGGCCCGATTTGCAGAATTCATCACTTCAGAATTCAGATATGGTGTTTTTGTGGTCAGGTCAGCATTCAGGAGCAAGGAGTCAGGCCAGAATTGTGTTGGGTATGCTGTAGTGACTATCTACGAGGTAGTCAAAGCGGGATCACTCACTTCTCAAATGTCAGCGCAAACAGAAGAGCTGATTGCCATGACTGAGGCATGTAAATAATAATGCCTTACAGCAGATCAGTGATTACTTGTGAATAAACATGAGACAGCACTGTGCCTGCCAGCCAGCGACAGGTGGGACAGTGGAAAGAGTAAATGCTACTCTCAACAATAAATTGACAAAATGTTGTGAGGAACGAGCGGTGACACGGGCAAAGGCACATCCAATTGTGCTCATGTATATGAGATCTAAGAGGAGAGGAAGAGCTAATCTTAGCCCGTTTGAGATTTTGTTGGTCAACTGGCCAATACAGGAATTGGCCCAAGACCTAAGGTAAGACTGATAACAGGCCACTGTGAGAATGTGATGTTGTGCTACTGTATAAAAATCTCTACACTTTTCTCTCAAATACAGAATCAAGTGAAAGTAGCACTACACCGACCAGCAGGAGGTAAGTGGCATGAACCAGAACCGGGAGATTGGATAGTGGTGAAAAACTTCGGGCCAAAGACTGGAAGGCAAATAGGTGACTTGGACCGTTTCAAGTGCTCAGTGCAACACAGACAGCAGTTAAAATCGCAGAAAGAGCCGCGTGGACACAAGACAGCCATTGCAAGCGTGTAGCTGGTCCTGAGGAGATGTCAGAAAGCACTGCAACCAATTAAGTGCAAGTAGTGATTAGAAGCCTCATACGAATACGGGGCTGCCCCATCTCACACCTTGATGAAGCGCCCTTGTAGGAGTATTCATAAGGGCAGGGGCATTGCGTGTACCCCACCCTACCATGGCTTTGACGAATGGGACCTCTGGACATGGGCTGTGTACCGTTCACACCAGATCATGTGGCAATCCCACCACAAAGCTGTGTATCGGGTAGGTGATGTCTGAGGAGCAGGCCTAGTGTTTCCTGAACATTTTCTGATGTATCGCTATTCTGGCTCTTTATTTAAATTGTTTTTGCAGTTTTCCTTGTTGTCATAACATCACAAAAAGGTTGAAGCATAAAGGAAAATTATCAATTTACTGTGAAATTAATTACCCATTTACTGTGAAATATAAAGAGAATGAGCCAATTTTCAATCAATGCTGTGCTAAGCTTTGCAAACGATGCTTTGACGAAAGCTTGCAGTTAATTTATCTCTGTTTGAAATCTGTAAACATTCTACTCGACCTTGCAATGGTCTAACTCAGCAAAAGCTGAATAATTGTTATGTCTAGGACCAGAGGATGAGAGGATAACAACTTGGGTTTCCCCAGTTTCTGAACTTGAGAGTGTGATAAGGAATGCTATAAAGGCAGGCATCCATGTAATTGTTCGGGACTCATTGCGTTGAGGCATCTGACTTAGTGTAATGAGTTAATCTTGCAAGATTTTTAATAAAGACCCTTGCTTTGTTCTTACTAATTATTGAGTTAAGTCGTTTTAAATTCCACCACAGTGAGTCAGTGAATTCCTTCCCTCAGTGGGATCCCTCTACTGTCTCAGCAGGGTTGATCAGTGAGCTTTTTGTTTTTCTCACATGGAGCATGTAAATGCTTTCTGCCCACTGCAAACTAGCTGGTGTACAGAGAGTTGAGACGATCGCTTGAAGCTATTCCTGGAATAAATACACTTGAAACGCCTCTCACATTGCGAAAATGTCGATGGGAAATCAGTTCTACAGAGACTGGAGAGCACTTCCCACATACTATATGTTTGATAGGTCTCTCCTCAATGTGAAGACGTTTATGAAAATCTGTCCCCAGGAATTTTATAGTGATTAATGTCATTCCTCAGTGTGAACGCGTTGATGACACGTTAGTCTCCATGAATTTGTGGATCTCTTCCGTAGTGAGGGCATTTAGAAAGACCTGTTAATACTTTCAGCAAGGTGATGAGCCATCCGGTAGCTTGGACTTTTACAGCATGTCTCACAGATTTGGAACTGAAGATGTCTCTCTTCCGGGTGAGCACCTGGATCAGACTTCAGGGCTCTAGAATTCTTAAAGGTCTCTCATTCATGTGAGAATATTTCTCAGATATGAAGCACATAGAGCTTTGATAATATTTTTCAAAGTCTGGAGTGACAAAATGTTGCTCATTAGTATGATCGTGATGTTCGGTTATCCAATCGCTGGACGTTTAAAAGCATTTTCCACAGTCCAGACATTGAAATGATTTCTCCTCATTTTGAATGAGCAGGTGTCGCAGCAGGTCAGAGACAGAGTGAATCCCTTCCCACACTCTGAGCAGGTGAATGGCTTGTTCCTGGTATCATTGCGTCCATGGAAATTCTGGCCAGATAAGAAAATGAATCCCCACATTTCCACAGTTTTTCCTCAGTATGACTGCAATTGTGATTTGTGAGCTCTGATGATGGGTAGAAACCTTGTACACACATACAATAAGTGAACGATTTCTCTCCCGCTTCAACCAAAGATTTTTTACTTTCATGTTCAAAATCTGATCATGTTCTATTTGTGATAAAATGCGCGACTTCATCAGATCACGGCGGAGAGGTTGGTTTGTAAATCTTCCCCTTCCAATATCCTTCGAAATTGTTGTTGTCCAAACATGAGAGTGGGAAAGCGTTTTTCTAAAGACTTCGGATTCTGTTGATGATATAGTCTTAGGGTAAGACATATTTGACGCTAAGAATGTGACCACAATTTAGTCAGAATCTTTCATGCGCACAGTGTCCAACACAGACAACGGGCAGGTCAGCAGGTGGATATAGAGACGACCACATCCCTGTTACCTCCAGGTCAAACGCTGTCCTGACTTGTCTGACATCCAGTTGTGTGGGAGCAGACATTTCTTACAATTGAATCATGACAAAACTGAGGCCTCTGTCTTCAGTCCCTAACTCAAAATCCACTGCCTTGGTACTGAGTCAAAAGTGTGATGCTGGAAAAGCACAGCACGACAGGCAACATCCAAAGAGTAGGATCATCGACGTTTCGGGTAAGAGCCTTCATCAGGAAAGATGCTTGTGAACCAAGGGGGTAAAGAGCCAAATACAAGGTATGGGGCTGGGACAAGGTAGCTGAGAGTGTGATAGGTGGAAGGAGGTGGGGGTAATGGTGATAGGTCATAGAGCAGAGTGGAGCGGATAGGTGGGAAGGAAGATGGACAGGCAGGACAGTTCATGAGCGCGGTGAAAACCCAGGATCTGGGTGAAGTTGGCTGAGTGGGTGCGAGAGTTGACGTGCTCGACGAGGGGCAAGTGGTGTTGTTTGGTGTGGGTGTCCTGGAGATGTTTTCTGAAGCGGTCTGTTATTAGGCATCTTGCCTCCTCAATGTAGAGGAGACTGCATCGGAATCAATGGAAACATTGAATGACATGTGTAAAAATGCAGGTAAAATTCTGATGGATGTGGAAGTTTCCTTTGGACAGAGTTGAGGGCAGAGTTGCGGGTGGAGGTTTGCAAATTCCGTGTTGGAATGAAAAGGTGCCGGGAGGGGAGGGTGGTTTGGTTGGGGGCGTGCAATTGACAAGGGAGTCTAAGAGGGAATGCGCTTTCCAGAATGTGGAAAAGGGGTGGGGAGAGAAACAAATATTTGCTGGTGGGATTCATTTGCAGGTGGCCGAAATGTCGGAGAATGACATGATGTCTACGGAGTTTGCTGGAGTTTGGAGTGATGAATCATGGCGTTGTGTCCTTGTCATAGACGGAGGGGTGGGTATTGAGAGCGGAGGTGCTGGAAATGGATGAGATGAGCTGGAAGGCATCATCGCTCATGTGCAAGGAGAAAGTTCCTGGCCACTGACTCCATCTTCTCCATGGCGATTGTCTGAGTCTGAATGAGACACGTCACAAACAAAGTAGAATCCTTCACCTCGTGATGTGTTTTCAACCACATATCCCCATCATCACTATGTCAGCCTACGTGCACCACATTAACATCATTAACTCTTCCACCCCTTCACTCCTCTGAAACTCAAACTCTCATCCATTTGTTTGGATGAAACGGCGGCAATACACTTCACTCCGTCCTCTCAAATTCCCTCACTGGTCTGTCTATTTCCATCTGTCTCTATTGAAGTGTGTTCTTGCGTTCTGTTCAGTGTTCATGTTCCTTATCTGAAAGACATTTTTACCACGGCCCATTTTCCAAACGCACGCTGCGGCCTTCACAGCTTTATCTTCCCACACGGGCTCCCACGTGGTGGAAGGTGGGAGTTGCGGGTTATTCACCCAATGATGTAATCCTGAGGTCTTCTAACAACTCTGCTGCACGTGGGAGCATTCACAACAAGAGTTGTCCAACAACCACCGGGCAGCTAAATTCCAAAGATTACATACTTTTCCGCAAATCACTTGACTGTCTTCGTTCTATCTTCACTGTCATGTCCTCCAGCCATCTCAAGAGCAATTAGAACTGGTCATTAAATGCCAACTCATCCATCGGACACGACACCCAAGATTTTGTTTTAAAATGTACTCTCAGATATCTGCATTCCCTCAAATCCGACCTCCGGAGTGTCTTCTATTTGAACTGTTTCACGTTTGGTGCCTAAACATCATCTACCAAGTACATAAGTTGTGAAATCTCTTCACTACGTAAATCGCGCCATGCTATAGGAAAGGAATTACTCACCAATGGATGAAGATAAACTCTAATGCATGCTGAAATCAGGGAATGTAAACAAAGTTTGATCCCAGTCACATAATGAGAAGTTGGGAAGCTGACAAAGTGTTATTTCAATCAAGTGATCAAAGAAGTGGGTTTCAAGTCATATTTTAAAAGACAAAACGAAGCTTGCATCACAAACCTCTGCTAACCGAATTTGTTCTGCGAGAGGTCATCATTTTTTGTCAGTCTTAAAAGTGGTCTCTTGTCGATAGCTCCGTAGCTCAGTGGTTAGAGCAGGGGTCTTGTGTTCGATTTTTACTGATGCCTTGCTGAATTTTCGTACAACTACGAAAATTGCAGCAAACATCCAAAGGTGCATTCTCCATGTTGTTTGGAATTATTTCTGAATTAAGATCTTGAAGTCATTTTCCCCTGAGTCCAGGCCTCAGCTGCTTGAATTTCGAAGTCCACATCCGTGTTTCTCCTTCGACGAACATGAGGACGACAAGCTTCTCATGCAAAGAATGCTCTGGTTTGGCAGGAAGAACAACGTGACTCAGCAGAAGAAGTAAAGTAACGGTGAAACAGTGGGGGAGGACAACGTACAGGGAAGCAGCTGAATGCTTCCGTTCATTGTGTAGAGACAGGTATCTGCTGGAATCCAAATTAAACAGGTAGGAGGCTGGAAGAGCACAGCTGGCCAGGCTGCCTCAAGAGGTGGAGAAGTCAACGTTTAGCATGTACCAATTATTCACGACTGGGCTAGTACTCGAAGGACTGCATCCTGCCTATTTACCCCTTTGCTTATGTGAAATGACTCGGGTTTTAAAGCTTGAAGTGAAGGAAGAAGAGGTCAAATGGATCAATTCGACATTTTATGAAAGTTGGGCTCGCCTGAGGTCTTTAACATCTCACAAGATATGTCTGTATATATCCCTCGATGGATGAAAATGAGGTTCAGTTCTCCCGGAGGAAATGAACAAATTCAATGGTATCTGACTTTAGTTTCATTCGTTGGTTCATTTGACATTAAAACTCTGCATGTAAAGTCTCATTGAAGTGAACACTTGAGACGTCAGGCTGCGGACCATGTACTGGAAACTGGAAATGAGAATGGAAGACTGTTTGGTTACTGACATTGGGATAATGCATTATTCTGTTCTGTAAAAGCTCGACGTCACGAAGATTTTTTTTTGGAAGAAACTTCTCTCCGCAGGAAACAAAAAGCTATTCTGTAAAGAGAAGACGATATTGCACGTGCTGTCCCAAATGTCAACTAGTGCTTATGATTCATCGCTTTCACCGCTATGGTTGAATTCATTGCGTGTTCTGGGAATCAGGAATTATTGTTTCTGATAAGGACAACAACAAAATCTAAGCATCTCTGACAGGAATTGCATTTCACACGCATCTGCACGTGCCTTGCAATATGGCTGCAGGGCCGCAAGGTGGCTCTCTGGTTAGCACTGCTGCCTCACAGTGCAAGAGACACGGTTTGACTCCAAATGGGTCGACTGTCAGTAAGGTGCCTTATTCAGGATAAAAGGAAGAGTAATAGGTTAAGGAATTGTTCTGTGAGGGTTTATCCATGGAGTGTCGGTGTGAATTTGTTGCATCAAATGTCCAGTTTCTCAACTGTAGGCATTCTGTGATCGCTTACTGTGTTGCTTTAGCACATGTTCAGAGAGGGGAGAAAAGTGACGAAAAACTGTCATTACCCAGTGAGGGATTGATCCATTGTGTGACAACCAACAGATCCACATTTGACTGAATTAGCTCCCATCTTCCCTCCACTGGTAATGACAGTAAACACCATTCGAGCGGGTTTTCATGTGTTTCTTTGGACCAGCATCCTTTATCAAGGTGGACCTGACTGCAATATAAAGAGATGATAAAACACACGGATGGCGATGACAGGAATCAAAATACGTCAGGAAGAATGGACAGCGTTTACTTGGAAACAAAACAATGGAAAGTAAGTTAACGAGGTACTGGGGAATAACGGTATTAGAAAAGACAAGGCGGAGTTTATTGGGTTGGTGTAAGATACGAATAGATCATGTGGCGTGAAACCAGGTAAATCTGAATTTTGTCCATATGAAAATTTTCCAGATGATGTGTAAATGGTGAAAGTAAACAGGAGGGAAATTCCCTCATTCAGATGGATCTATAACTGGACTTTCTAACATCAAAACCAATGAAGAAGGACAATGAAAATTTTCGAGCACGGTGTTTATTTCTTCATTGTACAGTTACTGAAATCGAAAGTGATTTTTTTTTCAGGAAAAATGTTTCAGAAGCTGATTCTAAAATATTTGTAAAGACGCAAGCAGCCACACAATGAGTGAATTTCACTGGGCGGCCGGTATGTGTACACGTTGGGTGCACACTCTCTAATTGGTTCGCGTTAATTGGAAAGAAACCACATAACACCTGCAACCGAGTACGACGAAGATTCGAAAGAGCTGATTGTGAGGAAAGGTTTAGCAACTTGTTGTATGTGAACTTCGATAAATTGTATCATAACTGAGCTGTTTGTGTCAGCTCAGCATTAAAGGGAAGCCTGTTAGCTCAGTCCGTTGCATAATTAGTTTATGATCTAAAGTGATGTCAACAGTGTGGGATTAATTCTCTCAAAGTCTCAGATTATCATTAGGATCTTCATCTCCCCACTCATCTAACCCTTTATACTATAGCGACAAAGTGAAATTATATTACAGTGCGTTGGAACTGACCCGTCATTGGAATGCACCTTTTTTTAATCTCTTGCCTTGGACATTTTGCTGAAATCACAGAGAAGGGAGTAAGTCGATTTGCTGCTCATCCATGTCCCCCAAAAGTATCCAGTGACAAGATTCGAAAAATGCTCCTGTACGAATCCTGTTATCTTCATAGCAGTACTTAAAAAATATTGAAAAATTCGATTCCAGCATTTCTGACAGCACTCAAAGTGTCCAGTTTGATAAATCGAACAGTTTTTGCATTGTATTAATGGCCTGTGCGAGGTTGCAGGAAAATCAGTAATACGAAACGAGCTAAACATCCTTTCCAGAATATACCGCAGCGCAGGATTAGAGATATGACAAACGTCATCGACTTCAAACGTCACCTCTGTACCTCGATTGGGAGATGGATATTCAGTCAGGCTGTATTTCTGGCTAGTCGTAAGTAACTGATGTATTTCCCAAGAACAGAACACTCCACAAAACTATAAATTGTTTTTTAAGAATAAATGCCCTTAACCTCAAAAGTACTTTTGCAACTTTTAAATATATATGCATGCACACATACATGCAAGCGCATACACATTTTTATATGCATACATGCATGTGTGCATATATATATATATATATATATATATATATATATATATATATATATATGAGTGTGTGTGTGTGTGTGTGCGCGCGTGTGTGTGTGCATGTGGAGAACATTAGCAATGGATGGTCGGCCATTTGAATGTTCTTCCTGTCGAATGTGGGAGGTAAGTGTCTTCAATAATGTCCATGATACCCGCATGTGCGGGAAGTGAACTCAACTCCAGCTCCTCAGTAACTGCATTAGGGAAATGGAGCTGGATGTCAGATCATTCGGCTGCCTGAGGGGAATTGACAGGAGTTACAGGCAGGCACTAATACTTCAGGTACAAGAAAAAGGTCGATGGCAGAACAGGCAGACAGGCAGACAGTGCAGGCATCCCCTGTGGCCGTGTCCCGCAGTAATAAGTATACCATATTTATTAATTTGGGGGGCAATGACTTATGAGAGGTAAGCCATGGTGTACAGGTCTCTGGCACAGTCTTGCTCAGAGGGTATGTGAGAGAGGAGGAGAGCATTAGTCGCTGGGGACTCCATATTGAGGAGCACAGATTACACATTCTTTGGGTACTGGGCAGACCCATGATTGGTGTTGTCTCCCAGCGACGAGGGTTTGTGATGTTTCACATCGTGTTTTCAGGACTCTTAAGGTGGAGGGGGAGCGGCCCCAAGACATAATCCACACATGCACCAACAAGATAAGTAAGAAAAGAGATGATGATGTACGGTAGAAACTAAGGGATCGAGGGTGGCATCTTATATCTAGATCACACAGAGTTGTCCTCTCTGATTTGTTACACATGCCACATCGTAGTGAGGTGAAGAACATGGAGAGAGCAGTTGAACACGTGGTTACAAGGATGGTGCAGGAGGGTGGGATTCGGATACCTGGATAGTTGACCCTCATTCTGGAGTCGGTGGAATCTCAGCAACTAGGATGAACCAGAAGGGTATCAATATCCTGAGGGGATAATTTGCTAATGCTCTTCAGGAGTGTTTAAACGAATTCAGCAGCAGAGTGGGAACCTGAATGATAATCCCAGCTTGCAGGAGGTTGTGAGTGGTTAGGTCATAAATAGCTTTTCAAGTTTGCAAGAGTGTACTGGCAAGGATGAAATTGATTTTAAAGTGTGCCTATATCAACGGCAGGAGCATCTGGGATAAGGTAGGCATCATGGGTTGTTACCTGGAACTTCGAAGGTATGGCCTTTTCAGAGACATGAGTGGAGCACTGAAAGGAATAGTTGTTCCTGTTATCTCAGTTTCGATTTTTCTGTCAGAACATGAAGGTCGTTTCAGAGGGGGAGATGTGGCATTATTAGTAAAATACTGTAATATGGCAGCAGAAAGAATATTTGGTGAGGACTATACTGAATTTGCTGAGATAGAATGGGCTGAGATTAGAAGCAGAAAAGGAGAGGTCACGACAGAAATGTTCTAGAGATATGGAGGAAAAGATTGAGAAGATGATCCTGGAAAGAAACGAAAGTAACAGGGTAGCTGTTATGGGGAAGTTTAGCTTTCCAAATATTGATTGAACATGTTAACGTTTGAGTACCTCTGATCGGCCAATTATTGTCCAATGCGTGCTTAAGAGTTTCCTGACATGGCATGTAGACAGGCCAGCTGTTCGATTTGGAGGTAAGTGAGCACTTTGGTGATAATGACCACGATTCGGTTATGTTTATTTAGTGATTGATAGCAATAGGTATAAATCGCGGAGCATGAGTTATTGCTGGGCGAAAGGCCATTATATTGCGATTTGGCAAGAGTTAGGATGCACTGGATGGAGAAAGTAACTGCAGAGGTTGTGAACAACTGAAATATGGAGCCTGTTCAGGGAAGAGCTACTGCATGTCTTTGATAAGTATGTAAGCGTCATGCAGGGAATATGAGGTCGAGACAAGGAGCTGGGTTTACTGAAGAAGTTGAATGTCTTCTGAAGAGTGGGAAGGAGGCGTATGTAAACATGAGATATGAAGGCTGAGGTCGGCTGATTGAGAATTAAAAGCTAGCCAGGAAGGGCCTGAAGAGAGCTACTTAGAGCGAAGAGGGGACATGAGAAGTCCTTGGCTGGCAGAATCAATGAAAACCTGAAAGCTTTCTATTTGTAATTCAAGAATAAAATAATGTCTAGGATATGACTAGGGCCCGTCAAAAACAGCAGTTGGAGGTTGTAAGCGCAGTCCAGGGATAGGAGAGACGCTGAAAGTATATTTTTTCATCATATCACAAACGAAAACAACAATGCTGTCGAAGAGAATATTGAGATGCAACGTATTAGAATAAACGCATTTGATATTCATATAGAGGAGTTGTTAGCAATTCATAAAAAACTGAAAATAGATCACTTACAGTGTGGAAACAGGCCCTTCAAGTCCAGACCGACCCACAACCCCTAATACTATGGGCAATTTAGCATGGAAAATTCACCGGATTTCGTTGGATATCGTTGGATTGGGGGAGCAAACTGGCGCACCTGGACAAAACCCACGCAGACACGGGGCAAATGTACAGACACCACACATTCATTCTCCTGAGGTGGGATTTAATTCCGGATTTCTGGCGCTGTTAGGCAGCAGTGCTAACCACTGCGCACTTTCCACCCATGGTTTTGCCCCCTGGGCTTGATGGAATGTATCCGAGGATTCTCTGCAAATTGGGGGAGGAGATTGCAGAACTTTTGAACATGAACTCTATTTCGTCAGTGTTTATGTGATTAGTGCGAGAAGACTCGAGTTGAGCAAAAATAGTCCCCTTCTTCACCAAGGGGAGTAGAGACAACGCTGGCAAATATAGTACACTGAGCTTTAGCTTCCTTGTTGGTAAAGTGTTGGGAAAGGTGATGAGAGATAGGATTTATGATCATCTAAAAAGGAAGAAGTTGATTCGCGACAGTAAACACAATTTTGAGAATATTAGGTTGTGCCTCACAAACCTTATTGAGCTCTTTGAGAAGGTGAGCAAACAGGTGGATGAGAGTTAAGTGGTTTATGTGGTGCAGATGGTTTTCAGTCAGGCACTGTCGGCTGCTGCAAAAAATACAGAGACTTGGGATTGAGGGAAATTTAGCGGTTTGGATGAGAAATTGGCTCGCTGAATGCAGACAGAGTGTGGTAGTTCATGGGAAATGCACATCCTGGAGTTGTGTTACTCATGGTGTACCGTTTTGGATCCACTGCTGTTTATTTTTTTTATAAATGACCTGGATTACGGCTTGGAATTATGGATTAGTTAATTTGCAGATGACTATAAACTCGATGGAGTTGTCAACAGTGACAACGTCTGCTGAAATGTACAGAGGGACATGGATAATCTGAAGAGCTGAGCTCGGAGGTGGCAAATGGAGTTTAATGTGAAATAGCATGACATCATTTACTTTGGAAGGAGCAAGAATAATTCAGAGTTCTTGCCTATTTGTAATATTCTTGGAGGTTTATTTGAGCAGAGAGATCTCGGAGTCTATGTACATAAAAATCTGCAAGTTACCACTCGCATTGACAGGTTTGTCTGCAAGAAGCACGGTGTCTTAGTTTTTCCTGGGAGTGGGATTGAGTTTCAGATCCAAGTGATCACCTTGCAACTCTAGAAATTCTCTGGTGTGGCCGCACTTGTAGAGTTACGTGCAGTTCTTGTCGCCACATTATAGGAAGGATGTGAAAGCATTGGAACGGGTGCAGAGGAGATTTGCTCGGATGTTGCCTCCTTCAGATTTGTATCACAGGTCGGAGCAACATGAGGGCCAAAGAAACTTTACTGTGGTGTAATATTCGGTGTTTTAACTGTTTTTCAGCTTGGAGTTGTTGTCATCTATGGTCACTATCAGTAAAACCAACACCTGGCGAGAATTGAATGTGCAACTGCGTCAGCTCACGGACTTCCATTCTGCCGTGCAAGTACACCAAACTGACGAATTGCACCACTGGAGCTGCCGTGTAGTGATGACTAACGGCTCCTGATCTTAACACTGGGCCCCTCAACACAATTGCTAGATTTTTGCTGTGGATCTGGAATGAAACATTGCGCAGAGGAGGTTATACTGATGATGGATCATCGGTTATGAAGAATCAGGTTCAGGAAAATGACAGAGAAAAATGTAGTGAAATTGAATACGGTGTACATTTACCGTGGCTTCCACAGGCAATATTATGTCGCCAGAGTACTGAGATTTTCCTTCTATCGGCTTCAATTCGTCAGGGAATTCGATTCACTGATACGTCACCAACTTCCCTTGGAATGCTCATACGACACAATGACCCACACTGCACACAATGTCAACAATCTCTAGGATTACTTCACCCAACAGCACGTGGCATTTTTAAATATAAATAGTGAAGATTGAATAATGCTATGCAAGGGCAAATTGAATTTCAGTTTAGTTAGAAGAGTCGCAACAATCCAGAGTAAGATTCAAAATGTCAGAAATTCATTTACATTACCTTGGCTAGAAATCCAGGCAAAGGGGAAATCTATCCCTGAACCCCAGCATCCATGCAATCACTTGTTCCATGTGTCCACTTGGAAGCCCATGTGAAGGAACGTACAGCCTGACAGAGAACTTGTGAGAATCCTCCACTGTTTGATCGAAAGCTGGAACAGGAGCTATCTATTCCAGCTGGGAGGGCAGGGATGTGGATTTGGGACCAAAATATTCCTTGGTGTAGATTCACACTGGCCTCATTGTGATTGTTTCCAAACCTGGGCCAGAAATGGTACTGACAGAAAGGAGCAGAAGGAGGGCATTCTTAACACCGCTGCTGCTCCGCTATGACATTCGAAATCATCATGCATGACACAACTTTTTAAAATCTTTTTCCAGCCTATCCACATCATCGTGTTGCCTACTGGCTAACAGATATTTATCAAACTATATTATAAATAGACATAGAATTGTTCATCGTTGAGAGAAAAATGTTGCATTTCGAGACAGTTGGATTTCTGCACGAATATAATCGGTTTTGCAGATGAGCAGCCAAGTCTGGTCTGACCACCTTACAAACGATAAACTAAACTCGGATGGCATGCGAATCCACAACTTTTGAATCGTAACTTAACAAAGGTGAAAACGCCCAACGCGCTTTCCACTACGCCACAGAGTGGCGCCCTGAAGCAATTTTCGGCCCTCAATTTTGCCTTTGACCCATTTTGTTCGGGACACGCATCTCGCCTCTGAGTGTCCTCGTCACACATTGCCGTACCTGGTCCTTATCCACGGGTGCTCTGGATCTTCAAGTGTTTGGCTACATACTGCTGAAATGATCTCATGACACATAACTTTACCACACGTTCATGTAATGAATTCCAGATCAACAACACTCTATGGGTGAAAGCGTACTTCCTCAATCTCCTCTGAAACACTTGTCACCTGTACCCCATCTGTCTTGTCATCCTTTAACCAGTACGCCACCTATGTACTGGTTATTATTCCTTCCCATAACAGACGTTTTCTTATCATACATATTTATCCTCTTCAAAATATGTGCGTGTTAATTGGTTTCTCACTCAACCTTCTCTGCACTTCAATGGAGAGCCCCAGCCTAGCTCCTCTACCTTCACAATGGGAATGATCCAGCCCTTGGCATTCTTTTCAACTACTGTGAACCTCTCCTCCTGCAATCAGACGCTTCCTGCAGTCTGGCGATTACAACGGAAAAAAAATAAAGTTATCTGAAGAAAAGCCGAAATGGCTGAAAAAAAACAGCAATTCTTGTCCACCTATGATCACAAAGGAGAGTTAACGTTTCCAGTACAATAATCCATGTTTGGAACGGATGGGATGTGCGTGTGGGTGAAGAATGTGGAAGAGGGCGGACAGGTTCTAAAATGATTGAACTCCATGTTGGATCCACAACATTGCATGCCCTATCAGGAGACAATGAGTTGCCATTCTTCCAGCTTGTGCTATGACTTGAAGGAGCACTGTAGCGGATTTCAAAGTGAAATGGTGGCTTGTCTACATAGTTTAATGTTGAAGTGACAGGAGACTGGAAAATAGGGATAAATTTTATTGATTCTGGACAGATCGGAAAACTTTGTCACCGACTCTGTTTTCCTCTCTCCATTGTAGATCGATCACAGTCTGAGCAGGAAATACAGTTGCCGAGATTGAATAAAGTGCAGACAAATCACTAGAAGATGTGTCTGGAAGCTTCCACAGTGAGGAGAGATATATGAAACCAGCATGAAATGTAGCTTACAACAGAGAACGATACTGTGCAGTACTGACACTTCGGACCTCGATGTTGCAGCGCCCTGTAAAAATAACGTGATGTAGATTGTAATGGAAAATCGACATTTATTTTGAATAAAAACATAGGGAAACAAAGAAGCAAGGGCCTGACTTTCCAGAGGGCAAGTATTTTTGCAGACAGACAGAAAAAAATGGAAAGTTATACCAAAGTAATAGCATACTCACAATGCAAGGAAACGATCATATCAACAGTCAAGAAATGAGAAAAAAAGAATCCATAACTGGAAATGAACTCGAATGTTTCAAGCCCCTGATATTGAGGTCATAGAGTCATAGAGTCATAGAGATGTACAGCATGGAAACAGACCCTTCGCTCCAACCCGTCACGCGGACGAGATATCCCAAACCAATCTAGTCCCAACCTGTCAGCGGTCGGCCCATATTCCTCCAAACTCTACCTAGTCATATACCCATCCAAATGCCTCTTAAATATTGCAATTGTACCAGCCTCCTCGAATTCCTCTGGCTGGTCATTCCATATATGTACAACCCTCTGCGTGAAAAAGTTGCCTCTTAAGTCTCTTTTATATCTTTCCTATCTCACTCTAAACCTATGCCTTCTAGTTCAGGACTCCCCGACCCCAGGGAAAGTACTTGATCAATTTATCCTATCCATGCCCCTCATAAATTTGAAAATCTCGAGAAGGTCACCCCTCAGTCTCCGACGCTCCAGGGAAAATGGATCCAGGCTTTTCGGCCTCACCATGTAGCTCAGATCCTCCAACACTGGCAACATCCTTGTCAATCTTTTCTGAACGATTTCAAGTTTCACAACATCTTTCAGATAGGAAGGAGACCAGAATTGCACGCAATATTCTAATAGAGGCCTAACCAATGTCCTTTACAGCTGCAACATGACCTCCCAACTCATGTACTCAATACTCTGACCAATCGAGGAAAGTATACCAAACGCCTTCTTCACTGTCTACGTTTGACTCCACTTTCAAGGAGCTATGAACCTGCGCTCCAAGGGGTCTTTGTTCAGCAAAACTCTCCAGGACCTTAGCATTAAGTGTATAAGTCCTGCTACGATTTGACTTCCCAAAATGTAGCACCTCACATTTATCTGTGTTGATAAAAAGAAGCGAATTATAGTATAACGGGAAGATGCGAAAGCTACCATGCGCCCGTTACATGAGGCATCTTGCCAAGGTATTACCTGGCATACGGAAAAGCTTAATTTGATAGAACACGCGATATATGCTGAAAAAGTTCTGGCCAAAGAGAAGGATAAACGGAAATTAAAGATGGAACAGCAAGCACATAAAGCTCAGGTTACTATGATGCAAATGGTCGCCTAGCCGTTCGAGGGAGGTGCTGCGTGAAAGGAGCAGCTGGGAAAGGTAGATCTGGCGGGTGCTATGTTTGGACCACTGTGCGAGGCCGTGCCAGCACAGACAGCCTGGGTCGGACCTGGAGGCTGGACAGCAATGTGACTGACTGAGAAGGCTAAGGTGGAGGTGGGCAGCCCACAAGTTACAGGTAATTCTCTTTTCTTTCTGCTTGGCAACGAAGACTCCCTTATGTTAACCTCTTCTACTAACCTTACGGGCACTGAAACATGTCCCAACTTTATATTGAGCTCTGAGATTGCGAAGTTGGATCATATTTTCAGGATAATGATGATGTGTATAAGTCAATGCCTACCTCGATGTGATATGTGGAAGGTGTGCCAGTTACCTTTTTGGTTGATACAGGGGCAACACATTCATACTTTAAATCAAGGCAGTTCAGAGAGTCGACACAGATAAAGATGAGTGGAAGGTTCCTGAACTCTGTGGGTGCATCAGGAGTCATGATGCGAGAGAAATTAACCGCAACCCTATGGTGTAAAACCAGTAATGGGGAAATATTCCAATTCTCATTCCTGTTTTCGGAATTCTGTTCGTTTAATCTGATTGCTCGAGATCTCATAGTGAGTCTGTGGTTGGATTTGCGCTTTTCCCCGACGGGCTTGCAGGCAATACAAAAATAAGTTTTACCAGTGCGTCCTGTAAAATATGACTCACGACAACTGATGCATGTCTGTGCAAGGCGATTAGTCAGAGAGTGATAAGTTCAGTGAGCGATTCACTCGCCCAGGAAGCAAGTAACCATGTTCATCCCACTGACACCGATTTTCTTGCTGGGGATATGCTGCATTGCACAGCACACATACACGGCGATGGCCCTGACAAATCATATGAGAAGGATTGTTTCAGGAGATTGGTGAAACCAGATCAGTTGTCATTGTGCGAATTTTATTGGAATGATCACAGATGTACAGTCAGACAAAACTTATCTGAAGCATCTGTGACGGCAAGTAGACCCTGCCTTTCTGATGTAGAAGGCTCCTTTCCTCATGTATCATTGGCAAAGACATCCAGCGACAGGCGGCAGGATTTGGGACCATGGAGAAGAAAGGTACAAAAATTAAATATTGTGTCTTCAGGGTCGATGTGGGTATCTGCTTCAATGCGGATATAAGGACATATAGGAAGAAACTAATTTGGGTAACTCAAGCAGCTGGGCAGTCCAGGAAACCCTTGCCAGGAGAGTAGCCTGGTTTTTACCAATGGAAGATATCTCGGCCCCAAGATTAAGAAGGGTTCCTGCTGAGTTTAGGGCAAAATGCAAACGTGATGTAGGCATCATGTTAAGCTGTGAACCCGTAAGAATAACCCAGAAGTCTGAGTATCGTCCTCGCAGAGCACAAGACCCGTTAAAACCCGAGGCTGTGGAAGGAATTACTTCAGTATTTGAATCCCTCCTAAAGTCTGGTGTGATAATCCCCTGTGGATAATCACCAGTGAGAATCCCGATTTTTCCAGTCAAAATGGCAAACATTCCAAGTGAATTGGTGGAATAGAGGTGTGTTCAAGACCTGCAGGTAGTCGATAACGCTGTTGTTACTCACGCCCCAAATGTTTACAAACCCTGTAGGAAATTGAGTCAATTTCCACAGGGCAGTAAATAGTTCTCTGTTATGAATTTAGCAAATGCCTTCTTTAGTGTACTGGTGCACGCAGAAAGTCAGTTCTAGTTCACATTTCCATTCAAAGGCAAAATGTATAGTTTCATGTGACTTTGTCGAGATTATTGTGATTTCCCCATCATAAATAATGAGGCTCTGCGCAGGAGTCTGAAGACTGTTGTTTTAACCCCGGATCAGTGCTTCTGCAGTATGTAGATGAATGCTTAATAACAGCACCAACAGAGAAACAATGTGAAAAAGACACGCTTGCGTTGCTCTGCCATCTAGCTAGGGATGGGCACAAAGCTAGTCTCGCAAAATTAAAATTTGTGCAAGAGCAGGTGATGTTCTTAGGTCACTTAGTATCTGAACAAGGGAAGGCCATTGGTCAAGACAGCGTTCAAACAATCCAGCAAATTCCAAAGCCTCAGACGAAGAAACAATTGCTATAGTTTTTGGTCATGCGCTCCTACTGTAGAAAGTTTATCCCACATTACGCAACCATTCAGGTGCCCCCAAGTGGCATATCACATGGCTAAGTGATGCAGAGTCAGAGTCCGTTGGAGTGAACCCAGAGTCCGATAATGCCATTGTTGAATTGAAAATGGCACTCCAAACTACACCTACACTGGGGATTCTGAATCCAACCAAACGTTTTGTACAAACAGTAGACGAGAAGCGTGGCTGTATGACAGGTGTGCTGATGCAGGATAATGTGGCAAAATTGAGGTTGGCAGTTTATTTTTTGGTTAAACTTAGACCACGTGGCGGCAAGATTGCGTAAATGCCTTCGAGCCGTCGCTGCAGCTGAAAAGGCTGTTTTAGCATTCATGGACACAGCTGGCTATGGTGAATTAACCCAACTGGTCCCGCATGCGTATCCGTAATGCTTCCGGAGCAAAACAAAACACACATGTCGACAGCACATTGGCTCAGATACAATACGATGCTCTTGGAGATACCTAACATGGAGAAAGTTAGGACTGCAGATGCTGGAGATCAGAGCTGTAAATGTGTTGCTGAAAAAGCGCAGCAGGTGAGGCTTAGCATCCTTGGTTAAGATTACCGTCTGCAGCTGTATCCCAGACACCCCTGCCTTTCCAAATCGTCCTGCCAGGGCAGCCCCATATTTGTATGAGGCTTCTAATCACGACTTGCAGCAGGATAATCGACTTTTCGGGCATGAGCACTTCTTCAGGAATCTTCAGTTTCCTGAAGAAGGGCTCATGCCCGAAAAGTCGATTCTGTTGCTCCTTGGATGTTGCCTGACGTGCTGCGCTTTTCCAGCAGCAAATTTTCAGCGGAGATACCTAACATTACAATAACGCGATTTAACATCCTTAATGCTGCTTGCCTTCTCCCCACCGAAGGGGAAGGAGATCCAAATGACTGTGTCCCTATAATTAATGAAATTTGCAGCCCTAGACCAGACGTGCAGGATTCACCGATTCAGAATCAGAATCGTTTTGGTGTTAGGGACTGGGGGTGACATGAACAAAAGCACTTCCAATTGTGTTAATGCATATGAGATCTAGAAGGAGAGGAAGAGCAAATCTTGGTCCGTTTGAGATCTTGTATTGTGGGCCGCCCAATAAAGGAATTGGCCCAAGACCCAAGGTAAGACAGATAACAGACGACTGTGAGGATAAGATTTTCTGTTACTGCATAAACTCTCTACACTTCTGTCTCAAATACAGAATCAAGTGAAGCAGCACTACCCCAATCAGCAGAAGGGAAGATGCACGACAGAGAACCTGGAGAAAGGATCGTGGTAACAGACTTCAGGACGAAAACCTGGAAGGCGAAGAGGACTCTGGGTCCGTTTTTAGGGCTTCTTATTGCACAGGCAGCTGTAAGGTTCGCTGCAAAAGCCACGTTGATGCACGCCAACCATTGCAAACGTGTAGGTGGACTTCAGGAGACATCGGACAACACCAGAACCAAATAAATGCAAGTCGTGATTAGAAGCCTCATACAAATATGGGGCTGCCCTGACAGGACGATTCGGGAAGGCAGGAGTGTCTGGGATACAGTTGCAGACAGTAATCTTAACCAAGGATGCTAAGTTGTTCTTTACGTGGGACCCATGGCCGTTTAGTAACGAAGACGACTATAAATGGGACAATAAATACTTACGTAGGGATCTTTGTGGTCCCAGTGACTGTCACTTAGTAGTCGCCACCACAGTTATATGGACATCTCACACAGGATATAGGTATTCTATTATCAAGGAAGGATAATAAGCGAGACTAACAAGTGGGATGAGGAAGCCTGATGAGGTGGAATGGATAGACCTTCTGAGGAAAGGTCTGGTGCTTAGTAAGCAGTTTGATGCTTAACTATGTGGCGCTTCACATGTCTTTTTCTTTTTGAAATAAAATGACAAAAAGGGGGAAATGTAATGGAAAATTATCATTTACTGTGAAGTCTATAAAGCATAGAGGAAACAAAGAAGTAAGAGCCTGATTGAAATTAGGGGCAGGTATTGCAGACAGACAGAAAAAGTGCAAAGGCAAACCGACCTAACAGCAGACTTACAAGGTCAGTTAAACCGACGTAACAGCAGACTTACAAGGCCAGTTAAACCGACCTAAAAACAGACGTACAAGGCCAGTTAAACCGACCATGTCAACAGTCAATGATTGAGAAAAACAACTGCATATCTCGAAAGGAGATTGAATGTTTCACGCGACTGGCCTTGATGTGTTGACAAGGATAAACATTGTGAACCTAATCTAATCCAGATTGCAATTGGTAATCTTTGCTTTATAATGTCATTGAATAAATGAAATATGTGAAAGCTATCAGGCGCCCCAGAGGTGAGGCATTTTGCCAATGTATCGGGTCCATTTGCAAAGATCTAAAATAAACGTTTTTTTTGCTCTTGCTCGCTTTTGAGCCGAATCGAATTAATTTCCACGACATCACAACTGAAACCATTCAATGGCGAACAACAGCTTGAATAGTTGATTGGCAGGAGAAAACGGCAGTCTTAAATCAACTAGTACATTTTGTTAGATTTTTTGAAGGTGGTTGGTTCGAAACCAACAAGAGGTTAAGGTTTTCCATACGTTTGCTGCTAATGACCATTCGTCTTGACACATTCCCAAGTTCTATGTCAAAGGTCTTGGCTGCAGGAAATACGTCACAAATAGTGTTCCCCCCTCAGCTCTCCAGCGAATCCAAAAACTGAGAGCAATTGACGTGGAATAGAAGCAGAACTCGCAAATAATAGCTTATTTCCTTACACACCGAAACATGAAGGCTTTCTGGTAGGAAGTTGAGTTATCTGGATCACGAACTGCTCGCAGAAATGGCAGCGAGGCCATTCCAAACGGTGCTCACAAACTCACTGGAGCCTTAGTGCACCACTGTTACCTGGAAAGTGCTAAAGTAATATAAAACAGAACAGACTAGAAGTGAACCACGAAAAGTGAAGATTACCAATTGCAATCTGTTTTATAATAGGTTCACAATGTGCTGGTGCCTCCCCCAGAACAAGAGGGCCGATCACCAGCCGCCCTCATGTGGGCAGAAATGCAGGAAATGAGAGGAATAGAACTCAGTTGCACATTGCGATTGCGCTTCTTTTCGCTACAACAACAAAAAACGGCGAGTGGATTCTGTGCTGGATCAGGTTTCCCAACAACTGTGAAATAACGATCTCTATTTACTTTCAGAGAAAACGGTGAACCACACAAAACACCTAGAATATGACGCGGATATCTGGGTCCCACATTATGCTGGGGGCCATTCCAGCTGGTGGCTAAGATGAAAATAACAGCGGCAGGGGAACACAGCGTGAATACTGACATGTTAGTGTCTATGTGCGACTCCACATCACAGCGTGGTTTTGAAGAAATGATTACGTTTTATTCTGTTCAACTTCAAGACCAGCTCATCCCTACCAAGCGTTGCCAGCCTAATCCATTAACACAAGTGGCAACGCTGGGATTCAAACCTAAGCTTCCTTAGACCTGGGACCTGAAAGGCAGCGTCTCAGCTTGCTCAGTGATCGTGTCAGACAGGCTAAAAGCGGAAAGCGAAGACCGTGTGCCTGACCATAGCCTGCAGAATGCTCACAGTGAGTACGCTTGTTCTGCAGAATAAGCAGCAGAAAGGTATTCCGCCACCTGAAAAACTATGCTCAATCGGGAATCCGAGAAAGGTAGACCACGTAGTGAGGTTATTCGAAATGCGGTGCCATAATGAGCTGCACCTTTCCTTGTCTTTCTCATTAACCATGCACTTTCCAGCAGAGTTATGAGCAACTGCCAACTGGCTGCCAGCTGATTTGGAAACCTGTGTGGGAATCGAGGAGATGTGACTCACTTGCTGTTAGTAAATTGAACGGTTATTGCTTTGAGATGTACAAAACTCAGTCTCGACACATATTGAGGAAAGGTCAAAGGCGATCTGAGATGTGGAAGCGGTGCTAACTGCACGTGATTATTCATTTATCAATATGCTAAATGGTCTCCCTCATTGATCTTATTCATGTCTCTTGGTCATGACTGAATCAGACAGACGGAGTTTCACCAGAGTTTCATTTGTCTTGCATTGCTCCCTCTCCCTGGTCATATGTTTCTGCAACTCTGTGATATAAAAAAAAACAAAATGGCTACAATGGCATTCGGCACCTTGCCCGTAGTTTCCTCAATTTCAGTGGATTGATTTCAGACCACACAGTAATATTAGTGACTGTATGAGAGTGTGAGTCAAGCAGTTCACCTGAGTCTGTATTCCTCTTTTTATTCCTCTTCCTGACTGAATGAGGTATAAGCATGTCCTGTGCTACGACACTCGAATGAATGATTTGCTCGATAACATGATTGAAGATTTTTGGTTCAGGTCCACCCAGGTTGAGTGACACCAGAGAGAATCCAAATTCGGCGTTTCAAGGCCTACTTCTGGATGCATTTGACAGAGACTGTACATCAGGATTCCAGTGTTGCTGTGACAGGGGCAAATGGGTGTTCTCCTTGACACTGAACTAGGATGCCTTCAGATGTAAAGCAAGTGCCTTACTACAGGTTCAGAAAGGATCATTGCCCGGTAACTGTGCCATTAAAGTGGACGCCCATCGAGATATACAAATCGAAGCATATTGACACCAGGGAGGAGAGAAATGTACTTGAGAGTGTGGTGCTGGAAAAGCACAGCAGGTCAGGCAACATACGAGCATCAGGAGAAACAGCGATTCTGGCAGGAGCGCTTCATCATCTCCGTCCTCATTTTATCTGTGGAGAGAAGCTAAACAACGTTTCACACAACAATAAATTGGAACTGTAATTCTTTTCACCGCAGCGGCAGATATGGGTGAGCAAATTCAAAGGAAGTTTGTCAATGAGTTCAACAAGCATGAATGCTCCATTCTCAACGATTCACAAAACTTCAGCATGTAACAAGGGAACAAACCAAACTCCTGCCTGGTATGAACCCCATACGTTTTCAGTGTGACTTGAACGGAAAAAGCGACGTCGCAACCGTGCCAACTGACGTTTATCCAGCACCGAAACTGACAGCCGCTCAATGCACGACCTCGCTGTTTTAAGTAGATCGATGTTGTCTGGGGTTATTAGCATGAGCCAAAATGATTGGAGAGGGATTAACAAAAGAGAAGCTGAGTATAAAGATGGAAGTCAGGTGATATTCAATTTAAAAACACGTGCAGAAAGGCACAGGGAGATGCACATCGAACAAGATGTTTCACTGGTCTCGAGGTCTAAATTCTGTTTTGCTTTCCAATATCCTCCAAGAACTGCTGAGATTTTACAGCAATTTCTGTTGTTGGTACAGAAAGAGAATATGGGAGAGTGATCCTGGACCGATCAACTCTCTCTGCTCTGTGGATATTTGACTTCTCTTTTCAACCGGATCATTTCTGTCTCACAGTGAAACCTCACAGTCCTGCCCCACCCCCACTCCCGTTACTGACAATAAATAGTTCATTACCTATATCCACATTCGTACGCAACAAAATCATTTTCCTTGTGAATTGGGAAACTTCCAGGGAGAGTTCCCTTCGTTTTCCATCAGAACATACTGAATGAGTTAATTTGGATTCAGTACCATCTGACATGGAGCCATCGCTCTCAGTGCCCCCAACAAGTGGCCTTTCCCATTCAGTGTCACTGAGCACGTTGGGTGTTGTACGGCTGGAGTGGAACATCACGTTTTGAAAGGGTCACTAATAGACTTGTCTCAGGCCCTTCCAGTAAAGTGGAGATAGTTATTACTCAGAAAGCGACGTGTGATCAAAAACAGCGGGACCAACGTGGCAACATAAGTGTCACTCTGTTGTCATAATGCAAGTGGAATGGAGGGCAAGAAACACACCACAGAAACACTCGTAAGTACGCGCACGCGCGTGCACAAACACACACACACACACACACACACACACACACACACACACACACACACACACACACACACAAACACACACACACAACTTCTCGATTCTTATCCAAGAGGATTTCCATTTTCAACGAAAATAGATTGGTTACAGAACTTCATTACAGAGTTCTTTACTTGATTGTTTCCGTTCAGTTTGGATTACCAATTCGATTCCTGATTCGTAACATCCCCATAGACAGTTTTCCTCATCCCATTTGCTATATCCTGCTCACAAACACTGCATTTGATTCCAATACCGTCTGTTGTTTGGTACAGGAACCTTGCTGTTTCGGGAGGATTGAGTCTTGTGTCTGACCCAGGTGTGTGAATATCCTGTTTATCTGATATCTAGGATTGTTTAATGAAGTTTAGAAGTTTGGAAATCCCGATGTTATTTTGTCTACAGTCCCTTAGTAGAACGGTATTTGTTTTCAATCAAGTTATCCTTGACTCTGGGTCTTATTAATTTATTCAACATCATTGTCCACAGGATTGGACACAAATCGGGATATTTGAACTGATGGCGTCATCAAATATTTGTATAGTTTAGCAATTATGGCCAGGGCTTGGGTCTAGGGTGGTGAGGAAGTTTTACTGTGATCGTACAGGGGACATGGATACCATAAAGTATCTCCAAAAGGCTAATGGATGAATGTGGCAATTCACAATATTCTGGGCGAGCAGAGCGAAACAGGCAGACATACTGTCTAACAGACAGAGAGTGACAGGATGATTTTGGGATTTCCAACAGGCATAGTTCAAGTCAGTCTTGATTTATAAATTGAGTATATTATTGGTGAACCTAGTTTACAAGTAAATTGTGAAGTGGAAGTAAGCTGCTGTCACATAGATCAATGGAGCGATGGTAACTGAATGGGCAAAGCATTGTCCGTTCCAATATGAAGTGGAGAGTGTAATGTCTGTCAGGGAGAATCGAAAAAGAAATTTTACTCAAATTGGGGAGATGTTGTAGGACTCTGACGGAGAGAGGGATTTATGTTTCCTGGGATATCAAAACACATTGAGTCACTCTGCCGGGGCAGCAAGGTATTAGCAAGGCAAAGGGATGATGTTTTCGTTTGTTCATTGAATGTGAGCATCACTGGCTGGGCTCAGCACTTATCCCTCATTCCCATCAGCCCTTGAGAAGATGGTAGTGAACTGCCTTATTGAACTGGTGTACTCCATAAAACTTTGACATGTGCAGGTTCGGTAATGTTGGCCAAGAAAAATTGCCCATAGTGATCAGAGATGTGTTGGTTAGGTGCAGTAGTCAAGGAAAAATACAGAGATAGAGCAGTGGAATTTAACACCGCGGGGATTATATATTCATTTACTCTACACTGAGTTAGAGACTGGAATTCCATGTTTTGTCAGCAAGCTGATGTAAAACAGAACAAAGTGTCGAAGCTAATTGAGGCGATCAATTCGTAGAGAAGGGAGAAAATAGGGAAAAACAGAAATTGTTGATCAAACCTCAGCAGGTTTGGCAGTATCCGTGCAGAGAAAGCAGAGTTACCACTTCGGATCCGGTCACCCTTTCTCTGAAGCAGACCTGAAACTATAACTCTGATATCTCTTCACAGAAGCTGCCAGACCTGCTAAGATTTTTCAGTAACTTTTAGATTTGTTTCTGATTGACAGCATCTGCAGTTCTTTGAAATTCTATATAAGTGGAGAATGGGGTTAAGTTCAGAGTAAAGCTGTCTCTACACTTCAGCTTTTCAAACTCCCAGACCATGTTCACCGTGGAGTTTGATAATGACTAAGTCAACCCCTATCCCCACACTGTCCCTATCAAGTACACTTAGCAGAGTTATATCACTAGCTTAGAGGTAGACTATGTTTCCCTGTACACTTTATTCACCCAAATCTGCCAGGGTCTGAGATGAATGGGTTACATACAGTGTACAGATCGGTCCACAAACGCTCCCATGTCAGGTGAAGCTCTGTGTGAGCTTACAGAGTAAAACTGTTTCTACAGTGTCTCTCACAAACTCTTACATAGCTCATACACACAGACACATTATCATGCAGTCACACATGCTCAGTCACAGACACAGGAGAGCGTTGCAAACTCCCTATCTCAGAATCCCACACTCGAACACAACCCCTCACTCAAACACTCTCAGTCACCAACTGTCAGTCAATCAGTCACAGACACCTCAAAACTACACTCGCTCGTTCACATACACAGTTACTCCTTCACAAATATGTACTAATGATACACAAATACATAATCTGCGAGGCTTGCAGAATAGAAAATCAATTTCTTTGTTTTTAGAAAGCATAAAATTTGAAGACAAATTACGTCAGGCTGGCCCTTGATTAATGCCTGTTTTCTGGATAAAATACATCTTACGCCACGCTAAATCTCTGACAGATTCTGAAGAAGACCACGCACCTACAATTCAGTAGCTGACCTCTCATATTCCTATCGTATTTTCCTCTTGAAGTTTGCAAAGTTAGACCGACTTTTAAAAATCTCAGGGCACGGATTTTAACAGGATTCTGGAATCTGCATCTAAATCAGTGCAAAATTTATAACAGAATTCTCCATATCCTGCTTTTACAGTTTAATTTGTAAATTAACATTTTTACAATTCAGGAATGTATGAATGGGAAAAAAAACCGCTTTTCACTCTTTTGCCCATCTCCTGTGCTGACAGAATTCAGACTCAAACTTAAACTGCTCCTGCACCCAGTTTAACATTGTACCATTTGGTTTAGATTATCCCGCCTCTAACATCGATTCTCATCTCAGTTTATTTCATTTGCAGGAGGCCGAGAGATCGTAATGTATAAAGTGAAGATATGTTTTTATCTGCCAAAACAGGGCACATGATTCCAAAAGTGTCAGTTAGCCATTTTAGGTTTGTTACAGGCAGCCATTTCATGTTAGCACAGTGCTGGCAGCGACTTTATAAACCGGGAAAGGCAAGAACGGGTTAGGGACATGGGAGTCCATGTGCAAATGAATGCAGAGTATATTCACAGAATTAGAGCTCGACGGCACGGGTTCAATGGCCAGCGAAATGACACAAGCACAGGACTGAGACTCTGGAATTCAGAATGGTGTAAAATGATGAAAGTTTGAGACTCAATGACAGGAACTGCAGGATTAGATCGGGAAAAAATATCGTTGTTGCTTCTGGAGACTATAACTAGGTTCAGCGTCGAGGAATCTAACGTCAGACTGGAACCCTTTGACAACTCAGGCCACGTTCAGGATGAGGTTAGATTTTGTTTAAATAAGCCGACACTGCCCCCAACAAACTCTCACAGAAAAGAGTTAAGTACAGATTAAAGCCCAATTACACTGTTCTCATCAACAACTCCCAGGGCAGGAACAGCACTGAGTTAGATGAAGAGTAAAGCTCCCTTTACATTTTCCACATCAAACTCTCCCAGGACAGGGACAATACTGTGCCAGATAGGAAACAAAACATCGTCCATATGACCCTAAAATGACTGTATTCCATCTGCTGCTGTCTTACCTTGTGTGGGTCAAAGAGCGAGCTCCGAAACAATATCCAGGCCAATCTTATCCTGTACCTGCGGCTGTGGCTCTCTACCTGTGTCTGTAACTCTCTCTCAGTTTCTGAAACTACCTCCCATTTCCTCGATAATGCTGAAAAAATTACAAATCCGTTCAATTACCTATAAAACATTTTAGGATATCATTAAGATTTTTTTGACAGTGTTTATAAATATCCATCCTCAAGTTACTTGCGGATATCCAGTGTAATTCGTCTACGTTTATATTGTCCGTAAATCACAAAGCAAATTAATATCCAGGGTCCATGAACAATCCGGAATTTACATGAAGTGTCTGACTTTATTGCATGTGATTGGCCATTAACAGCATGTGATTGACCTTCCCATGATTTTTTTTCACTGAGACGCTATCAGGAATCATATGGACCACTTTGATCCTCAGACCGACTGTGCATTGTCAGTGCAAATAAAAATCAAATTTTCCAGATGCAGGAATGTCTGAACGAAAAACACTACGGATGTGCTTCCCCAATATAATCTCTGATACCTTTTTTAGGATGAGATTTTCAGGAGGGCATTTAGATGACAGAAACCAGGAGCAGGAAGAAGCCAATCAGCCCTTCCAGCCTGCTCTCGCATTCAATGTGGTCATGTCTGATTCTCGATCTCACTGCTATATTCCCACTTTCTCTCCAAGGTTTATGGTGGGAAATGGTACAATTTCAATATTTGGTACACGTTTGTAGGAGGAATAGAACAGAAACTGAATGCCCCTGTTGAAAATAGTGATAAGTTATTAAACATGATCATTCAGGGGTATTTATGGTATCAGAAAATTAACTGACTGTGGAGTCAATGATGTGGACGACAATTAATACAGAAAAGTACAGTGCAGGTCCTTCAGCCCTCGATGATATGCTGACCCGTTAATTTACTTTAACATCAAACTAATCTGTATAATTTATCTTCCATGTGCCTTTCCAAGAGTGGCTGAAACATCTCTCATGCATCTGGTTCAACTACCACCGCCACATGGGAGTCTGGTCGGTGCGTGGAAATAACTTACCTCTCATCTTCCCGAAACCTTTCTCCAATCACCTTGAAATTATGCCCCCTTATAAAGACATTTCTGTACTGGGAAGACGTCTCTCGCTGTCCACTCTATCTGTGACTCTTATCATCTCATACACCCCATCACAATTCACCTTATTCACTGCAATGCGAAAAGCCATCGGCCCCTCAAACTTCAGGAAGCATGATGGTAAATCTTCGCTGCAGCGTCTCTAAAGCTTTTGCCAATCAGGATCAATCTAGTCAGATTGCAGATTTAAATATGTGTTAAGGACTCTGAACAACTTCACGAGCAATATGCTTTAGAAATCTCGATCCCTCAGCTAGTTTGAGGGTTTGCTGTTTGAGAGTTTGATTTTGATTAAATACAGGAAATGTCTCTCCCCATCCCCCCAATCCCACGCTCATTGCGTGACTGTTTTGTTCTTTATGACAAACAGAAAGCTCTCGCATCTCTCGTGTCTGTTTCACTGGAATTACGTGTTTCATATTAATTGCCCACTAATAATAAGGAAGTGTGGCTCTGACTATTTCATTGTGAGCATATCAGGAATCCTGTGGGCCACTTTCATTCTCAGACCGACAAGAAATGGCTTCTGCATGTGTCCTCCCAAATTCTGCGACTCTTCTTTTCCCTGTTTCCTGCATTGTCAATTTGTGTCATCTGCAAAATCTGAAGACATGTCCTGTTTTATGGAAGTTGTCAGTAAGTAAAGCTCGATGTCGACAATAAAGACTCCCAAGCCAAAGTTCAGCAAGCCAAATGCCATCTCTTGATGTCAGTGACCAAGTTCTCATTGGCAATGTGGAAGGTTGAGATTCAGAAATAAGAATAATTGTGATACACTGTTCTGTCCATTGACTTTCCACCCCTCAGTGAAATTCAAATAATTATCTCGTTCCCTGTTAAAAGCGTAAGTTGGAGCAGCTTCCACTAGAACCCCACCCGGGTCCTCCACACACACACACACACACACACACACACACACACACACACCAAGCATTGTGTGAACAAAAAACATCTCTTATAACGTATCTGTTACTTTTGGAGATAATTTCAGCGTGTGTCGCATTCTTAAACGTTATAGTCGGGGAACAATTTCTCCCAGAGGTCTCAGGTTTTTGAAAGTTCCATCAGATCCCCAATGTGAAAAGTCTCATTCTTTGCAATCCATTCCCACAATTGAACGTGCTGACCCAGGAACCAATGCACACAATATTTCAGTAATCTGTAGAGGTGAAGGAAGTGGGCTCACTCTATACCACCTTCTCGGGAGGAATATGTGACAGCCCAGCCAGTGAAGGCCACATTCTGAATGAATAAAACCAGGTGACCTTTTGACAGCCGTCTGGCTAGCTCAGCCTGACTCCCTTCCTGTGGTATTATTTGCCCCTATAAATCAGCTCAATGCTGCATGCTTTACTGAACTACTCTGCTGGTAATTGTTGTTTGGTCAACTTCCTGAAACTTTGATTAACTGTGGTTATCTCTTGCGATTCTGTAATGACTTAAGTCTGATAAATACAGTGAACCTTTGCCATTTCTTATGCAAGGCTAAAGAGACAAATGGACAAACCACATCTGATCAGGATGTAAAATAAAGCAGGGTCTAATGTATTGTCGGGTCATCAGATCATGAAAACAGCATCTATACAAAAGTGTGATGAAATAAGGAACCTGACCCAGAATATCAAACTGTCCTAACTCTGGTTACCTGCCGATAAGCTTGTTCTGGTAAGACCATTATATCCACAGTCTTTTAGATGCAGTCCCTATCTGCCATTTTACTGCAATGTAGTTCACACTGAATCAACAACATTTGTTTTTTTTTCGAGCAAACAGGATAATTTACCCGGGCAATTTTTTATCTGACATACTCTCGATGTCATATGCACTTTCTGCAGTTAAAAATCTCATCGCTCAGTTAAAAATGACACCAATAGTAATGTGATAGAATCTGCATTAAGTCCAATGGCCCAGATATTCTGACTGTGATTGCTAATTGAATCACTTTATGTTTTAAAGTGTTAGTGCAGGTCGTGCTGTTATGACATTCTGCTTAAACATGAACACAATTTTGCAGGAACTATTCACGAATTGGGGATGTTGCTTCTACAGCACAAAGTTTTGAAACGTGTGTCTTAACTGTCACACGATTACAACGTTAACACTTTAAGTGGTTTCGAAAGAGCAATTTTTCTATACCGCATGATTGCAGAGGAACGCAACCATCGTGTAAAAGATGAACTGACTTAACTGAGCTCCAAACGTCCAGCTGGAAATTGGATTCCAGTCCCTTCAAAAATACAAAGTACAATTGAAATGAACACATCTTTCTTTAACTCAGGTGTATTGGGAAAAGGCAAGCCATGTCCTGCTTTGCAGGAGTGTACCGTGTCTGTGATTTAAACACTCAGATCTACAACCAAACCCAGTGAAAGAATGCGCATCCAGGTAATTGTGGGGTCAGGTGGCAGTTTGTGCAGTCGTTAGAGTATCATACAAGTGGTTATGGGAGGCTGGAGTTGAGCGGTGTTAGGGTTGTGGGGCTGGTGGCTTGGGGTTTTGGGCGAGTGGGAAGGATTAAAAAGGAAGGGTTAGCAGAGCGAGATGTTGGGCATGTGTTCAGGGCTGCACCAGACCAGACTGACTATTCAAATGTTGTTGGGTCAGAGCATTTTTTGTCTCGAATTTCCTGGACAATTAGTAACTTTTCAAGTGGACCCCTCCAAATGCTTCAAATTTAGTGGATTCTTTAGGAGGGTCTCCCAACAGAGTCTTCCGGTCCCCAGTTGATTACCACACAGTCTATGTCCAAGTTTTTGCAGGGGCCAGGCATGCAACTCCAGCCTGTGATTCTCCAACAAATACCTGACCATTAGAATGGGTCCTTTCTGACTGAGTTAATGCAGAGAAATATTTATACTTTTCAGTGTAATTCTCTGCTTTCACAACCCACTAGAATCTGCTGTAAATGATACTCTCCATTAGATGTTCAGCAGTATATCAAGTCTTACTCAGTGGAAGAGTTCTTGTGCATAACACACGCAGTTTCAATTCCCAGGCAAAGTCACTGGGCACAGGTGTCACATCGGTTGCCTTAAACTGGCTGTCCAAGCTCTGTGTGTAATTGTCGCCGTCCCCTGTGCAGCCCATCGTGAGGCCCACAGTGACTCCATCCTGGTCGTGCCTTTCCCATTGGGGAACACTGAGATTCTACAGACGCTGCGCTGTGGCGTCTGGTCCCTGAGACTCATCACCCTGCGGCTGGGTCTCTGCCCTCACAATGGGAGATAAGCCTCTCTCAGCTCGAGCTGGAATTTCAACAACACTCTCTCGGCGGAGCAGATAACGGCTGTCCGTTGGTCTTTATTTTAAGTCGCAGTATAGTCCAGTTATTGTTTTTTTAAATGGTTAAAATTTAAAGTTTTTTTAAGCGTCTAACGGACCTGGAAGCTACCTATAACAGCGCACAGCTCCAAGCCTTCGGCCTCACTCTCTCGGCGGAGCATGTAATGGCTGTATGGTGGTGTTTATTTAAAGTCGCGGTATAGTCCAGTTATTTTTTTTTTAGCTAGCTTACCTGGGAAGGTTTTTTTCTCTATAAAAGCGCGCAGGCGAGGAACCCGAGGCACTACAGGGGTAGAGCCTATAACCCGCCCTCCTCCTCTGACCTAATAATAAGACCCGTTATGGTAAGCAGGTAAGTGCTGCATTTTGCTTGTTTGTTTCTTTAGATCCAGTTTTCTTTTTAAAGTTTACCTTTTAGAGGGATGGCAGCGAAGGCAGTGCAATGTTCCTCTTGCAAGACGTTTGAGGTGAGGGAAGCCATTAGCGTTCCTGCTGATTACACTTGCGGGAAGTGCACCCATCTCCAGCTCCTCCAAGACCGTGTTAGGGAACTGGATCTGGAATTGGATGAACTACGGATCATTCGGGAGGCAGAGGTGGTCATAGATCAGAGCTTTCGGGAAGTAGTTACTCCTAAAGTTATAGACAGATGGGTGACAGTGAGGGGGACTGGGAGGAAGCACCCAGTTCAGGGATGCCCTGCGGTCGTTCCCCTCAATAACAAGTATACCGTTTTGGATACTTGTTGGGGGGACGACTTACCAGGCGTAAGCAACGAGGTTCAGGCCTCTGGCACGGAGCCTGTCCCGGTTGCTCAGAAGGGAAGGGCGAAGAAAAGTAGAACGATAGTTATTGGGGACTGAATAGTGAGGGGCACAGAAAGTCGGTTTTGCGGGGGAGACTCACGTTTGGTATGTTGCCTCCCAGGTGCAAGGGTACGTGATGTCTCTGATCGTGTTTACCGGGTCCTTAAGGGGGACGGGGAGCAGCCCCAGGTCGTGGTCCACGTTGGCACCAACGAAATAGGTAGGAAGAGGGCTGAGGATGTTAGGCAGGCTTTCAGGGAGCTAGGTTGGAAGCTCAGAGCTAGAACGAACAGAGTTGTTGTCTCTGGTCTGTTACCCGTGCCACGTGATAGAGAGTCAAGGAATAGGGAAAGAGAACAGTTAAATGCGTGGCTACAGGGATGGTGCAGGAGGGAGGGATTCCGGTTTCTGGACAACTGGGGTTCTTTCTGGGGAAGGTGTGACCTCTATAAAGAGGATGGTCTCCACCTGAACCTGAGGGGCACCAGCATCCTTGGGGGGACGATTGCTCGTGCTCTTTGGGAGGATTTAAACTAACTCTGGAGGGGCATGGGAACCTGGACTGTAGCTTTAGTGTACAGGACCTTGAGTGTAGGGAGGTTAGGAATAAGGCATCGATCTCGAAGGAGGCTGCCTGGAAACAGGAAGGTGGCTTGAAGTGTGTATACTTCAATGCCAGAAGTATAAGAAATAAGGTGGGTGAACTTGCAGCGTCAGTTGGTACCTGGGACTTCGATGTTGTGGCCATTACAGAGTCGTGGGGAGAACAGGGACAGGAATAGCTATTGCAGGTTCCAGGGTTTACATGTTTTAGTTGGGTCAGAGGTGTGTGTATAAGAGGGGGAGGTGTGGCATTGCTTGTCAAGGATAGTATTACAGCGGTGGAAAGGACGATGGAGGAAGACTTACCATCTGAGGTAGTTTGGGCTGAGGTTAGAAATAGGAAAAGTGTGGTCACCCTGTTAGGAGTTTTCTACAGGCCTCCTTATAGTCCGAGAGACTTAGAGGAAAGTATGGCAAGGATGATTCAGGAGAAGAGTGAAAGTAGTAAGGTGGTTGTTATGGGGGACTTTAACATCCCAGATATTGACGGGGAAAGAGAGAGCTCGAGTTCGTTAGATGGGTCGGTATCTGTCCAATGTGTGCAGGAGGGTTTCCTGACGCAATATGTAGACAGGTCAACAAGAAGTGAGGCCATACTGGATTTGGTTCTTGGTAATGAACCAGACCAGCTGTTAGACTTGGACGTAGGTGAGCACTTCGGAGACAGTGACCACAACTCGGTGACTTTTACTCTAGTGATGGAGAAGGATAAGTGTGCACTGCAGGGCAGGAGTTATAGCTGGGGGCAGGGAAATTATGATGCGGTGAGGCGTGACTTAGGATGTGTGGATTGGAAAAATAGGCTTCAAGGGAAGGACACAAATGATATGTGGAGCTTGTTCAAGGAGCAGCTATTGGGTGTCCTTGATAAGTATGTACCAGTCAGGAAGGGAGGAAACGGTCTTGTGAGGGAGCCGTGGTTTAATAAGGAATTGGAATGCCTTGTAAAAGGGAAGAGGGCGGCCTATGTAAAGATGATGCATGAAGGTTCAGTTGGGGCGATTGAGAGTTATAAGGTAACCAGGACGGATCTAAAGAGAGAGCTAAGAGCAGCGAGAAGGGGAAATGAAAATTCCTTGGTTGGTAGGATTAGGGAAAACCCTAAGGCTTTAAATAGGTATTTCAGGAGATAAAAGGATGACGAGGGTAGGTATCGGTCCAGTCAAGGATAGTAGTGGGAAGTTGTGCGTGGAGGCAGAGGAGATTGGAGAGACACTAAATCAATACTTTTCGTCAGTATTCACTCAGGAACAGGACATTGTTACTGATGTGAATAGTGAGTCACAAGTGATTGGAATGGATGGCTTTGATGTATGTAGGGAAGAGGTCCGGGGAATACTGGAAAGGGTGAAAACAGATAAGTCCCCTGGGCCTGATGGCATTAATCCTAGGATCCTCTGGGAAGCTAGGGAGGAGATTGCGGAGCCATTGGCCTTGATTTTTATGTCGTCGTTGTCTACAGGAATAGTGCCAGAAGACTGGAGGATAGCGAATGTGGTCCCCTTGTTCAAGAAGGGGAGTACGGACAGCACTAGTAACTATCGGCCAGTTCGTCTCACTTCTGTTGTGAGCAAAGTCTTAGAGAGAATTGTAAGGGATAGGATTTATGAACATCTGGATAGGAATAATGTGATCAAGGATAGTCAGCATGGTTTTGTGAAGGGCAGGTCGTGCCTCACAAAACTTATTGAATTCTTTGAGAAGGTGACCAAGGAAGTGGACAAGGGTAAAGCAGTAGATGTGGTGTATATGGATTACAGCAAGGTGATCGATAAGGAACCCCATGGTAGGCTACTGCAAAAATTACGGAGGTATGGCATTGAGGATGCATTAGAGGTTTGGATTAGGAATTGGCTGGCTGGAAGGAGACAGAGGGTAGTAGTTGATGGTAAAGGTTCATCTTGGAGTGCAGTTACTAGCGGTGTTCCACAAGGATCTGTTTTGGGACCATTGCTGTTTGTCATTTTTATAAATGACCTGGAGGAGGGGCTTGAAGGCTGGGTGAGCAAGTTTGGGGATGATACGAAAGTCGGTGGAGTGGTGGACAGCGAAGAAGGATGTGGCAGGTTACAGCGGGATATTGATAAGTTGCAGAGCTGGGCAGAAAGGTGGCAAATGGAGTTCAAAGTAGCTAAGTGTGAAGTCCTTCACTTTGGTAGGAGTAACAAGAAGATGGATTACTGGGCTAACAATAGGCTACTTGGTAGTGTGGATGAGCAGAGGGATCTTGGTGTCCATGCACACAAATCTCTGAAAGTTGTCACCCAGGTAAATAGTGCTGTGAAGAAGGCATATGGCGTACAGGGCTTTATTGGTAGAGGAATTGAGTTCCGGAGTCCTGAGGTCATGTTGCAGTGCTCTAAGACTCGGGTGTGGCCTTATCTGGAGTATTGTGTACAGTCTTGGTCTCCATACTATAGGAAGGATATGGAGGCACTGTAACGGGTGCAGAAGAGGTTTACCAGGATGTTGCCTGGCATGGGAGGACGGTGGTAGAGGAAAGGTTGAGGCACTTGGGGCTATTCTCATTGGAGAAAAGAAGGTTTAGGGGAGATTTCATAGAGGCGTACAAGATGATTCGGGGTTTAGATAGAGTTGACAGTGAGAACCTTTTTCGGCGTATGGAGTCAGCTGTTACTAGGGGACACAGCTTTAAATTAAGGGGAGGTTAATTAAGGAGATGTTGGGGTGGATTCTTTACTCAGCGGGTTGTGAGTTCATGGAATGCCCTGCCAGGGTCAGTGGTGGACTCGCCCTCTTTATGGTCATTCAAGCGGGCATTGGATAAGCATATGGAGTTTATTAGGCTAGTGTAGGTTAGGTAGGCTTCGGTCGGCGCAACATCGACGGCTGAAGGGCCTGTACTGCGCAGTATTTTTCTATGTTCTATGTTCAATAACAGCCAATAGTATTTCCCCCTGGAGCACGGCCGCTTAAACGGGAAGGAAAGGAAATCAGAGAAAGCTGCTCAAATAGAGAGAGCACTGGGGAGAAAAACTGAAGTTCTCACGTATCCAAAATTAGGTTCGGTTGCAACGACTCTCGCTATCTTTTCCCATTTGAACTGAACTGATTGTACTGTAATCTGAAATATGAAAATTAAATCACAGAAAATACTAACTGTAAATAAGGGGGAAACTGGAGTTTATATTCCAAAATCAATGTGCTAAGCGTAAATGTTAATGAATCCTAATCATACTTTACTTATTATGTTGCAAATTAGCAAATACTCCCAATCTGCTGTAGACTTTTACTCTGTCTGAGTTCCACCTGCTTTCGTCAGATATGAAAAATGCAGCAATTAAAAGGATTTATTGACAAAGAACAAAGAGGGGAACCGGAGGGAACGAAAACAAAATGAAATTGCAGTAATGGTGAGATAACAAAATGATAAGGCTGCAAAACGGAACCTCTGTAACCCAACTTTCTTGCCAAATGTTGCTTGGAAGCACGAAGTAATCGGCCGGGAATTGATTTTGTGCTGGAATTGATCATAAGTGCCAAAATATTACTGGAAGCTATGAAATACTGGGACCAGTATTAGGAGCAGGAGGTGTGGCCACGTTGGTAAGGTAGGAAAAGTCTTGAATGCAATCTTATCAGATCTGGTCAATTAACGGTCGGTCAGCAGGGGGGCGTCGTTCAATCAATGTGGGTAGAGGAAGTTCCGGTTCAGATAATTCTGCAATCATACTTAAAGGTGATAACCATACTTTCAAACAACAGCTCTGGAGAGACATTGGCTACAAACAAACATTTATCATCAATTAGATTCAGGTGGCTCCCTGATTCATTAATGTTCCTCGAGGTGGCTTGGGCACAGGAACAGTCCCTGTTCCATCAAGGCTTGAGAGGATCAATAAGTCAATGTGGGCAAGTTCAGGGCGAGATTGCTGAGGTGTTGAGTACGTATGGGGAACCTGGTTGAGTTGACAAAAAGGATCAGCGAACCGATATTTTCTGGAAGGGTTACAAAGTTAAACTGAAGAACGTGCATGTGGCCAGATATGAAAGTGAAATTGAAAGCAAAACACATCACATGCAGCCATTGGCAAATCCATGGCATCAGATTCTCCTTCCAAAAGGTCAGGGTAAATAGGATCCAGTGTGCCCGGACAGGGTAGATCAGCTGCTGACTGCAGTAACTTGATTATAGGGAGTGGTTGGGTTTCGGGGGAGTGAGCGTTGGGGTCCTCACAGGCACTTCCCGTGACCATGAGCAGTTCCTCATCCCCTCTGAAAATTACACCAGAATCCGCGCAGAAAGTTCTCAGGTTGTCGGAAACCTCTCGTCTTCAGGCAAATAGAGAGCCAGAATGATGAAAACCAATGGAGAAAACAGATAGCAGCTTGACATCACTTCAGCTGTCAGTGAAGAGGTACAACATCATAGCACCCGTATTTGTGAAGAAGGTCACCTTGAAGACCTTAGACTTCACAAGAATCTACTTTGGTACTGCATGTCACCGTGGTGTGTCGGCATTTTCAATTAATTCTGGTGGGATGCATGACAAGTCAATACCGTCAATTTTGCATCTCACTGGGAGTAGGGAGTCAGTGAACAGTCTCCAGAAAAGGACAGTTGGCAACAGGATAAGGAGCGGTCGAGAACAGCACAGGTAGTTGGTTTAGTGCATGACCAAGTGTAGCAAAGCTTACCTGGTTAGATGGTTTAGGGCTGTGTGAAATAACTGCCGGCAGCATGGAATTATGGATGTACTGGGTTCTCTAATGTGAGACACTCAGAGGAACAGTGGATACTGGCATTCAATTTACACAAGGTCTGCCGGGAGAGGAGGGCGAATGGATAAGAGTCTGAAATAGTGTCAGTATCAGTCGCAGTGGCAGGTCCAATACTGAAGTTAATGAGTTAGGAGAGTGGGTCTGTTATGGGTACTGCCGGAAACCCTACAGTGCAGGGGGTCTTGTAATTCAGGTAATTTTCCTCGTCAGGAACCTCAGACGATTGGACAGACCCAGAATCCACCACAAAAGAAATGAGCCGCTCCCCAACACCTCCACATCCATTATCGAATTTCAGACGGGACACTTGAGAGACATATTGAGATCGCCCGTGAATCCTCCCTCTCACGATAGCCCTAGATTGTTTCTGAAGCATGGGGCAAGGGATCAGCCAGTGCAGGCAGTCTGTTGAAGCTGCCTCTGTGGTGTGGTTGGCTGCTGTCTTGCTTGTGGGGAGAGGGTGAGGGTAGATTGTCCTGGGCGATATTGCCTGGACCAGCACTGTCTCACCCAGTGTCCCAAATTCCCACCGTTCCAGCACTGCCTTCTTTGAATTGCCCTAGTTTTCTGTAGTGGACTTGTGGTGTCCCTTTGGTTGTCGGGTTGCGCAGGCAAGTCGAATGCCCCCGTCCGTTTTGGCGCAGTGAACATTGCATTCCCGTCCAAATTCCTAAGTGCAAATAAAGAGTCCGTCCAGCTCGTCGTTTGATAGTGCAACGTGAAACCGTGAGCATATGTAAGGTGTGCACGGCCAAGTTTTCGTCCTCTGCTAATGCAATGCCTGACGTGGAGTCCCAGACCTCCCTAAAGCGGACATTGACATCGAGGAAGTGCGTGGAGGCTCTGCAGATACCAGATAACAGCCCGAAATCGGCCTGCAGTCTTGCACTGGACTTTATTGAATCCTTCATGGTGCTGTCCAGCCTTTGTTTCCCAGTCTGCAGGGGTGTCCCAGGGGTGGATGGGGGATGTCAATAACAGGGCTAATGGGAACACAGTGGGTCATATGCACTAGCTGCAATACGTTCGGCACATCTTGAGGCAGACACCTGCATATACAGGAAATTTTGAGGACCCAATTATAGAACGGGAGCAGTCACTTCAACGGGTCTGCTTCATCTTGGAGCACGGCCCGGACCTGTGCGCGGATCCAGGTCTTCGAGAAGGGAGTGTACACAATCATGATGCAGGGATCCTGGCAGTTGTTGCCCTGGTATTTTAGGGAGGCACACGCGCTACACGTGAGTCTGCAGTTATCATTTGTGTTGGGCAGCAATGGTGATTCATACTGCCCGGCGGCTAATGTGCCCATCGCGGGATTGCTCTATATTGTCGGGTAGAAAAAAAATGCAGTCACTTCATTCAGGCCCAACGTGTGTAGCTCTGCAGAGTGTATCGCAAATGTCTGGTACTGTGCGGTCTAGGGCGGTGCGGCCGTGTCTGGAGTTATTGAGGTCTCACTGTCGGTTGTTATTGCAGCAGTCTTTCGTCTTCGCGGCCTGATACTGCTGGGCAACCTGTCGAAACTTTCCAAGACACTCCAGCAGGTATACTATATGCCAGGAGGAGTCAACATGCCCTCCTGCAATGGCCGTGGTCCAGTGGAATGTAAAGGACCTCCCATATGGCCAATTTCCTTGTGGCTATATGTGTAAGTCTCTTACAAAGTGGGTAAAGCAACTGTCTTCCCCTGTCTCTTTTAGCACAGTGTCTGCCAGTGAAACAGGTAGAACAAGATAATCTCCGATTTTTATTTTGAATTTCACATATTTCCAGGGCGGCGTGGTCAGCACTGCTGCCTCAAAGCGCCAGGGTCCCAGGTTCGATTTCAGCCTTGGGCGACTGTCTCTGTGAAGTTTGCACATTCTCCCCATGTCTGCGTGGGACTCGTCCGTCTGATCCGGTTTCCTCCCACAATCACAAATAGGTGCAAGCCAGGTGAAATGGCCATGCTAAATTGCTGATAGTGTCAGGTGCATGAGTGGGAGAGAAATGGGTCTGCGTGGGTTACTCTTCCGTGGGTCGGTGTGGACTCGTTGGGCAGACTGGTCTGTTTCTCCCCCGTAGGGTAGTCTCTCATTCTAATTTGCCAAGCTTCCCTTGCCCGTTCGGCTTGCTCCTGGCTGGATTCGGATCACGGTACAAGCCCTGGCCATGAATGATACAATCAAGATCCAATCAAGCATTCAGCAACATCAATCAGTTCTAGAATGGAATTGGAATCGGGGTTCCAGCTCACTTCGTGGGTATGTGAAAATGCCCCTTTCCTTGACAGTAAGCTGTTACCATTGTTGCTCTCCAAAGATAAGCATGGCATTCTGGTGCATCTCCGGATGAGCTGAGCTTCATGTGGCTTTTATGTCACTGGGGTACTAGACTACCCTTCGGACTTTGGAACAGCGGTGTTTATCGGGTCCAGGAAGCTTATTGGTAGTTTGTCTTTGGAAGTGTATTCCCTGGTTTGTGAATGACTGTGGTCATGTATGGTTTCCCTTGTCAGCCTGTTTGGTCAATGCTGAGGTATTCTGGGTGATCGTTGGATGGCTTGTACAGGCTTGATTTTCTGTATTCCTATTGGCCATGTTGTGTGTAGGTAGGCTTGCAATTCCTTTCCCACACTGTTGAAAAATAAACTTTAAGATCTGCAAAGTTTGTAAATTCAAAATCTTAATTCAACATCAACCTGTTCACATAGGGACAAGCCACTTTGCTGTTCCATGGACGGGAAGGTATTCACTCAGGGATCAATCCTTTTGCAACGCAAACGACATCAACAAAGGGAGAGAAAGTTTGTTTGCTCTGTTTGGTAAGTGATTATCTTCACAGCTCCGCGAAATGTCACCCGATCGACATGACACTGGAGACATTGCTCGCCTGCTCTGTGTATGAGAAAGAATTTATTTATCAACATAGCATAAGATAAACAAGAATGGGCACACTATAGAGAGGCCTGCACTGAGTGTGGAAAGAGATTAATCTGGTCATCTCTATTCAGTGAGCACGAGCATACTCACACGAGCGAAAAATATTTACTTGCTCCTTGTCGGGGAAGTGACTCACTCGGGTCTCAAATCTCTGCAGATATGGATTTGTTCCAACAAATGAGAGAAAATATTAATGGTCTGACTTTGGAAAGAGCTTTAGAAGTAGCAATGATGTGACGAAACACCAGAAAACATAAAAGAATCCTTGCAGTGCAGAAACAGGCCCTTCGGTTCAACAAGTCCACACAAACCCTCCAAAGTGCACTCAGACCCTTTACCCTCACTTATATTTACCCCAACTATTAACCTACTGAATGGGGAATATATCATGGCCAATTGACCTAAACGGCGCACCGTTTTGTATTGTGGGATGAAATTTGAGGACCTGAAGGAAACTCGCACAGACACGTGGAGAACGTGCAAATTCCACACAGACAGGCCTCGGAGGCAGGAATCGAAGCCAGCTCCTCATGCTCTGAGGGAGCAGTGCTAAACATTGAGCCACCATGCGTGGAGAGACAGTTAATTTGCACTGTGGTAGCAAGGGATTCAATTACTCATTCGCATGTGTGACAGCTCAGTCTGGTGGAATCTGTTTCGCTCAGTGGCTATTTTCTTGGCTTATAAACCAGTGTGATGCTCGCAGCGTGGTTCCAATTCCCATCACTGGTTTGAGGTTAATTTAAAGGTTCTCCATCTCTGAATCTTCTCTGACCTGAGGACTGGTGGTGCTCTGGTTAAATCACCACCAGCCCCTTCTTTCTCAAATGAAGGCAGCAGCCACTACGGTCAGGTAAGACGGTGATAGTACAACATTCCAGTGAGGTCGCATGTAAATTCTTGATGGTGTTTTTGCATCGAGAATTGATCTGTGTCCATTCTGTCAGCAGGGGTTTACTTCATTGGATGCATTGCATCTCTTTAATTGATCTTGTGTTTAATTGTTCAGTTTTCAATCACATCAAATTCTAATATTTTTTTCCGTTGATTTCTCTACAATTAGAGGAGAATGGTAGATATCCATTGAGTGCTTAAAAATATTTCGATGCACTCAGCATTTCTGAATGCTCTTCACATCTTATATCAAAGAAACAGCAGTCCTACAGTGAAAGCAGAAGATTGCATTCTCGGCAGCTTGACCATGTCGATGAGACCTCAATTCCTGGGAACTTATAAACCATTTCCCACACTGTGTCACTAAAACAATTTGTTGTCACTGTGAACCCGTTCGTGTATCAGGTCGATGGAGGACTTAAGTGCATCCTTTCCCCAATTCAGAACATATGAATGTCCTCTCGCCAATATGAATTCGCTTGTATTTCAATAAGTTTTAGAAATGTATGAGCAGGTGAATAGTCTTTTTCCAGTATGAACTCGCTTGTTTTTCAGCAGATGGCCGGAATCAATTAATAACTTCAAATCACAGCGGACGAATGGTCACTCCTCTGTGTGAACTCGCTGGTGTCTCAGCAGACTGAATGACTGAAAGGATCCTTGCCCATTCTTCGAACCGGCGAAAGGCCTCTTTCCACTGAGTTCGCAGATGAAAAGTGAAATCAAATGACGGCCTGAACCCACTCCCTCTGTGAGAACACTTGTATGGTTTCTCATCTGTGTCAACACATTGATGGTACAGCAGTTCGTGAGAAATTTTAAAGCATTTTCCATTCTCTGTACAATGAACTGTTTTTTTCTCCGTGTGAACCCACTGGTTAGTCAGCAAGTGAGAAAATGAACAAATGCCTTTCCACACTCAGAATATTTGAATGGCTTTTCCCCGGTGTGTTTGCACTGCTTAATTTTCAGGGCAGACAAGCAATTGAATCGTCACCACATTACAGCAGTTTCTCTCCAGCGTCCCTCCAATTATGCCTCGATAGTTCAAATAGTGAATCGTTTCACTCCATTGTGTATGTAGATTTCTCCTTTCATTTTCAAAAGTCGGTGAGGTTCAGGCTACATTGAACAAATCAACTCCATCAAATTCTGATGTGATGCCTCGTTTCAATTTTCCAACCGCAAATCCTCATCTTTGATATCGCTCAAATAAAAACAGAAATATCTCAGTAAGACAGACCTTCTCAAAACACCAAAGCAAGATGACTTTCATTCTTCATCGGATGTGGGTATTCCAGAAGAGGTCAGCATTTATTGTTCAGTCCTGATTTGACTGGACATGGTGATGACGAGATGCCTTCTTTGCCTTCTTGAACCATCGTTTCCATGTGCTGTCGGTAGACCCAAATTACAGGGGAGTGAAATCCACAATTTTGACCCATTGATTCTGGAGGCACGGCAACATATTTCCAGGTCAGGATGCTAAGTGGGTTGTAGGGCTTTCCTATCTATCGACTACCCTTTTCCTTTTCGATGGAAGGAGTTGTGAGTTTGTAATGTACTGTTTAAGGAGCCTTTTGAATATCTGCAGTGCATCGTGAGGATGGTGCAGACTCCATGTATGAGCGTTTGGCTTTGGAGGGAATGCATGCTTTTCGATGTTTTGTTAGTTGTGTGTTGCTGCTCAGTTCAGCTGCTCTGTTCTGGACAGTGATGAGCTTTTCAGTATTTTGCAACTGCGGTCAGGAATCCTCAAGAAGGTTATGATTTAACCATATCTTGCTACTCAGATGCTGACTAATCTGCTGTGCTTCTCCTGTGAATTGTTTTTTTAACACTACAATCATCCAGGCGAGCAGGAGCTATTCCATCATGTCTCATTCTGTATTGTAAAAAGTAAACAGTTGGTCGCGAAAGAAAAAAAGAAAGAGAAGACCATTTGGACAATGAAGTCATTAACGCTCTTCCTAGGAGAGTGAATAGCTTTTAATGGAGACTTACGGTGGCAAATCATAAGTGTCGTGTAATCGCAGGCTATGTGATAGACAGGCTTCAGGGAGTCAAGAAAATCCCGGACTATTGCCCTCTCCTGTGGCCACAATGCGATGTGGCTGCTGAAGTTAGTTTCTCAAAGACATTGTGACTTTTACAGCACCAAAGAAGGACTTAGGACCCATCTTGCAAAAGTCCATCATCAAGCAACGATCCATTCTGATCCCATTCTTTTCAGAACTTGGTCTGGGACCTTAAGCGCTACGGTAGTCCAAGTGATCAGTGAAATATTTTTCTACTTCTACCACCTTCAGCGAAATACTATGACCAAACATATGTTCCCATCGCCGCCCTTGCCTGCGTTCCCCAGAAACCATTCCATCCAGAGCACCGTGGTGCACTGTGTCTTCACTCTCAACACCTTACCCACAGCCCAATCGAAGCTTTCTCTAAAATCACGGAAGATGTGACACATACATTCATATAACATGAGAACTAGGAGCAAGACTATGCTGCACGGGCGTTCGAGACTGCTTCGCATTCAATGAGATCATGCCTGATCATTGAATGGATATACATCCACTTAACCACCTTCGAAAGATAATCTTTACTTCCTTTGCTGTTCAAATAAAATCAGCCCTAGCTTTAAAAACATTGAGTGATGCAGCATCAACTACTTCGTTGGACAAGCAGTTCTATCGAGTAACAACCCTCCGGTGGACGAAATTCCTTCTCAATTTAGTCCTTCTAATGTTGAGGCTGTGCCCTGTTGTCCTGGTTTCATCCACCAATGGAAGCATGCTCTCCACTTCTATCTCACACACGCCCTTCATAATTTTGCATGTTTCCATAAGATTCTGAATTTTTCTGAATTCTTCTGAATTTTCGATATCATATTATTCCACATAGGCTCTTGTCATCAGCATACACCTTCAAACACGAAATCAACCTCGTTAAACTCCTCTGCTCCGCCTCCGTTTCAATATATCCTTTGTCAAGGAAGGATAATAAAACTGCACACAGTACCGCAGTGTGAGCTTCACTAGCACATTGTACAGCTGCAAAATAACGTCTCTGCTTTTAAACTCAACTATTCAAGAATTAAAGACGAAATTATATTTCGTTGCTTGTAACTTGTCGCTCCTGCAGTTCAACCTTGTGATACTCGTATAAGTCTACCCAGTTCCTATTGCATGATAGCATGCCGCAATTTTTTTGCCATTCACGTTACAAGATTTTTTTTACTTTCATTTATACAAAAATGTGTGATTTCACATTTATTAATATTGCATTCCATCCGCCAGGATATTGCCCATTAACCAAAGATTGCAATGTTCCTCTTCAAATTTTCACAGTCCTCTGCACACTTTGCTCTGCTACTCACTTTTATTTCAACTGCAAACCTTGATAGGATGCGCATGGTCCAAACTCCAAATAATCCATATAAGTTGTACGTAATTGCGGTCCCAGTACCAATTCCAGAGGCACACCGGTGCTGGTCAACAGAATAGCACTCATTTATCCTCAAACTTCGCTTGCTATTGGGCAAAAAATCCTCAATCCATGCTCATGCTTTGCACTTAACAGCATGCACCCGTTCGCTGCCAGTCCCTGAGAGGCTCCTTGTCGAGGGCATTTTGAAAATCTAGGTATTCCAATTCACTGGCTCCCATTATACACCATGTTTGTAATGCCATCATAGAATTCTAAAAGATTTTGCAGGCATGAAATGCCCTATATCACCCCATGCTGCGTCTGTCCAATTTCTATCGATATGCCCTGCTATTTATTCCTTGATAATACACTCAAGAAATTTCCGCACTACAGAGGTTAAACAAACTCGTCTATAATTAGGGGAATGGGTCTGGGTGGGTTGCGCTTCGGCAGTCAAGGTGGACTTGTTGGGCTGAAGGGCCTGTTTCCAAACTGTAAGTAATCTAATCTAATTCCTCATATCTTGTCTGCCTCCCTTTTTAAACAGTGACATCATATTTGTGTTTTCCAGTCTGCTGGGACTGCCCGAGAGACCAATGAATTTTGGAAAATTACGACAAGCGCACTTCTTTTTCACATACCATCGCATTTTGTACCCTGCGTTGCACTCAATCAGGGCCTGAAGACATGTATATCCTTTGCTAATTTCGCTCCAACAATCCAACACTAGCTCTGTTGTTATAATGACTGTTCCCAGGTCGTCACCACTTTGTCAATTACTCGCATGTTATTAATGTCCTCAACTATGAAGACCGACGCAAATGCCTGTTCAATGCCTCGGCTATTTCCTCTTATCCAAGAAGTAAATGCCCTTTCTTATCCATGAATGGATCAACGTTTACTTTTGGCACTCTTTTTCATTTTATATTTTAATAGAAACTTCTGCTATCGATTATTATAGTCTGTGCTAATTTTAAATGCCATGTTCTTTGTCGCACTTTTCTGCAATAAATTGCATGTGCCAACTCTCTGCCCAGTTCTGCAGCATAACTGTATCCCTATGTAACACAAAATATCCTTCAGCACTATCCACAACTGTACCAAACTTAGTGTCGTCCGCAAATTTACTAACCCATCCTTCTACGCCCCCATCCAGGTCCTTTCTAAAAAGTGACAGAAAGCAGGGAACCCAAAACAGATAGTGGCAGTACACCGCTAGCAACTGAATTCCTGGATGAAGTTTTCCCATCAAGTAATACCCGCTGTCTTCTTTCAGCTAGCTAATTTCTGATCCAAAACACGAAATCGCCCTTAAGCCCATATCTCAGTATTTTGTGCAGTCACCAACCATGGCAAAATTTATCAAACGGCTAACTGAAATACATACGTGCATAACATTAACGGCTTTATCCTCATCCATCTGTTTAGTCCACGGGCGAGTTTTGACAACATTCGTAGCTCAGGTTGAGCTTCCAGATGAAGCTTTGCTCGCTGAGCTGGAAGGCTCATTTCAAGACGTTTCGTTACCTACTGGGTAACATCTTGAGTCGGCCTTCGGGTGACGCACTGTTCATGATTTCTGCTTCCTATGTATTTGTTTGGGTTTTTTTGGTTTGGTGATGCCATTTCTTGCAGTGATATTATTTCCAGTTCTTTTTGTCAGGGGGTGGTAGATGGGGTCTAACTGGACGTGCTTTTTGCTCGAGTTAGAATGCCATACTTCTAGGAATTATCGTGTGTGTGTCTGTTTCACTTGTGATCGGATGGGTGTGTTGTGTAAGGATACCAGTGAGAGAGGGTCATGTCGTTTTGTGGTTCATGTACCCTGGTGGCTCGTTTTCTGCCTGTTTTTTCCATACGCAAAAACTAATGACATTCACAAAATACCGTGCAAGAACTGTAACAAACACTACATTAGACAAATATTACATTCGACTGAGACTGCACATCCATTCCTAGGACAAGCCAAACAGATACATGCAGGAGATTTCCTCGAAACATGGCGTCCCAAGCAGAATGCACTCAGAAAACACTTCGAGTTCGATGCCATGGACTACCCCCGAGAAAAAAGACCAGGCAATGGCATCGCCACCAGAAATGACATCACCAACACAAAGAATCCCAAACATATAAATTGAAAGCAGGATTCATGAACAGTGCTTCGCCTCGAGACCCACTGAAATTGTTACCTAGTAGGGTGACGAAACATCTGGAAATGAACTTTCCGATTCAGTGAGCAAACCGACATCCAGTTTAATGACCTACTCAAAGAACGCAATAATGTTTGTGAGTCACGACTCCCATTCAGAAAACCGTCTTGACATTCCCTCATAAACTTATTCCAATCGAGATGATTACAAATCTTATCTCTCAGAACTGTTACAACACTTTACCCACAACCGATCGAAGGGTCAATGGTCTATAATTACCAGGGCTTTCTCTCCTCCCCTTCTTGAATGAGGGATCAACTTTTGCCGAAGTCTCGGAAATCTGATTCTTGGCTTCCCACACAATTCGAGGAAAAATCACATCCGGCCCGGGGGAATTTATAAATTTTCACATTTTCAGAGTTTGTCACACCTCGTCAGTGGGAACTTCAATCCTATATCGTCTAGTCGCCTGTTTCTCAGTATTCTCCTCGGCAATATTTTGTTTTTCCAGTGCGAATACTGACGAAAGATATTGCTTTAGTCCTTCCCCTACTGCTTCTGACTCCACGCACGACTAAGCACGACTGCCCTTCATTGGTCATATTTTATTCCATTCATTCTTTTAGCCCTTACATCCAAATGGAAAGCATTTATATTGTCGATATCCTATCTGCCAACAATTTCTCAGTTCACCTCCTGGTTCATCTTCAGTCTCTCTTCAGGTCTTTCCTGTTTAACTTTTAACTCTCAATCGCCCTAACTGAGCCTTTACATCTCATGCTAACACAAGCCTTCTTCATCTTAACAATTTCCTTCGTAATCATGACTCCTGCGCTTGACAATTTCCTCCCTCTCTGACAGGCACATACTTATCAAAGACAACGGAACCTGCTCTTTCAATAAGCTCCACATTTCTATTCTGGCAATTCCCTGCCATTCCCTTGCCAACCTGTGCATGCGTAATCTTACCTAATCGCATTGCAATTTTCTTTCCCACAGCAGTCGCGTTTGTCCTCCGGTGTTTACCTATCCATTTGAAAAGCTAAAATAAAAATAACTGATTTTTGGTAACTATCACCAAAGTGCTCACCTACCGACAAATCTAACACCTTACCATGTTCGTTAGACAGTACAAATCTAATTTGGCCTCTCCCCTTGTTGGCATGTACCATTGCACAGTATTTAAGGAATTTATCGCAGATACACGCAACACTCTCTTGGTCAAGGCTACCCTGACTGAGCTGCTTCGACAGATCGACATGTTGATTAGAATCCCGCATGATAATTGCCATACCATTTTTTCAGGTGTTATTTAGTTCTTTGTTTACTGCCCTCCCCAATGTGATCTTAAAATAAGGAGGCGGATAGACGACGACAATCAGTGACATTTTCTTCTTAGGACTTCTAATTTCCTCCAAAATGGATTCAAACTCATTCTCCATTGAACCTATATCATCTGTCAGCATCGGTCTGCGATTGTCTGTGAATGTTGGAGTTGCACCACCTTCCTTAAAATCCTTTCTGTCCTTCCAAAATGTCTCACGCCCGTAAATATTTACCCTCCCCCCCGCCCCCCGCCAGTCTTGACTGTGCCTCTCCATGTCTCTATAATGTCTACTAAATCGTATTTGTTCGTGAAGATTTATGCCGTTATTTCTCCAGCCTTATTCTGAAAAGTACGAGCATTCAAGCAGACTGCCTTTACGGTCGCTTTCTTACACAGTGATTGACATCATCTGTAATAATATCTTCTATGTTATCCATCCTTCTTGTTTCTTGCTTCTGATCACTTGTCCATTTCTGACCGCACTGCTTAGTACAAAAGTGCTAAAATACACCTTCCCGGTGAAGCAACACTTTCCTTTCACTTTGCACAATCCAGTCTACTCGATTCACTGCAGGCATTGTGGTCGCCATTACCTTGGGAAACGAAGTGTTGACTGGATGTCCGTTTGGCAGAATGCCAAGTGCCATATCCAAAAATGTCCCTGAGCTTCCAGTTCACTGCTCCTTCAGCACAGTACCATGTTTCCTAGCAAACGTCCCTAACTCAGGCTTCCTGGAGTGTTCCACCACAGCTCAGTACATGCTGAAAAGGAAACAGACCATTTTCTGCTTGACGACCCCGCAACCCTCCATATCAATTTCAATCACTTTAGAGGCCTTAAGCCTCAAATATCCTGGCGCCCAACACACCCAACAGGTCTAGTTATAGCATAGCAGCCATTAAACACGACCTGTCGTTTGTCACTAACAATCTCTGTGAACAGTTATTTATGCTCCACACAGATCACTATCAATTCCTTTGTCCAATCGTTCCTCTCTACTTCGGCTCTATCCCCGTAACTCGTTTAATCCTAATTAATGTGCCTCCTCATATCTTCAGCATGTAGACCAAAATTTTACTGGAAACCATTAGTGCGAAGGAAGGGGTCACTGGACAGAAAATGTTAACTCTGATTTCTCTTTCCAGCATCTTTTGAACTTGCCTCAGAGGAAGCTTGATACTGTGCTTGCGTAATGACCCACTGCACATAAGACAGAACTGTGTTCATCCTGAAAAGTTTTCTTCATGATGAATCATATTACAATGTAAGCCATTGGCATCGTCTCCGTAGGTGAATGAATATAGAAATCAAGTGCTTGGGATTTGTGCAGCAGTTTTGTTCTGGATATGATAAACAACAGAGAGCAAAATTTCCGTCATGCCAGTTGTGAACAGATAGGAATCTCCACAAGAGTGGAATCAAGTGAATGTTTTTCGTCCAGGGAAAATTCAAATCATTTCTCACTGTAACACCCTGTAGCCATCGAAGCAAAATATTTTATAGCCACAAAGGCTGAATACAGCAGCTTCCAGTTAAAATACCTGAATGATCTCCCTGCAGTGGGACAGTACAGTTGTGTTAGTAAATGGGAAAACTGAGTGAATCACTTTACTTTGTCAGCTGGCGAACAGTCCTCTTGTCGTAAGATAAATGGGCAAAATGCAGGAAGAGGGATGAGGAGGTACTTAATCAGTTTGACTTAAGGGCTGAGGAAGTGTTCGAGGTTCTGACCGGCTTGAAGTGGACATATTCCCAATTCAGGACGGACTGTAACTTATGTTCCTCTCTGTGACAAGGGAGGAAATTGCACTTGTTCTGAGCAATGCTTTACATTCCTCTTTGTGTTTGTGGTGGACTGAACTAACGCAGTTCCACTTTTCCGCACGATTGGGAGAGATAAACCACAGAATCACACAGCAGTGAGTCTCATATCAGTTGAAGGAAACTTTTGGAGCAATCCCGGAAGGAGAGAGTTAACTGCAACTTGTCCAGGCAAGGTTACATCAGGGAGAGACGTCACCTATTTGTTACAGAATGTCATGCCTAACAGATTGGATTAAATACATTGTTTTCGCAAGTCATCAAGCTTTTTAACGAGGCTCGTGAAGTTCATGATGTTTGTGTGGATTTCAACAAAGCCTTTAAAAAGTCACCACACTGGAGATTGGTAAGAGAATGAAAGTGAAAAGGGATTTAAGGTCCCCAGGCAAGTTGGATCCAAACTTAATTTGGTGGTGGTAGGAGACACAGGATGGTGATAGAAGGCTGCTTGTATGACTGGAAATGGTATTCAATGGTGTACCAGAAGAATGCATACTGGGACTCATGTCGTTTGTGAATGTGTGGAAAGAATACAGAACAATTTAGGGGAAAATGATAAGCAGAGTTGCCGATGATTCGAATATTGGCAAAGTGGTTAACAGTGATGAGAAGGTCGTAGGTTGGAGGAACTCAGAGATGGGTTTATCAAATGTCAAATGCCGATAGGGGATGTTGAAACTAACCATGGAAAACATGAGGTGATGCACATTGGAAGCAACACGTCAATGGATGACTCCATGAATGGCAGGACACGAGGAAACCCAGAGGAACAGAGAGATTGTGCATGTTGGGCCACATATCCGTGAAGGCTGCAAAACATATTAGTTAAGAAGACAATCACAGCTTTATCAGTCAAGGCAAAATTTGTAGAAGCAGATAAAGTGGTGTCACAAGAAGACAATGTTGTGAAGAAAGTAATTATACAAGAGGCAATAGACAATAGGTGCAGTAGAAAGCCATTCTGCCTTTCGAGCCTGCACCACCTTTCAATATGATAAGGTCTGATCATCCTTAATCAGTATCCTGTTCCTGCCTTATCTCCATAACCCTTGATTCCACAATCCGTGATAGCTCTATCCAACTCTTTCTTAAATGAATCCAGAGACTGGGCCTCCACTGCCCTCTGGGGAAGAGCATTCCACACAGCCACCACTCTCTGGGTGAAGATGTTTCTCCTCATCTCTGTCCTAAATGGTGTACCCGTATTTCTAAGCTGTGTCCTCTGGTTTGGCACTGCCCCATCAGCAGAAACATGTTTCCTGCCTCCAGAGTGTCCAATTCTTTAATAATCTCATATGTCTCAATCAGATTCCTTCTCAGTCTTCGAAACTCAAGTTTGTACAAACCCAGACGCTCCAGTCTGTCAGTGCAAGTTAATCCCGCCAGTCCAGGAATTGACCTCGTGAACCTACGCTGTACTTCCTCAATTGCCAGAATGCCTTTCCTCAAATGTGGAGAACATAACTGCACACAGTACTCCAGGTGTGGTCTCACCAGGGCCCTGTAGAGATGCAGAAGAACCGCTTTGCTTCTGTCCTCAATCCCTCTAGTTATGAAGGCCAGCATGCTATTAGCCTTCTTCACTACCTGCTGTACCTGCATGCTTACCTTCATTGACTGGTGGACAAGAACACCCAGATCTCTCTGTACTGCCCCTTCACCTAAATGGATTCCATTTAGGTAGTAATCTGCCTTCCTGTTCTTGCCACCAAAGTGGATAATCATAAATTTATCCACATTAAACTGCATATGCAATGCATCTGACCACTCACCTAACTTGTCCACCTCACCCTGTAATCTCCGAAAATCTTCATCACATTTCGCCCTGCCACCCAGCTTAGTGTCATCAGCAAATTTGCGAATGTTATTTCTAATACTTGGCACGCTTTTCGTCATTAGTCAGAAAGTCGATTATCCAGTTGGAATATCATGTTGTGGCTATGTAGAGCACTGGTGAGATCACATTGTGAATACTGCTTGCAATTATGGTCAATTTCTACAAGAAGGATTTTGTGAAAATTGAAACTGTGCACAAATGATTTACAAGGATGTTGCGTGGACCTGAGGGCTTGAGTTTAGCATGGAGACCGGGTATGCAGGGACTTTGACGTTGGAATGTTCCAGACAGCGCGTTACGTTTTGACGGTTTGTAAAATCATGAGGGGCATGGATAGGCAACTGGCCTAAATCGTTTGCGCAGGATGGTGATATTCAGAACTAGAGGGCACAGGTTTAAGGTGACAGGCACTGAGGCACACGAAACAAAGTATAGAGAGTGACGGAATGATGTTTGATTTCCAACAGGCATTAGTCCAGCTCATTCTTCGGTTTCAAAAATAAACATTTTCTTCGGGAAAGTAGTTTGGTTGTTAATTCGTGAATGGATCATAAGGGCAAATAAAATTGAGTGATGTACCGATGAGTTAGTGATTGGGTAAAATATTGTCCAATGCACTATAAAATGGAGTTGCAATATTTATATGGAACAATCAATAAAGATCTTTTAAATTAAATGTGATGTTGCAGGACTCTGAAATACATGCCTATCTGGCTGTGGTGGGATTTGAGTTACATTGACTTTTCTGCAGGAGCATCAACTAATTCGGAAGGCAACATTATATTTTTCATCAGTTCAGCAGTGACGAAGCCAATAATTATTCCTCCATTCCGATCAGCACTTAACAAGGTGAGCATGCAATTCCTGATCGAAACATTCCACTTCATGAAACTCGTTTTTCTTTTGAGGAACAAAATGTAGCAGTTGTTAACTGCAGCTTTCTTTTTTCCTTTACAAATTTTAATATTCAACCATTCAGTTGAACTAAAAGAATGCTAAATTCCACAACAATCACTGCTTTTCTCTCAGATATTCAGCGTCTGCAGTTTTCCTTTCTTTAGTGAACTGAATGATCTGATATTTATGGGGAAAAGAATGTTGCAGTTTGACTCGAATGTGACAAAAGAATTAACTGAGTGCTGACAGGTGTTTTAATTAATTTTCTAAAGAAGATGAGCTGAGGTGGTGTCGAGTTAAAAGTGTGGATCCGGAAAAGTACACCTGGTAAGGCAGCATCCATGGAGTAGGAAAGTCGTTGTTTCGAGCATAACTTTTACATCAGGAATTTTCGAAACATTGACACTCCTGGTCCTCAGATGTTAGCTAACCACGTGCTTTGCTAGCGCCATACTTCCTGACTCTGATCTCCCCCATCTGAAATTCCCGCCTTCTCCTCCGGTGGGGTAGTTTCAGATACTGTTCCTGAGATGTAACAAAATGCTCGTAATGAGAGTTTAGATATGCATTTGAAAGCTCAGCATTGATGCAAGACATTCTCCCCCTCCCAATCTGCCAAGCAAATGCAGTTCCTTCGCCTCCTTCATTGACATTCCTTAAACACCTGACGCCTGAGAGAAGATGGCATCATCTTCCGCTTGGGATCTTGATGCCACATAGGACCACCAGTTTCCACATTCGCCCTCCCCTCACATTATTCTAATTCCAAGACTCCAGTTCAACCATGGGCGGCACGGTTGCACAGTGGTTAGCACTGCTGCCTCACAGCGCCAGAGAACCCGGATTCAATTCCCGCCTCAGGTGACTGACTATGTGGAGTTTGCATATTCTTCCCGTGTCGGCGTGGGTTTCCTCCGGGTGCTCCGGTTTCCTTCCACAGTCCAAAGATGCGCAGGTCAGGTGAATTGGCCATGCTAAATTGTCCGCAGTGTTAGGTAAGGGGTAAATGTAGGAGTATGGGTGGATTGCGCTTCGGCGGGTCGGTCTGGACTTGTTGGGCCAAAAGGCCTGTTTCCACACTGTAATGTAATCTAATCTAACATTGCTATCATGACCTGCACATCACCTTTCCAATCTACCCGCTCCACCTCCTCTCTGCATGAGTATGTTATTTTGCACCTTCATTGACTCATCGCATTCTCAGCCATCACGTCCCCAAACTCCCAAACCACCAATTTACCTCTCAGCCCCCGCGGCTACAAACCTCATTCCTGATGTTGGGTTCATGCCCAAAACGTCAATTCTCCCACTCGTCGCATGCTGCCGGACCTACTGTGTTTTCTATCACCACACTGTCGACTCTAATTTCTAGCACCTGCAGTTTCTCCACGGCGCAGTATTGTGTAAAAGTCACTTTATTGGAAAAGTCCAGTTTCCGTGGTTTTCTATGTCGTTAATTTCATTTGCTCAATCGGCTCTAGCAGGAGTATTGTTTGTCTTTCTGCAATTATCATTACAGCAGGGATGTGACAACATTGGAAACGGTGCAGAACATATTTACCGGGATATCATCTGTTCGAAGAGTTTCAGTTGTGAAGATAGTTTGGACGGACTGTGCTCTCACAAAGATGTTTTTTTCAAAAAATGGAGCTTCACGTTTTCTCAAGGATACTGTGTTTTGATTTTTTTATCAAAGGCGTTGGAAAACAGTTCAGGCTCCGAATCGGATGAAGTGTTACAGAGATGAAAGTGTTCGCTGTGAGGCCTTTCATTTTTGCATCAACAGCTGAGGCACGAGGCCAAAGAATTTATGATTTAGAAATGAACTGTATAATGGTAAAAGAGTGGTCATTCCAGACAGCTGAATTCCGGTTTTTAGATTTTGCAGCAGTGGTGCACTAACTCAAAACCTCAATCCTTCTGCGTTTCTAATTTTTACCTGTAAGCTTCTAGTTCATTTTTACTGTGTTTAATGTGCTTTCTTTTGGGATTGTTGTGTATTTTCAGAACAGCATAATTTAGTCTACTTTGGATGGACTAGGTTCTGTAGGTATTCTGAATTCTGTTTTTTTTTTTGTTTTTCAATCCCTCATTTTGTGAATAATTTTTAAAACTAGTTTACTCGGGTAATTTTCACTGTACACTTAACGAAACAATATATAATGTTAAGGTCTGGGTTGTCTGCTTAATAACGTTTCGAATGGTTTAGTCTTGTCCATAACAAATTGGGAGGTACTTGATGTATTAAAAGAGCGACTGATAGGTGCTAATCTCTATTTCGGGTGTTAATTTGGCTGGGGATCGACAATGCTTGGGAAAACAATGTCTCATTTAGGTACAAAGAGTTGTCTGGCTATGGACGATATAAAGTTGTTCGTTTTACAAAAATGATTCAGGTCAGGCTTTTGGAATTCGCAGACATGCTGAGTGTGTATTTGCCTATTTCGGTGAGGAAAGGAGAGATCATTCCCGCAGTAGCTCAGCATTTAACTAAGCTGGAAAATCCATGAGAATCTGTAAAATTTAATTGAAAATGAAGCAGCTTGAGTTAGGCGATAGAGATAGGGAAAGGACACCAGATTTGAAGTAATTTGAGTTATGATTCGAAGCAGAGAGATGGAAGAAGACAGAGCTGCAGAGCAGAGAGAAGGGCAGACAGAGTTTGAAATTCAGAAATTGGCAATTATTAAATGAATTCACCTTAAAAGATGAGGTGTACAAGATAATTTGCGGTTTAGATAGGGTTGAAAGTGAGAACCCTTTTCCACGCATGGAGTCAGCTGATACTCGGGGACACAGCTTTAAATTAAGGGGAGGTTGGTATAGGACAGGTGTTAGGGGTAGACTCTTTACTCAGCGGGTTGTGAGTTCATGGAATGCCCTGCCAGTATCAGTGGTGGACTCTCCCTCTTTATGGTCATTCAAGCGGGCATTGGATAAGCATATGGTGGTTATTGGGCTCGTGTAGGTGAGGTAGGCTTCGGTCGGCATAACATCGAGGGCCGAAGGGCCTTTACTGCGCTGTATTTTTCTATGTTCTATGTTCGAAAAGACTGGAGATAAAGGCTGAAGATAAGCTTAGTCTGGAAGAGCATAATGTTAAAACGGCAACGTTAGTAGCTGAAATGGCTGATTGTTATGTACTGATCCATAAAAATGGATGGGCTTCCAGAATCATTTTAAGTCTCAGGGATAGAAATTGGGGCAAAGAGAAATCCTCACATGGAAAGGGATCGTTAAATCTCAGTGAAGATTACTAGGAAAACGTACCACAGGGTAAATAGGAACCCTTTGAAGGGAACAAGATCTGAGGTTTTCATTGCAATAAAGTAGGCCACATGAAATCAGTGTGGGAGAACAAGGGAAAGCACTGGAAAGCCAGATGCAGTAAAACAAAACAAGCCTGGTTGTTTTGTTGGCATGGTAATAGAAAGCACAGTGGAGGTTGGAAAGCTGCATCAGAATGTCCAATCCGATCAGAGGTTGGTAAGGGGCAAGTGCCAGATCTGCTTTCAAAATATACCTGCAAAGTTAAAGTTTAATTAACTTGGACAGGAGTAGGTGATAGAGAAGTAACAATATTAAGGGACACAGGATCGTCTCAGTCTGTGGTGCAGAAGCATGGGGAAATATGTACTCCTGAAGAACTATGTGTATGGGAATTCATGTTGGGATGAAAAATTGCTCAGTTATGTATAGTGAAGATATTTGGCCAGAAAAGAGTGGAGACTTTGTGGTGAGAGCTCTGGACAAACTCACAGCCCCAAGAGTACAATTTGTGCTTGCAAAAGATATCACTCAATCGCCGGTAATCGTGCTGCCTACTCCAGTTGAAATGCCAGTCGAAATGCAGGCAAGTGTAGCAATGCAGGACGTTTCTCAAGGGATTTTCCTAGATTGTGACTTAATGCGATCACAGAGTCACAAGCTAAAGCAAGAGAAATCAAAACGCACGGATTAGGAAGCTGAAATATGAGATTTTTTAACAGATAAGTGGGACACACCAGGGGACAAACGTTAAAAATGCAATTATAGTCAGCTCCGCTCTGCAACTGAGTTACAGCATAAAGATGAATAATGAAAGCAGTTGGATTAGAAGACATGTATTTGGAAGCAGAGTGAATGCATCCCTGTGTGATATTACTTAGCAAATGATTTGTCAAGGAGGACATGGAGACCAACAGAGACTCAGCACGTGAGAATTGGGAAGTTTTTTTTCCCAGTAGGGTACAGAAAAGTGATGCTGAGAGTCCCGCATGTGCTACAAATTGGAGGTCATTTAGTCGTTAGGAAAACGGAGGATAAAATACAAAGACATGTTTACTGGCCTGGATTGGACAGGAATGTAGTTGAATTTTGACATACATTTCATCTAATCAGAAAACCATGGGAAATAATAAAGCCTGCACTTTTAATACCTATTCGAGAGTTCGAGCAATCTTTCCTCTGTGTCTTGATTCATTGTGTAGGTTCCCTACATCCAATAAAAGATGGGAATAAGTATTAATTAACATAAATTGATGTATAGACGAGATTTCCAAAATGTTGCTCAATTGTGAAATACGACAGCTAAAAGGATAGTGGAAGAATTACCATTTTAATAAATACTAGATTAAGACTGCCATCAGAGATACAATAAGATCAAGGGTCAAACTTCACATCCAAACTTTTCAAGAAATATATAGATAGCTTGGGAATAAAACGATTCAAATGTACTGTGTACAATCCAGAATCGCAGGGTACACTGGAAAGGTGACGTCAAGTATTAAAGACTATGCTGAGGTTTTATGGTTAGGAATAGCCAGATTATTTCCGTAAGGCAGTTGCATCAGTCCTGTTTGCAATCTGAGATGTACCGAACGAATCCACCAAACTAAGTCCATCTGAAACCATTTGTGGGCATAAAGTAAGAGGACCATTAAAATTTGTTTATGAGAAATGGATAAGTCAAATTACAGAGACCACGCATTTCAACGATGTGTCAAATTTTAGAGGTGGACTAAATAATGTTGGGGAGTTGTCGAGACAACATTTAAAATTATCGAAGCATACGGTGAAGCTGGAAGTTTATGACAAATAAAAAAAATCACAATTTTGCCACTGGGAATAATGTATTTATTTAAATCACATGAATCGGTGAAACCTTAAATCAAGTTTTAGAAGACCTTATCAAATCGAGAGGAAATTGAGTGCGGTTAGCCACTTGATTCGGACTCCAGCCATGAAGGAATCTCACAGAATGCGTGATGGGAATATGCTCTGATGGTATTTTGGCAGAGAACGAACGCAAGAGGAGACTGTGTTATTGACTACAACACACTGGGAAGAACCAATGTCAGGGAATTCTGCATTGCACATTTCTTAACTAAAATTGGACAATGTAAAATTTGTCCAATATTTGTATAATTATTCAGTTATCCTCCATAAACTGGGAATTGATAATCAAATTGTAGATGATGTGAATATTGGAGATGCTGTTCTGATTTTGTAACAACCTAGCAGGCATACCCCATTAAATGTGGTACAAGTTCATAAGGAGAGAGCAAGTATGCTCCAAGATGGCATATTCAAAGTGAGTTTGAAAGAATGGAGTTCACCTCTAATTATGGTCCCAAAGCCAGATAAGACCCAACAGTTACATGTGGACTATCACAAAGTCAATGTTGTTAGAACGACTGATGCATATACATGTCTGCAACGTGGAAAACATTGGGAGAGCAACTTAAATTTCTAAGTTGGACTTCCTCAAGGTTACTGGCAGTGAACGTTGTCAGAAAGATCAAAGGCAATTTTGTAACGCCAAACAACTTTGTAACGCCAAATTTCTGACTTTAGAAAATTTTAAAAAGTCGTTTGTACGAAAAACACTTCAGCCACATTTCAGAGATTAACTGACAAGGTCATTGCTGGATATTCAACTGTGTGGTGTATATTGTGCCTTGTGACATTCATTCACTCATGGATTGAATATTTACAGCATTTATCGGGCTTGTTTGATCGAATTCGGAAGTCAAACTGGTTTGTAAACCTAGCTGAACTTGAATCTGCCAAAGCCAAATCACCTTCCTCGGCTATGTCATTGAACACGAAGATATAGCCACACGGGATGCGAAAACGAAAGTTACAGGGGACTTTTTTCAGATTGTTGAAGAAAGAGCAATAGTCTGGTTCGCCGGATTGAGTGGCTTTTACGAAAGTTTATGCTGAATGTTAGCAGTGGGAGTGCTCCACACACTGAATTGTTAAAAACAGGCAAGACGTTTCAGTGAACACAAGACTTTCAAACGGTATTTGACAGCCTAAGTACTTTGTTAACCATTGGCAAAGTATCAGCCACACCTAATTACACGAAGGCTTTCATGGTGCCTATCGATGCCAGTGATGTGCGTGTCTCTCTTCTACTGACCCTGTAATTTCGACCGTAAACCTGTTTCATTTTACTCTGTGTTTATGGGGTTTAATTATCGGGATTGTTGTGTTTTTTTTGGAAAAGCATAATTAATTCTCCTTTGGACAGATGATTTCTGTGGGCATTCTATATTCTGTTTATTATGTTTCATTCCTCAAGTTTGTGAATAATTTTCTCTCTGTTTTAAAACTGGAAGTCAAAGTCCTAGCTAAAGTATTCCGAGTAAATTTGACTCGATATTTATCAAAACATATCGTGAGGTTACGCTCTGGATTGCCTGCATAAGCATATTTTGAGTGTTCTGGCCTCGTCTAAACAGTGGTTGTTTTTCTCAGACCAGAGTTGATTGTGAGGAGACATGATTGACGTTTGCGAAACAATGAGGAACATGGAATTACAGATTGAAGGAAACCTTTGGTCTTGATCAATCACCAGGGTTTGCAGATTTCAGATTAAATGCAGAAAGCTTTGAATAGATTTCTAGGAAAACTTTATCAGTCAGCGCGAGGTAGACTCTGGAAAACACTCTCTCAAGATCAGTTGGACAGTTAACCCTTCATTCTCCTCTGATTCAATTGGCCAAAGAGATTTGAAAAATGCTCAAAGCTGGAACAGGGAGAATTAGATTGTTTTCTTTGCATTCTCGCGAGCAATAGTGATTGAATCCGTGCCCATGAGCGACGTGTCCTACTATACGGCTTCCCTCCTGTGATGACGCTGGAGCATTGACTCGCAGTTCTTGGGGATATTTAATGAAGGCATTCTCCTTCCTGCCGATTAGGAAAACTCATACATTATTTCGGCTTCAGAACAATCGGTTCGGATGCATAATAAAAGTCGACATTGCCCACGAGCCAGGGAGGACTCGAACACACAATCGCTTTGCCCATTGTTAGGCGCGTTCCCCATTACACCACTGGCCCGCTGCATGCACTTGGCCTTAAGAGCTGTGATGTTAGTACGGACATGATTAATAGCGGTCATGTTCACCAGTTGAACAAGGAATAAAGATAATCACTGTCACCGCTTCAGTCCTATCTGAGAAATACTTTCCAGCAATACCCTGCAGTATTGCATGACCTTTTGAAGTTTTGCAGATATCAAGGAAACATAATCTACTACAACCTCAGTGTTGCAATCTCTACAGTCTCTCGGGTCATCAAAGTTAAAAATTCAACCGAATCTGAGTTCCCACAGCTCAGTCACTGTTTGACAAGTATTTCTTTGCACGTGTGGTTCTGTTCCTGACATAACCTTTTCCACGATTCTTTTTGGTTTTTGCATCGTGCCTTTCCACGTGTCGCCAGGATCATGAAATCGTTCTTCCTTGGCATTGTGGCCACAGCACAGTAATAGAAATCGGCATTTTTCCCGTTTTACTCCATGTAATATGTGCTTAGCATACGCTGGGAAAATCAATCCTTTTTAACAAACAAATACTCTTCGTGGTGATAAATTTGCTTCTTCAAACACCTGCTGTGTCACATCTTTATGTTTCAAATATCATAAACACCCTTTACCGGAGGTGTCTCTCCATCCCACAAGAACCAACTCTCCGATATGTCACTGAGGTATTGCACAATATAATATTCACATTTACACTGTTCATTCGGTACTGCTGCAGTATTTGTTTTGGGTGAAAGCGCCCCAATCCCATGGTCGGCACGTTCAAGCAATTCAATCCATTTAGATGCAGATTTTCTGTGATAAATCCTCGTGTAGCAGCTTTTACTTACACGGACAAGAGATTACGGGAGCATCAGGCTCAGGAGAAGTGCACAGCGCAGTATTGAGCAAAAGAAGTTTCATTGGAGAAGACAAGTTTCTGTGGATTTCTCCAGTCATTTAATTCATTTGTTCATTCGGTTCCCCCGAAATATTGCGTGCAGTTCAGCAATTCACATTTCAGTAATCATGTCATCGCGCTGGAAACCGTGCAGACATTTACGGAATTGAAAAGTTTAGGTTATGAAGACAGATTAGTTTGACTGGGGTTGTTTTCTTAAGACAGAGCAGATTGTGAGAATACATGTTTCATAATGAGCGACATGGACAATGCAAACTTAAAGAAACGTTTCACCTTGGCCTATCAACAGGGACGTAGACTGAAGTTAAGAGGTGGAATGCGTTGAGGAGATATGCAGAAAGATTTCATCAGCAAGCGGATGGTTGAATCTGGAGTTCACTGCCTGCAAGGATTCGCAGAGGCGAACCCACATAACCTTCAGAAATACTCAGATCTGAACTTGAGATGTTAATACATACAAGGCCAAGTGGTGAAAATGAATAAAGATAGTCAAGCGATTGCTTCTGACGAAAGCATGTACAACGAGCTTGAGGGCTGTCATTCTACACATATGTGATATTCGTGCAGGTGTCCCTGGTGCACTAGCAGTTCCATTTTTTTCGCTTTCTTCGCTGTCACCCGGCTTTGATTCTCAGTGTTTGTTTTGATCCTGACAGAGACATCAGTAAAAGCAGAGCAACTGCAAGTGGAGTGTTTATACTACCTCGGATCAATTAATGACATCGAGAAATGAGAGACAATGTCCCAGCCTCTTAAAGAAGGGGACTGTGGCTCGGCAGTCTCTGCTCATTCAGACAAATCACTCTCAAATTCTCCTCTGATTCTGCTTCGCAAAGATTTTCCCAAGATTGTCAAAGTTGAGACCTGGCTCGGTGTCTTGTTCCCTTGAAAACCACAGGGGCTGCAGTGAACCTCGGAAAGTTGACATGCGTAAAGGGCTGCGTGAGCGACGAATTTAGCTTTCCCTCCCGTGATAATCCTCGGATTTTGACTCTCACGTTCGCAGGGACATACAATGAAGGGACTCTTGTCCCTGCAGTTCGAGGTGCAAACTTCATTTCGGCATCAGAACAGTCAATTGTAAGTGCAATAAAGTCAGTGCTGCCCGCAAGCCAGGTTGAAGTCGAAACTCCACTTATCAAATCTGTAGTTGGGCACTTTATCCATTGTGCCACTGGCCCAATGAATGCGCTAAGGTTTCAGGGTTGTGATGTTATCACTGACACGAGCAATCGCTGTCATGCTCAAAAGTTGAACAACCAATAAAGATAATCACTTTTACTGTTTCAGTACAATGTTCCTCACTTTGCAAAGCAGCGAGTTTGTCAAAGAAAACATAAATGTCCTCATTAACTTCTATTCACCCACTGTCTGCTCAGCCATTCAATGTGATGTGATGAATTTCGAATCCACTTTCCTGCTGTTCCGCCAGAACTGAAGTGAACACGAGCCTATTCACCACATCGTATATACCACTTAATTTTCGGAGGTTTAACGATCTGTGCGACTATGTGTGAAATTATCTACTTTGAAACAAGCTAAAACTAAACATTTCTTGATGCTTTGGAACCCAGTGTAGAGTCATCCATAGAAAAACGGTCAGATAACGCAAACATTACATTTACGTCCCTCTGCACATGTAGTTCTCCAAGAGTTGAATCTCTGCAGCAGTTTTCTTTGTGATTGAAGTATTTCTCTGTGACACTTCTCCCTCAATCCAGAAGCATGTGTCCTGCTACAAAATTACTTCACTTTTGATTAAAATAGCTGAGTAGACTTTCCCCCAGTCCGATGACGCAAGGTCCCATGCTCCAGGTCAATAGAAGCTGCCCAAGGTGAATTTGGAGCTCACATTTCATGCGCCGCTCTACCATCAGCGAAGGACATTGCACTCACCGATTGCATCACAGCAGCCACATCCTCACACTCATCATCATCTCCTCCTCCAATGCATCAATCAATTTCTCTGACTCCACACCTTTGAAAGTTGGGTAATATGATATCGCACAGCAGTGATAACTCATTGAGTGGGGAAATTGGCGAATTAACCGATGTTAAACCGATGTTAGAGATGTAAGAAAACAAGGCTAGAGATTTTACAGAAAGAGAACAACAGGCCTGGAGATGTTGCAGAGAGAGGAAAGCAAGGCTGGAGACATAACAGGGATGAAAAAGAAAGGCTAGAGATATTACAGAGAGAGCAATGATAGGCGGGAGATGAAAAAAGAGAGAGGTAAGTGAGGCTGGAGATATTACAGAGCAAGGAATGCAATGCTGGAGATGTTACTGAGAGAGGAAAGCACGGCTGGAGATTTTAGAGAAATAAGGAAACAAGGCTGCAGATGTTACAGAGAGAGAAAAGCACGGCTGAAGATATGACACAGAGAGGGCTGGAGAGTTTGCAGAGAGAGGAAACAAGGCTGGAAATATTACAGAGATAGGAATGCGAGGCTGGCGATGTTACAGAGATAAGAAAGCCAGGCTTGAAATATTTGAGAGATCGGAAAGCAAGGCTTGAGATGTTATAGTGATAGAAACGCAATTCTGGAGATGATACAGAGATAGGGATGCAAGGCTGGAAATGTTGCAGAGACAGGAAACCGAATATACAGATGTACCAGCTGGAGGAAAGAAAGACGGCAGATGTTATAGTGATAGAAACGCAATGCTAGAGATGCTCCAGAGAGAGTGACATAAGTCTGGAGATGCTGCAGAGAAAGGAAATCAAGACTGGAGATGTTACAGGGAAAGGAAAGCAAGGCTGGAGATGTTAGTGAAATAAGAAAACAACGCGGGAGATGCAACAGAGAGAGGAAAGCAGGGCCGGGATGATGCAGCGAGAGGAAACCAAGGCTGGAGATGTTACAGAGCAATGACAGCACGGCTGAGGACGTTGTACAAGGAGGAAAGCAAAACAGGAGGTGTAACACAGAGGGGAAACCAAGGCTGGCGATATTACAGAAATACGAGTGCAAGGCTGGAGATGTTACAGTGACAGGAAAGCGAAACTGGAGATGCTGCAGGGAGAGGAAAGCAAGGATGCAGATGTTACAGAGAAAGGAAAGGAGGCTGGAAAGGACACACAGAATGGTAAGTAATGCCGGAGATGCTACAGAGATAGGAAAACAAGGCTGGATTTGTTAGAGAATTAAGAAAACAAGTCTGTAGATATTACAGAGAGAGGAAAGCAGGGTCGGATAGTTTGCAGAGAGAGGAAACCAAGGATGGAGATGTAACAGAGAATGGAAAGCAAGGGTGGAGAAGTTACAGAGAGTGCAATTAAAGGCTGGAGATGTCACAGAGAGAGGACAGGAAGGCTGGAGATGTTGCAAAGATACAAAAGTAAGACTGGAGATGTTACGGAGAGAGGAAAGCAAGGCTGGAGATATTACAGAGCAAGGAATGCGAGACTGTTGATGTTACAGCGTTAGAAAAGCCAAGCTGGGAGTTTTAGAGAAATAAGAAAACAAGGCTGCAGATGTTACAGAGAGAGGAAAGCACGGTTGGGGATGTTACACAGATTGCAATTGCAAGGCTGGAGATGTTACAAAGATTAGAAAGTAAAACTGGAGATGTTACAGAGAGAGGTAAGCAAGGCTGGAGATATAACAGAGCAAGGAATGCAAGGCTGGAGATGTTATGGAGAGAGGAAAGCACGGCTGTGTATGATGCAGTGAGCGGAATGCAAGGCTGATGATGTAACAGAGATTGCGATGCAAGGCTGGAGATGTTACAACGAAAGGAAAGCAAGGCTGGATATGTTACAGAGAAATGGAGCAAGGCTGGAGATCTTACAGAGATGGGAAAGAAAGGCTGGAGATTTTAGAGAAATAAGACAACAGGGCTGGAGATGTTACAGAAGAAGTAAGCACGGCTGGGAATGTTGCAGAGACAGGAATGCAATGCTGGAAATGTAACCGAGAGGGGAATGAAAGGCTGTAGATGTTACAGATATATGGAGCCAGGCTGGAAGTGTTAAAAAGATGGGAATGTAAGGCTGGAGATGTCAGAGAAATACGAAAGCAAGAATGGAGATGTTACAGAGAGAGGTAAGCACGGCTGGAAATCTTAAAGAGACAGGAAAGCAAGGCTGGAGACGTAACAGAGATTGGAAAGCATGGCTGGAAATATTATAATGTTAGGAACACAATACTGGATATATTCCCGAGAGGGGGAAGCAAGGCTGGAAATGTTTCAGAGGTCGGAATGAGATGATGGTGATGTAACAGAGATGGGAAAGCAAGGCTGGAGATGTCATAGTGTCAGGCACTTAATGCTGGAGGTGGTACAGAGGTAGGGAAGCAAGGCTGTAGATGTTAGAGAAAAGAAAGGAAGGCTGGAGCTGTTAGTAAAAAGAAAACAAGGCTGGAGATGTTACAGAGAGAGGAAAGCACGGTTGGGGATGTTGCAGTGTGAGGAGAGCAATGCTGGAGATGTAACCGAGAGGGGAATGCTAGACGGGAGATGTTACTGAGAGAGGAAAGCACGGCTGGCGATGTTGCAAAGGCAGGAAAACAAGGCTGGAGATGTTACAGAGATAGGAAAGCAAGGCTGGAAATATTGAAATGTTAGGAACACAATAGTGGATGTATTCCGGAGACAGGGAAGCAAGGCTGGAAATGTTACCGAGGTCGGAATGCGAGGCTGGCCATGTTACAGAGATGAGAAAGCAAGGCTGGAAATTTTACAGAGATAGGAAAGCAAGGCTGGAGATGTCATAGTGTCAGGAACTTAATGCTGAAGATGTTACAGAGATAGGGAAGCAAGGCTGGAGACGTTACAGAGAAAGAAAAGCTAGGCTGGAAATGTTACAGAGAAAGGAAAGCAAGACTTGGACATGTTATTGTGATAGGAAAGCAATGCTGAATATTTTCCAGAGACAGGAAAGCAAGGCTGGAGATGTTACAGAGATGAGAAACTTAGACTGGAAATTTTACAGAGATAGCAAAGCAAGGCTGGAGATGTCATAGTGAGAGGAACACAATGCTGGAGATGTTACAGAGATATGGAGCAAGGCTGGAGATGTCATACAGATCGGAAAGCAAGGCTGTATATTTGAGAAAAAAATAAGAAAACAAGGCTGGAGTTGTTACAGAGAGAAGGAAGCACGGCTTGGAATGATGCAGAGACAGGAAAGCAAGGTTTCAGATGTAACCAAGAGGGGAATACAAGGCTGGAGATGTAACAGAGACGAGAAAGCGAGGCTGGAGAGGTTACCGAAATAAGAAAACAAGGCCAGAGAACAGAGAGAGGAAAGCCCGGCTGGGAATGTTGCAGACAGAGGAAAGCACGCCTGGAGATGTAACAGAATTAGGAGAACAAGGCTGGAAACGTTAAAGTGACAGGTACGCAATGCTGGATATATTCCAGGGAGAGGGAAGCAATGTTGGAAATTTTACAGAGATTGGAATGCGTGGCTGGTGATGTTACAAGAGATGGGAAAGCAAGGCTTGAAATTTTAAAGAGGAAAGAGAAGCAACGCTGGACTTGTTACAGATATACGGATGCGAGTCTGGAGATTTTAGAGAAATTAGAAAACAAGGATGAGATGTTACAGAAAGAAGTAAACACGGCTGGGAATGATGCAGAGGCAGGAAAGCAAGGCTGCAGATGTAACCAAGAGGGGAATGCAAGGCTGGAGTGGCTTCAAAGAGAGGAAAGCAAGGCTGGAGGTGTTTCAGAGACAGGAAAGCAAGGCTGCAGATGTTGCAGAGATAGGAAAGCAAGGAAGGAGCTGTTACAGAGATAGGGATGCAAGGCTGGAGATGTAATAGAAAAAGGAAAGCTAGGCTGGAGATGTTACGGAGGTAAGAAAGCAAGACTGAACATGTTATTGTGATAGGAAAGTAATGCTGGATATTTTCTAGAGGCAGGAAAGCAAGGCTGGAGATGTTACAGAGATGAGAAACCAAGGCAGGAAATTTTGCAGAGATAGGAAAGCAAGGCTGGAGATGTCATAGTGAGAGGAACACAATGCTGGAAATGTTACAGAGATATGGAACAAGGCTGGAGATGTTACAGAGATCGGAATGCAAAGCTGGAGATTTTAGAGAAATAATAAATCAAGACTGGAGTTGTTACAGAGAGAAGTAAGTACTGCTGGGAATGATGCAGAGACAGGAAAGCAAGGCTGTAGATGTAACCAAGAGGGGAATGGAAGGCCAGAGATGTTACAGAGTGAGGAAAACCAGGCTGGGGATGTTGCAGAGACAGGAAAGCACGGCTGGAGATGTAACAGAGTTAGGAGAGCAAGGCTGGAAACGTTAAAGTGATAGGAACGTTGAGCGTCGACCAGGGGACTGCCATTAATATATCTGGGCGGTAGCTGAACCCGAAACACTACACGTGTTGTGTCTCCCACAACCCACTCCCCCTCCTCTAACCAAAAAAAAGATTCTGATTTGTTAAGATAAGGATTTTCTATTTCTTTATCAGTGATTGGTTGAAAATTTACTTTTTATGGCTTATCTATTAATTGGTTTTTAGAAGAAGACAAGAGCAGACAGGTATCAGAAAGTATTTTAACTCAACTTTATACAAAGTAATAAAGTAATTAACTAATCAGAGATGGCTGGGCAGGTGATGTGCTGTAGCTGTATGATGTGGGAGCTGGCTGATCCCATTGTGAATGGCAGTGGCCAAATCTGAAGCAAGTGTTGGTTGCTGGAAGAACTCCGGCTCAGAGTTGATTATCTGGAATCTGAGCTTCAAACACTGCGGCACATCCGGGAGGGGGAGAGTTACCTAGACGCTTCGTTTCAGGAGGCAGTCACACCTGGGAGATTAAGATCACATTCAGTTAGTGATCAGGGACATCAGAGCGGGACTGGAAGTGAGGCAGGTCGGGGGAACCTGAGTTCAGGAGCGCAGGAACCTCAGCCCTTGACCTTGTGCAACAGGTATGAGATTCTTGCTCCCTGTACCGATGAGGAAAAGGGCTCTGGACAGGATGAGCCAGCTGACCACGATACCATGGTGCAGAAGGCAATTCAAGAAGGGAGAGCAAAAAGACAAGTAGTTGTTCTCGGGGAGTCTATAATTAGGGGGGCAGATAGTATCCTTTGCAAGCCGGATCGGGAGTCTCGCATAGTGTGTTGCCCCGCCCAGTACTAGGGTGTGGGACATCTCCGACCGGCTTGAAAGGATATTGGAGCGGGAGGGGGAGGATCCAGTTGTTGTGGTCCACGTGGGGACTAACAACATAGGCAAAGCCAGGGTGGAGGACCTGTTCGGGGATTATCAAGCACTAGGAAGGAAATTGAAGAACAGGTCATAATCTCCGGATTACTTCCCGAGCCACGTGCCAATTGGCATAGGGAAAAGAAAATTAGGGAAGTAAACACGTGGCTAAAGGATTGGTGTGGGAAAGAGGGATTCCATTTCATGGGGCATTGGCATCAGTTTTGGAACCGCGGGTATCTGTACCATTGGGACGATCTCCACCTGAACCGATCCCAATGTTCTAGCGGATGATAAATACGGTGATCAGTAGGAATTTAAACTTCTGAGTTGGGGGAAGGGAAAGTGAAAACGACAGGGAGTATGGAGTTAAATGTGAAGATAAGCAGCAGGATAGCATGTGTGCAGGTGGATTTAAACTTGCTGCAGACTAGAACGGCATAAATCATCGTGAATGATAATGATGTGGTAGGCATCACAGAGACGTGGTTGCAGGGGGTTCAGGACTGGCAGTTAAACATCCAAGGATTTGCAACTTATCGAATAGACAGGGAGCTGGGCAGAGGGGGCGGGGTTGCCTTGCTAGTTAAGAATAAAATTAAATCTATGGTGCTGAATGACATCGGTTCGGATGATGTGGAGTCTGTGTGGGTGGAATTGAGGAATCACAAAGACAAAAAAACATTATGGGAGTTATGTACAGACCTCCTAACAGTGGTCAGGACCAGGGGCACAACATATATCGGGAAATAGAGAAGGCATGTCAGAAAGGTAAGGTCACAGTGATCATGGGGGACTTCAATATGCAGGTGGACTTGGTAAATAATGTTGCCAGTGGATCCAAAGAAAGGGGATTAATGGAATGCTTACAGGATGGCTTTTTGGAACAGCTTGTCATGGATCCCAGAAGGGAGCAGGCTATTCTGGACCTAGTGTTATGTAATGAATCAGACTTCATAGAAGGTCTACAAGTAAGGGAACACTTAGAACATAGAACATAGAACATAGAACAATACAGCACAGAACAGGCCCTTCGGCCCACGATGTTGTGCCGAACTTCTATCCTAGATTAAGCACCCATCCATGTACCTATCCAAATGCCGCTTAAAGGTCGCCAATGAATCTGACTCTACCACTCCCTCGGGCAGCGCATTCCATGCCCCCACCACTCTCTGGGTAAAGAACCCACCCCTGACATCTCCCCTATACCTTCCACCCTTCACCTTAAATTTATGTCCCCTTGTAACACTCTGTTGTACCCGGGGAAAAAGTTTCTGACTGTCTACTCTATCTATTCCTCTGATCATCTTATAAACCTCTATCAAGTCACCCCTCATCCTTCGCCGTTCCAACGAGAAAAGGCCGAGAACTCTCAACCTATCCTCGTACGACCTACTCTCCATTCCAGGCAACATCCTGGTAAATCTTCTCTGCACCCTCTCCAAATCTTCCACATCTTTCCTAAAGTGAGGCGACCAGAACTGCACACAGTACTCCAAATGTGGCCTAACCAAAGTCCTGTACAGCTGCAACATCACCTCACGATTCTTGAATTCAATCCCTCTGCTAATGAACGATAATACTCCATAGGCCTTCTTACAAACTCTATCCACCTGAGTGGCAACCTTCAAAGATCTATGTACATAGACCCCAAGATCCCTCTGTTCCTCCACCTGACCAAGAACCCTACCATTAACCCTGTATTCCGCATTCTTATTTGTTCTTCCAAAATGGACAACCTCACACTTGGCAGGGTTGAACTCCATCTGCCACTCCTCAGCCCAGCTCTGCATCATATCTAAGTCCCTCTGCAGCCGACAACAGCCCTCTTCACTGTCCACAACTCCACCTATCTTTGTATCATCTGCAAATTTACTGACCCACCCTTCGACTCCCTCATCTAAGTCATTAATAAAAATTACAAACTTAGGAAGCAGCGATCATAATATGGTAAAGTTCAGGCTGCAGTTTGAAAGAGAGTAGGCAAAATCGGATATAATGGTGTTACAGTTAAATAAAGGTAATTATGAGGCATGAGAGAGGAACTGACGAAAATTGACTGGAAGCAGAGCCTAGTGGGGAAGACAGTAGAGCAAAAATGACAGGAGTTTGTGGGTATAATTGAGGACACGGTACAGAGGTTCATCCCCAAGAAAAGAAAGATTATCCACGGAGGGATTAGACAGCCATGGCTGACAAAGGAAGTCAAGAAATGTATCAAAGAAAAAGAGAGATCCTATAAAGTGGCCAAGACCACTGGGAAATCAGAAGATTGTGAAGTCGACAAAACCAAACAGAGGATAACAAAGAGAGAAATAAGGAAGGAGAGGATCAAATATGAAGGTAGGCTAGCCAGTAATATTAGAAATGACAGTAAAAGTTTCTTTCAATACATAAGAAACAAACGACAGGCAAAAGTAGACATTGGGCCACTTCAAACTGATGCTGGAAGGCTAGTGATGGGAGATAAGGAAATAGCTGGAGAAATTAATAAGTACTTTGCATCAGTCTTCACAGTGGAAGACATGACTAATATCCCAACAATTAAAGTGAGTCGGGGGCTGACTTGAGTATGGTTGACATTACAGAAGAGGAAGTGCGAGAAAATCGAAAAGGTCTTAAAATTGATAAATCTCCTGGCCCGTATTGGCTGCATCCGAGAGTTCTGAGCCGGTGGCTGAGATCTTTCAAAAGTAACTGGAGTCAGGGAAAGTACCGAATGATTGGAAGAAAACTGTTTTAACCCCCTTGTTCAAGAAAGGATCAAGTCTAAAGATGAAAATTATAGGCCAATTAGCCTAACCTCGGTTGTTGGTAAAATTCTAGAATCCATCGTTACGGATGAGGTTTCTAAATTCTTGGAATAGCAGGGTAGGATTAGAACAACTCAACATGGATTTACTAATCATGATTCGGAGATTCCGGTGTTGGACTGGGGTGTACAAAGTTAAAAATCACACAACACCAGGTTATAGTCCAACCTGTTGGACTATGACCTGGTGTTGTGTGATTTTTAACTTTGGATTTAGTGAGGGGAGGTCGTGCCTGACAAACCTGTCAGAATTCTTTGAAGAGTTGACAAGTAGGTTAGACCAGGGAAACCCAGTGGATGTGGTCTATCTAGACTTCCAAAAGTCCTTTGTGAATGTGCCACACGGGAGGCTGTTGAATAAGGTGAGGGCCCATGGTGTTCGAGATAAGCTACTGGCATGGAATGAGGATTGGCTGTCTGACAGAAGGCAGAGGGTTGGGATAAAAGGTTCCTTTTTGGAATGGCAGTCGGTGACAACTGGTGTCCCGCAGGGTCCAGTTTTGGGGTCGCAGCTGTTCACTTTATATATTAATGATCTGGATGAAGGGACTGGGGGCATTCCAGCGAGGTTTGCCGATGATACGAAGTTAAGTGGACAGTCAGGTAGTACTGAAGAAGTGGGGAGGCAGAAGGATTCCGACAGTTTGGGAGAGTGGTCCAGGAAATGGCTGATGAAATTCAATTGAGCAAATGCGAGATCTTGCACTTTGGAAAAAAAGAATACAAGCATGGACTACTTTCTAAACGGTGGGAAAATTCACAAAGCCAAATTACAAAGGCATCTGGGAGTGCTAGTTGAGGATTCTCTAAAGGTAAGCATGAAGGTTGAGTCCGTGATTAAGAATGCGAATGCGATGTTGTCATTTATCTCAAGAGGGTTGGAACATAAAAGCAGCGATGTACTACTGAGACTTAATAAAGCTCTGGTTAGGCCCCATTTGGAGTACTGTGTCCAGTTTCGGGCCCCACACCTCAGGAATGACATACTGGCACTGGAGCGTGTCCAGCGAAGATTCACAACGATGATCCCTGGAATGCTCGGTCTAACATGTGAGGAACAGCTAAGGATCCTGGGATTGTATTCATTGGAGTTTAGAAGGTTAAAGGGAGATCGAATAGAAACTTACAAGACAATACATGATTTGGAAAGTGTGGACACTAAGAACTTCTTTCCGTTGTGCGAGGAGAATAGAACCTGTGAGCACAGTCTTAAAATTAGAGGGGGACAATTCAGAACAGAAATGCGGAGACATTTCTTCAGCCAGAGAGTGGTGGGCCTGTGAAATTTATTGCTGCGGAGTGCAGTGGAGGCCGGGACGCTAAATGTCTTCAAGGCAGAGATTGATAAATTCTTGATGTCACAAGGAATTAAGGTTTACAGGGAAAATGCGGGTAAGTGGAGTTGAAGTGCCCATCAGCCATGATTAAATGGCGGAGTAGACTCGAGGTGCCGAATGGCCGTTCTTCCACTCCTATGTCTTATGGTCTTATGGAATGCAATGCTGGATATAATTGCAGAGACAGGGAAACAAGGCTGGAAATTTTACAGAGATCGGAATGCGAGACTGGTGATGGTACATAGATGTAAAAGCAAGTCTTGAAATTTTAAAGTGGTAGGGAATCAAGGTTGGACTTGCTACAGAGATAGGGATGCAAGGCTGGAGATGTTACAGAGCAAGGAAAGCAAGTCTGGAGATTTTCGTGAAATAAGAAAACAAGGCTGAAGATATTACAGAAAGAGGAATGCACGGCTGGGAATGTTGCACAAAGGGGACACCAAGGCTGGAGATGTTACATAGATCGCTATGCACGGCTGGAGGTGTTACAGACACAGGAAAGCGAGGCTGGAGATGTTACAGCGAGAGTTAAGCAAGGCTGGAGATGTTACAGGGAGAGGAAGGCAAGGCTGGACATGGTACAGAGAATAGAAAGCAAGGCCGCGGATCTTACAGAGACAGGAAAGCTGGATATCTCACAGAGATAAGAAAACAAGGCTGAAGATCTTACAGAGAGAGGTACGCAAGGCTGGGAATGTTTCACAGAGAGGAACGCAAGGCTGGAGGTGTAACCGAGAGGAAAATGCAAGGCTGGAGGTGTTACAGAGACAGGAAAGCGAGGCTAGAGATCTCACAGAGATAAGAAAACAAGGCCAGAGATGTTACACACAGAGAAAAGCAAGGCCGGAAATGATAAAGTGATAGGAATGCAATGCTGGATATATTCCAGACACAAGGAAGCAAGGCTCGAAATATTACAGAGAGAGGAACGTGAGGCTAGAGATGTTACAGAGACAGGAAAGCAAGGCTGGAGATGTTACAGAGAGAGGAACGTGAGGCTAGAAATGTTATAGAAATTGGAAAGAAAGGCTGCAGAAGTTACACAAATAAGAAAATAAGGCTGGAGATGTTACAGAGATTGGAAAGCAAGTCTGAGAACGTCGCACCGGAAAGCACAGCTGGAGATGTTACAGAGATAGGAAGGCAAGGTTTTAAATTTGAAAAAGATAAGAAAGCCAGCCTGGAGATGTTATAGTGATAGGAACACAATGCTGAAGATTTTACAGAGATCGGGGAGCACGGCTGCTGCAGATGCCGCAGAGACAGGAAAGCAAAGCTGTAGCTATTAAAGAAATGGGCAGTTAAGGCTGGAGATGTTACAGAGATAGGAAAGCAAGGTTGGAAATGTTACTGTGACAGGAAAGCAAGGCTGGAGTTGTCAGTGTGTTAGGAACACAATGCTGGAGATGTTACAGAGTTCGTCAAGTATGGATGGAGATGTTACAGAAGTAAGAAAACAAGCATGGAGATGTTACAGAGGGAGGAAAACACGGCTGTGAATGTTGCAGAGAGAGGAAAGCAAGTCTGGACTTGTAAAACAGAGGGGAATGCAAGGCTGTAGATGTTACAGAGACAGGAAAGCGAGGCTGGAGGTGTTCCAGAGATAGGAACTCAATGGGGGCGATGTTACTACAACATAAGACTACAAGACTGGAGATGTTACAGAGAGAGGCAATCACGACTGGGAATGGTATCGTGATAAGAAAACTTTGCTGGAAATATTCCAGAGATAGGGAGCAAGGCTGAAGTAGTTACAGAGATAGGAATGCGAGGCTGGCGATGTTACAGAGAATGGAAATTAAGGCTGGACATGTTACAGAGACAGGAAAGCAAGGCATCTCCAGTGATACGAACGTAATGCTGGCGATGAGACAATGACAGGAAAGCATTACTGGGAATGTCGCAGAGAGAGGGAAGCAAGGCTGGAGATCTTAAAGAGAGAGGAAAACAAGGCTGGAGATGATACAGAGATAGGAAAGCAATGCTGGACATGTTAAATAGGAAGGACAGGAAGGGTGGTGTTGTTGCAGAGGTAAGAAAGTAACGCTGGAGATGTTATGGAGAGTGATAAGCAAGACTTGAGATATAACAGAGAAAGGAAAAAAAGGCTGGAGATGTTACAGAAAAGGAAAGCACTGCTGGGGATTTTGCACAGACACGAAACCAAGGCTGCAGATGTAACAGAGAGGGGGAGAGATGCTGGAGATGTTACGGAGAGAGGAAAGCAAGTTTGGAGATGTTAGATAAATGATAAATCAAAGCTGGAGATTTTACAGAGAGAGGAAAGCAGTGCTGAGTACATCACAGAGATAAGAACGCGAGGCTGGAGATGTTGCAGGGAGAGGAGATCAAGGCTGGAGATGTTAGAGAAATAAGAAAAAAAGTCTGCAGATGTTACAGAGAGAGGGAAGCACGGCTGGCGATGTTACAGAGACAGGAAAGCAAGACTGGAAATGCAACAGAGAAGGCAAAGCAAGGCTGGAGATGTTACAGAGAAAGTAATGCAAGGCTGGAGATGTTACAAAGAGAGGACCGGAAGCTTGGTGATGTAGCAGAGATAAGTAAGTTCCACTGGAGCTGTTACAGAGAGAGATAAGCAAGCCATGAAATGTTACAGAGAAAGGAAAGCAAGGCTAGAGATGTTACAGAGACACGAAAGCACTTCTGGGGACTTTACGTAGACAGGAAACCAAGGCTGCAGATGAAACAGAGAGGGGAAGCAATCCTGGAGATGTTACAGCGATAGGAATGCAAGGGTGGAGATGTTACAGAGACAGGAAAGCAAAACTGCAGATGTTGAAGCGATAGGAAACCGAGGCTGGAGAGGGTGCATAGAATGGAAAGTAAGGCTGGAGATGTTACAGAGATAGGAAAGCATTGCTGCAGACGTTGAAGAGAGAGGAAAGCAAGGCTGGAGATGTGTGAGAAATAAGAAAACAAAGCTGGAGATTATACGGAGATAGGAAAGCATTGCTGGAGATGTTGCAAAGAGAGGAAAGCAAGGCTGCAGAAATAACAGTGTTAGCAATGCAAGGTTGGAGATGTTACACTGAGAGGACAGGAAGGCTGGAGAGGTTGCAGAGATAAAAAAAAGCAAGGCTAGAAATTTTACAGTGACAGGAAAGCAAGGCTGGAGATGTCAGCGTGATAGGAACACAATTCCTGAGATGTTACAGAGATAGGGAGCAACGCTGGCGACGTTCCAGAGATCGGAAAGCATAGCTGGAGATATTAGAGGAGAGAGAAAACAGGGCTAGAGATGTTACAGAGTGAGGGAAGAACGGCTGGGAATGTTGCAGAGACAGGAAAGAAAGGCTGGAGATGAAAAAGAAAGGAGAATGCAAGGCTGGAGATGTTCCAGAGACAGGAAAGCGAGGCTGGAGGTTTTACAGAGATAGGAAATCAAGGCTGGAGATGTTACAGAAATAAGGATGCAAGGCTGGAGATGTTACAGAGACAGGAAATGACGACTGTGGATGTTATAGCGATATCCAGCATTCTGCTGGATATATTCCAGGGATAGTGAAGCAAGGCAGGAGATGTTACAGAGACAGGAATTCGAGGCTGGGGATGTTACAGAGAATGGAAATTAAGGCTGGAGATGTTACCGAGGCAGGAAAGCAAGGCATCTCCAGTGATTTGAACGCAATGTTGGAGATGTTACAAGGAAACGAAAGCACGGCTAGGAATGTAGCCGAGAGAGGAAAAAACGAGTCTGGAGATGTTACAGAGATAGGAATACCAGGCTGGAGATATTACAGAGAGAGGACAGGAAGTCTTGTGCTGATGCAGAGATAAGAAAGTAACGCTGGAGATGTTAGAGAGAGATATAAGCAAAGCTGGAGACGTTACATAGAATGGAAAGCAAGGCTAGAGATGTTACAGAAATAGTTAAGCTTGCTAGAGACTTTGCACAGAGAGGAAACCACGGATGCAGATGTAACAGAGAGGGGAACAAATGCTGGAGTTGTTACAGAGATAGGAATGCAAGGCTGGAGATGTTACGGAGAGAGGAAAGCAAGCCTGGAGATTTTACAGAGAACGGAAAGCAAGGCTGGTGATATTACAGAGAGAGGTTGGGAAAGCTAGTGATGGTACAAAGATAATAAAGTAAGGCTGGAGATGTTACAGAGAGAGGAACGCAAGGCTGAAGGTGTTACAGAGAGGAAAGTGAGGCTGCAAATGTTCGAGAAATAAGAAAACAAGTCTGCAGATGCTACAGAGAGGAGGACAACACGGCTGGGGGTGTAGCACAGAGAGGAAAACACGGCTGGAGATGTTAAATAGATAGGAAAGCCAAGCTGGAGATGTTGCAGAGACAGGAAAGCAAGGCATGTCACAGTTACAGTAACGCATAGCTGGCGCTGATTCAGAGTGAAGAAAGCAAGGCTGGATATGTCACAGAGATAAGAAAGCAAGGCTGGAGGTGATACAGTGAGAGGACAGCAAGTCTGGGGGTGTGACAGAAATAAGAAAGCAACGCTGGAGATATTACAGAGAGAGAAAAGCATGGCTGGAGATGTTACAGGGATAGGAACGCACCGCTGTGGATGTTGCAGAGAGAGGAAAACAGGCTGTAGATGTAACAGAGACATGAAAGCAATGCTGGACATCTTCCAGAGAGAAGAAAACAAGTCTGTAGAAGGTACAGAGATTGGAAATAATGAATGGGAATGTTACAGAGAGGGGAAAACAAGGCTGGAGATATTACAGAGACAGGAATGCAAGGCTGGAAATGTTGCAGACAGAGGACAAGAACATCAGTAATGTTGCAGAGATAAGGAAGAGAGCAATACGCACGGCTTGTGACGTTACAATGAAAGGATAGCAAGGCTGGAGATGTTACAGTGAAGGGAAAACAAGGCTGGAGATGTTACAGAGACAGGAAAGCGAGGCTGGAGGTGCGAATGAAAGAGGAAAACCAGGCTGGAGATTCAACAGAGAGTGGAAAGCAGGGCTGGAGATGTTGCAGAGTGGAAAGCAATGCTGGAGATGTAACAGAGAGGGGACAGCAAGGATGGAAATGTTACAGAGATAGCAATGCAAGACAGGAGATGTTACACAGAGAGGACAGGAAGGCTGGTGATGTTGCAGAGATAGGAATGCAAGGTTGGAGATGCAACAGAGAGGTGAAAGCAAGGATGGAATTGTGACAGAGATAGCAATGCAAGGTTGGAGATGTTACATAGAGAGGACAGGAAGGCTGGAGTTGTTACACAGATGGGAAAGCAAGAAGGAAAGTCTGGACAGGCTCTAGGGGCAGGAAGGCACGGCTGTAGTTTTCGCATAGTTAGGAAAGCAAGATTGGAGATGCTACAGAATCGGAAACCAAGGCTGGGGATGTTTCCGAGACATGAATGTAACGTGGGCAATGACACAGAGATAAGAAAGCGATGATGAAGATGTCACAGAGATAGCAATGCAAGGCTGGAGATGTTACAGAGATAAGAAAGCAAGGCTTAAGATGTTACAGTGATCGGATAACAAGGCTGCAGTGGTTACAGAGACAGTAATGCATGGCAAGAGATGTTGCAGAGACTGGAAAGCAAGTCTGGACATGTCATAGAGGTAGGAAAGAAAGGCTGGACAGGCTCTAGTGATAGAAAGGCACTGCTGTAGAGTTCACAGAGATAGGAAAGCAAGTTTGTACATAATATAGGAATCAGAAAGCAGCGCCGGAGATGTTTCAGAGATCGTGAGCAATGCTGGATATGTTATGGACAGAGGAGAGCAAGGCTGGAGATGTTGCAGAGATATTTAAGTAAGGGTGAAGAGTTTACAGAGAGAGGTAAGCAAACCTGGAGATGTTTCAAAGAAAAGAAACCAAGGCTGGTGATGATACAACGATAGGAAAGCACGGCTGGAGATGTTAGAGAAATAAGAAAACTAGGAAGGAGATGTTACAAACACAGGGAAGCAAGGCTGGAGATGTTACAGTGATAGGAAAACAAGTCTGGGAATGTTACTGAGAGAGGGAAGCAAGGCCGGAGATGTTACAGAAGTAAGAAAGCAACGCTAGAAATATTACGCAGAGAGGAAAGCAAGGGGAGAGAGGTTACCTCGACTGGAAAGCAAGGTTTGGCATGTTACAGAAGCAGGAAAGCAAGGCTGGACAGGATTTAGGGACAGAAAGGGACGGCTGTAGATTTCTCAGAGATAGGAAAGCAAGATTGGAGATGCTTAAGAGATCAGAAAGCAAGGCTGGACGTGTTACAGAGATAGAGAGCAAGGCTGGAGATGTTACAAATAGACAATAGATAAGACAATAGACAATAGACAATAGATGCAGGAGTAGGCCATTCTGCCCTTCGAGCCTGCACCGCCATTCAATATGATCATGGCTGATCATTCCTAATTAGTATCCTGTTCCAGCCTTATCTCCATACCCCTTGACTCCACTATCTTTAAGAGCTCTATCCAATTCTTTCTTAAAAGAATCCAGAGACTGGGCCTCCACTGCCCTCTGGGGCAGAGCATTCCACACAGCCACCACTCTCTGTGTGAAGTAGTTTCTCCTCATCTCTGTCCTAAATGGTCTACCCCGTATTTTTAAGTTGTGTCCTCTGGTTCGGCACTCCCCCATCAACGGAAATATGTTCCCTCCTGCCAGAGTGTCCAATCCTTTCATAAGCCTATACGTTTCAATCAGATCCCCTCTCAGTCTTCTAAACTCAAGGGTATACAAGCCCAGTCGCTTCAGTCTTTCCGTGTAAGGCAATCCTGCCATTCCAGGAATTGACCTCGTGAACCTACGCTGCACTCCCTCAATAGCCAGAATGTCTTTCCTCAAATTTGGAGACCAGAACTGTACACAGTACTCCAGGTGTGGTCTCACCAGGGCCCTGTATAGCTGCAGAAGCACCTCTTTGCTTCTATACTCAATCCCTCTTGTTATGAAGGCCAGCATGCTATTAGCCTTCTTCACGACCTGCTGTACCTGCATGCTTGCCTTCATTGACTGGTGGACAAGAACACCCAGATCTCTCTGAACAGCCCCTTTACCTAATTTGATACCATTGAGGTAGTAATCTGCCTTCCTGTTCTTGCCACCAAAGTGGATAACCAGACATTTATCCACATTAAACTGCATCTGCCATGCATCTGCCCACTCACCTAACTTGTCCAGGTCACCCTGTAATCCCCTAACATCCTCATCACATTTCACCCTACCACCTAGCTTTGTGTCATCAGCAAATTTGCTAATGTTATTGCTGATACCATCTTCTATATCATTTACATATATTGTAAAAAGCTGCGGTCCCAGCACGGATCCCTGCGGTACCCCACTGGTCACTGCCTGCCATTTCGAAATGGAGCCGTTAATCACTACCCTTTGTTTCCTATTAGCCAACCAATTCTCTATCCAATCTAGTACTTTGCCCCCAATCCCGTGCGCCCTAATTTTACTCACTAACCTCTTGTGTGGGACTTCATCAAAAGCTTTCTGAAAGTCCAGGTACACTACATCCACTGGATCTCCCTCGTCCATCTTCCGAGTTACATCCTCAAAAAATTCAAGAAGATTAGTCAAGCATGATTTCCCCTTCATAAATCCATGCTGACTCTGTCCTATCCTGTTACTATTATCCAGATGTGCCGTAATTTCATCCTTTATAATAGACTCCAGCATCTTTCCCACCACTGAGGTGGGAAACGAATGCTGATCATTTAGTAGAGATAAGAAAGTAAGGTTGGAGATGTTACAGAGAGAGGAAAGCAAGCCTGGAGATGTTACAAAGTAAATAAAGGAAGGCTGGCGGTGTTACAACGATAGGAAAGCACGGCTGGAGATGATAGAGAAATAAGAAAACAAGGCTGGGGATATTACAGAGAGAGGAAAGCACGGCTGGGGATGTTGCAGAGACAGGAAAGCAAGGCTGGAGATGTAACAGAGATAGGAAAGCCAGGCTGAAAATGATGTAGTGATAGGAACGCAATGCTGGATATGTCACAGAGATCGGATGCCAAGTGTGCAGATGTTAGAGAAATAAGAAAACTAGGCTGGAGATCGTACAGAGAGAAGAAAGCAGGCCTGGGGATCTAACCGAGTCACGAAAGCAAGGCTAGAGATGTTATTGTGACAGGAATGTCATGCTGAAAACGTTACAGAGACAGGGAAGAAAGGCTGTACATGTTAAAGAGATAGGAAAGCAAGTCTGGACAGGCTCAAGAGATGGGCAAACAAGTCTGGAGGTGCCACAGCGATTGGAAAGCATGGTTGGAATGTTATACAGAGAGGAAAGCAAGGCTGGAGTGTTAAAGAGATCGGAAAGCCAGGCTGGAATAGTTAGAGAGAAAGGAAAGCAAGGCGGGAGATGTTAACGAGACTGCAAAGCAAGGCTGGAGGTGTTACAGAGGTAGGAAAGCGGGGGACAGTACAGAGAAAGGCTGGGGATTCTTATAGAGATCCGAAAGCAAGGATGGAAATCTTACAGAGATAGGAAAGCAAGACTGGAGGTGTTAGCGAGATCGGAAACCAAGGCTGGAGTTGTTAGTGAAAAAAGGAAACAAGTCAGGACCTGTTACAAGGAGAGGAAAACAAGGCTGGAGATGATACAGAGTGTAGAGGAAGGCTGGTGATGTTGCAGAGATAACAAAGTCAGACTGGTGATGTCACAGAGAGAGGAAAGCAATGCTGGAGATATTACAGAGATCGGAAAGTTTAGCTGAAGACGTTACAAAGATAGCAAAGCAAAGCTGGAACAGTTATAGTGACAGGAACACAATGCTGGATATAATCCAGAGATAGGGAAGCATGGCTGAAAATGTTACAGAGTTGGGAAACCAAGGCTGTAGATGTCACAGAGATGAGAAAGCAAGGCTTAAAATTTGACAGAGATCGTAACGCAACGCTGGAGATGTTAAGGCGATAGGAACGCAAAGCTCGAGATGTTGCAGAGATAGGGAGGCAAGGTTGGAGATGTTACAGCGAGAGGAATGCAAGGCTGGGGATATTACAGAGATAGCAAAGCAATTCTGGAGATGTTACAGAGATAGGAAAGCAAGACTGGAGGTGTTCCGAGATCGGAAACCAATGCTGGAGTTGTTAGTGAAAAAAGGAAACAAGTCCGGACCTGTTACAAGGAGAGGAAAACAAGGCTGGAGATGATATAGAGTGTACAGGAAGGCTGGTGATGTTGCAGAGATAACAAAGTCAGACTGGCGATGTCACAGAGAGAGGTAAGCAATGCTGGAGATGTTACAGAGATCGGAAAGTTTAGCTGAAGACGTTACAAAGATAGCAAAGCAAGGCTGGAACAGTTATAGTGACAAGAACACAATGCATAATATATTCCAGAGATAGGGAAGCAAGGTTGGAGATGTTACAGCGAGAGGAATGTAAGGCTGGGGATGTTACAGAGATAGAAAAGCAATTCTGGAGATGTTACAGAGATAGGAAAGCAAGGCTGGAGAAGGTAGAGTGATATGAAAGCAAGACTGCAGTGGTCCCAGACTGAGGAAAGCAAGTCATAATCGTTTCAGAAAGAGGTAAGCACGATTGTCGATATCTCAGAGATAGGAAAGCAAGGCTGGAGATTTTACAGAGAAAGGGAGCAAGGCCAGAGATGTTACAGAGACAAGACAGGAAGGCTGGTGATGTTGCAGAGATAAGAATGTACGTTGGAGATGTTACAGAGAGAGGAAAGCAAGTCTAGAGATGTTGCAGAGAGGGAAATGCAAGGCTTCAGATGTTACGGGGATGGGAAAGCTAGGCTATAGATGTTAGACAAAAAAGACAAGTCTATAGACATGAAAGGCTTCAGATGTTACAGAAACATGAAAGCAAGGCTGGAGATGTTACAGAGAGAGGAAAGCAAGGCTCGAGATGTTGCAGTGAGGGGAATTCAAGGCTTCAGATGTTACAGAGATAGGAAAGCAAGGCTGTAGATGTTAGATAAATAAGACAACAAGTCTGTAGACATGAAAGGCTTCAGATGTTCCAGAGACAGGAAATCAAGGCTGGAGATGTTACAGAGAAGTGAAAGCAAGGCTGGATATGTTACAGAGAGGAGATACAAGGCTGGAGATATTACAGAGATGGGAATGCAAGGCTGGTGAAGATACAGAGAGAGTACTGGAAAGTTGGCGACGTTGCAGTGCTAACAAAGTCAGACTGGCGATGTCACAGAGAGATGCAAGCAAAGCTGGAAATGTAACAGAGATACGAAAGTAAGGCTGGAGATGTTACAGAGATAGGAAAGCAAGGCTGGAAATGTTATAGTGACAGGAACACAATGCTGGATGTATTCAAGAGATAAGGAAGCAAGGTTCAAAATGTTACAGAGATGGAAAACCAAGGTTGCAGATGTCACAGAAATGAGAACGCAAAGCTTGAAATGTGACAGTGATGGCAAGACAAGGCTGAAGATGTTATGGCGATAGGAACGCAATGCTGGAGACGTTACAGTGATAGGGAAGCAAGGCTGGAGATGTTACAGCGGGAGGAATGGAAGGCTGGAGATGGTACAGGGAGAGGAAAGCAAGGCGGGAGTGGGTGCAGAAAAATGATTGCAAGGCTGGGGATGTTCCAGAGATAGGAAATCAAGACTGGAAATGTCATAATGATTGGAATGCAATGCTGGATATACTCCAGAGATAGGGAAGCAAGGCTGGAACTTATACAGAGATAGGAAAGCAAGGCTGGACAGTCAATACAGATAGGGAAGCACGTCTGGAGATGTTACAGAGATAGGAATGCGCGGCTGGAGATGTTAAAAAGATAGGAGAGCAACGCTTGAGATGTTAAAGAAATGCGTAAACAAGACTAGAGATGTTACAGAGATAGGGGAGCAACACTGGAGATGTTTGAGATAGGAATGCACGACTGGGGATGCTTAGCGCCGGGCAAGCAAGGCTGCAGATGTTACCGAGATAGGATTGCAAGGCTGGTGATGTTACACAGATAGCAACACAAGGCTGGAGATGTTACAGTGTTATAAAAACAAAGCTGTAGGTGTTGCAGAGACAGTAATGCTAGGCTTGACATGTTTCAGAAAAAAGAAACCAAGGCTCGATAGGCTATAGAGATAGGAAAGCGCGGCTGGAGATGTTACAGAGATGGGAATGCAAGGCTGGAGATGATAAAGAGAAAGGACAGTCAGGCTGGAGATGGCACAGAAACAGGAAAGCAAGGTTGGAGACGTTTAAAGAAATAGAAGTGCAAGACTGCTGATATTACAGGGATAGGAAAGACAGGCGGGAGATGTTACAGAGATAGGAAAGCAAGGCTAGAGATGCTGCAGAGTTAAGAAATCAAAGCTGGAAATTTACAGAGATAGGAAATTAAGGCTGGAGATCTGACAGAGATAGGGATGCAAGGCTGGAGATGCAACACAGGTATGAAAGCAAGGTTGGAATGGTTACAGAGAAAGGAAAGCTTGGCTAGACAGTCTATACAGATAGGAAAACACCGCTGGAGGTGTTTCAGCGATAGTAATGCAAGGCTGGCGATTATGAGGACACTGGAACGCAGGGCTGGAAATATTACACAAACAACAAAGCAAAGCAAAGCTGGAGATGTTAAAGGAGACCGCAAAGCAAGTCTGCAGACATTACTGGATAGGAAATCAAGGCTGCAGATGTTACAGAGATAAGAGTGCAAGGCTGGAGATTTTGAAGAGACTGGAAAACGGGGCTGGAAATATTACACAAACAGCAAAGCAAAGCTGGAGTTGATAAGGAAACAGCAAAGCAGGTCTGCAGGTATTACTAGGATAGGAACGCAAGGCTGGAGATGGTACGGAGATATGAAAGTAAGGCTGGAGTTGTTACAGAGGAAGGAAAGCACGGCTGGAGTTGTAACAGATACGGAAAGCTCGGCTGCAAATGTTACAGAAACAGGAAAGCAAGGCTGGAGATGTTACAGGGATAGGTAGGCAAGGTGAGAGATGTGTCAGAGAGAGCAAAGCAAGGCTAGTGATGCTGCTGAGAGAAGAAAGCAAGGCATCGAAATTTTACAAAGATAGGAATGCAAGACTGGAAATGTTTTAGTGAAAGTAATGCAACGTTGGAGATGTGACAGAGATAGGGTGCAAGGCTGGAGATCTTAAAGAGATACTAATTGAAGAGGAGAGATTTGACAGAGAGATGAAAGCAAGGCAGGAGTGGCGACAGAGAGTTGAATGAATGGCTGGAGATGTTGCAGAGACTGGAAAAGAAGTCTGGAGATGTTTCAGAAAAAGGAAGGCAAGGCTAGGTAGGCTCTGGAGATAGGAAAACGTGTCTGGAGATGTTACAGAGATAGGAATACAAGGCTGGAGATGTTACAGAGACAGGAAAGCGAGGCTGGAGATGTTACAGAAACCGGAAAGCAAGGCTGGAGATGATAAAAGTTTTCGAAATGCGAGGCTGCAGATATTACAGGGAAATGAAAGCCAGCCGGGAGATGTTACAGAGAGAGGAAAGCAAGGCTGGACGTGTTACAGAGAGAGGAAAGCAAGGCTGGAAAGTCTCTAGCGATAATAAAGCATGTCTGGGGATATTGCAGAGGTAGGAATGCAAAGCTGAAGATTTTAAAGAGACATGAAAGCGGGGCTGAAATATTACAAAAACAGAAAAGCAAAGCTGGAGATGGAAAAAGAAATGGAAATGCAAGTCTTCAGATATTACCAGGAATGCAATACTGGAGATGCTACAGAGAAAAGAAGGCACTGCTGGAAATGTGACGGAGATCTGAATGCAAGGCTGTAGGTGTCACACACATATGAAAGCAAATTTGGAGATGTTATGGAGATCGGAAAGTGATAGGAAAGCAAAGCTGGAGATGTTGGGGAAATAAAAATACAAGGGTAGAGATGTTACAAAGCGAGGAAAGCACAACTGAGGATGTTACAGGGATAGGGATTCAAGGCTGGTGATGTTACAGAGATTAGACAGCGAGGCTGGAGATGTTACAGAGATAGGGAAGGAAGGCTGACCATGCTGCAGAGATAGGAAAGCAATACTGGATAGGCTTTAGGAATAGGAATACAAGGCTGCAGATATCATAGAGATAGGAAAGCAAGGCTGCAGATGTTAGAGAAATAAGAAAACAAGGCTGGGGATGTTACAAACAGGACTGCGATGCTGGAGTTGTCACAGAGGTCGGAAAACAACCCTATCTAGGTGACATCCTCAGTGCTTCGGAGCCTCCTGTGAAGCGCTTTTGTGATCTTTCCTCCGGCATTTGCAGTGGTTTGAATCTGCCGCTTCCGGTTGTCAGTTCCAGCTGTCCATTGCAGTGGTCCAGATTAATGCGCTTATTGATTGAATCTGTGGATGATTGCCATGCCTCTAGGAATTCCCCGGCTGTTGTCTATTTGGCTTGTCCTATAATAGTAGTGTTGTCCCAGTCGAATTCATGTTGCTTGTCATCTGCATGTGTGGCTATTATAGAGAGCTGGTCATGTCGTTCCGTGACTAGTTGGTGTTCATGGATTCGGATCGTTAGCTGTCTTCCTGTTTGCCCTATGTAGTGTTTTATACAGTCCTTGCATGGAATTTTGTATAATACTTTGGTTTTGCTCATGGTGAGTATCGGGTCCTTCATTCTGTTGTTTTGTCTGATTTCAAAAACCACCAATCAGGACTGGACCCGAACCATAGAACAGGCCGTCACCATAGGACAGAGCACGACCACACACCGCAAAAAAATGTCACTCAAAGAAAAAATGGCCAAACTAACACAGAACAGAGAGGACACCAGAACACACACCTGGGTTAGAAACCTCTCCCACAGACAGATCACTGACATGGAAAGAACACTACTGGCCAAGGGACTCAACTACAACCACAGGGACGGCAAGACAGCAGACTTCCTAGCAGCAATAGGATGCACACTCGTGAACAATGGACTCATAGAAGAGACACAACAATCAGTGAGACAATGTATCGTACCTCTGACAACAAGGAAAAGACAAACACAAAACCTCAACACCAAGGAGAGGGAAGCACTAAAATCTCTAAGAAACGATAAGAACATAATCAAACTACCAGCAGACAAAGGCAGAATGACAGTCATCCTGGACAAAGCAGACTACATCCAAAAAGCACAACAACTACTTGCAGATACCAACACCTACCAAAAGTGGGAGTTTGACTCCACCCCACAGCTCACCAATAGGATAAACAACACACTGAGGAACCTACAAAAAAGGACAGATAACCAGGTTTGACCTACAAAGAATGAAACCTGAAAGCAACAGCACCCCCAGATTCGATGGACTACCTAAAGTGCACAAACCAGACATCCCAATCAGACCCATAGTTTCACTACCAGGGTAACCATCACACAAACTGGCTAAATAACTACAGCAGAAACTGAAACACCTGAAAGGAGGATCCAGACACTCTATAAAATCAACACGGGAATTCCTGAACATCATCAGAAACATACACATAGAAAAGGGAGAAACCATTGTCTCATTCGATGTAACGGCAGTGTTCACCTCTATCGACAAAACCCTCGCCAGAGAAACAATAGCCAAACTGCTGGACACACAGAACAGACAACAGGACGTTGAACCTATCAACAAAGACGGCATAGTCAAACTGCCGGTCCTGTGTCTCACAACACACTTCACATTCAACAACCAAATAGATGAACAAATCAACGCACACCCATAGGCTCACCCATCTCTGGACTCATAGCAGAAGTGGTAATGCAAAAATTAGAACAAACAGTCTTACCGCAAATTAAACCCCAACTCTGAGTCAGATATGTGGATGACAGCTTTGTAATCATAAAAACACAGAAATAGAGAACAAACACCGGATCATCAACGCCACACTCACAGGAATCCGATTCACTAGAGATGAAGAAAAGGACAATCAACTCCCATTCCGAGGCGTGATGGTACAGAGAACACCGAACGGAGAAATCACTGCGAAAGTATACAGGAAAGCTACTCACACAGACCAAGTCCTAAACTACGAAAGCAACAACCCCAACACACACAAAAGAAGTTGCATCAAGCCACTATGCAAAAGAGCCACAACTCACTGCAGCACACCAGAACTGCAAAAAGAGGAAGAAGAACACTTATACAATGTATTCGCCAAAAACAGATACCCCCGCAATTTCATCAACAGATGCCTAAGGGAAAGACAACGAAACGAGGACATGCCACAACTCAAAGGACTAGCCATACTACCATAGATCAAGAGCATTTCCGAACTGACAGCCAGAATACTGCGACCACTACGACTCATAACAGCACACAAACCAACAGTCAGTCTCAGACAACAACACAACAGAACGAAGGACCCGATACTCAGCACAAACAAAACCAATGAAGTGTACAAAATTCCATGCAAGGACTGTACAAAACACTACATACGACAAACAGGAAGACAGCTAACGATCCGCATCCATGAACACCATCCAGCCACGAAACGACACAACCAGCTATCATTAGTAGCCACACACACAGATGACAAGCAACATGAATTCGGCTGGGACAACACTACGATTATACGACAAGACAAGCAGAGAACAGCCGGGGAATTCGAAGAGGCATGGCACTCATCCACAGTTTCAATCAATAAACGCATCGATTTGGACCCAAGATACCGACCACTGCAATGGACAGCTGGAACTGACAACCGGAAGCGGCAGATTCAAGCCACTGCAAATGCCGGAGGAAAGATAACAGAAGCACTTCACAGGAGGCTCCCAAGCACTGAGGATGTCACCTAGACAGGGTTGCTTTCCTATCTCTGTGTCAACTCCACCATCGCTTTCCTCTGTTTGTAACATCCCCAGCCTTGTTTATCGTATTTCTCTAACATGTACAGCCTTGATTTCCTATCTCTGTGATATCTACAGCCATTTCCTAGAGCCTGTCCAGTATTGCTTTCCTTTCTCTACAACATGGTCAGCCTTGCTTTCCTATCTCTGAAACATCTTCAGCTTTACTTTCCGACCGCTGTAACATCTCCTCCATTGCTTTCCTCTCTCTGTGACATCGCCAGTCTGACGTTGTTATCTCTGCAACATTACCAGCCTTCCTGTACTCTCTGTATCAACTCCAGCCTTGTTTTCCTCTCCTTGTAACAGGTCCGGACTTGTTTCCTTATTTCACGAACAACTCCAGCCTTAGTTTCCGATCTCGATAACACCTCCAGTCTTGCTTTCCTATCTCTGTAAAATTTCCATCCTTGCTTTCTTATCTCTGTCCCATCCCCAGTGTTTCTTGTCTCTGTACTGTCCCCTGCTTTCCTACCTCTGTCACACCTCCAGCCTTGCTTTGCAGTCTTGTTAACATCTCCCGCCTTGCTTTCCTCTCTCTCTAACTATTCCAGCCTGGCTTTCCGATCTCTTTAACCACTCCAGGTTTGCTTTCATCTCTGTGTAACATTCCAACCATGCATTCCAATCGCTGTGGCACCTCCAGCCTTGTTTCCCTATCTCTTGAGCCTGTCCAGACTTGCTTTCCTATCTCTTTAACATGTACTGCCTTTCTTCCCTGTCTCTGTAACGTATCCAGCATTGCATTCCTGTCACAATAATATCTCGAGCACTGCTGTCGTGTCTCATTAAGATCCCCATGCCTGCTTTCTTCTCTCTGCACGATCTCCAGCCTCGTTTTCTTATTTCTCTAACATCGGCACACTTGATTACCTATCTCTGTCACATATCCAGCATTGCATTCCTATCACTGCATCATTTTCAGCCTGGCTTTCCTATGTCTATTACATCTCCAGCCTTGTATTCGCCTCTCTGTTACATCTCCAGACTTGCTTTCCGGCCTCTGCAACATCCCCATCCGTGCATTCCGCTCTCTTTATGATCTCCAGCCTTGTTTTCCTATTTCTTTAAAATCTGCAACCTCTTTCCTATCTCTGTGACATATCCAGCACTGTGTTCCTCTCACTACCATTTCCTACCTTGCTGTCCAATCTCTTTAACATTTCCGTGCTTTCCATTCTCTGTAGCCACTCCGCTTTACATTCCTCTCGCTGTAACATCTCCAGCCTCGCTTTCCTGTCTCTGTAACAATTCGAACCTTGCATTCCTATCTCTTTAAGATTTCCAGTCTTGCTTTCCCCTCTCTGTTACATCTCCAACCTTGCTTACCTGCCTCTGCAACATCCCCGTCCGTGCTTTCCTCTCTCTGTAATATCTCCAACCTTGTTTTCTTATTTCTCTGTCATCTCGAGCCATGCTTTCCTATCCGTGTAACATCTCCAGCCTGCCTTTCCTTACTTTGTAACATCTCCAGGCTGGCTTTCCTCTCTCTGTGACATCTCCAACCTTACTTTCTTATAGATCATAGAACGTAGAAAAATACAGCGCAGGACAGGCCCTTTGGACCGCGATGTTGGTCCGATCCAAGCCCACCTTACGTACACTAGCCCACTATCCTCCCTATGCCTATCCATTGCCCATTTAAATGCCCATAAAGAGGGAGAGTCCACCACTGCTACTGGCAGGGCATTCCATGAACTCACGACTCGCTGAATAAAGAATCTACCCCGAACATCTGTCCTATACCTACCACCCCTTAATTTAAAGCTATGCCCCCTCGTAATAGCTGACTTCACAATGGAAAAAGGTTCTCATGGTCAACCCTATCTAAAGCCCTAATCATCTTGTCCACCTCTATCACGTCACCCCTAAACCTTCTTTTCTCCAATGAAAAAGCGCCAAGTGCCTCAGCCTTTCCTCAGACGATCTTTCAACCATACCAGGCAACATCCTGGTAAACCACGTCTGCACCCGTTCCAGTGCCTCCACATCCTTCCTAGAGTATGGCGACCAAAACTGCACACAATACTCCAGATGCGGCTTCACCAAATACTTATTTAACTGAAACATGACCTCAGGACTCCAGAACTCAATTCCTCTAACAATAAAAATCAGTATGCCATGTGCCTTCTTCACAAACCTATTTACCTGGGAGGCAACTTTCAGAGATCTGTGTACATGGACACCAAGATCCCTCTGCTCATCCACACTACCAAGTATCCGACAATTAGCCCAGTACCCAATCGTTTTGTTACTCATACCAAAGTGAATCAGCTCACATTTACCCACATTGAACTCCATTTGCCACCTTTCTGCCCAGCTCTGCAGCTTATCTATATCCCTCTGTAACCTGACACATCCTTCCTCACTGTCAGCAACTCCACCGGCTTTCGTATCATTCATAAACTTGCTCACCCAACCTTCTAGCCCCTCCTCCAGGTCATTTATAAGAATGACAAACAGCAATGGTCCCAAAACAGATCCTTGCGGAACACTGCTCGTAACTGCACTCCAAGATGAACCTTTACCATCAACTAATACCCTCTGCCTTCTTCCAGCAAGCCAATTCCTAATCCCAACCTCCAACTCACTCTCAATGCCATAGCTCCGTATTTTTTGCAGTAGCTTACTATGGGTAACCTGATCAAATAACTTACTAAAATCCATATACACCACATCTACGTTCTTTAACCTCGTCCACCTCCTTAGTCACCTTCTCAAAGAATTCAATAAGGTTTGTGAGGCACGATCTGTCCTTCACAAAACCATGCAGACTGTCCTTGATCACATTATTCCTATCCAGATGTTCACAAATCCTATCCCTTACAATTCTCTCTGAGAGTTTGCCCACAACAGAAGTGAGGCTCAGCGGCCTTTCGTTACGAGGGTTATCCCCACTCTCCTTCTTGAACAAGGGAACCACACTTCCTATCCTCCAGTCTTCTGGCACTATTCCTGTCGACAATGTGGACATAAAAATTTATGCCAGTGGCTCTGCAATCTGCTCCCTTGCTTCACAGATGATCCTAGGATAAATGCCATCAGGTCCAGGGGACTTATCTATTTTGACTCTGTCCAGAATTTCTAATATCTCTCCCCTACATACCCTAAAGCAGTCCATTCTAATTAATTGTGACTCAGTTTTCTCATCGGCAACAGTGTCCTGTTCCTGAGTGAATACTGACGAAAAGTATGCATTCATTGTCTCCCGCATCTCTTCAGCCTCCACACGCAACTTCCCACTGCTATCCTTGACTGGACCGATTCCTACCCGAGTCATTCTTTTATTCCTGACATTCCTATAGAAATCCTTTGGGTTTTCCCTCATCCTAGCAACGAATGACTTTTCATGTCCCCTCCTTGCTGTTCTTAGCTCTCTCTTCATGTCCTTCCTGGCTACCTTATAACTCTCAATCGCCCCAATGGAACATTCACGCCTCAACTTTGCATAGGCCGCCCTCTTCCCTTTAACAAGAGATTCCAATTCCTTATTAAACCACGGCTGCCTCACACGACACTTGCCTCCGTGACTGACAGGTACATACTTATCAAGGACATTCAATAATTGCTTCTTGAACAAGATCCACATATCAATTGCTCCCTTGCCTTGAAGCCTACTTTTCCAAGCCACGCATCCTAAGTCGTGCCTCACCGCATCATAATTTTCTGCCCCCAGCTATATCTCTAGCCTTGCAGTGCATAGTTATTCCTCTCCATCACTAGAGTAAAAGTCACCGAATTGTGGTCACTGTCCCGAAAGTGCTCACCTACCTCCAATTCTAACAACTGGACTGGTTCGTTACCCAGAACCAAATCCAGTGAGGACTCACCTCTTGTTGGCCTGTCTACAACATGATCCGCCTTCCTTTCCTCTGTTTGTAACATCTCCAGCCTTGCTCCCTATCTCTGTACACCTCCAGCCTTGCATTCCCATCTCTAAGAAATCTACAACCGTGCCTTCCTGTCCATAGAGCCTGTCCAGCCTTGCTTTCCTGCCACTGTACATGCCAAGCCTTGCTTTCCAGTCTAGGTAACGTCTCTAGCCTTTCTTTCCTCTCTGTGTAAGACCCGTAGCTTTCTTACTTCTATAACATCTCCAGCCTTGCTTTCCTCTTTCTGTAACATTTCCAGACTTGTTTTCCAATCAGTGTAACATCTCCAGCCTTGCTTTCCTATCGTTGTTTCAACTCCAGCCTTGGTTTCGTTTCGTTAAAACATCTCCAAGCTTTCTTAATTCTCTCTGTAACCTCTTCAACCTTACGTAAATATCTGCAACATCGCCAGCCTTGCTTTCCTCTGTCTGTAACATCTCCAGCATTGCTCACTATCTCTGAAACATCTCCAGCGCTGCTTTCTGATTTCTGTAACATCTACAACCTTGCTTTCCTATCTCCGCGAAATCTACAGCAGTGCTTTCATGTCTCTAGACCCTTTCCAGCCTTTCTTTCCTACCTCTGTAACATGTGCAGCATTGGTTTCCAGTCTCTGCAAAATCTCCAGCCATGCATTGCTATCTCTGTAACCACTGCAGCCTTGTTATCCGATCACTGTAACGTCTCAAGCCTTGCTTTCTTATCTCTGTAACATCGACAGCCTTGCATTCCTCTCTCTGTAACATCGCCATTATTGCTTTCTTATCTCTGTGTCATCGCCCACCTTGCTTTCATGTCTCTGTAACATCCCCAGCCTTGCTTTCCGATCTCTGTAGCATCACCAATCTTGCTTTCCTATCTCTGAGAAATCTACAGCCGTGCCTTCCTGTCCCTAGAGCCTGTCTATCGTTTCTTTCGTACCTTTGTAACATGTCCAGCCTTGCTTTCTCGTCTCATCAACATCTCTAGCCATGCATTCCTGCCTCTACAACCACTGCAGCCTTGCTTTCCTATCACTGTAATATCTCAACCCTTGCTTTCTTCTCTCTGTAACATCTCCAGCCTTGCATTGCTTTCTCTGTAACATCTCCAGAATGCTTTCATATCTCTGTAGCATCTCCAAGCTTGCCTTCATATTTCTGTAACATCTCCCGCATTGCTTTCCCATCTGTGTAACATTTCTAGCCGATCTGTCCTCTCTGTGTAACATCTCCAATCTTGCATTGTTATCTCTGTAACATTTCCATCCTGGCTTTCACCTCTCTGTTACATCTCCAGCCTTGCATTCCTATCTCTGTAACATCACCAGCCTTCCTGTTCTGTCTGTGTAACATCTCCAGTCTTGCATTGCTATATCTGTAACATTTCCAGCCTTGCTTTCCACTCTCCGTTACATCTCCAGCATTGCTTTCCACTCTGTAACATCTCCAGCCCAGCTTACTACTCTCTGTTGAATCTCCAGCCTTGTTTTCTTCATTCTCTAGCATATCCAGCCTTGTTTTGCTGTCAGTGTAAAATCTCCAGCCTTGCTCTCCCATCTCTGTAACATCTCCAGCCTTGCTGCCCTTTCTCTGTAACGTCACAAGCCGCATTTATTGCGCTCTTCCTTATCTCTGCAACATCACCAGTGTTTCTGTCCTCTCTCTGCAACATCTTCAGCCTTGTATTCCTGTCTCTGCTACATCTTCAGCCTTGTTTTCCCCTCTCTATACCACCTCCAGCCTTGCTTTCTTCTCTTTTCAATATCCCCAACCGTGCTTTTCTCTCTCTGCAATTACTCCAGCGTTGTTTTCTTATTTCTGTAACATCTCCAGCCTTTCTTGCCTGTCTCGGTACCGTCTGCAGACTTACCTTCGTCTCTCTGCAATATGTCCAGCATTGCTTTCATGTCTCTGTTACATCTACAGCCTTTTTATTCTCTCTCTGCAACATTCCCAGCCGTGCTATCCTATCTCTGTAACATCTCCAACCTTTTTTTTCTCTCTCTGTAATATCTCAAGCGTTGCTTTCTTATTTCTGTAACATCTCCAGACTTGCTTTCCTCACACTGTATCACCCCCAGCCTTGCTTTCTTATCTCTGTGACATATCCAGCCTTGCTTTCTTCACTCTGAAATAGCGCCAGCTTTGCGTTCCTGTCACTGGACATGCCTTGCTTTCCTGTCTCTGCAACATCTCTAGTCGGGATTTCCTATCTATTTACCATCTCCAGCCGTGCTTTCAACTCTCTGATACACCCCCAGCCGTGTTTTCCTCTCTCTGTAACATCTCCAGCCTTGTTTTCTTATTTGATTAACATTATCAGCCTTGCTTTCCTGTCTTTATAACATCCCCAGTCTTGCGACTCTACCTCTGTAACATCTTCAGCTTTGCCTTCCTATCGCTATAACGTCACCAGTCTTGCTTTCCTATCTCTGTAAAATTTAAACATTTGTCTCTCATCTCTGTAACATCGCCAACCTCGCATTGTAATCTCTGTAACATCTACAGCCGTGTTTCCGTCAGTCTGGAATACTTCCTGCATTGCGTTCCTTCACTATATCTATTTGAACCTTGCTTTCTTATTTCTGTTACATCTACAGCCTTGTTTTCTGTCTCTGCAGCATCCCCAGCCGTGCTTTCCTCTCTCTGTAACATCTATGGCCTTGTTTTATTATTTCTCTCACATCTCCAGCCTTGATTTCCTGTCTCTGCAACACCTCCAACGTCACTTTCCTGTCCCTGTTACATATCCAGCCTTGTTTTCTTGCTTCTCTAACATCTGCAGACATGCGTTCCGAACTCTGTAACATCTCCAGCATTGTATTCCTATCATTGTATCTCAGCATTAGCAAAACCAATGCAGTGTACAAAATTCCATGCAAGGACTGTACAACACACGACATAGGACAAACAGGAAGACAGCTCACGATCCGCATCCATGAACACCAACTAGCCACGAAACGACACGACCAGCTATCCTTAGTAGCCACACACGCAGATGACAAGCAGCATGGATTCGACTGGGACAACACTACTATTATAGGACAAGCCAAGCAGAGAACAACCGGGGAATTCCTAGAGGCATGGCACTCATCCATAGATTCAATCAATAAGTGCATCGATCTGGACCCAATATAACGACCACTGCAACGAACAGCTGGAACTGACAACCTGAAGCGGCAAATTCAAACCACTGCAAGTGCCAGAGGAATGATCGCAGAAGCGCTTCCCAGGAGCCTCCCAAGCAAAGAGGATGTCACCTCGTCCGGTTTGCTTTCCTATCTCTGTGACAACTCCAGCATCAATTTCCTCTGTTTGTAACATCTCCAGCCTTGTTTTCTTATTTCTCTAACATGTACAGCCTTGCATTCCTATCTCTGTGATATCTGCAGCCATCCATTCCTATTCCTCCAGCCTGTCCAGTATTGCCTTCCTTTCTCTGCAACATGGTCAGCCTTGCTTCCCTATCTCTGTAACATCTCCAGCCTCGCTGTCTAATATCTGTAACATCACCAGCCTTGCATTCCTATCTCTGCAACATCCTCAGTCGTGTTTTCCTCGCTCTGTATCATCTCTCCCCTTGTATTCTCATTTCCCCAACATCTCCAGCTTTGCTTTCCTGTCACTTTGACATCTCCATACTCGCTTTCCGATCTCCATAACATCGCCAAACTTGCTTTCATATGTCTGTGACACCTACAGCCGTGCATTCAGATCTCCATCACCTTTCCAGCCGTGCCTTCTTTTCTCTGTAGCATCTCCAGTGTTGCATTCCTATCACTAGGGCATTTCCAGACTTTCAGTCCTTTCTCTGTAAAATTTCCAACCTTGCGTTCCTCTCTCTGTAAGGTCTCCTGCCTTGATTTCCTATCCTGGTAATATCTGAACACTTGCATTTCCATTTCTTTTCACATCTCCAGGTTTGCTTTTCTGTTTTTGTAATATTTCAGCCCCGCTTTCCTGTCTCTTTAAAATCTTCAGCTTTGCATTCCTACCTCTGCAATATCCCCAGACATGCTTTACTATCGCTAGAGACTTTCCAGCCTTGCTTTCCATTGTCTGTAACACGTCCAGCCTTGCTTTCCTCTCTCTGTAAAATCTCCCGGCTGGCTTTCATATACCTGTAATATCTGCAGCCTTGCATTACGCAATCTTTTAACATCTCCAGCCTTGCTTTCCGGTTTCTGTAACATCTCCAGCCTTGTATTCCTATCTCTGTAACGTTTTCCTATCTCCAGAGCCTACCTAGCCTTGCTTTCCTTTTTCTGAAACATCTCCAGACTTCTTTTCCAGTCGCTGCGACATCTCCAGCCTTTCATTCCACTCTCTGTAACCACTCAAGCCTTGCTTTCATATCTCTGGCACATCTCTACTGTTGCATTAATATCTCTGTAACACTCCAGACTTGCATTCCTATGTCTGTCACATCTCCAGCGTTGCATTCTTTTCACGACAACATTTCCAGCCTTGCATTCCTATCTTTGTAAAATTTCGAGCCTTGCTTTCTTATCTCTGTAGCATCTCTAGCCTTGCTTTGCTATCTCTGTAACATCTCTCACCTTGCTTTCCTATCCCTGTAATATCTGCAGCCTTGCATTTCTGTCTACTTAACATCTCCAGCGTTGCTTTACTGTTTCTGTAACATCTCCAGCCTAGCTTTCCTGTCTGTTACAACTCCAGCCTTGCATTCCTACCTCTGTAACATCTCCAACATTGCATTTCTGTCACATTTACATTTCCAGCCTTGCAGTCCTTTCTCTGTAAAATTTCCAGCCTTGCGTTTCTATCTCTGTAACATCTCCAGCCTTGCTTTCCTATCCGAGTAATATCTGCAGACTTGATTTGCTGTCTCCTTTCACATCTCCAGCTTTGCTTTGCTTTGCTGTTTATGTAATGTTTCCAGCCCCGCTTTCCAGTCTCTTCAAAATCTCCAGGCTTGCACTCCTATCTCTGAAACGTTTCCAGACGTGTTGTCCTATCTGTATAGGCTGTCCAGTCGTGCCTTCCTTTGTCTGTTACCATTCCAGCCTTGCTTTCGTCTCTGTGTAACAGCTCCAGCCTTGCATTAATATCTCTGTAACATCTCCAGCCTTGCATCCCTATCTCTGTCAAGTCTTCTGCCTTACTTCCCTATCTCTGTAAATTTCCAGCTTTGCTTTCTTAACTCTGCAGAATCTCTCGCCGTCCTTTCCTATCTCTGTAACATCTCCCACCTGATTTTCCTATCCCTGTAATATCAGCAGTCTTGCAATTCTATTTCTTTAAATGTCTCCAACCTTACATTCCTGTTTCTGTATCATCTCCAACCTGACTGTCCTCTCTCTGTACCATCTCCAGCCTCGCTTTTCTATCTCTGTAGCCTATCGAGCCTTGCTTTCTTTTTTTCTAAAACATGTCCAGCCTTGCGTTCCTGTCTCTGCAACATTTCCAGCTTTGTTTTCATACCTCTGTATCATCTCCAGTCTTGTGTTCCTTTCTGTGTAACATCACCAGCCTTGCAATCCTATCTCCGTAACATCTCCAGCCTTGCTTGCCTGTCGCTAAGCATCCCCAGTCGTGCATTCCTATCTCTGCAACATGTCCAGCCTTGTTTTCATGTTTCTCTAACATCTCCAGGGTTGCTCCCCTATCTCTGTAACATCTCTAGCCTTGTTTACGTGTTTCGCTAACATCTCCAGCGTTGCTCTCCTATTTATTTAACATCCCCAGCCGCGCAATCCTATCTCTGTAACATGCTTTCCTATCTGTATAGACAGTCCAGCCTTGCTTTCATTTCGCTGTAACACGACCAGCCTTGCTTTCCACTCTCTGCAACATCTCCAGCATTTCATTCCACTCTCTGTTACCACTCCAGCGTTGCAATTCTATCTCTGTGACATCTCCAGCCTTGCTTTCCTATTTCTAGAGCCTGTTCAGCAATACTTTCCTATCTCTGTGACATGGCCATCATTGCTTCCCTATCTTTTCAACATCTCTAGCATTGTGTTCCTTTCAGTGTAACATTTCCAACCTTGCTTTCCTATCTCTGAAAAATGTTCAACCTTGCTTTCTTATCTCTGTTACATCTCAGTCATGCTTTCCTCTCTCTGTAACATCTCCAGCCTTGTTTTCCTATCCTGGTAATATCTGCAGGATTGTATTTCTGTCTCTTTTAACATTTCCAGCCTTGCTTTGCAGTTTCTGTAATATTTTCAGCCTCGCTTTTCTGTTTCAGTAAGATCTCCAGCCTTCTATTCCTATCTCTGCAACATCTCCAGCCGTGCTTTCCTATCTCTAGACCCATCCAACCTTGCTTTCCTTTCTCTGTAACACGTCCAGCCTAGATTTCCAATCTCTGCAACATGTCCAGCCTTTCATTCCACTCTCTGTGACTACTCCAGCCTTGCTTTAATGTCTTTGTGACATCCCTAGCCTTGCTTTCATATCTCTGTTACATCTCCTGCATTGCTTTCATATCTCTGTAATATCTCCAGTCATGCATCCCAATCTCTGTTGCATCTCCAGCCTTGCTTTCGTATCCTGGTACTATCTGCAGACTTGCCTTGCTGTCTCTTTTATAATCTCCAGCGTTGCTTTGCTGTTTGTGTAATATTTCCAGCCCTGCTTTCCTGTGCCTTTAAAATCTCCGGCTTTGCATTCCTATCTCTGCAACATCTCCAGACGTGCTTTCCTCCCTGTACAGACTGTCCAGCCTTGCTTTCTTTTCTCTGTAACACGTCCAGCCTTGCTTTTCACTCTCTGCAACACCAGACAATCCTACTGCGAATCCTCTTGCAAGGATGTCTGCCTTGAAGACGTTTTCCTCCACTCTCTTCAAGAATCTCAGGGAGTCCCTCTCCCACTGCAGCTCCCAGGTCCAAACTTCCAGCTCAGCACTGTCCCCATGATTTGTCAACCTGTCTAACATCTTTTCCACCTCTCCACTCCACACTGCCCCCTCGACCTATTGTACTCTATGCTACTTTCACCCCAACCCCACCCTCCTCTCACTTATTTCTCCACCCTTCAGGCTCTCTGACTGTATTCCTGATGAAGGGCTTTTGCCCAAAACGTCGATTTTACTGCCCCTCTAATGCTGCCTGAACTGCTGTGCTCTTCCAGCACCACTAATCCAGATTCTTTAACATATCCAGACCGCTTTCCTGTCTCTGTAACTCTACCGGCCAAGCATTCCTACCTCTGTAACATCTCCAGCTGCGCTTTCCTATCTCTCGTGCCTGTACAGCCTTGCTTTCCTTTCTCTGTAACACGTCCAGCTTTGCTTTCTAGTTTCTGCAACATTTACAGCCTTCCATTTCACTTTCTGTAAACACTCCAGTCTTGCTTTTATATCTCTGTAACAACTCCAGCCTTGCATTCCTATCTCTGTAGCATCTCCAGCATTGCATTCCCTTCACTTTTACATTTCCAGCATTGCTTTCCTCTGTCTGTAATCTCTCCATCCTTGGTTTCCTTTGTTTGTCACATCTCCAGCCTTGTTTTCTTATTTCGCTAACATTTCCAACATTGCTTTCGGTTCACTGTGATCCCTCCAGACTTGTATTCCTATCTCTCGAGTCAGTCTCGCCTTGCTTTCCTATCTCTGAAACATGGCCAGCCTTGCTTCCCAATTTCTGTAACATCGTCAGCATTGCGTTCCTCTGTCGAAACTATTTCCAGCCTTTCTTTCCTATTTGTGTAAAATTTCCATCCTTGCTTTCTCATCTTTGCTACATCTCCAGCCTCACTTTTCTGTCTCTGTAATATCTCCAGCCTTGATTTCCTCTCTCTATAACATCTCCAGCCTTACATTCCTGGATCTGCAACATTCGCAGTCATGCTTTCCTCTCTCTGGAACATCTCCAGCCTTGTTTTCTTATTCCTAAACATCTCCAGCGTTACTTCCCTGTCTCTGTAACATCTCCAGCCTTGCTTTGCAATGTCTATAACATCTCCAAACTTGATTTCCTATCTCTTGACATTTGCAGCGTCGCTCTCCTGTCTCGGGAACATCTCCAGCCTTGCATTCCTATCTCTATAACATCTCCAACCTTACCTTGACCACTCTGTTATGTCTCCAGCCTTGCCGTCCTGTATCCGCAACATCCCCAGTCCTGCTTTACTCTCTCTTTAACATATCCAGTATTGTTTTCTTATTTCTCTAACATCTCCAGCGTTGTTTTCCGATCTCTGAAACTTCGACAGCCTTGCTTTCCGATCTCGATAACATCTCCAAACTGGCTTTCCTATCTCTGTGACATATTCAGCCTTGCTTTCATATCTCTGTAAAATCTCCAGCCTATCACTATTCCTATTGCATTCCTACCACTATACCAGTGCTTCCCTTTCTCTGTGAAATTTCGAGCCTTGCCTTCCTCTCTCTGTAACAGCTCCAGCCTTGCATTCCTATCTCTGTAACATGTCCAGCGTTATCTTCTTATTTCTCTAACATCTCCAGTGTTGCTTTCCTATCTCTGTTACATCTCCAGCCTTGGGTTCCTGTTTCTGCAACATCCCCAGTCGTGCTTTCATCTCTTTGTGACATGTCCAGCCTTGCTTTCTTCTTTCTCGAACATCTCCAGCGTTGCTTTCCTATCTCTGTAACTTATACAACCTTGCTTTCCAATCTCCATAACATCTCCAAACCGGCTTTCCTATCTCTGTGACATCTCCAGCCTTGCTTCCTTATCTCTGTCTCATCTCCAGAATTGCTTTGCTATCTCTGTAACATCCCCAGCCTTGCTTTCGTGTCTCTGTAACATCTCCAGTCTTGCTTTCCATTCTCTGTATCCACTGCAGTCTTGCTTTCCTTTCCCTGTATCATCTCCAGCCTTGGATTCCTCTCGGTGTAACATCTCCAACCTTGCTTCCCTATCTCTGTAACATCTCCAGCCTTGCGTTGCCATCTCTGTAAAATTACAAGCCTTGCCTTCTCATCTCTGTGACATCTACAGCCTTGGTTTCCCATCTCTGCAACATTTTCCGTCTTTCTTCCCTATCTCTGGAATATATCCAGCAATGTTTTCCTGTCACAATAACAGTCCAGCCTTGCTTTCCTATCTCTGTAACATCTTCAGCTTTATTTTCCGATCTCTGTAACATATCCTCCATTGCTTACCTCTCTCTGTGACATTGCCAGTCTGACGTTGTTATCTCTGCAACATTACCAGCCTTCCTGTACTCTCTGTATCATCTCCAGTCTTGTTTTCCTCTCCTTGTAACAGGTCTGGACTTGTTTCCTTATTTCACTAACAACTCCAGCCTTGGTTTCCGATCTCTTGAGACTGTCCATACTTGCTTTCCTATCTCTTTAACATATACAGCCTGTCTTCCCTGTGACTGTAACGTTTCCAGCATTGCATTCCTGTCACAATAACAACTCTAGCCTTGCTTTCGTCTCAGTAAGATCCCCAGGCCTGCTTTCTTCTCTCTGTACGGTCTCCAGCCTAGTTTTCTTATTTCTCTAACATCTGCACACTTGATTTCCTATCTATGTGACACATCCAGCATTGCGTTCCTATCACTACATCATTTTCAGCCTGGCTTTCCTATGTCTATTACATCTCCAGCCTTGCCTTCCTCTCTCTGCAATATCCCCATCCGTGCATTCCGCTCTCTATAAAATCTCCAGCCTTGTTTTCTTATTTCTTTAACATCTCCAATCTCTTTCCTATCTCTGTGACATATCCAGCACTGTGTTCCTCTCACGGCCATTTCCTACCTTGCTGTCCAATCTCTTTAAAATTTCCGTGCATTCCATTCTCTGTAGCCACTCCGGCTTTACTTTCCTCTCGCTGTAACATCTCCAGCCTCGCTTTCCTGTCTCTGTAACAATTCCAACCTTGCATTCCTATCTTTTTAAGATTTCCAGTCTTTCTTTCCCCTCTCTGTTACATCTCCAACCATGCTTACCTGCCTCTGCAACATCTCCAGACGTGCTTTCCTTAGCCTGTAATATCTCCAGCCTTGTTTTCTTCTTTCTCTATCATCTCCAGCCGTGATTTCCTCTCGATGTAACATCTCCAGCCTCCCTTTCCGTACTTTGTAACATCTCCAGGCTTGCTTTTCTCTCTCTGTGAAATCTCGAACCTTACTTTCTTATGGATCATAGAACATCGTAAATTACAGCGCAGTACAGGCCCTTTGGCCCTCGATGTTGCGCCGATCGAAGCCCACCGAACCTACACTAGCTCACCGTCCTCCATATGCCTATCCATTGCCCATTTAAATGCCCATAAAGAGGGAGAGTCCACCACTGCTACTGGCAGGGCATTCCATGAACTCACGACTCGCTGAATTAAGAATCTACCCCGAACATCTGTCCTATACCTACCTCCCCTTAATTTAAAGCTATGCCCCCTCGTAATAGCTGACTCCAGACGTGGAAAAAGGTTCTCATGGTCAAACCTATCTAAACCCCGAATCATCATGTTCATCTCTATCAAGTCACCCCTAAACCTTCTTTTCTGCAATGAAAACAGCCCCAAGTGCCTCCGAATTTCCTCATACGATCTTCCTACCATACCAGGCAACATCCTGGTAAACCTCGTCTGCACCCGTTCCAGTGCCTCCACATCCTTCCTATAGTATGGCGACCGAAACTGCACACAATACTCCAGATGCGGCTTCACCAAATTATTATTCAAGTGAAACATGACCTCAGGTCTCCGGAACTCAATTCCTCTACCAATAAAAGTCAGTATGCCATGTGCCTTCTTCACAGCCCTATTTACCTGGGAGGCAACTTTCAGAGATCTGTGTACATGGACACCAAGATCCCTCTGCTCATCCACACTACCAAGTATCCGACAATTAGCCCAGTACCCCATCTTTTTGTTACTCATACCAAAGTGAATCAGCTCACACTTACCCACATTGAAATCCATTTGCCACCTTTCTGCCCAGCTCTGCAGCTTATCTATCTCCCTCTTATAACCTGACACATCCTTCCTCACTGTCAACAACTCCACCGACTTTCGTATCATGCATAAACTTGCTCACCCAACCTTCTAGCCCCTCCTCCAGGACATTTATAAGAATGACAAACAGCAATGGTCCCAAAACAGATCCTTGCGGAACACTGCTAGTAACTACACTCCAGGATGAACCTTTACCATCAACTACTACCCTCTGCCTTCTTCCAGCAAGCCAATTCCTAATCCCAACCTCCAACTCACTCTCAATGCCATAGTTCCTCTTTTTTGCAGGAGCTTACTATGGGGAACCTGATCAAACAACTTACTAAAATCCATATACACCACATCTACCGCTTTAACCTCGTCCACCTCCTTAGTCACCATCTCAAAGAATTCAATAATGTTTGTGAGGCACGATCTGCCCTTCACAAAACCATGCTGACTGTCCTTGATCACATTATTCCTATCCAGACGTTCATAATTCCTATCCCTTACAATTCTCTCTAAGATTTTCCCACAACAGAATTGAGGCTCAGTGGCCGAGAGTTACTAGGGTTATCCGTACTCCCCTTCTTGAAGAAGGGAACCACATTTGCTATCCTCCAGTCTTCTGGCACTATTCCTGTCGACAACGAGGACATAAAAATCAAGGCCAATGGCTCTGCAATCTCCACGTTTGCTTCCCAGAGAATGCTAGGATAAATGGCATCAGGCCCAGGGTACTTCTGTATTTTCACCTTGTCCAGAATTTCCAACACCTCTCCCCTTCATACTTCAAAACCATCCAGTCTAATTAATTGTGACTCAGTATTCACATCGGCAACAAGGTCCTGTTCCTGAGTGAATACTGACGAAAAATATGCATTCATTGTCTCCCCAATCTCTTCAGCCTCCACACGCAACTTCCCACTACTATCCTTGACTGGGCCGATTCCTACCGGAGTCATTCTTTTATTCCTGACATACCTATAGAAAGCCTTTGTGTTTTCGCTAATCCTACCAACTAAAGACTTTTCATGTCCCCTCCTTGCTGCTCTTAGCTCTCTCTTCAGATCCTTCCTGGCTACCTTATAACTCTCAGTCGCCCCAATTGAACCTTCACGCCTCATCTTTACATAGGCCGCCCTCTTCCCTTTAACAAGAGATTCCAATTCCTTATTAAACCACGGCTCCCTCAACCGACACTTTCCTCACTGCCTGACAGGGACATACTTATCAAGGACATTCACTAATTGCTCCTTGAACAAGCTCCACAGATCTATTGCGCCCTTGCCTTGAAGCCGACTTTTCCACGCCACGCATCCTAAGTCGTGCCTTCCCACATCATAATTTCTCTGCCCCCAGCTATAACTCTTGCCCTGCAGTGCACACTTATCCCTCTCCATCACTGGAGTAAAAGTCACTGAATTGTGGTCACTGTCCCCAAACTGCTCACTTCCCTCCAATTCTAACACCTGGCCTGGTTCGTTACCCAGAACCAAATCCAGTAAGGCCTCACCTCTTGTTGGCCTGTCTACAACATGATCAGCCTTCCTTTCCTCTGTTTGTAACATCTCCAGCCGTGCCACCTATCTCTGTAACATCTCTAACCTTGCATTCCTACCTCTGAGAAATCTACAGCCGTGCCTTCCTGTCCATAGAGCCTGTCCAGCCTTGCTTTCCTGCCTCTTTAACATGCTAAACCTTGCTTTCCAGTTTGGGTAACATCTCTAGCCTTGCTTTCCCCTCTGTGTAATATTTCTAGCGTTACTGTCTAACGTCTGCAACATCTCCAGCCTTGCTTTCCTCTCTCTGCAACAGTTCCAGACTTGTGTTCCAATCACTGTAACATCTCCAGCCTTGCTTTTCCGTGTTTGGAACATCCCCTTTCTTGTTTTCATATTTCTCTAACATCTCCAGCCTTGCTTTCCTATCGTTGTTTCATCCCCAGCCTTGGTTTCTTTTCTTTGAAACATCTCCACGCTTGCTAAGCTCTCTCTGTAACCTCTTCAACCTTACTTAAATATCTGCAATATCTCCAGCCTTGCGTTCCTCTGTCTGTAAAAACTCCAGCATTGCTCACTATCTCTGAAGCATTTCCAGCGCTGCTTACTGTTTTCAATAACATCTACAACCTTGCTTTCCTTCCTTTATCTGTGAAATCTACAGCAGTGTTTTCATGTCTCTAGTGCCTGTCCAGCCTTTCTTTCCTACCTCTGTAACATGTCCAGCCTTGGTTTCCAGTCTCTGCAACATCTCTCGCCATGCATTACTGTCTCCGTAACCACTGCAGCCTTGTTATCCGATCACTGTAACATCTCAAGCCTTGCTTTCTTATCCTTGTAACATCTACAGCCTTGCATTCCTCTCTCTCTGTAACATCTCCATCATTGCTTTCTTATCTCTGTGTCATCGCCCACCTTGCTTACATGTCTCTGTAACATCCCCATCCTTGATTTCCGATCTCTGTAGCATCTCCAATCTTGCTTTCCTATTTCGGAGAAATCTACATCCGTGCTTTCCTATCCCTAGAGCCTGTCCAGCCTTTCTTTCCTGCCTCTCTAACATGCCAAACCTTGCTTTCCAGTCAAGGTAACATCTCTAGCCTTGCTTAACCCTCTACGTAATATCCCTAGCGTTGCTTTCCTACCTCTGTAACATCTCCAGCCTTGCTTTCCTCTGGTTGTAACATCCCCTGCCTTGTTTTCTTTTCTTTGAAACATCTCCGGGCTTGTTTACGTCTCTCTGTCACCTCTCCAACCTTACTTAAATATCTCTGCAACATTTCCAGCCTTGCCTTCTTCTGTCTGTAACATCTCCAGCATTGCTCACTGTCACTGAAACATCTAGAGCGCTGCTTTCTGATTTCTGTAAAATCTAGACCCTTGCTTTCCTCTCTATGCGAAATCTACAACTTTGCTTTCCTGTTTCTTGAGCCTGTCCAGCCTTTCTTTCCTACCTTTGTAACATGTCCAGCCTTGCTTTCTTGTCTCTGCAACATCTCTAGCCACGCATTCCTGTCCCTACCACCACTGCAGCCTTGCTTTCCTATCACTGTAACATCTCAAGCCTTGCTTCCTTATCTCTGTAACATCTCCAGCCTCGAATTGCTATCTCTGTAACATCTCCAGAATGTTTCATATCTCTGTAGCATCTCCAGGCTTGTCTTCATGTCTCTGTAACATCTCCAGACTACCTGTCCTCTCTGTGTCACATCTCCAGTCTTGCAGTGCTATCTCTGTAACATTTCCATCCTTGCTTTCCCCTCTATGCTACATCTCCAGCATTGCTTTCCTCACTGCAACATCCCCAGCCCTGCTTTCCACTCTCTGTTGAGTCTCCAGCCTTGTTTTCTTCCTTCTCTAGCATCTCCAGCCTTGCTTGGCTGTCTGTGTAACATCTCCAGCCTTGCGTTCCAGTCTCTGTTACATCTCAAGCCTTGCTATCCTTTCTATGTAACGTCAGAAGCCGTACTTATTGTTCTCTTCATTACCTCTACAACATCACCAGTGCTCTTGTCCTCTCTCTCCAACATCTCCAGCCTTGCATTCCTGTCTCTGTAACATCTTCAGCCTTGTTTTCTCCTCTCTGTACCATCTCCAGCCTTGCTTTCTGCTTTTTGCAATATCCCAACCGTGCTTTTCTCTCTCTGTAACATCTGCAGCCTTGTTTTCTTATTTCACTCACATCACCAGCCTTGCTTTCTTGTCTCTGTAACATCTCCACCCGTGCTGTTCTCTCTCTGCAATACCTCCAGCGTTTCTTTCCTGTCTCTGTATCGTCTGCAGACTTGCCTTCCTCTCTCTGCAATATGTCCATCATTGCTTTCATGTCTCTATTACATTTACAACATGTTTTCCTTCCCGCTGCAACATCCACAGCCGTGCGTTTCTATTTCTGTAACATCTCCAGTCTTGTTTTCCGCTCTCTGTAATATCTCCAGCGTTGCTTTGTTATTTCTGTAACATCTACAGACTTGCTTTCCTCTCAGTGTAACACCTCCAGACTTGCTTTCTTATCTCTGTGACATATCCAGCCTTGTTTCTGCACTCTTAAACATCACCAGCTTTGCGTTCCTGTCACTGGACATGCCTTGCTTTCCTGTCTCTGCAACATCTCCGGCCTGGATTTCCTATCTATTTAACATTGCCAGCTGTGCTTTCAATGCTCTGCTTCTCCCCCAGCCGTGTTTCCCTCTCTCTTTAACCTCTCCAGCCACGTTTTCTCATTTCACTAACATCTTCAGCCTTGCTTGCTTTCCTGTCTTTACAACATCTCCAGCCTTGCTACTCTACCTCTGTAACATCTCCAGCTTTGCCTTCCAATCGCTATAACGTCACCAGCCTTGCTTTCCTATCTCTGTAAAATTTCAAGCATTTCTCTCTCATCTCTGTAACATCGCCAACCTGGCATTCCAATCTCTGTAACATCGACAGCCTTGCTTCCCTAAGTCTGGAATATTTCCAGCATTTCGTTCATTCACTATATCATTTTGAACCTTGTTTTCCTATTTCAGTTACATCTACAGCCTTGTTTTCTCTCTCTGCAGCATCCCCGGCCGGGCCTTCCTCTCTCTGTAACACCTCAGGCCTTGTTTTGTTATTTCTCTAACATCTCCAGCCTTGAATTCCTATCTCTGCAACACCTACAACATCACGTTCCTCTCCCTGTAACATATCCAGCCTTGTTTTATTGCTTCTCTAACATCTGCAGACATGCTTTCCGGACTCTGTAACATCTCCAGCATTGTATTCCTATCATTGTAACATTCCCAAATTGCACTCCTCTCTCCATAACATTTCAAGCCTTTCTCTCTCATCTCTGTAACATCGCCTGCCTCGCATTCCTATCTCTGTAAGACGTTCAGCCTTGCTTCCCTATCAATGGAATATTCCCAGCATTTCATTTCTTCACTATAACACCTTCACCCCTGCTTTCCTCTCTCTGTAACATCTCAAGACTTCCTTTCCTCTCTGCAATATCTCCGGCCTTGCTTTCTTATCTCTGTGAGATATCCAGCCTTGTTTTCCTGACTCTGTAATATCGCCAGCATTGCGTTCCTGTCACTGGAGATGCCTTGCTTTCCTGACTCTGTAACATCTCCAGCCTAGCATTCCATTTCCAGTACCCTCCCCATCCTTGCATTCCAATCTCTGTAACATCTCCATCCTTGCTTGTACCTCTCTGTTACATCTGCAGCCTTGCATTCCTATCTCTGAATCATCTCCAGACTTGGCTTCCACTCTCTGTAAGATCTCCAGCCAAGTTTTCTTATTTCACTAACATCTACAGCCTTGCTTTCCGATCTCTGTAACATCACCCTCTGTGCTTTTCTCGCTCTGTAATTTCTCCAGCGTTGCTTTCTTATGTCTGTAACATCTCCAGCATTGCTTTCCAATCTCCATAACATCTCCAGACTTGCTTTTCTCTTACTGTACCATCTCCAGCCTTGCTTTCCTGGCTCTGCAACAACCCCGACTGTGCTTTCCACTCTTTGTAATATCTCCAGCCTTGTTTTCTTATTTCTCTATCATCTCCAGACGTGCCTTCCTATCGCTGTAACATCTCCAGCCTTCCTTTACTTACTTTGTAACATTTCCAGGCTTGCTTTCCTCTCTCTGAAACATCTCCAACCTTAGTTTCTTATCTCTGCAAAATGATCAGTCTTCCTTTCCTCTGTTTGTAACATCTCCAGCCTTGCTCCCTATCTCTGTAACACCTCCATCCTTGCTTTCCGATCTCTGTGGCATCTGCAATCTTGCTTTCCCATCTCTGAGAAATCTACAGCCGTGCCTTCCTGTCCCTAGAGCCTGTCCAGCCTTTCTTTCCTGCCTTTGTCACATGCCAAACCTTGCTTTCCAGTCTCGGTAACATCTCGAGCCTTGCTTTCCTCTCTGTGTAATATCCTTAGCGTTCCTTTCTTACTTCTGTAACATCTCCAGCCTTGCTTTCCTCTCTCTGTAACATTTCCAGACTTGTTTTCTAATCACTGTAACATCTCTAGCCTTGCTTTCCAGCAAGGTTTCGTTTCTTTGAAAAATCTCCAAGCTTGCTTAGCTCTCTCTCTGTAACCTCTCCAACCTTACTTAAATATCTCTGCAACATCCCCAGCCTTGCTTTCCTCTGTCTGTAACATCTCCAGCATTGCTCTCTGAAGCACCTCCAGCGCTGCTTTCTGATTTCTGTAACATGTACAATCTTGCTTTCCTATCTCTGTGAAATCTACAGCCGTGCTTTCCTGTCTCTAGAGCCTGTCCAGTCTTTCTTTCTCACCTCTGTAATATGTCCAGCCTTGCTTTCCAGTCTCTGCAACATCTCTAGCCATGCTTTCCTCTCTCTGTAACATCCCCAGCCGTACGTACCTCACTCTGTAACAACTCCAGTCTTGTTTTCTTACTTCTCTAACATCTCCAGCCATGCTTTCCGATGTCTGAAAAATCTCCAGCGTTGCTCCCTATCTCTGTTATTTTCCTATTTTTCTAACATCTCCAGCATTGATTTCCTATCTCTGCAAAACCTGCAGTCTCGTTTTCGTGTCTGTGTAACACCTCCAGCCTTGCATTCCCCTCTCTAATACATCTCAGCCTTGCATTCCTCGCTCTGCAACATCCCCAGCCGTGCTTACCTCACTCTGTAACAACTCCAGTCTTGTTTTCTTATTCTCTAACATCTCCAGCCATGCTTTACAATGTCTGAAAAATCTCCAGCGTTGCTCCCTATCTCTGTGACATCTCCAACATTGTGTTCCTTTCACTACGACATGTTCAGCTTTGCTTTCCTATATCTGTCGGATTTCCAGCCTTGCTTCCTTTTCTCTGGAATATATCCACCATTGCTTATTTTTTTCACTAATACATTTACAGCCTTGCTTTCCTATCTCTATAACATTTACAGCCTAGCTTTCCTGTCTCTGCAACATACCCAGCCGTGCCTCTCTAATATCTTCAGCATTTTGTTCCTCTCACGGTTACTTCCCCAGCAAGGCTTTCCATTTTCAGTAACATATCAATCTTCTCTTTCTCATCTCTGTAACATCGACAGTCTTGTTTGCTCATTTGTCTAACATCTGAAGCCTTGCTTTCCTCGCTCCGTAACATCTCTAGCCTCACTTTCTGACTCTGGAACATCTCCAACCTTGCTTTCTTGTCTCTGCAACATATCCCCCCTTGGTTTCCTCACTCATGAAACATCTCCACCATTGCGATCCTAACACTGGAGATGCCTTGCTTTCCTGTCTCTGTAACATCTCCAGCCTATCCTTCTTATCTCTGTAACATATCCAGCCTGGCTTTCACCTCTCTGTGACATCTGCAGTCTTGCTTTACTCTCGCTGCAACACCCTCGGCCGTGCATTCATCTCTCAGTAACATCTCCAGCCTTGCTTTCTGAATTCATTAACATCTCCAGGCTTGCTTTCCTATCTCTGTAATATCTCCACCCTGGTTTTCTTATTGCTCTAACATCTCCAGCATTAATTTCCAATCTCTGCAACACATGCAGCCTCGTTTTCCGGTCTCTGACACATCTCCAACCTTGCATTCTTCGCTCTGCAACATCGCCAGACGTGCTTACTTCGCTCTGTAACATCTCCAGCGTTGTTTGCTCATTTCTCTAACATCTGCAGCCTTGCTTTCCTCTCTCCATAACATCTCTAGCCTCACTTTCTGACTCTGTAACATCTCCAGCCTTGCATTCCTATCTCTGTTACATCTCCAGCCTTGCTTCCCTGTCTCTGCAACATCTCCAGCGTTACTTTAATATCTCTGTAACTTCATCACCCTTCCTGTCCTCTCCAGCCTTGTTCTCCTTTCTCTACAACATCTCTAGCCCTACATTCCTCTATCTCTGAAACGTCTCCAGACTTGCTTTCCTTTCTCTGTAAAATCTCCAGCTTTGTTTTCTTATTTCTCTGACATCTCCAGCCTTGCATTCCCATCTCTGTAACATCTCCAGCCTTTTTTCCCTTCTCTGTAAGATCTCCAGCCTCGTTTTCTTATTTCACTAACATCTCCAGACATGCTTTCCTCTCTCTGTACCCTCTCCAGCCTTGCATTCCTATCTATGTAACATCTCCAGACTTGCTTTCCCATGTCTGTTACATCTCCAGCCTTGCTTTCTTTTCTCTTCAACACTTCCAGCCGCCTTTTCCTCTCTCCGTAACATCTTCAGACTTGCTTTCTTACGTCTCTAACATCTCCAGCCTAGCGTTCCTACCTCTGCAAAATCTCCACGCTTCCTTTCCTTTCTCTGTTATACCTGCAACCTTGAATACCTCTCTCTATAACATGTCCAGTCTTGCTTTCTAATCTCTGCATCATCACCAGATTTCCTGTCCTCTCTCTATAACATCTCCAGCCTTGCATTGCTATCTCTGTAATATCTCCAGCCTTGCTTTCCCCTCTCTGTTACATCTTCAGACGTGCTTTCCTCGCTCTGCAACACCTCCAGGCATGCTTTCCACTTTTTGTAAAATTTCTAACTCTGTTTTCTTATTTCTCTTCCAATTCCAGCTTTGCATTCCTATATCTGAAACATCTCCAACCTTGTTTTCCCGTCTGTGACATCTCCAGCCTTGCTTTCTTCTCTCTGCAGCCTCCCCAGCCGTGCTTTTCTCTCTCTCTGTAATATCTCCAGCGTTAATTTCTTATGTCTGTAACATCTCCAGCCTTGCTTTCCTATCTCTGTAGCATCTGCAGACTTGTTTTCTTATTTCTCTAAAATTTCCGGCCTTGCTTTCCTCTCTCTGTAACGTCTACAGCCTTACTTTATTTTCTCTGCGCCATTAAAAGCCTTCCCGTCCTCTCTCTGTTCTATCGCCAGCCTTGCAATCCTATCTCTGTAACATCTCCAGCCTTGCTTCCCCATGTCTGGAATATTTCCAGCATTGTGTTTGTTCACTATAACATTTCCAGCCTTGCTTTCCGATCTCTGTTACATCTCCAGCCTTGCTTTCCTCTCTATGCACCATCCCCAGCCTTGGTTTCCTCTCTCCGTAACATCGCCAGCCTTGTTTTTATATTTCTCTAACATCTCCAGCTTTGATTTCCTAACTCTGTAGCACCTCCAGCCACGCTTTCCTGTCTCTGGAATATGTCCAGCATTGCTTTTTTTATCACTAATGCATTTATAGCCTTGCTTTCCTCTCTGTGTAAAATTTCCAACTTTGTTTTCTTATTTAACTTTAATCTCCAGCTTTACATTCCTATCTCTGTAACATCTCCAGCCTTGTTTTCCTCTCTCTGCAATAACCCCAGCCGTGCTTTCCTCTCTCTGTAATATCTCCAGACTTGTTTTCTTGTTGATGTAACATCTCCAGCCTTGCTTTGCTATCGCTGTAACATCTCCAGACTTGCTTTACCTCTCTGTTACATCTCCAGCCCTGCTTTCCTTTCTCATCAACATCTCCAGCCTTGTTTACTTATTTGAATAACATCTCCCGCCTTGCGTTCCTATCACGATCTCGTCTCCAGCCTTGCTTTAATATCTCTTTGAAATTTCAAGCCTTCCTCTCTCATCTCTGTAACATCGCCAACCTCACATTCTTATCACTATAACATTTCCAGCCTTGCTTTCCTATTTCTCTTACATCTCCAGCCTTGTTATCCTCTGTCTGCAACACCCCCAGCCGTGCCTTCCTCTCTCTTTAACATCTCCAGTCTTGTTTTCTTACTTCTCTAAAATCTCCAGCCATGCTTTCCAAACTCTCTAACGTCTCCAGCGTTGCTCCCTATCTCTGTGACATCTCCAGCATTGTGTTCCATCACGCTGACATCTCCAACTTGCTTGCCTATATCTTTTCAATTTCAAGCCTTGCAGTCTCATCTCTGTAACATCTCCAGCCTTGCTTTCCTCTCTCTAAAGATGCTCCAGGTTTGTTTTCTTATTTCTCTAACATCTGCTGCCTTGCTTTCCAATCTCTGTGACATCTCCAGCCTTTCCTTCTACTCTATATACCCACTCCAACCTTGCTGTCCTCCCCTTACAACATCTGCAGCCTTGCGTTCCTCTCGCTGCAACATCTCCAGCATCGCTTTCCTGTATCTGTATCATCTCCAGCTTTTCTTTCTTGTCTCTGTAACAATCCCAGCCTTGCTTTCGTATCTCTGTAACATCGCCAGCATTAATTTCCAGACCCTGTAACATCTCCAGCCTTGCTTTCCTCTCTCTGCAATATATCCAGTCTTGCTTCCCTTCACTGTTATGTCTCCAGCCTTGCTTTCTTATCTCTTCAACATCCCCAGCCGTGCTTTGCTCTATCAGTAACACCAACAGCCTTGTTTTCTTTTTTCTCTGACATCTCCAGCCGGGCTTTCCCATCTCTGCAACATCTCCAGCCTTGCTTTCCTTTCTCTGTAATAACTCCAGACTTGCTTGCCTCTTTCTGTAATATGTCCAGTCTTACTTTGTTATCTCTGCAACATCTCCACACTTCCTGTTCTCTCTCTGAAAAATCTTCACCCTTGCATTCCTATCTCTGTAACATCTCCAGCTTTTCTTTCTCCTCTCGGTTACATCTCCAGCATTGCCTTCCTCTGTCTGCAACATCGCCAGCTGTGCTTTCCTATCTCTGTAGCATCTGCAGACTTGTTTTCTTATTTCTCTAACATATCCGGCCTTGCTTTCGTATCTCTGCAAAACCTCCAGGCTTGAATTCCTTTGTCTTTAATACCTCCAGCCTTGCACACCTCTCTGTGTAACATGTCCAGTCTTACTTTCTAATCTCTGCATCAACACCAGACTTCCTGATCTCTCTCTGTAATATCGCTTTCCCAGCTTTTCTCTCTCTGTAAACTTTCCAACTTTGATTTCTTATTCCTCTTACATCTATATCTGTAACATTTCTGTGCTTTCCTGTCTCTGTAATATCTCCAGCGTTGATTTCTTATTTCAGTAACATCTCCAGCCTTGCTTTTCTGTCTATGTTCATCTGCAGCCTTGCTTCCACCTCTCTGTTACATCTCCAGCCCTGCTTTCCTTTCTCTTCAAAACCCCCAGCCATGTTTTTCCCTCTCTGTAACATCTCCAGCCTTATTTTCTTATTCACTAACATCTCCACCCTTGGTTTCCTATCAGGATTACGTCTCCTGCTTTGATTTCCTATCTCTGTAAAATTTCAAGCCTTTCTTTCTCATCTCTGGAAAATCGCCAGCCTCGCATTCCTATCACTATAACATTTCCAGCCTTGCTTTCCTTTCTCTGTTACATTTCCAGCCGTGCTTTCCTCTCTCTGTAACACCTCAGCCTTGTTTTCTTACTTCTCTAACATCCCCAGCCATGCTTTCCGATCTCTGTAACATCTCCAGCGTTGCTCGCTATCTCTGCGACATCTCCAGCATCGTGTTCCTATCATGCTGACATCTCCAACCTTGCATTCCTATATCTGCTAAATTTCAAGCCTTACATTCTCATCTCTGTAACATCGCCAGCATTGCTTTCCTGTCTCTGCAAGATTTCCAGCCTTGCTTTCCAATTTCTGTAACCTCTCCAGCCTTGTTTTCAATTTTCACGACAATCTGCAGCATTGCTTTCCAATCTTTTTAACATCTCCAGCCTCACGTTCCTATCTCTGTAACATCTCTAGCCTTGCATTCCTATCTCTGTGACATGTCCAGCCTTTCTTCCCCCTCTCTTTTACATCTCCAACCTTGCTCTCCTGTCTCTTCAACACACCGAGCTATGCCTCCTGATCTCGCTAATATTTTCAGCATTGTGTTTCTATCACGATAACATCTGCAGCATGGGTTTACTATTTCTGTAAAATTTCAAGCCTTGCTTTCTCATTTCTGTAACATTGCCAGCCTTGCTTTAGAATTTCTGTAACATCTTCAGCCTTGCTTTCCTGTATCTGCAACATTCGCAGCCTTGCTTTCCCATCTCTGTAACGTCTCCAGCCTTGTTTTCTATTTTCTCTAACATCTGCAGCCTGACATTCCTCGATCTGTAACATCGCTAGCCTTGCTTTCTTTTCTCTGTAACATCATCAGCCTTTCTCTACTCTCCCTGTAACATTTCCAGCCTTACTTCCTTATCTGTGCAACATCACCAGCTTTCCTGTCCTCTGGCTGTAACATCGCCAGCCTTGTATTCCTTTCTCTGTAATATCTCCAGACATGCTTTCTTATGTCTGCAGACACACTTTTCTATTTTTGCAAAATGTCCAGCTTTAATTTTCTCTCTCTGTAACATCTGCAGCCTTGATTTTCCTTTTCTGTAATATCTCCAGCGTTGTGTTTTTATTTCTGTAACTTCTCCAGCCTTGCTCTCCTATCTCTGTAAACTCTCTAGCCTTGCTTTCCTGTCTCTTCAACTTCCTCAGCCGTGCTTTCCTCTATCAGTAACACATAGTGCCTTGTTTTCTTATTCCTCTGACATCTTCAGCCTGGCTTTCCTGTCTCTGAAAGATTTCCAGCCTTACTTTCTATTCCATGTATCCTCTCCAGCCTTGCTTTCCTCGCGCTGCAAAATTTCCAGCTTCGCTTTCCTGTCCCTGGAACGTATCCAGCCTTGCATTCCTATCTCTGTCCCATCTCCAGCATTGGTTCACCTCTCTGTTACATCTAAAGCCTTGGTTTATTGTCTGTGCAAAATCTCAGAAGTGCTTTTGTATTCTGTAAGATCTCCAGCCTTGCTTTCCTTTCTCTGTAACATCTCAAGGCTTGCTTATCTCTCGGTAACCTCTCCAGGGTTAATTTCATATCTCTGCATCATCACCTGCCTTCCTGTCCTTTCTTTGTAACATTCCCAGTCTTGCAGAAATATCTCTGTAAAATCTCAAGCCTTGCTTTACCCTCTCTGTTACATCTGCAGCCTTGCTTCCCTGTCTCTGCAACATCGCTTGCCGTGTTTCCTCCTCTCTGTAGCATCAGCAGACTTGTTTTCTTATTTCTCTAACATTTACAGCTTCGCTTTCCTCTCTGTAACACTTTCAGACTTGCGTTCCTTTCTCTGTAACATCTCCAGTCTTACTTTATTATCTTTGTACCATCACCAGCCTTCCCAACTTCTCTGTAATATTGCCAGCCTTTCTTTCCTTTGTCTGTAAAATCTCCAGGCTCGCTTTCTTATGTCTGCAACATCTCCAGTCTCACTTTCCTATCTTTGCAACATGTTCAGCTTTCCTTTTATCTCTCTGTAACATCTCCAGCCTTGCTTTTCTCTCTTGGTTATATCTCCATTGTTTTTTTCTTATTTCAGTAGCATCTCCAGCCTTCCTTTCCTTTCTTTAACATCTCCAGCCTTGCTTCCCTACCTCTGTAACACCTCCATCATTAAGTTCCTGACACTATGAGATCTCCAGCCTTGTTTTCCTATCTCTGTAAAATTTCAAGCCTTGCTTTCTCATTGCTGTAACATCGCCATCATCTCATCCGACCTCCTTAACACTTCCAGCCTTGCTTCCCTCTCTCCGGAATATATCCAGGATTGTGTTCCTGACATTATAATATTTCAAGCCTGGCTTTCCTATCTTTGTTATTTCTCCAGCCTTGCTTTCCTGTCTCAGCAACATTTCCAGCCGTGCTTACCTCTCTCTGTAACACCTCCAGCCTGGCTTTCTTATTTCCCTGACATCTCCAGCCATGCTTTCCCATCTCTTTAACATTTCCAGCCTTGCTCCATATACCTGTAACATCTCCAGCATTACTTTCCTGTCTCTGCAACATTCCCAGCCGTGCTTACTTCTCTCTGTAACCTCTCCAGCCTACTTGTCTTATTTCTCTAAAATCTCCAGCCTGTCTTTCCCATCTCTGTAAGATCTCCAGCCTTGCTCCATATGTCTGTAACATGTCCAGCCTTGCTTTGCTTTCGCTGTAACATCTCCAGCCTTGCATCGCTATCTCTGTTACATTACCAGCCTTGCATTCCTCTCACTTCATCATCCACAGCCGTGCTTTCCTCTCTCTATAACATCTCCAGCCTTGCATTCCTTGCTCTATAATGTCTCCAGCCTTGCTTACCGCTCTCTGTAACATCTCCAGTCTTACATTCTAACCTTTGTAACACCTCCAGCCTTGCATTGCTATCTGTGTAACATCTCCGGCCTTGCTTTCCTCTCTCTACAACCGCTCCAGCCCTGCTTTTCGCTGTCTGTAATATCTCCAGCGTTGTTTTCTTACTTCTCTCAAACTCCAGCCTTGATTTACAGTCTCTGTAGCATCCCCAGCCGTGCTTTCCTCTCTCTGTAACAGCTACAGCCTTATTTACTTATTTCTCTAAAACTCCCAGCCTGGCTCTGTAGCATCAACAGTCTCGCATTCCTTGCTCTGTAATATCACCAGCCTTCCTGTCCTCTCTCTGTAACATCTCCACCTTTGCTTTCCATTCTCTGTTACATCTCCATCCTTGCTTTTTTCTCTCTGCAAACTCTCCAGTCCTGCTTTCCGCTCTCTGTATTACCTACAGCCTTGTTTTCTTACTTCTTTAACATCTCCAGCCTTGTTTTCCTGTCTCTGTTACATCTCCGGCATTACTTACCATTCTGTGTTCTCTTTCCAGCCTACTTTCATCTGTCTGTAACATCTGCAGCCTTGCCTTCCTCTCTCTGCAGCATCTCCAGTTTCGCTTTCCTGTCACTGTAACATCTCCAGCCTTGGTTTCCCCTCTATGTTACATCTCCTGTTTTAGTTTCCTTCATGTGCAACATCCTCAGCCGTGCTGTCATTTCCCTGTAACATCTCCAGCCTTGGTTTCCTGTCGCTGCATCATCCCAGCCCTAGTTTCCTCTCTCTATTGCATTTGCCTCCTTGTTTTCTTATTTCACTAACATCTCCAGCCTTGCTTTCCATTCACTGTCACATCTTCAGCTTTGCATTTCTGTCTCTGTCACATCGGCAGCCTTGCTTTCCTATCTCTGTAAAATCTCAAGAATTGCATTTCTATCACTATAAAATCTACATCCTTGCTATCCTATCTCTGCAACATCCCCAGCCGTGCTTTCCTCTCCCTGTTACATTTCCAGCCATGTTTTCTTCTTTTATCTCCATCTCCAGCCTTGCTTTCCTTTCTCTGTAACATCTCCAGCCTTGCTTTCCTTTCACTGTCACATCTTTAGCTTTGCATTCCTATCTCTGTCACATCTCCAGCCTTGCTTTCCTCTCTCTGTAAAATCTCAAGAATTGCCTTTCTATCGCGATAAAATCTCCATTCTTGCTATCCTACATCTGTAACATTCCCAGCCGTGTTTTGCTCTGCCTGTTACATTTCGAGCCTTATTTTCTTATTTAACCTACATATCCAGTCTTGCATTCCTTTCTCTGCAACATCTCCAGACTTACGTCACTGTCTCGGTAGCATCTCCAGCATTGCGTTTCTATCACTATAACATCTGCAGTCTTTCTTTCCTCCAGCTGGTACATCTGCATATTCGCTTTCCTGTCTCTGTAACGTTTCCAGCCTTGCATCTCTATCTCTGTTACATCACCAGCCTCACATTCCTCTCACTGCTTCATCCCCAGCCGTGCTTTCCTATGTCTGTAACATCTCCAGCATTGCGTTTCTCTCTCTGCAAACTCTCCAGCCCTCCTTTCCTGTCTCTGTAATATCCCTCGCCTTGTTTTCTTCATTCTCTAAAACTCTAGCCTTGATTTCCAGTCTCCGTAACATCCCCAGCCTTGATTTCCAGTCTCTGTAACATCCCCAGCCGTGTTTTCCTCTCTCTGTAACATATACAGCCTTGATTCTCATTTCACTAACATCTCCAGCCTTGCTTTCCTTTCCCTGTAACATCACCAGCCATGCTTTCCTTTCATTGTCACATCTTCAGCTTTGCATTCCTATCTCTGTCACATCTGGAGCCTTGCTTTCCTACCTCTGTAAAATCTCCAGAATTGCCTTTCTATCAGGATCAGTTGAAGTTTAATGTCCCGAGAGACTGTAGAGATTGAAACACTGTGGGTGTAGTAGATTATGTTTGCTAGATATCTACAAAACTTCAAAGCGTCATGCAATACTACAGGGTATTGCTGGAAAGTATTTCTCAATAACAATGTATTTTAACATCCGTTACTTCACAAATTTCCTCACCCGTTGACGTAATCATATAATGGCATATCATATAATCCCAGTTCCCAGGCGAGGAATAAGAGAAATTGAGTCGCTCTGCACTCAAAACTAATTGCAAATGGTGACGGCGATGAGCGCGAGCATGTGGCTGCAAAAATGCAATCAGTGAGCGGAATGCCATTCTCTGATGATGCAGTGGCGCGTTAAATATCGAGGCTAAAAGCTCCAACCTTACCGAAAGCTGGGAGCTCCAATTTGACCTGCAAAATTTCTATTGACATGGAGCAGGGAACACTGGGACATCAGCTGGGCGAAAAGATAGTCAACTATTTTAATCTTCAGTGAAATAGTTTTCAGCAGGACACTTGTTTGTGGATTGACGGAATATATGCAACTTGGAGTGTGTAAATGACAAAGAAGAATTCTGCAAAGAGTCAATTCTTGGAGAAACATCTGTGCAGAGAGAAGCAGAGGATTTATTTACGTCATCTGCCTGTCCTGAAATGGTTGACTTTGCACTGGATTAATTTCCATGAAGGGAGTTTTTGCTCGGTTCACAGTATTCACTTCCCTGCATATTCGCAAAGATCGTTTCTGTTAGAGAAACCTCTGAAAAGTAACTGATGGATATGATGTGGTGATTAGGCTCAAGCTCACGTCAGTTATTCTGAAGAAGTGGATTCGAAATTCATCAGATCAACTGTGATTCCATTGAATGAGTGAGCAGATAGAGGGTGAATGAAAGCTTCATGAGAACATATGTGGTTTTTAGTTTGGAAAATTCGCTACTTTGCAAGGTGATGAAGGTTCGACTGAAGCGGTGACAGTCATTATCTTTATTGCTTGTTCGACTGGTGAACATGACTGCTATTAATCATGTCCGGACTAACATCACAGCTCTTTAGGCTTGCTTCATGCAGCGGACCAGTGGTGGAATGGGTAAGGTGCCAGGCAATAAACTCAGAGATTGTATGTTCTAGTCTTACCTGGCTCGTTAACAATGCTGACTTTTATTACGCATCCGAACTGATTGTTCTGAAGCCGAAATAATGATTGAGTTTTCCTAATCGGCAGGATTAGGATACTTAATGCCTTCTTTAAATATCCCCGAGAACTGCGAGTCAATGCTCCAGCGTCATCACAGGAGGGAAGCCGAATCGTAGCACACGTTGCTCATGGACAACTTTGCATTCCACAATGCCACGGATTCAATCACTATTGCTCGCGGGAATGCTAAGGAAACAATCTAATTCGCCCAGTCTCAGCTTTGAGCATTTTTCAAAATTCTTTGGCCAATGGAATCAGAGGAGAATGAAGGGTGAATTGTCCAACTGATCTTTATAGAGAGTGAGTTCCAGAGTCTACCACGTGCTGACTGATAAAGTTTTCCTAGAAATCTATTCAAAGCTTTCTGCATTTAATCTGAAATCTACAAAACCTGGTGATCGATCAAGACCAAAAGTTTCCTTCAATCTGTAATTCCATGTTCCTCATGATTTCGTACATGTCAATCATGTCTCCTCTCAATCAACTCTGGTCTGAGAAAAACAACCCCTGTTTAGCCGAGGCCAGACCACTCAAAATATGCTTATGCAGGCAATCCAGAGCGTAACCTCACTATTTGTTTTGATAAATATAGAGTCAAATTTACTCGGAATGCTTTAGCTAGGTTGACTTCCAGTTTTAAAACAGAGAGAAAATTATTCACAAACTTGAGGAATGAAACACAATAAACAGAATGTAGGATGCCCACAGAAATCATCCATCCAAAGTAGAATTAATTATGCTTTTCCAAAAAAAAACAACTTTCCGATAATTAAACCCCATAAACACAGAGTAAAATGAAACAGGTTTACGGTCGAAATTAAAGTGTCAGAAGAAGAGAGACACGCACATCACTGGCATCGATAGGCACCATGAAAGCCTTCGTGTAATTAGGTGTGGCTGAGACTTTGCCAATGGTTACCAAAGTACTTAGGCTATCAAATACCTTTTGAAAGTCTTGTGTTCACTGAAACGTCTAACCTGTTTTTAACAGTTCAGTGTGTTGAGCACTCCCACTGCTAACATTCAGCACAAACGTTCGTCAAAGCAACTCAATCCAGGGAACTGAAGTAATTCTCTTTTCTTCAACAATGTGAAAAAGTACCCAGTAACTTTTCGCATTCCGTGGGGCTATATCTCCGTGTGTAATGACTTAGCCCAGGAAGGTGGCTTGGGCTTTGGCAGATTCAAGTTCAGCTAGGTTTACAAACCAGTTTGACTTCCGAATTCGACCAAACAAGCATGATAAATGCGGTAAATATTCAATCCATGAGTGACTGAAAGTCACCAGGCACAATATACACCACACAGTTGCGTATCCAGCAATTACCTTGTCAGTTAATCTCTGAAATGTGGCTGAAGTGTTTTTCGTACAAACGACATTATTTTAAATTTCTGCAGTCAGAAATTTGGCGTTGCAAAATTTTTGGTGTTACAAAATTGCCTTTGATCTTTCTGACAACGTTCACTGCCAGTAATCTTTGAGGCAGTCCAACTTAGAAATTTAAGTTGCTCTCCCAATGTTTTCCACACTGCAGATAAGTATATGTATCAGTAATTCTAACAGCATTGACTTTGTGATAGTCCACACAAACCTGTTGCGGCCGGTCTGACCTTGGCACCATGATGATAGGTGAACTCCATTCGTTCAAACACACGTCGATTATGCCATCTTGCTGCATACGTGCTATCTCCTTATGAACTTGTACCACATTTCGAGGGGTATGCCTGCAAGGTTGATACAAAATCAGAACAGCATCTCCAATATTCACGTCATCTACAATTAGGTTATCAATTCCCAGTTTATGGAGGATAACTGAATAATTATACAAATATTGGACAAAGTTTGCATTGTCCAATTTTATTTCAGTAAAGTCTAATGCAGAATTCCATGACATTGGTTCTTCCCACTGTGTTGTTGTCGTTAACGCATTGTCCTCTTGCGTTCGTTCTCTGCCAAAATACCGTTAGAGCATATTCCCATCACACATCCTGTGAGATTCCTTCATGGCTGGGGTTCCAATCAAGTAGCTAACCACACTCAATTTCCTTTCAATTTGATAAGGTCTTCTAAACCTTGAATTAAAGTTTTACCGATTAATGAAATTTAAATAAATTCATTTTTCCCAGTGGCAAAATTGTGACATTTTTTGATTTGTCATAAACGTCCAGCTTCACAATATGCTGCGATAATTTTAAATGTTGTCTCGACAACTCCCCAACGTTATTTAGTCCAACTCTAAAATTTGACACATCGTTGAAATGCGTGGTCTCTGTAATCTGACTTATCCATTTTTCCTCAACAAATTTTAATGGTCCTTTTACTTTATGCCCCAAAATGGTTTCAGATGGACTCAGTTTGGGGGATTCGTTCGGTACATCTCAGATCGAAATTAGGACTGCCGCATCTCCCTTATGGAAATAATCTAGCTATTCCTAACCATAAAACCTCAGCATAGTCTTTAATATTTGACGTCACCTTTCCAGTGTACCCTGTGATTCTGGATGGTTTTCAGTAGATTTGAATCGTCTTATTCCCAAGCTATCTATATATTTCTTGAAAAGTTTGGATGTGAAGTTTGACCCTTAATCGAAGTGTATCTCGGATGGTAGTCTTAATCTAGTTTTTATTAAAATCGTAATTCTTCCACAATCCTTTTAGCTGTCGTGTTGCACAATTGAGCAACATTTTGGAAATCTCGTCAAGACATCCATTTATGTTAATTAATACTTATTCCCATCTTTTATTGGATGTAGTGAACCTACACAATGAATCAAGACGCTGAAGAAAGAATGCTCGAACGCTGAAATTGGTATTAAAAGTGCAGGCTTTATTATTTCCCATGGTTTTCTGATTGGATGAAATGTATGACAAAATTCAACGACATTCCTGTGCAATCCAGGCCAGTAATCATGTCTTTGTATTTTAGCCTCCGTTTTCCTAACGACTAAATGACCTCCAATTTGTAGGACATGAGGCACTCGCAGCACCACTTTTCTGTACCCTACTGGGAAAAAAAACTTCCCATTTCTCACGTGCTGTATATGTGTTGGTCTCCATTTCCTCCTTGACAAATCATTTGCTAAGTAATATCACACAGGGATGCATTCACTCTGATTCCAAGTATATGTCTTCTGATCCAACTACTATCATTTTTTTCATCTTTATGCTGTAACTCAGTAGCAGACCGGAGCTGACTATAATTGCATTTTTAACGTTTGTCCCCTGCTGTGTCCCACTTATCTGATAAAAAAAGTACTCATATTTCAGCTTCCTTATCCGTGCGTTTTGATTTTTCTTGCTTTAGCTTGTGACTCTGTGATCGATTTAAGTCACAATCTGGGAAAATTCCTTGAGAAACGTCCTGCATTGCTACACTTGCCTGCATCTCGACTGGCATTTCAACTGGAGTCGGCAGCACGATTACCGCTGATTGAGCTTTATCATTTGCAAGCACAAATTGCATTCTTGGGGCTGTGAGTTTGTCCAGAGCTCTTACCACAAAGTCTCCACTCTTTTCTGCCCAAATATCTTCACTATACATAACTGAGCAATTTTTCATCCCAACATGAATTCCCGTACACATAGTTCTTCAGGAGTACATATTTCCCCATGCTTCTGCACCACAGACCGAGACGATCCTGTGTCCCTTAAGATTGTTACTTCTTTATCATCTACTCCTTGCCAAGGTAATTAAATTTTAACTTTGCAGGTATATTGTGAAAGCAGATCTGGCAATTCCCCCTTACCAACCTCTGATCGGATTGGACATTCTGATGCAGCTTTCCAACCTCCAATGTGCTTTCTATTACCATGCCAACAAAGCAACCAGTCTTATTTTGTTTTCCTGCATCTGGCTTTCCAGTGCTTTCCCTAGTTCTCCCACACTAATTTCATATGGCCTACTTTATTGCAATGAAAAACTCTGATCTTGTTACCTTCAGGGGCTTCCCATTTACCTTGTGCTACGTTATCCTAACGATCTTCACTTAGATTTAACTTTCCCTTTCCACGTGAGGATTTATCTTTGCCCCAATTTCTATTCTTAAGACTTAAAATGATTCTGGAAGCCCATCCATCATTTATGGATCAGTTCATAACAATCAGACATTACAGCTGCTAACGTTGCCGTTTTAACATTATGCTCGTCCAGACTAAGCTTATCTTCAGCCTTTACCTCCAGCCTTTTAAGGTGAATTCCTTTAATAATTGCCAATTTCTGAAGATCAAACTCTCTCTCCCTTTCTCTCTGCTCTGCTGCTCTCTCTTCTTCTATCTCTCTGCTTCGAATCATAACTCAACCTGCTTCAAACCTGGTGTCCTTTCCCTATCTCTCGAGACTAACTCAAGCTGCTTCATTTTCAATTAAATTTTAAAGATGCTCATGGATTTTCCAGCTCAGTTAAATGCTGACCGACTGCGGGAATGATCTCTCCTTTCCTCACCGAAAGAGGAAAATGCAAACTCAGCATGTCTGGGAATTCCAGAAGCCTGACCTGAATATTTTTTTGTAAAACTACCAACTTTACATCGTCCACAGCCAGACAACTCTTTGTACCTAAATGAGACATTGCATTCCCAAGCATTGTCGACCCCGAGCCAAACAAACATCCGAAATAAAGACGCTAGCACCTGTCAGTCGCTCTTTTAATTTATCAAGTATCTCCCAAATTGTTATGGACTAGACTAAACCATTCGAAACGTTATTGAGCAGACAACCCAGACCGTAACATTATATTTTGTTTCGTGAAGTGTACAGTGAAAATTACCCGAGTAAGCTAGTTTAAAACATTATTCACAAAATGAGGGATTGAAAAACAAAAAACAGAATATAGAATACCCAAAGAACCTAGTCCATCCAAAGGAGACTCAATTATGCTATTCCGAAAATGTACAACAATCCCAATAAAGCACCTTAAACACAGTAAAAATGAATTAGAAGTTTACAGGTAAAAATTAGAAGGGCAGAAGGAGTGAGGTTTTTAGTTCGTGCACCACTGCTGCAAAATCTAAAAACCAGAATTCAGCTGTCTGGAATGACCACTCTTATACCATTATACAGTTCATTTCTAAAACATAAAGTCTTTGGCCACAAGCCTCAGCTGTTGATGCTAAAATGAAAGGCCTCACAGCGAAGACTTTCATCTCTGTAACACTTCATCCGATTCGGAGCCTGAACTGTTTTCCAACGCCTTTGATAAAAAAAACTCAAGACACAGTCTCCTTGTGAAAATGTACAGATCCTTTTTTGTTGGAAAAAAATACCATCTTTCTGAGAGCCCAGTCCGTCCAAGCTGTCTTCATAAGTGAAACTCTTCGAACAGATGATATCCTGGTAAACCTGTTCTGCACCGTTTCCAATGCTATCATATCCCTGCTGTCAGGATAATTGCAGAAAGACACACAATACTCCAGCTAGAGCCTATTGAGCAAACGAAATTAATGACATAGAAAACCACAGAAAGTGGACTTTTGCAATAAAGTGACTTTTACACAGTACTGCGCCGTGGAGAAACTGCAGGTGCTAGAATTAGAGTCGACAGTGTGGTGATAGGTCAGGCAGCATGCGACGAGTGGGATAATTGACGTTTTGAGCATAAACCCTACATCAGGAATGAGGTTTGTGGCCATGGGGGCTGAGAGATAAATGGGCGGTTTGGGGGTTGGGGGTGTGATGGCTGAGATTGCGATGAGTCAATGAAGGTGGAATATGAGATACTCGTTCAGAGAGGAGGTAGAGCGGGTAGTTTGGAAAGGTGATGTGCAGGTCATGATGGCAATGTTAAATAAGATTACTTTTCAGTGTGGAAACAGGCCCTTTGGCACAACAAGTCCACACTGATCCGCCAAAGCGCAACCCACCCATACCCCTGCATTTACCTCTTACCTAACACTGCGGACAATTTGCATGGCCAATTCACCTGACCTGCGCATCTTTGGACTGTGGGAGGAAACCGGAGCACCTGGAGGAAACCCACGCAGACACGGGAAGAATGTGCAAACTCCACATAGTCAGTCACCTGAGGCTGAAATTGAACCCGGATCTCTGGCGCTGTGCTAACCACTGTACAATCGTGCCGCCTACGGTTGAGCTGGAGTCATGGAATTTGAATAATGTGAGGGGAGGGCAAATGAGGAAACTGGTGGTCCTATGTGGCATCAAGATCCCAAGCAGAAGATGATGCCGACTTCTCTCAGGCATCAAGTGTTTAATAGACAATAGACAATAGACAATAGATGCAGGAGTAGACCATTCAGCCCTTCGAGCCTGCACCGCCATTCAATACGATCATGGCTGATCATTCCCAATCAGTATCCTGTTCCAGCCTTATCTCCATAACCCTTGACTCCACTATCTTTAAGAGTTCTATCCAGTTCTATCGGCACATCACTCAAAATATTGGCACTAACGTTCCATTCACGATTAAGTACCAAACTATTTTCATGAAGAAAATGTTTATTTTTAAAACCGAAGACTGAGCTAGACTACTCCCTCTTGGAAATCAAACATCATTCTTTCACTCTCTATACTTTGTTGAGTGCGACTCAGTGCCTGTCACCTTAAACCTGTGCCCTCTAGTACTGAACTTCACCATCCTTCGCAAACGATTTAGGCCAGTTGCCTATCCATGCCCCTCATCATTTTACAAACCGTGAAAACGTTACGCGCTGCTTGGACCATTCCAGCGAGAAAGTCCCTGAATACCCCGTCAACACGCTTTTCTCAAGCCCTCAGGTCCCCGCAACATCCTTGTAAATCATTTGTGCACATTTTCAATTTTCAGAAAATCCTTCTTGGAGAAATTGACCATAATTGCAAGCAGTATTCAAAATGTGATCTCACCAATTCTCTACAAAGCCTCAACATGACATTCCAACTTGGATAATCGACTTTCTGACGAATGACTGAAAGCGTGCCAGGTATTAGCAATAACATTAGAAAATTTGCTGATGATACTAAGCTGGGTGGCTGGATGAAATGGGATGAGGATGTTAGGAGATTACAGGTGTTCTGGACAATTTAGGTGAGTTGTTAGATGCATGGCAGATGCAGTTTAATGTGGATAAATGTACGGCTATCCACTTTGGTGGCAAGAACAGGAAGGCAGATTACTACCTAAATGGAATCAATTTAGGTGAAGGGGCAGTGCAGAGAGATCTAGGTGTTCTTGTACACCAGTCAATGAAGGTAAGCATGCAGGTACAGCAGGAAGTGAAGAAGGCTCATAGCATGCCGGCCTTCATAACAAGAGGCATTGAGTATAGAAGCAAAGAGGTTCTTCTGCAGCTCTACAGGCCCTGGCGAGACCACACCTGGAGTACTGTGTGCAGTTCTGCTCTCCAAATTTGAGGAAAGACATTCTGGCTATTGATCAAGTGCAGTGTAGGTTCACGAGGTCAATTTCTGGAATGGCGGGATTACTTTGCACTGAAAGACTGGAGCGTCTGGGTTTGTATACCGAGGAAAAACAATAACTGCAGATGCTGGAAACCAAATTCTGGATTAGTGGTGCTGGAAGAGTACAGCAGTTCAGGCAGCACCCTTCTACTCGTTGGGTTTGCATACCCTTGAGTTTAGAAGACTGAAAGGGGATCTGATTGAGACATATGAGATTATTAATGGATTGGACACTCTGGAGACAGGAAACATGTTTCCGCTGATGGCTGAGTGCCACGCCAGAGGACACAGCTTAACAATACGGGATAGGCCATTTAGGACAGAGATGAGGCGAAACGTCTTCACCCAGAGAGTGGTGGCTGTGTGGAATGCTCTGCCCCAGAGGGCAGTGGAGGCCCAGTCTCTGGATTCATTTAAGAAAGAGTTGGATAGAGCTATCAAGGATTGTGGAATCAAGGGTTATGGAGATAAGGCAGGAACAGGATACTGATTAAGGAGGAGCAGCCATGATCATTTGAAAGGTGGTGCAGGCTCGAAAGGCAGAATGGCCTACTTCTGCACCTATTGTCTATTGTCTCTTTTCTCAGTACTTTCTTCACAACATTGTCTACTTGTGACACCACTTTATCTGCTTCTACAAATTTTGCCTTTACTGATAAAGTTGTGATTGTCTTCTTAACTAATATGTTTTGCAGCCTTCACGGATATGTGGCCCAACATGCACAGTCTCTCTGTTCCTCTGGGTTTCCTCGTGTCCTGCCATTCATGGAGTCATCCATTGACGTGTTGCTTCCAATGTGCATCACCTCATGTTTTCCATGGTTAGTTTCAACATTCCCTATCGGCATTTGACATTTGATAAACCCATCTCTGAGTTCCTCCAACCTACGACCTTCTCATCACTGTTAACCACTTTGCCAATATTCGAATCATCGGCAACTCTGCTTATCATTTTCCCCTAATTTCTTCTATATTCTTTACACACATTCACAAACGTCACGTGTCCCAGTATTCATCCTTCTGGTACACCACTGATTACCATTTCCAGTCATACAAGCAGCCTTCTATCACCATCCTGTGTCTGCTTCCACCAACAAATTAAGTTTGGATCCAACTTGCCCGGGGACCTTAAATCCCTTTTCACTTTTATGTTCTGACCAGTCTCCAGTGTGGTGTCTTGTTAAAGGCTTTGTTGAAATCCACACAAACATCATGAACTTCACGACCCTCGTGAAAAAACCTGATCACTTGCGAAAAAAATGTATTTAATCCAATCTGTTCGGCATGACAATCTGTAACAAAAATGTGATGACTCTCCCTGATGAAACCTTACCTGGACAAGTGGCAGTTAACTCTCTCCTTCAGGGATTGCTCCAAAAGTTTCCCTTCAACTGATGTGAGACTCACTGATGTGTGATTCTCTGGTTTATCTCTCCCAATCGTGCAGAAAAGTGGAACTGCGTTAGTCCAGTCCACTACAAACACAAAGAGGAATGTAAAGCATTGCTCAGAACTCTTGCAATTTCCTCCCTTGTCACAGAGCGGAACATAAGTTACAGTCCATCCTGAATTGGGAGTATGTCCACTTCAAGCCGGTCAGAACCTCAAACAATTCCTCAGTCCCTATGTCAAACTGCTTAAGAACCTGTTCAACCCTCTTCCTGTATTCTGCCCCTTTATCTTACGACAAGAGGACTGTTCGCCAGCTGACAAAGTAAAGTGATTCCCATTTACGAACACAACTGTAGTGTCACACTGCAGGGAGTTCATTCAGGTATTTTAACTGGAAGTTGCTGTATTCAGCCTTTGTGGCTTTAAATTATTTTGCTTTGATGGCTACAGGTTTTTACAGTGAGAAATGATTTGAATTTTCTCTAGATGAAAAACATTCACTTCATTCCATCTCTTGTGGAGATTCCTATCTGTTCACATCTGACATGACGGAAATTTTGCTCTCTGTTGGTTATCATATCCAGAACAGAACTGCGGCACAAATCCCCAGCACTTGATTTCTACATTCATTGACCTCCGAAGTCGATTCCAATGGCTTACGTTGTAATAGGATTCATCAACACGAGAAAGTTTCAGGATTAACACAGTTCTGTCTTATGTGCAGGGAGTCATTACACAAGCACAATATCAAGCTTCCTCAGGGGCAAGATCAAAAGAGGCGGGAAAGAGAGATCGAAGTTAACATTTTCTGCCCAGTGACCCCTTCCTTCGCACTGATGGTTTCCAGGAAAATTTTGGTCTACATGCTGAAGATATGTGGAGGCACAGTAATTAGGAGGTAACGAGATATGGGGATAGTGCCGAAATAGAGAGACGACCGGTTGAACATAGGAATTGATAATTATCTGTTTGGAGCATTAATAACTGTTCACAGAGACCGTTATTGACAAACCACAGATAGTGTGTAATGGATGCTATGCTATAACTAGGCCTTGTGGGCGTGTAGGGGGCAAGGACTAGGGAGCTCTCAGGCCTCTAAAATGATTGAAATTGATATGGAGGGTTACGGGGTCGTCAAACAGAAAATGGTCTGTTTCATTTTCAGCACGCTGTGGTGGAAATCTGCAGTAAGCCTGAGTTAGGGACGTTTGCTGGGAACATGATACTGTGCTAAAGGAGCTGTCAACTGGAAGCTCAGGGACATTTTTGGATGTCGAACTTGGCATTCTGCAGAACGGTCATCCAGTCAACACTTCGTTTCCCAAGGTAGTGGCGACCACAACGCATGCAGTGAATCGAGTAGACTGGATTGTGCGAATTGTAAGGAAAGTGTTGCTGCACCGGGAAGAAGCAAGAAGGAAGGTTAACGCAGATGATATCATTAGAGATGTTGTTAATCATTGGGGAAGAAAGCAACCGTAAAGGCAATACGCTTGAATGCTCGTATTTTCAGAACAAGGCTGGAGATATAATGACATAAATCATCTCGAACGAATACGAGTTAGTAGACATTGCAGAGACTTGGAGACAGCATTGTCCTTTCTGGGGAGGGTAAATATTCACGGGCTTGAAACAATTTGGAAGGACGGAAAGGATGGTAATGAAGGTGGTGCAACTCAAACATTCATAGACAACCGCAGACTGATGCTGACAGATCATATAGTTTCAATGGAGAATGAGTTTGAATCCATTTGGGAGGAAATTAGAAGTTCTAAGAAGAAAATGTCACTGATTGTCGGAGTCAATCCGCCTCCTTATTTTAAAATCACATTGGGGAGGGCAGTAAACAAAGAACTAAATAACACATGAAAAAATTGTATGGCAATTATCATGCGGGATTTTCATCAACATGTCGATCGGTCGAAGCAGCTCAGTCAGGGTAGCCTTGACCAGGAGAGTGTTGAGTGTATCTGCGATAAATTCCTTAAATAGTGTGTAATGGTACAGGCCAACAAGGGGAGAAGCCAAATCAGAATTGATCCTGGCTAACGAACACGGTAAGGTGTTAGATTTGGCGGTAGGTGAGCACTTTGGTGATAGTTACCAAACATCAGTTATGTTCACTTTAGCTTTTCAAATGGATAGGTATACACCGGAGGATTGTTGGCCCAACTGCAAACGAAGTGTGAGGATAAATGAGTGCTATTCTATTGATCATCAACAGTGGGCCTCCGGGATTGGTACTGGGACCGCAATTACGTACAACTTATATGGATGATTTGGAGTTGGGAGTCATGCACGTCGTGTCAAGGTTTGCAGTTGATATAAAAGTGAGTAGCAGAGCAAAGTGTGCAGAGGACTGCGAAAGTTTGCAGAGGAACATTGAAATCTTGGGTTAATGGGCAATATTCTGGCGGAAGGAATGCAATATTTATAAATGGGAAATCACACATTTTTGCATAAATGAAAGTAAAAAAAATCTTGTTACGTGAATTTCAAAAAATTGTGGCATGCTACCATGCAATAGGAAATGGGTATACTTACACAAGAATCACAAGGTTAGACTGCAGGAGCGACAAGTTTCAAGCAACGAAGTATAATTTCGTCTTTAATTCTTGAATAGATTGAGTTTAAAAGCAGAGACGTTATTTTGCAGCTGTCCAATGTGCTAGTGAAGCTCACCCTGCGGTACTGTGTGCAGTTTTATTATCCTTAATTGACAAAGGATATATTGAAACGGAGGCGGAGAAGAGGAGTTTCACGAGGTTGATTCCGGTTTTGAAGGTGTATGCTGATGACAAGAGCATGTGTGCAATTAGATGATATCGAAAATTCAGAAGAATTCAGAAAAATGCAGAATCTTATGGAAACATACAAAATTATGAAGGGCGTGAGTGAGATAGAAGTAGAGAGCATGCTTCCATTGGTGGATGAATCCAGGACCACAGGGCACAGCCTCAAAATTAGAAGGACTAAATTGAGAAAGAGTTTCTTCAACCAGAGGGTTGTTACTCGGTAGAAATGTTTGCCCAATGAAGTAGCTGATGCTGCATCACTCAATGTTTTTCAAGCTAGGGCTGATTTTTGTTTGAACAATATAAGAAATAAAGATTAACTTTCGAGGGTGGTTATGTGGATGTCTGTCCATGCAAAGATCAAGCATGATCTCATTGAATGGCGAAGCAGTCTCGAACGCCCGTACAGCATAGTCTTGCTCCTAGTTCTCATGTCAATTGAATATATGAGTCACATCTTCCGTGATTTTAGGGAAAGCATCGATGGGGCTGTGGGTGATGTGTTGAGGGTGAAGACACAGTGCACCACGGTGCCCCGGAGGGAATGCTTTCTGGGGAATGCAGACAAGGGCGGCGAAGGGAACATATGTTTGGTAATAGTATTTCGCTGAAGGTGGTAGAATTAGAAAAATATTTCACTGATCACTTCGACTACCATAGCGCTTTAGGTCCCAGACCAAATTCTGAAAAGAATGGGATCAGAATGGATCGTTGCTTGATGATGGACATTTGCAAGATGGGTCCTAAGTCCTTCTTTGGTGCTGTAAAAGTCACAATGTCTTTGAGAAACTAACTTCAGCAGCCATATAGCATTGTGGCCACAAGAGAGGGCAATAATCAGGGATTTTCTTGACTCCCTAAAGCCTGTCTATCACATAGCCTGCGATTACATGCCACTTATGATTTGCCACCGGCAGTCTCCATTAATAGCTATTCACTCTCCTAGCAAAAGCGTTATTGACCTCATTGTCCAAATGGTCTTCTCTTTCTTTTGTTCTTGCCCGACCAACTGTTCACTCCTTTACAAAACAGAATGAGACATGATGGAATAGTTCCTGCTCGGCTGGATGATTGTAGTGTTAAAGAAACAGTTCACAGGAGAAGCACAGCAGATTAGTCAGCATCTGAGTAGCAAGAGATGTTTAAATCATAACCTTCTTGAGGATTCTTGAACGCAGTTGCAACAATACTGAAAAGCTTAACACTGTCCAGAACAGAGCAATTGAATTGAGCAGCAACACACAACCAACAAAACATCGACAAACATCCATTCCCTCCAAAACAAAACACTCATACATGCAGGCCGCACCATACACACCATACCACTGCAGATCTTCACCAAGGCTCCTTAAACAGTACATTACAAACTCACAACTACTTCCATCTAAAAGGAAAAGGGTAGTAGATAGACAGGAAAGACCTACAACCCACGTACCAATCTGATCCGGAAATATGTTGCCGTGACTCCACAATCAATGGGTCCAAATTGTGGATTTCACTCCCCTCTAATTTGGGTCTACCGACAGCACATGGAAACGATGGTTCAAGAAGGCAGCTCATCATCACCATGTCCAGTCAAATCAGGACTGAACAATAAATGCTGACCTCTTCTGGAATTCCCACATCCGGGGAAGATTGAAAATCATCTGCTTTGGTGTTTTGAGAAGGTCCATCTTACTGAGATATTTCTGTTTTTGTTTGAGGGATATCAAAGATGAGGATTTGCTGTTGGAAAATTGAAACGAAGCATTACATCTGAATTTGATGGAGTTGCTTTGTTCAATGTTGCCTGAACCTCACCGACTTTTGAAAATGAAAGGAGAAATCTACATTTACAGTGGAGTGAAACTATTCACTATCTGAACTATCGAGCCATAATTGGAGGGACGCTGGAGAGAAACTGCTGTAATGTGGTGACGATTCAATTTCTTGTCTGCCCTGTAAATTAAGCAGTGCAAACACACCGGGGAAAAGCCATTCAAATGTTCTGAGTGTGGAAAGGCATTTGTTCATTTTTCTCACTTGCTGACTCAGCAGTGGGTTCACACGGAGAAGAAACCAATTAATTGTACAGAGTATGGAAAATGCTTTAAAATTTCTCACGAACTGCTGTACCATCAATGTGTTCACACAGATGAGAAACCATACAAGTGTTCTCACAGAGGGAGTGGGTTCAGGCCGTCATTTTATTTCACTTTACATCTGTCTCTCCAGTGTCATGTCGATCGCGTGACATTTCGCGGAGCTGTGAAGATCATCACTTACCAAACAGAGCAGTCAAACTTTCTCTTCCTTTTTTGAAGTCGTTTTCGTGCCAATAGGATTGATCCCTGAGGATTGATTCCCGTCCTTGGAGCAGCTGAGTGGCTTGTCCCCATGTGAACAGGTTGATGTTGAATTAAGATTTTGAATTTACAAACTTTGCAGATCTTAAAATTTATTTTTCAACAGTGTGGAAAATAACTTGCAAGCCTGCCTACACACAGCATGGCCAATAATACCACAGAAAATCAAGCCTGAACAAGCCATACAACGAACACCCAGAATACCTCAGCATTGACCAAACAGGCTGACAAGGGAAACTATACATGACCACAGTCATTCACAAACCAGGGAATACACTTCCCAAGACAAACTACCCAATAAGCTTCCTGGACCCGATAAACACCGCTGTTCCAAAGTCCGAAGGGTAATCTAGTACCCCAGTGACATCAAAGCCACACGAAGCTCAGCTCATCCGGAGATAGACCAGAATACCATGCTTATCTTTGGAGAGCAACAAGGAAAGGGGCATTTTCACATACCCACGAAGAGAACTGGAACCCCCGATTCCATTCTAAAACTGATTGATTCTGATGAATGCTTGATTGGATCTTGATTGTATCATTCACGGCCAGGGCTTGTGCCGTGATCTGGATCCAGCCTGGGGAAAGCCGGACGGGCAATGGACGCCTGGCAAAATAGAATGAGAGACTGCTGATTAAATTTTTTGAATCAATTCAAACAGATTCCTCAGCTTGAAGGAAATTGACAGGCACTCCACCAGTTCACTTTTTTCTGTCTTGTGGTTTCTGAGTATTTGCCTGTTTGTTTTGCGGTTGCTGACTGCATGTCTTATCAGTTTCAGGTGTCTCATCTAAGTGACACCCTAAGGTGACACTCTAAGGTGTCAGGATGGCAGTAGTGGAGTGAGTGTGAGGAAGGAAAGGTGACAATGACAGTGATGGAGTGAGACTGAGGGGTTCAGGGTGAAAGTGATGGAGTGAAACTGAGGGTGTCAGGATGGCAGTAGTGGAGTCAGTGTGAGGGTGTCGGTGTGACAGTGACAACGTGAGAGTGTAGGGATCAGGGTGATAGTGACAGTGTGAGCATAAGATCGTCAGGGTGACAATGGCGGACTGAGTATAATGGGGTTAGTGTGACGTTGACAAAGTGACTGTCAGGGAGTTGAGGGTGACAATGACTGAGTGAGTGTGGAGGTATAGTGTGATGGAAATGGAAATAGTGCGAGGGGTCAGGGTGACAGTGAGGGAATGAGTGTGAGGGAGACACAACGACAGTGACTGAGTGAGTATGGCGGGTCGGGTTGCCTGTGACTGCGTGAGTTTGAGGTTTTCAGAGTGACAGTGACAGAGTGAGTAAGAGAGGGTTTGGGTGGCAGTGACGGGTTGTTTATGAGGATGGTCAGTGACGTGAGGAGTGAGTGTGAGGGCTGCGGGTGATACTGACAGAGGAAGTATGTGGGTTTCAGGGTGATCCTGGGAGAGTGAGTGTGACGAAGTGAGCGTGACACTGAGGTAGTGATTTTGATGGTTCAGGGTGACAGTGTGTGAAAGAGTCAGGGTGACGTCGTGAGAGTGAACGATTCAGATGGACGGCGAATGAGTGAGTGTGATGGGCTCAAGGTGACTGTGATTGCGGGAGCCCGATGGGGTCCCGGTGACGGGTCAGACTGAGAGTCAGCAGGTTAGCGTGACAGTAACAGAGTAAGTCTGATCAGTTTAGATGAAGGTGACCAAGTGAGAGAAGGCCCTTCAGGTGACGTTAACTGAGTGAGTGTAAGGGGGTCAGGGTGTCAGTGATGGAGTGATAGTGCGGGTGTCAGCCTGGTTGTGATGAAGTGATTATGAGGAGGTCAGAAAGACGATGAAAGATTGAGTGTCAGCGTGTCAGTGTAACAGTGACAGAGTGAGTGGAAGGGGATCAATGTCTCGGTGATGGAGTATGTGTGTGAGGTGTTAGGGTGACAGTGATGGAGACAGTTTGAATGTGCCAGCCTTAATGTGATGAAGTGAGACTGAGGACGTCAGTATGTCACTGATGGAATGAGAGCGTGGGCTTCAGTGTGACGTGGCAAATTGTGCGTTGGAGGGTCAGGGTGATAACAGCAGAATGAATGTAAGGGCTTTCAGGGTGACTGAGTAAGTGTGAGTTCATGGGGGTGATGGAGAGAATGTAAAGGTTCCGAGTGACAATGACAGAGTGAGTGTGATGGTGTCAGGATGGTGGTGTCAGAGTGTGTGTGAGAGGGTCAGAATGACAATGGCACAGTGAATGTGAAGTGATCACGTGACAGAATGTCGTGGCTGTGAGGCTGGACAGCAGAACAGTTACAGAGAGAGTGTGAGGGTATCAGGGTGACAGTGACTGACTACGTGTGAGAGGGTAAGAGGGTCACTGAAGGAGTGAATGTGATGGAGTCAGGGTGACGGTGATTGATTGAGTGTGAGGGGGTCAGGGTGGAAGGGAGGACTGAGTGTGGTTGCGTCTGGGTGACAAAGGGAATGTAATGAGGTCAGGGTGACAGTGACGGAGTGAGTGTGTGGGGGTCATGGTGACAGAGATGGAGAAGTGTGAGGTGGTCCGGGGACAGAGTTAGTTTGACATGGTCAGGTTGACATTGAGGGCTTGAGTGTGACAGGGCGAGGGTTTCGGGGAGCACTGAGTGTAATTGGTCTGGGTGATGGTGATGGAGTGAATATGAGGGGGTCAGGATGAAGGAGTGATTGCGAGGAGGTCAGCGTGACAGCGAAGGAGTGTGTCTGAGGGGATCAGGGTAACAATGAGTGAGTGAATGTGAGGGGGTTAAATTGATTGTGTCTGAGTGAGTGTGAGGTATCAGGGAAACGGTGATGGGGTGAATGTGACGAGTAAACGATGATTGTGACTCAGTGAGCGTGAGGGGTCAGAGTGCTTATGACTGTAACTGATTATTAGCGGGTCAGGGCAACGGAGTGAGTATAGATAGCAGTGTTGGAATGAATGTGATCAAATCAGGGTGAGGGCAATGGCCTGATTGTGAGGGGGTCAGGGGTTCAGTGAAGGAGTGATTGTGCGGGTGTCAGGCTGATGGTAACAGTGACAGATTGCATGTCAGGGTATGATAGTGAGTGGGTGAGAATATGGGGGACTGAGTATCTGCGATGGAGTGAGTGTGAGATTGTCAGGTGACATTGAGGGTGTGAGTGTGATGCGTTCAGGGTGACGGAGATGGAGTGAGTGTGAGTGGGTCATTGTAACAGTGGCAGAGTGAATATGAGTGTGCCAAGGTTATGGTGATGGAGTGACTGTGAGGGTATCATACATTTCAGTGATGGACTGATTGTACAGAGGGAATGGTGACAGTGACGGGTATGTGTGGGGCGATCATGGTGCGGGGTTGGAACGAGTGTGAGGGGATCAGAATGACCCTGATGGAGTGAGTGTGCGAGTGTCAGGCTGCTGGGGAAGGAGGGAGTGTGAAGGGGTCAGAGTGACGATGACAGATGGAGTGTCAGGGTGTGAGTGTGGCAGTAACAAAGTGCGTGTAAGGGGGTAGGTGTATTGGTGATGGAGTGTGTGCGAGGGGTCAGGTCAGCATGAGTCTGTGAGTGTGAGTGGGTCAGGATGACAGAGTGAGTGTGCGGGAGTCAGGATGACGGTTACTGAGTGAGTGTGAGTGAGTCAGGGAACACAGTTAACGCCGGGGTCAGGGCGATTGTGATTGAATGCGTGTAAGAGGGTCAGGGTGAAATGTAAGAGTGAGTGTGAGGAGAGCAGAGTGACAGCGACTGAGTTCGTGTGTAAGAGTGAGTGTGAGGGTGATATGCGTGACAGTTACAGAGGGAGTGTGAGGGAGTGAGGGTGACAGTAACGGATTGAGTGTGAGGTAGTCAGGTTACAGTGGTAGAGTGACTGTAAGGAGGTAACGATGACGGAATGGACTGAGTGTTCTTGGCTCAGGCTCACAGTGACAGAGTCCATGTCAGGGTATGTTTGATTTTAATGGAGTAAGTGACAGACTTATTTTAACGGAGTAAGTGTTATAGTTGTGGAGTGATTGTGGCTGAGTCAGGGCGATGGAGTGACTGTGAGGGTTTCAGGAAGCCTTTGCTGGACTACGTGTGAGGGGTCAGGGTGACACTAAAGGATTGAGTGCGAGGGGGTCAGGTTGACAGCGACTGAGTTCGTGTGCAGGTGTCAGGGTGACAGTAATGAGTGCATGTGAGGAGTTCGGGGTGATGCAGTGATTTTGAGGTGGCCAGGGTGACAGAAATGGAGTGTGCATTAGGTGGTCGGGGGGACAGAGTGAATCTGAGGAGGGTTTGAGTGGGGAGGTGTCAAGGAGGCTAGGCGGATTCAGTGTGATTGGGTCGGGGTGACGGTGATGAGGTGAGTGTGAGGGGGGTCAGGATTAATTAGAGTTTGTAAGGAGGTCAGGTTCACAGTGATGGAGTGAGTGTGAGGGGTACACAGTGATGGTGACTAAGTTTGAGGAGGTCAGGGTGCCTGTGACTGTGACTCGTCAGGGTTACTTTCTCATACAGTGTGTGATAGGCTCACTCTGACAGAGACAGAGTGAGTATGAGGGTGTCAGGGTGACGGCGAGGGAGTGAGTCTGATGGGGTCAGTGTAACTGTGACAAAGTGAGTATCGGAGAGTGAGGGTGATAGTGACAGACTGAGTGTTGGGGTAATCGTGTGATGGTGATGGAGGGAGTGTGAGTGGGTCAGGTTTATTGTGACCGAGTGAGTGCGAGTTATCACGGTGATGTTGGCGGAATGAAAGTGAGGGGTTCAGCGAAACAGTTACGGAGTGAGTGTGAGGGGCACACTCTGACGTTGACTAAGTGAGTGTGAGAGTTTCAGTGGGACCCTGAGGGAGTGAGTGTGAAATGCTCAGCGTGACAAAGACGGAGTGAGTGTCATGGAATCAGTGTGACAGTGGCAGACTGACCGTGTGGCGATAGTGTGATGGTGATCGAGTTAGACGGAGGGGGTCAGAGTGACAGTGAGGGAGGGAATGTGAGGCGGTCGGGGTGGTGGTGACTGAGTGAGTGTGAGGCGCCCGGGTGAAATTGAAGGAGTGTCTATGAAGATGGTGCGTGTGATGGAGGGATTGTGAGGGCTCCTGGTGACGGTGATGGAGGGAGTGTGCGGGGTTCAGGCTGATACTGGGAGAGTGAGTGTGAGGGACCAGGGTGACAGTGATGTAGTGAGTGGTGGGGGTAATAACGCGGGTATCAGGCTGATAGTGATGGAGTGAATGTGTGTTTGTGTCAGAGTGACAATGACAGATTTAGTGTGCAGGGGTGAGTATGACACTAATGCAGTGTGTGTGAAAGGGTTGGTGTGTCAGCGATGGAGTGACTGTGAGGGTGTCAGGTGACAGTGAGGGTGTGGCTGTGATTGGGACAGAGTAACAATGATGGAATGAGTGCGACCAGGTCAGGATGATGATGATGGATTGATTGTGATGGGTTCACAGTGATGGTGATGTGAGGGGTCAGTGTGACAGTGATGGAGTGAGTCAGAGCGGTTCAGGTTGATTCTGGAAGAGTGTGTGCGTGTGTGAGAGGCCAGGGTGACAATGATATAGTGATTGTTTGGGGATAACAATGACGTTTACGAAGTCAGTCTGAGGGAGTCAGTATGAAACTGAGGGATTGATTTTGAGGGTTGAAGGTGTGAGGGAGTGAGAGTGTGTGTGTGTGTGTGTGTGTGTGTGAGACTGAGTCAAGGTGATGCCGTGAGAGTGGGCGATTCAGATTGACGGTGATGGAGTGAGTGGAATGGGCTTAAGGTGATTGTGATTGTGGGATTCTGATGAGGTCAGGGTGATGGGGACCGAGTGAGAGTTAGCAAGTGAGCGTGACAGTGATATAGTAACCGTGATCAGGTTCGATAATGGAGACCAAGTGAGAGATAGGCGTTCAGGGTGATGGTAACGGATGAGTGTGAGGAGGTCAGGGTGTCAGTGATCAAGTGAGAGTGTGGGTTTCAACGTGGTAGTGAAGGAGTGTGATGGGATCAAGTGACAATGACAGATTAAGTGTGAGGATTTAAGTGTGACAGTGACAGAGTGAGTCTAAGGGGGTCAGTGTACTATTGATGGAGCCTGTGTGAGGGGTTAGGGTGATAGTGATGGAGAGAGTTTGTGGTGACAGCGTTACTGTGATCGAGTGAGACTGAGGGGTTCAGGGCGACAATGACAGAGTGGGATTGAGGGAGTCAGGGTGAGAGAGATGGAGTGAGTGTGAGTGGATCTGGGTGACAGAATGAGTGTGAGGAGGGCAGGGTGACAGTAATTGAATGAGTGTGAGGTGGACAGCATGATCGTTACAGAGGGAGTGTGAGGGCTCCAGAAAGATAGCGAATGTGTGAATGTGTGGGGTTCAGATTGGTAGTGATGGAGTAAGTGTGTGAAGGTCAGTGTGATAGTGACAGAGTGAGTGTGCGAGGTTCAGTGTGATGGTGATTGACTACGTGCAGTGTGTAGGGTTGTAGCTGACGGAGTAAGTGCAAGTGGGTCAGGTTCATAGGAACAGAGTTAGTCTGAGGTAGTCAGGATGATTTTGAGGGTTTGAGTGTGAGGGGGCTCAAGGTGTCTGGGCGCCAAAGTGAATGTGATGGGGTCAGGGTGACGATGACAGAGTGAGTTAAGTGGCCAGGATGACAGAGATGGAATGAGTGTGAGATGGTCAGCGGACAGAGTGAGGTTGAGGTGGTCAGAATGGCACTGAGGTTTTCAGTGTGAGGGGATCAGGGTGGCGGGGTGACTGAGTGTGATTGGGTTTGCGTAATGGTAATGGAGAGTGTGTGAAGGATCAGGATGACAGAGTGATTGCGAGGGCAATAGGGTGACAGTGATGGAGTGAATGTCAGGGGACATGGTGACAGTGTCTGAGTGAGTGTGCAGGTGTCTTGATGCCTATGAATGTGACTAGTCTGGGTTATTGTGACAGACTGAGTGTGATGGGGTTAGCGTGATAGAGATAGAGTGAGTGTGAGGGTATCAGGGTGTGGGTCAGGCAGTGACTCTGATGGGGTCATTGTGACGGTGACAAAGTGAGTGTCAGGGAGATGTAGGTGACAGTGATTGAGTGAGTGTAGGGTAGGTTGTGTGATGGTGATGAAGTCAAAGCATGGGGGTCAGGGTGACAGTGAGTGAAGAAGTGTGAGTGTGCCAGGTTGATTGTGTCCCAGTGAGTTTAAGGAGATCAGGGAAACCTTGACGGGGTGAGTGTGGGTGGCACATAGTGATAGTGACTGAGTGAGTGTGAGTGGTTCAAGGTGCTTGTGACTGTGACTATCAGGGCTATTAAACGGACTGAGTGTGATGGGTTCAGCGTGACAGAGGCGGAGTGAGTGTGAGGCTATCAGGTTGAGTGTGAGGGATTGTGTTTGATGGAGCCAGTGTGACGGTGACAACGTAAGCGTCAGGGATTGAGGGTGACAGTGATGGACTGAGTGTGTGGAGGTAGTGTGAATGGTGATGACGTTAGTGTGAGGGGGTCAGTGCGACAATGACGGAATGAGTGTGAGGGGGTCAGGGTGACAGTGAGAGTGTGAAGGGGTCAGGGTGATGGTGATGGAGTGAGTGTGGGAGGCAGGATGACCGTGACCAAGTGAATGTCGGGAGGTCAGGGTGAGAGTGGTGGAAAGAGTGTGAGTGGGTCGGGGTGACAATGACGTGGTATGTGTGAGCGGTCATTCTGATATTGGGAGACTGAGTGTGAAATGTCAGAGTGACAGTGACGTAAGTGGGAGAGGATAATAATGAAGACGAGGTCGTCAGTATGATGTAGACAGGTTTACTGTGAGTGTTGGGGTTCAGCGTGACAGTGAGGGTTTGAGGTTGAATGATCAGGGGAACAGGGAGGGAGTATGTGTGACACAGTCAGGGTGACGGTGTGACAGTGAGGGGTTCATTGTGACGGTGACGGTGTGAATAGGAGGTTGTCAGGGAGACAATTGGGGTTGGAGGGTAAGGACGTAATGGTCACGGCAATGGAGTGAGATTGAACATCAGGATGATGGTGAGGGAGGGATTCTGATGTGGTCAGGGTGACGATGACAGAGCTGATGTCAGGGAGTTAGAGTGACAGTGACAGGATGAGTGTGAGGGGGTCAGACTGACAGTGACAGAGAGAGTGTGAGGGGAGAAGATGAAAGTGATGTAGGGACTGTGACGGGGTTATGTTGAAAGTGAACAAGTGATTGTGAGGGAGTCGGTGTGACAATGGCAGAGTCGGTGTGAGGGGTTTTGGGTGACGGTGAGAGAGTAAGTGTAAGAGGGTCAGTACAACGGTGATAGAGTGTGTGAGAGTGGGACAGAGTGACGGTGACTGTGTGAGTATCTGTGCCTCAGTGTGACAATGATGCAGTTAATGTGACGGAGTCATGGTGAGGGTGACTGAGGGATTGTGACCCTGTCAGGGAAACTGTGACTGAGTGAATATGAGCGGGTTAGGGTGACAGTGAGTGTGTGGGTATGAGAGAGTCAAAGTGATGGTGACGGAGTGAGTGTGAGAGGGTAAGGCTGACAGTGCCGAGCGAGTGTGAGGTAGTCAGGGTGACAGTGACCAAGTGACAGATGGTGTGTGCATTTCAGGGTGGCGGTAAAAAATGAGTGTGAGTGGCTCATGGTGACGGGCACTTACAGAGTGTGAGGGGCTCAGGGTGACCGTGAGTGTGTGTGCTTTAGCATGACTCTGTGTGCTTCTGCCCTTGGGTTTCTATTGTTTGTAATTTTTATTTATGACTTGGATGAGGGGATTGAAGGATGGGTCAGCAAGTTTGCAGATGGCACAAAGGTTGGAGGTGTCGTTGAAAGTATAGAGGGCTGTTGTCGGCTGCAGCGGGACATTGACAGGATGCAGAGATGGGCTGAGAGGTGGCAGATGGAGTTCAACCTGGATTAATGCGAGGTGATGCAATTTGGAAGGTCGAATTTGAAAGCTGAGTACACCATTAAGGATAGGATTCTTGGCAGTATGGAGGAACAGAGGGATCTTGGGTTCAAGTGCATAGATCCCTGAAAATGGCCACCCAAGTGGACAGGGTTGTAAAGAAAGCATATGGTGGTTTGGCTTTCATTAACAGGGGTATTGAGTTTAAGAGCCGTGAGATCTTGTTGCAGCTCTATAAAACTTTGGTTGGATCGCACTTGGAATACTCTGTCCAGATCTGATCACCCTATTATTAGAAAGATGTGGATGCTTTGGACCGGGTTCAGAGGAGGTTTTTACCAGGATGCTGCCTGGACTGGAGGGCTTATCTTATGAGGAGAGGTTGACTGAGCTCGGATTTTTTTCATTGGAGAAAAGGAGGAGAAGAGGGGTCCTAATTGAGGTCTACAAGATAATGAGAGGCATCGATAGAGTCGACAGCCAGAGACAATTTCCCAGGGCAGAAATGACTAACACGAGGGGTCGTAGTTTTAAGCTGGTTGCAAGAAAGTATAGAGGGGATTTCAGAGGCGGTTTCTTTACACAGAGAGTTGTGAGAGCATGGAATGAGTTGCCAGCAGCAGTTGTGGAGGCAGGGTCACTGGGGACATTTAAGAGACTCCTGGACATGCATATGGTCATAGAAATGTGAGGGTGCATACATGAGAATCCGTGGTCAGCACAACATCGTGGACTGAAGGCCTATTCTGTGCTGTACTGTTCTATGTTCTATGTTCTATGATAGGGACAGAATATGTATGTTCAGGTTGATATTGATGCAGTGGTTGTTACGATTGTGACCCTGTAAGGGAAATGGTGATAGAAAAGTGTGAGGGGGCAGAGTGACGGTGACTGAGTGAGTGTGAGGGGTTCTCGTTGTCAGTAACTGAGTGAATGTGAAGGCGCCAGGGTGACAATGATGGAGGATACTTGTGGCGGTCCAGGTGGAAGTGACGGATTGACTATGAGGATGTCAGGGAGACAGTGTTGGAATGAGTGTGACGGTATCAGTATTAGGGTGACGGGGTGATTGTGATTTAGTGAGTGTGTGGGGGTCTGGGTGGTGGTGACAAACTGCATTGAGTGCTCAGGCTGTTAGATATGGAATGAGTGTGATGGGGTAAGGTTGATGATGAAACAGTGAGTGTGGGAGGGTTAGATTGACGGTGCCCAAGTCATCATAGCCGGGTGACAGTGACAGAAACTGGGTGAGTGTGAGGGGTTCAGGGTGACAGTGACAGAGTGAGTTTGAGGTTGTCAGGCTGACAGTGATGGAGTGCGTGTGACGGGGTTAGGGTGATGGTGCTGGAGTGAGTGTGAGGGTTTCAGCATGGTGCTCACGGACTGAGTGTGAGAGTGCCAGGGTTACGATGCTGGAGTGTGTGTGAGGGTGTCATAGGTTATGATGATGGAGTGAGTCTGAGGACTTAAGGGAGACAGTCACGGATGAGTGTGAGGAGGTCAGAGTGATGGTGATGGAGTGAGTGCGACGAGGTCAGGGTGATGGTGAATGTGAGGGGGTCAGGTTGACAGTGACTAAGTCAGTGTGAGGGCGTCATAGTGACGATAACTGAGTTTCTGTGAGGGGTTCAGGGTGACCTTGATGGAGCGATTTTGCAGTGGGCAGGGTGTCATAGATGAGTGAGTGTGAGGTGGTCAGGTTAATGGAGAATGAGTTTGATGGGATAATGTTTAATGTGCAACTGAGTGAGTGTGAAGGAGTCAGGGTGACGGAGACAGAATGAGTTTGTATCGTGACGGTGTACGAGTGATTGTGTTGGGATCCGGGTGATGTTGGTGTAGTGAATGTGAGGGGGTTAGGTTGGCAGTGAAGGAGTAAGTGGGAGATGTCATGCAAACGGTGATGGAGTGAATGTGAGGAGATCAGTGTAACAGTAATGTAGTGAGTGTGAGGTGGCAGTGAGATGGTGACAGAATAAGTGTGAGGGGCGAGGATGAAGGTGACGGAGTTAATGGGGGGTGTCAGTGTGATAACCTTGCCACCCTCACACTCACTCCATCACTGTCAACCTGACCATCTCACACATAGCTGAAAATGGAATCCTGAAGAAGGGCTCATGCCCGAAACGTCTACTCTCCTGCTCCTTTGATGCTGCCTGACCTGCTGCACTTTTCCAGCAACACATTTTCAGCTCTGATCTCCAGCATCCGCAGTCCTCACTTTTTCCTATCTCACACACACTCCGCTAGGGTAACCAGTATATTCTAATCCTCACTACATCCCCGTCATCCTGACCTCCTCACAGTCATCAGTCACTGTCTTCCTTACCTCCTTACATTCACTCCATCACCATAAACTCTGACACGCTCACACTCACTCTGTCAGTGTTACCCAGAAACCCTCAGAATCTCTCCTTCATTGTCACCCAGACGCCCTCAAACTCGGTCACAGGTACCTTGACCCCTTCACACTCTCTCAGGCACTGTCACCATGTCCTCCTCACACATACTCACCTCCTGTCACCCTGACCCACTCACACTAATTCCAGCACCATCTCGCTATTCTCCCTACCCTCGCTCTGTCACTGTCACCCTCACTCCGAAACTCACATTGTCACCGTCACACTGATCCCATCAGACTCAGTCCCTCACCGTCACCCTGACACCTCACACTCACTCTGTCTCTGTCACGCTTAGCCCATCACACTCAGTCCGTCAAAGTAAACCTGTCGTCACAGTCACAGGCACCCTGACCCCTCACATCACTGAGTCACAATCACCGTGTACCCCTCACATTCACTCCAGCACCTTTTCCCTGATCCCCTCACACTCATTCCATTACCATCATCCTGATACATCATACTCACTTGGATACAATCAACCTAACCCCCTCACATTCACTCACTCACTGTCACACTTATCCCCTCACACACACTCCTTCGCTATCATTCTGACCTCCTCATAATCACTGCTTCATCTTGAGCCCCTCACACTCACTCCATGATCATCACCCTGATCCACTCACACTCACTCCGTCACTGTCACCCTGTCTCACTCACACACACTCCGTCAGGGTCTCCGTGATACTCTCACACTCACTCCGTCCCCCTCACCCTGACCTCCTCACACTCATTCGTCACTCATCTACCTGACACACACTCGGTCATTGTCACCCTGGCCTCCTTGCATACAGGCCTTCATCCTGAGCCCCTCACAATTACTCCATCATCCCCTGATCCCCTCATCCTCACCCTTCACTGTCACCCTGATCATCTCACAAACACTCCGTCAGGGTCACCGTCACACTCTCCCACTCACTCCATCCCCTTCTCCCTGACCTCCTCGCACTCATCTGTCATTGTCATCCTTACCTTCACACATTTACTCCAACACAGTAACCGAAAACACACACACACATTCACTCTCTCACTGTTACTCTGACGCCCTCAAACTCAGTCACAGGCACCTTGACCCCTTCACACTCACAGTCTCGGTCATCCTGTCCACATCACACATGCGCGAGTTACTGTCACCCTGACTCACTCTCACTAATTCCATCATCTTTAAGCTATTCAACCTACACTCGCTCTGTCACTGTCACCCTCACTCCGAAACTCAGCTTGTCACCGTCACACTGATCTCATCAGACTCACTCCCTCACCATTACCCTGTTACTCCCACATTCACTCTGTGTCAGTCACTCTGAGCCCATCACATTCAGTCCATCATGATCACCCAGGCCAATTACACTCAGAGCTCCCCGCCGCCCTGAGCCTGTCACACTCAAACCTGCAATGTCATCCTGAACATCTCAAACTTACTCTGTCTTCGGGCCACCTCACACTTCTCCATCTCTGTCACAATAAATCCCACACACACACTCCGTCACTGTCACCCTGACCTCAATGCAGTCACTTTGTCACCCAGAACCAACCACACTCAGTCCTCCCTTTCACACTCAATCAATATCGTCACTCCATCACAGTCACTCTTTCAGCGACCCTCAAACCCCTCGCACGTAGTCTGTTCCTGTCACCCTGAAACCCTCACACTCTCTCTGTAACTGTTCCACTGTCAGCTTCACAGCCACTACATTCTGTCACCTGATCCCCTCACATTCACTGTGCCACTGTCATCCTGACCCTCTCTCACACAAATTCTGATACCATCACCCTGACACACTTACACTCATTCTGTCACGCTAACCCCCTCACACTCACTCTGTCATTGTCACTCGACCCCCACACATTCTCTCTGTCACCCTCATGAACTCACACTCAGTCCGTCACCCTGAAAGCCCTTACATTCACTCCATTGTTATCACCCTGACACTCTAACGCACATTTTGCCACCTCACACTGAAGCTCTCACTCTCCTTCCATCAGTGTCATACTGACACCCTCAGTCTCATATCATCACAGGAACACTGGCACCCTCAAACTATCTCCATCACTGTCATCCTAACCCCTCACACACATACTCCATCACTGACACACTGATCCCCTTCCACTCACTCTGTCACTGTCACACTAACACACTCACACTCAATTTTCATCGTCGTTCTGACCCTCTCATATTCACTCCTTCACCACCATTCTGACACCCGCACACTCACTCCATCACCGATGCCCTGACCCCTTTACACTCACTCAGTTACCGTCACCCTGAACACCCATCTTTCACTTGGTCACCATCATCTAAACTGATCAGACTTACTCTGTTACTGTCACGCTAACTTGCTGGCTCTCACTCTGTCCCCGTCATCGGGACCCCAACAGACTCCTGCAATCACAGTCACCTTGTGCCCATCACACTCACTCCATCACCGTCAATCTGAATCGCTCACTCTCACGCCGTCACCCTGACTCTTTCACACGCTGTCACCCTGAACCATCAAAATCAATCCCTCAGTGTCACGCTGACTTCGTCACACTCACTCTCCCAGGATCACCCTGAAACCCTCATACTTCCTCTATCAGCATCACCCTCAGCCCTCACACTCACTTCATCTCAGTAAGGCTTGTACCCTCAATCTCTCTCCATCGCCATCACCCTGACACCCCCACACTCAACTGAGTCACCATTACACTGACCCCTTCACACTCACTGTTTCACAGGTAAACTTGACCCACTTACTCCCAATTAGTCACCGTCACCCTGAACTGCTCACACTCCCTCTGTCACTGTCACCCTGATCCCCCTCCACACTTCTCCATTCCTATAACCCTGACCATTTGCACTCACACTTTCACTGTCACAGTGGCCGCCTCGCAGTCACTAGCTCACCATCACACTGACCCGCCTCACACGCACTCCATCACCCTCACCCTGACGTGATCACATATACTCCATCACATCTACCCTGGTTCCCTCACACTTCGTCAGTCACCTTGTACCGCTCACAATCACTCCATCACTGGCAGCCTGTCCCGCCTCTGATCACTTCATCATCCCGACCCTGCCCACCGTCATACTCGCACGGTCGTCCTGAACCGCTCTCACTCTGTCCCTCACCGTCACCCTGACCCCCTCAGAATCACACCATCGCCATAACCCTGTATCACTCACACTCACTCCATCACCGTCACAATGTTTCCCTCACTCTCACTCCATCAGTGTCACCCTGACCTCCTCGCACTCATTCCTTCACTATTAATCTGACCTTATCAGACGCCCTCCCTCACCATCCCCTTGACCCCATCACACTCACTTTGGAACTACCACCCTGGCCCTCACACTCACTCTGTCGATGTCACCATCGCCACTCACACTCTCTCACTCCATCTCTCTAACTCTGGCCACCTCACACTTACTCCACCAAAGTCATCCTGAACCCCTCACACTCATTCCATCGCTGTTAACCTTGCTACCTCACGCTCACTCCGCCATCGTCATCCTAACACCCTCACACTCACTCCGGAACTATCATCCTGACCCCTTACACATACTCTGTCACTGTCACTCGGACCCAATCACTGGCACTTGGTTATTGTCACCCTGACACCACCTCACACTCACCCTGGAACTAATAACCAGACCGGTCAGACTCACTCCATTGAGGTCACCCTAGCCATATCACACTTATTCCATCTTTGTCTTCCTTGCCACATCACATTCACTGCATCCACCCGATTTCCTCATAATCACTCCGCCTTAGAACATAGAACATAGAAAATAGAACATAGAACAATACAGAACAGAACATGCCCTTCGACCCACGATTTTGTGCCGAACAATTGTCCTCACTTTAACACTTACCCATGTACCTATCCACTTGCTGCTTAAAGGTCACCCATGATTCTGACTCTGCCACTCCCACAGGCAGCGCATTCATGCCCCCACCACTCTCTGGGTAATGAACAGACCCCTGTCATCCCCCTATACCATCCACCCTTCACCTTAAAATTATGTCCCCTTGTAGCACTCTGTTGTACCTGGGGAAAAAAGTGTCTGATTGTCTACTCTATCTATTCTCCTGATCATCTTATAAACCTCGATCAAGTCACCCTTCATCCTTCGCCGTTCCAATGAGGAAAGGCCTAGCACTCTCAACCTATCCTCGTACGACCTATTCTCCATTCCAGGCAACATCCTGGTAAATCTCCTCTGCAATCTCTCCAAAGCTTCCACATCTTTCCTAAAATGAGGCGACCAGAACTGCACACAATACTCCAAATGTGTCCTTACCAAGGTCCGAGACAGCTGCAACATCACTTCATGACTTTTGCACTCAATCCCTCTGCAAATGAACGTTCATAAACCATTGGCCTTCTTACAAACTCTATCCACGTGAAAGGCAACTTTCGAGGATCTATGAACATAGACCCCAATATCCCTCTGCTCCTCCGCCTTACTAAGAACCCTACCGTTAACCCTGTGTTCACATTCTTATTTGTCTTTCCAAAATGGTGAACCTCACACTTGACCGGGTTGAACTCCATCTGCCGCTCCTCAGCCTAGCTCTGCATCATATCTAAGCCCCTTTGCAGCCAAAAACAGCCCTCCTCACTATCCACAACTCCACCAATCTTCGTATCATCTGCAAATTAACTGACCCACCCTTCGACTCCCTCTTCCAAGTCATTAATAAAAATTACAAACAGCAGAGGAGTCGGAACTGATCCCAGCAGAGCTCCACGTGTAACTGGGCTCCAGGCTGAATATTTACCATCTACCACCACTCTCTAACTTCGACTGGTTAGCCAGTTCTCTATCCAACTGGCCAAACTTCCCACTATCCCATGCCTCCTGACTTTCCGCATAAGACTACCATGGGGAACCTTATCAAATGCCTCACTAAAATCCATGTACGCTACATTCACTGCTTGACAATCATCCGCATGCTTGGTCACCTCCTCGAAGAATTCAATAAGACTTGTAAGGCAAGACCTACCCCTCACAAATCCGTGCTGGCAGTCCCTAATCAAGCAGTGTATTTCCAGATACTCATAAATCCTGTCCCTCAGTACCCTTTCCATTACTTTGCCTACCACCGAAGTAAGACTAACTGATGTGTAATTCCCGGGGTTATCCCTGTTCTCTTTTTTGAACAGAGGCACAACTTTCGCCACTCTCCAACTCCCTGGCACCACCCCCATTGACAGTGAAGATGAAAAGATCATTGCCAATGGTTCTGCGATTTCCTCTCTTGCTTCCCACATAATCCGAGGATATATCCCGTCAGCCCCTGGGGACTTATTTCGCCTCAGGTTTTTCAAAATGCCCAACACATCTTCCTTCCTAACAAGTATCTCCTCCAGCTTACCAGTCCGTTTCATACTCTGCTCTTCAAAAATACGGTCCCTCTCATTTGTAAATACTAATGAAAAGTACTCATTCAAGACCTCTCCTATCTCTTCCGACTCAATACATGTACTCCCACTACTTCATCATCGGGATCTCCTCCCAATTACTCCGTTACTGTCAGCCTACCTCCCTCCCTCACACACACTCGGTCACTTTCAACAGGACCGTCTCACACTCATTGAATCACTGTCACCCTGACCATTTCATTCTCGTTCCATCACCGTCACCATGACCCCCTCACACTCATACCGCCACACTGACACATTCACACGAACACCATCATCGTCACCTCGATCTTGTAACATTAACTCCTTCTCTGTCACCCTGATCCCCACACAGTAACTCCATCACCGTCAGACGGACCCCACTCACACTTACTGCGTCACTGACACACTGACTCCCTCACACTTACCCCACCGTTGTCACCCTGACTCACCAACATTCACTATTTCACCATCACCCTGCAACCCTGAAACTCACAATGTCACCCTGATATTCTTAGACTCACTCCATAACCGTCACCATCACTCCTCACATTCTCTCGCTCATGCTGACCACCTCACACTCACTCTGTCATCCTGACGGCCTCCCACTTTCTCTGCTGCTGTCAGCCTGACCCTGTCGCACTTCCTCTGTCACCATCAACCTGACTCCCTCGTACACACTCTGGCTCTATCACCCTTACTCGCCTCACTATCAATCCATTGCCCTCACAATGATCTGATCACATTCACATCATCACTGCAACCCTGACCCCCTCACACTCACTCCATTGCCTTGACCCACTAACAATCACTCCACCCCCGTTATACTTATCGCCTAATACTCAGACTTTCCTTGGTCCACGCACACACTGAAACCTCTCTGTCATTGTTACCCTAACACAATCACACTGAATCCGTTCCATCACAAATTTCTCCTGACACTCACGCTATCAATGTAACCTGAGCCACTCACACTCACTCCATTAATGTCATACTGACACACTCGTTCTCACTCCATCACTGTCACCATGACCCCCTTACAATCTCTCTGTAGACATCACACTAGGTCACTCACACTCAGTCCATCATGGTCACCTTGAACCCTTCAGTCTCAGTCCATCACAGTAAAGTTGGCATCCTCAATCTCTCTCTCCATCACCATCAATCTGACCACCTCACACTCACTCTATCACCATTTCCCTGACGCCATCACACTCACTCTGCACCATGACGCTGACGTCCTCAGTCTCTCTAGGTCTCTGTCACCCTGAACCCCTCAGTATCGCTCCATCATATTAACTCTGACACCCATAAACTCTCTCCATCAACGACACTCTGACCCCTCGCACTCACTCCATTACCATGATACTGAACGCCTCTCTCACACTCTGTCACCGTCATCTAAACTGATCACACTTAGTCAGCAGCTTTCAACCTCAATCGCTGACTCTCACTCTGTCTCCATCACCCTGACCCCATTAGACTCACACACATTGTGTAACTGCCAAGCTGACCCCCTCACACGCACTCCCTCACTTTCATCCTGACGTCCTTTAACTCAGTCTGTCACTCTCTCCCTGTCCCTATCAGACTCCCTCCATCACCCTGACCGCTAACACTCATTGTATACTCCTCACCCTGACACCTTCACACTCCACCCCTCACTGTCACCCCGACTACTTCACACTCACTCCAGCACTGTAACCCTGACCACCTCAAATTCTCTTCGTCACCATCGCCCTAACCCATCACATTCACTCTGTCACACAAACCCAATCACACCCAGTCCGCTCCGGCATCCTGGCTCCCACCCACTCAAACTCTCAAAGTCATCCTGACCACCTCAGACTCACTCTGGCACCCTCGCCACCTCATATTCGCTCCGTCACTGTCACCACGAGCCCCTCAAACTCACTCAGGTAGAACCCTGACCCACTCACACACTCCATCACCATCACCCAGACCCCTTCATACTCATTCAATCACTGTCCCCCTGACGCCCTCAAACCCATTTCCCTCATTTCACCCAGATCCTCTCACACATACTTCATCACCATCACCGTGAAACCCACGCACTCACTCCATCACTGCTACCCTTATCACCATATACTCACTCCATCACAGTAACCCTGACCGCCTCACACACACACTTCATCACAATCACCCTGACTCCATCATACTCACTCTGTCACTGTCATCTTGACCCCCTCACACTCACACTCTCACTTTCACCCTGATCCCCTGACACTGACTCCATCACCGCCACGCTTGTCCCCCACACTCACTCGGTCACCGTCTTTCTGACCACCCTACATTCACTCCATCACTGTCACTCTGAGTTCGTCTCTCTCACCCAGTGAACGCAACTCTGAACCTCTCAGACTCACTTCATCACTGTCACCTTGACCCCCGCTCACTCACTCCGTCATAGCCACGCTTACATTCGCGCTCACTTCATTGCACTGTCATGCTCAAAACCGCACTCACTCCCCTGCACCATCACACTCATTGCCTCACTCAATCCCCCACTATAATGCTCACTACTGTGCCCCCTGACCAGCACACCACATGATCTCCTACCGTCACGTTCCACCTCACGCTTGGCCTATCAATGTGCCGCTTATTCCCGTGCATACCCCCCACTGTCTCGCTCACTCAACTGCACACTTCCCCACCCTCATGCCCGCTCTCCCGCACACATGCTTAGCACTAAAGTCATTCCTTTACACACTCTCCTACATTCTCACTTACTCCCCTGCACACTGCTCCACAGTCACACTCACTCTTGTGTACATGCACTCAGAGTCGCAGTCACTCACCTGCACAATCCCTCACCAATCTTTACTCTCACTACCGCAAAAGGTCTCCAGCCATCATGCTCTGTTTCCTGCACATACCCCAACCATCACGTTCACTCCCCTACACACTCCCCCATCGTCATGCTCACTTCCCTGCACACGCCTCCACCTTTCTGCTCATATTTTTGCACATTTGTCCACCTTCACTCTCTCTTCCCCACACATTCCCTACACAATGCTCACTCCCCTACCCAGTCTGCCCCCATCACCATCACTCTGCTGCACACTCCCCCAGCACAGGCCTCACTCGCCCCAACTTCCGCACAATCTACTTCACATCATATTAAGTACACTGCACTCACCCACTATCAAACTAAACCCCCACACTCTCCACACTGTCACGCGTACTACACTGTACACTGACAGAGAGTCATGTTCATTCCCACACACTCTTCCCCACCCTCACACTCTCACAACCCCACGCTCACATGCCCACAGGCCCCTACGATTACACTCCATGCACACGCCCCAACCATCATGTTCACTGCCCCACACACACCCACACCAACATGCTCATTCTCCCACAAAATCTCCCACATTCACACACACTCCCATGCAGTTTCACCCAATATCATTCTCATTTACCCCCACACTCAGTCGAACACGCACTCTCCCACCCTCACGCTCACTCTCGCACACACTCCCACACAATGAAGTCAACGCACCCATTTTCTAATCACTCCCCTGTACATGTTTACACCATCACACAAACTCCCCCACGCACTCTTCTACCATCACACTCCCTCCCTCACACGCACCACATACTTTGCACTCAGTCCCTGGCATACTCCCCCACCGTCACACACACACCACTACACACTCACCCACCATCATGTCCACTCCCCCGCACGCTCACCCACAATCACACCGAGTCACCCACACGCTCCACGGCCATCGAACTCACTCCCACACTTGATCTCCAGCCTCCCGCTCTCTTCCCCACAAACTCCCCACAGTCCTTCTCACTCCCCCACATACACCACAATGTCATACTCACTCCCCCGCATGCTCTCTCAGTGTTATTTTTATATTCACCGCACCCTGCCCCAGTGTTGCATTCACTCCACCGCGCACACCCCACCATCATGCTCACTTCTCTGTGCACACTGCCACTATCATGCTCACTCCCCATCAGGCACTACCCAGTAACTCTCACCTCCCTGCACACACCCCTACCATCACACCTACTCCTCTGCATGCTACCTCACCGTCACACACAATCTCCTACACATGCACACCTACTATCACAATCAGTGTCACAGATACTTTCCCACCGTCATGCTCACTCCCCCATCAGACTCACTCCCCTGCACACTTCCCCACCGTTACCCTAAGTCCCCTCCCACTAACACCCCTACACAACGTTCATTCCCAGGTGCATTCCCCATCGTCACACTGACTGCCCTGCACACTGCTCTGTGTTACAGCCAATCACCCACAGTCCACCACCATCACACTCTTTTTCCCGCACTCTCCCCCTCCGTCACACTCAATAACCTGCACACTTCAGCATCATCACACTCACGCCCCCACACACTTCTAAAACTTCAAACTCCCTCCCCGTGCATTTTCCCACCATCAGACCCCCGTCCTTGCACAATTTCCCACCGTCACTACCCCAAACATTCACGCACCTTCATGCTCAATCGTCATACACTTCCCACCCTGACGCTGACTCCCTGACACACTCCCCTACCGTCATTGTTACATTCCGCACACTTCCTCACCATCACGCTCACTACCCGCCCACACCAACACTGTCAGAGTCAATCCCTCACACAATCCCCCACTATCATACTCACTCCCCCTTGCTTCTCGACTGTTATGCTCACTCCCCCGCGCACCCCCACTCCCCCGCGCACCCCCCCGGCCATTACTCTCACCCATATACTCCCTCTCCATCAAACTCACTCTCCCATCATCGTGCCGCATCACCACAAATGCCGCCGACATTTCACGTATTCCCCACTGCATTATGCCACAATCACACTCACTCCCCAAACACTGTCCCATCATTTTGGTCACTCTCCATGCACACGCCCACTATCACACTCATTCACTGGCATGCACACCCACCGTCACACTCACTCCCCGCACACTCCTGCACTGGTTTGCCTACTCATCCCACACGCTAGCCCATTGTCACCCTCTCTGCCTCACATTCCCCCAATGTCATATTCACTAAGCAAGAGTCTCCACCAACGTCACACTCTCTCGCCTGCGTACTCCAATATCATCACGATCACTCCCTGCACCCTGTCCCATGGTCACAATCACTCTTTCCAACATCACATTCATTCTCAAACATGACTGCACACTGTCATTCACCTCCCCGCACATTTGCCCAGTGTCACGTTCATAATTACCCACAATCACCCTCACTGCCTTGCGCACGTCCCCACTTTCACACTCAATCCTACACACTCCCGCACTGTACACTCAATCTCACACACTCTCCCCCACCGTCACTGCCTCTTCCCTGCACATTCCCAAAACCATCATGCTCATTCCTCCTTCCTCTTCATCACTGTAATGCTCACCTCCCGCATACTTCTCCACCTTCACTCTCACTCCTCCGCACATACACCCACCATCACGCTCACTCCCTCACATATTGCCCCACCATTATCCTCACTCCCTCGCCCTCTCTGCCAATGTCATGCATGCACCCATACACTCCCCCACTGTCAATCTTACTCTGCTGCACCCACACCCATGGACAGGCACGCTCAGATGCACAAATGCCAACGCCATTTTCACTCCACCTGCCCACCCACATCGTCATGCTTACTCCCCTGCAAGCTCCCGTAACGTCAGACTCACACCCTCACATACCCCATTGCCATTGCACTTACTACCCACACGTTTGCGCACCATCTCACTCACATCCCCCAAATCCCTCCACCATCATGTTCACTCTCCCATGCACTCCCCCACTTTCATGCTCGCACCACCACACACTGCCTCACCGTGAAGCCTACTCCCCACACATATGCCCACCATCACGCTCACTCACTCACACACACTCCACCATCATGCTCATTCCCCTGAATGCTCCCCACATTCACATTCACTCCCCCACACAATCCACCACGGTCACATTCACTCCCCTCTAAACGTCCCCACCATCATACTCACTACCAGACATAAGCCCCCACCGACACGCACACTTCCTTCCACACCACCACACTGTAATGCGCAATAATCCGCACACTGTCCTACCGACACATTACTCCCCTGCACACCCCGCCCCCACTGTCCCGCTAACTCTTCCACGCATGGCCCTGCTGCCAGACCCATTCATCAGCACTCTATCCCAGTGTCATACCATCTCCCATCAAACTTGCTTCCATTACACTCATTCCCTGGAAACTCCATCACAGTCACTCTCATTCCCCTTCATACGACTGCACCATCATATTCACTTCACTACACTCTCCCCACCATCACATTCACTCCCCTACCCTCTTCTCCACTGTCACCCTCTCTTACCTGCACACGCGCAAACCATCATGTTCACACTCCTGCACACTTCCGTCAGTCAAGCTGACACTCCAACAAGCACTGTCACCGTCATGCTCACTCCCGCACTCACCAAACAACGTACTTCCTAACCCACACTCTCCCCTCAACGTTAAGCTCTCTTTCCTCCCACATGCCCACATTACCATGCTCACTCCCCCCAGGAGTTCCCCAACATTATGCTCAATCCTCGTAAACGTTATCACTATATCGCCTACCGTGCTATACACATCCCACCATCACGCTTACTCCCCTGCAAGCAGCTGCACTGTTGCACTCACTCCACCTCACACTCCCTCACCATCACTTTTATTTCCCCTTCACTCTCCTCCATTGTGACACGCTCTACCCTTCCCACGCCAACACCATATCCCTCACTCTTCTGCACACTTCCCCACCATCATGCCCCATCATCATCACACTCACTGCCCCACACACTCCCACACCAACTCAGTCCCTCCCGACACACTCAGACCGCATCACGCGCTCTCCCCCGCAAACGCCCACACTGTCATGTTCGATCCCCCTGAATATTTCCCCACCATCGCACTCCGTTTCCTGCCCACTACCCCACGGTCCCTCTCAATCTCCATGCACAGTCTCCTACCATCATCTACACTCCACATACACTCCAGCACCGTCACACCTACTCTACTGCACAGTCCACACAGTCACGCTCATCCGCCCGAATTCTCCCTCACCTTCACGCTCAATCACCCGCACTCTCCCTACCCTGAGCATTAGTCACATGACCCTCCCTGGTTAATTCTCTCGAACTGTCCTTTGATCACATTCCCACTCAGATCAATGAGTATCAACAATGGGTTCCACACAGTCTCTGCCGTGTGAAGCAGCCTGTTTTCCAACTCCTACCCTTCAGCCCCTTCCACAGCCGATGGTGCCTCCCCCAGTGTTACCTCCTTGCAACGACTAATGCTCTCACATTCATTCTATTCACGAGAAAGGACATTGTCCCAAGCCCCAGGTTGTTAAGTGAGCAACAGTCTGGCAAATCACATTCATCTTTTCTCCCCAGAATCGGCCTGAATATCCACACCCCTCTTCTGTTCCCACAGCAACGGAACGTAAAATGAGGATTCGAGAATGACAAAATTGGAGAGAGGGAGCTTGGGATGTAACGAGTGCAGAACGCAGAGAGCGCAGGAGAATGGGGAGCGGAGGACTGGGAAATAGACTGTAAATGGAAGGCGGAGTGAGAGAAGCAGAGGAACAGTGTGAGCATGGGAGGGAGATATGGAGGGAGAATGAAAAAGGCTGAGAGATGAATTGTGCATAAGGCCAGGTCTGAGTGGGGGGATGCAGAGGTGAAAGCAAGGACAGAATGACTTAAAGCCAACTGCTGACTTCAGGCCCAGTCCCTTCTATTCCTGTGGAGAAGGACTTGGGGCTGAGTCGTTCTCTCTCCAGCCCAGCTTCTTCAAAGCAAAGGCAAGCAACAATACCTTTCACTCTGCTGTTTGGCGCTTTTTAATGAACATTTTTGTTTACAAATTGAAGTGATAGAGTACAGTCAGTTGGATGTTGCCGTTTCCCATTGGCCACTACGTTGTGAGAAACATTCTAATGTGTCGATGTAACCCCACTGTGGGATAATGTTGGACAGACTAGAGCTCCCCTCAGTCTGTTAACATAGAGACAGACTGCTTCATCACTGAAACTCTGAACTGGTATGAGGAAATCCTGAATGGATTGAATAACGATTGAATTTGATTGATTGTTGAATTTAGGTAAATGGACATTTCAGCGCATTCTTCAGAAGCTGTCTGAACTAAGAACATAGAACAATACAGCGCAGTACAGGCCCTTTGGCCCTCGAATTTGCGGCGATCCAAGCCAACCTTTCTTAAACCTGTCCACTATCCTCCATATGCCTGTCCAATGCCCGCTTAAATGCCCATAAAGAGGGAGAGTCCACCACTGCTACTGGCAGGGCATTTCATGAACTCACGACTCGCTGAGTGAAGAATCTACCCCAAACATCTGTCCTATAAATACCACCCCTTAATTTAAAGCTATACCCCCTCGAAATACCTGACTCCATACGTGGAAAAATGTTCTCGTGGTCAACCCTATCAAAACCCCTAATCATCTTGTACACCTCTAATAAGTCACCTCTAAACATTCTTTGCTCCAATGAAAAAAGCCCCAAGTGCCTCAGCCTATCCTCATACGATCTTCCTCCCATTCCAGGCAACGTCCTGGTAAACTTCCTCTGCACCCGTTCCACTACCTCCACATCCTTCCTATAGTATGGCGTCCAAAACTGCACACAATACTCCAGATGCGGCCACACCAGCGTCATATACAACTGCAACATGACCTCAGGACTCCGGAACTCAATTCCTCCACCAATAAAAGCCAGAATGCATTATGCCTTCTTCACCACACTATTTACCTGTGTGGCAACTTGCAGAGATCTGTGTACATGGACACCAAGTTCCCTCTGCTCATCCACACTACCAAGTATCCGACTGTTAGCCCAGTACCCCATCTTTTTGTTACTCATACCAAAGTTAATCACCTCACACTTACTCACATTGAACTCCATTTGCCACCTTTCCGCCCAGCTCTGCAGCTTATCTATATTCCGCTGTAAACTGACACATCCTTCCTCACTGTCAACAACTCCACCAACTTTCGTATTATCTGCAAACTTGCGCACCCAACCTTCTAGCCCCTCCTCCAGGTGATTTATAAAAATGACAAACAGCAATGGTCCCAAAACAGATCCTTGCGGAACACCGCTAGTAACTGCATGCCAAGATGAACCTTTACCATCAACTACTACCCTCTATCTTCTTCCAGCCAGCCAATTCCTAATCCAAACCTCCAACTCACCCTCAATGCCATACCTCCATATTTTTTGCACTAGCCTCCCATGCGGAACCTTATCAAACGCCTTACGAAAATCCATATACACCACATCTACTGATTTACCCTCGTCCACCTACTTACTCGCCTTTTCAAAGAATTCAATAAGGTTTGTGAGGCACGACCTGCCCTTCACAAAACCATGCTGACTATCCTTGATCACATTATTCCTATCCAGATGTTCATAAATCCTATCCCTTACAATTCTCTCGAAGACTTTGCCCACAACATAAGTGAGACTCACCGGCCTGTCGTTACGAGGGTTATCCCTACTCCCCTTCTTGAACAAGGGAACCACATTTGCTATCCTCCAGTCTTCTGGCACTATTTCTGTAGACAACGAGGACATAAAAATCAAGGCCAATGGCTCTGCAATCTCCTCCCTTGCTTCCCAGAGAATCCTAGGAAAAATGCCATCAGGCCCAGTGGACTTATCTATTTTCACCCATTCCAGAATTTCCAACACCTCTTCCCTACAGACCTGAAAGCCATCCATTCTAATTAATTGTGACTCAGTATTCACGTCGGCAACAATGGCCTGTTCCTGAGTGAATACTGACGAAAAGTATTCATTCAGTGCCTCCCCGATCTCTTCAGCCTCCACACGCAACTTCCCACTATGTTCCTTGACTGGAACTAGTACTACCCTAGTCATTCTTTTATTCCTGACATACCTATAGAAAGCCTTTGGGGTTTTTCCTAATCCGACCAACTAAGAAGTTTTCATGTCCCCTCCTTGCTGCTTTTAGCTCTCTCTTCAGATCCGTCCTGGCTACCTTATAACTCTCAATCGCCCCAAATGATCCTTCACGCCTCATCTTTACATAGGCCGCCCTCTTCCTTTTAACAACGACCCTTTCCTCCCTGCCTAACAGGTACATATTTATCAAGGACACTCAATAGTTGCTCCTTGAAATGCTTCACATATCAATTTCGGCCTTGCCTTGAAGCCTACCTTTCCAAGCCACACATGCTAAGTCGTGCCTCACTGCATCATATTTTCCCTGCCTCCAGCTATAACACTTGCCCTGAAATGCATACTTATCTCTCTCCATCACGAGAGTAAAAGTCACCGAATTGTGGTCACTGTCCCCAAAGTGCTCACCTACCTCCAATTCTAACACTTGGCCTGGTTCATTACCCAGAACCAAATCCAGTATGGCCTCACCTATTGTTGGCCTGTCTACATATTGTGTCAGGAAACCTTCCTGCACACATTGGACAAACACCGACCCATCTAACTAACTCGAGCTATCGCTTTCCCCGTCAATATCAGGAAAGTGAAAGTCACCCATAACAACCACTTTCACTCTTCTCCTGAATCATCCTCGCAATCCTTTCTTCTACGTCTCTAGGACTGCTAGGAGGACTGTGGAAAACCCCTAACAGGGTGACCTCACCTTTCCTATTCCTAACCTAAGCCCAAACTACCTCAGATGGCGAGTCTTCATCCATCGTCCTTTCCAACGCTGTAATCCTATCTTTGACAAGCAATGCCACACCTTCCCCACTTTTACCCCCACCTCTGACCCTACTAAAACATTTAAACCCTGGAACGTGCAGCAGCCAATCCTATCCCTGTTCTACCCATGTCTCCGTAATAGTCATAACATCGAAATCCCAGGTACCAACCGACACTGCAAGTTCACATACCTTATTTCGTATACTTCTTGCATTGAAGTATACACACTTCAAGCCACTTTCCAGTTTAAAAGCACCCTCCTTTGAGATTGATGCCTTGTTCCTAACCTCCATACACTCCAGGTCCTGCACCCTAAAGCTACAGTCTAGTTTCCCATGCACTTGCAGAGTTAGTTTTAACCCTCACCCCCCCCCCCCGCCCCCCACAAGTGCACCAGCATACCTTCCCCCAAGGATACTGGTGCCCCTCAGGTTCAGGTGTAGACCATCCTGATTATAGAGGTACCACTTTCCCCAGAAAGAAACCCAGTTATCCAGAAAACAGAATCCCTTCCTCCTGCTCCATCCCTGTAGCCACGCATTTAACAGTTCTCTCTCCATATATTTTGATTCTCTATCACGTGGCACGGGTAACAAACCAGAGACAACAACTCTGTTTGTTCTAACTCTCGCTCTCTGAAATCCTGCCGAACATCCTCAGCCCTCTTCCTACCTATTTCGTTGGTGCCAATGTGGACCATGACTTCGGGCTGCTCCTCCTCCCCCTCCCCCTGAAGGACCCGGAAAACATGATCAGAGACGTCACGTACCCTTGCACCTGGGTCACGTACCCTTGCATATGGGAACGTACCCTTTCATTTCTTCTGCGTCACTGCACAAATCGCGGTGTTTGTGCAATAACTGAAAAGCTGGAGCATGAAGCCCAAATCCCGAAGATAACGATGGAGATGTAGAGGGGTATTCACAATTTCCTGAAACCGGACCCACATCGAATACTGCATAAATATTGACGTTAGCAGGATGAAATTGGCCGAGATCAAAAACAGTAGAATGATGGATTTAATTCGATTTCTCATTTTTGTTTCCGCCTGAGCGTCCCCATGGTGGTAGCTCAGAGTCTCCTTCGGGCACTACTCATCACTAAAATGTGTGTGGTGGTGGGACCATTGAGCAGCAGAGTCAGGAGAAACGGTAGAGCCGGGGTTACAGTGGATAATATGAATTGGATTGTGACCCTGACAAGGGAGGATTCAACACCATCTTTTGCAGCACAAAAGCCGGGGCGGTTCAACAGCCAATACCGAGTTGTGAGCATACATATCGGAAAATATTCCTTAAACAACTCAGCATAGTCACTGCTCCCAGCCCCACAACCGCTGTTTTCTCACTGCAAGATTTATTTTTCAGTTTATGGCAGCAAATTGCCACAAACCGTTCAAAGGTGAAAGTGACGGTGAACCAGACAGAACAGTCAATTGATGCATAAACCAGGACAGCGTGGTTATTACAGACGGGGATGAATGTGAAAAAATAAAACAATTCCGCAAAAACAACGGGAATCTTTCTCAGTTTCATGTCGAAGATAATGACGAGTAGGTTTGCCGCTGCCCTGGCCACCAGGTAACGTTTCACACATGGAGACAATCCACAATCTTTCTCATGCAGGATGTAGATTGTCAGTGGGTTAACTGTGAGGAAGGAAAACAAGCAGATTATCCATCAGCCTGTACGCAAATTTCCTAGTCTGACTGAGGACCCAGTGAGATTATCAAATGTGTAACTGCACATAGAGAATTATTACTGAAATCATTGGAGCTGCAATAACAAATGGGAAATTCTGAATTACTGACCAAAATGTCACAAATCACAAGAAGCCCTCCCTCCCCAAACACAGAGAGATACGTCCACAAGAACAGATGGTTCCTGAGAAATTCCCACAAACTCGATAACTCGAGAGCAGGCACAGGTCTTTTCTTTCAAGCTCATAATACGCAGGGTGAAAAAGTTGCGATCCTGAAGGATTCATTCCCAGTTCCTTGAAGACAAACGGAATTTCGAAATTACTGCCTTTTCGAAGAAGTTTTGGTCGATCCTGTGTCGTGAAGAAATGGACACACAGGGAAAACGTACTCAACCCTTTCACTGCCTGAGGGACTTCGGATCAGTGTCTCCCTCTCCTTGGAACGGAATCATTTCCCGAGGCATATGACCATTTGTGGAAATCACTGATGTCCGGCTGTTCACAAAGAATATCAGGGATAGAATGTTCGGGGAATGTCCGTTATAAAATATTGGGTAGAGAATATTCCAGGAAAACTTCCGCAGCTACTTTGGCACCATTCCCCATATTTTCCTCCGTTACATTGGTGACTGTATTGCAGTTACTTGGTGCTCCCTCGAGGAAATTGAACAGCTCATCAATTTCATAAGTATACTCTAGCCAACCTCAATTTCACCTGGACCTTCTCGGGCACCTAATCCCTTCCTAGACCTCTCCATCTCCATTTCCAGAGACCAATTAACAACGGACATTTCCTACAAGCGCACTGACCTCCATAGAGATAACAACTCCTTCTGTCCTGCCTCTTCTAAAAACGCGATTCCTGATTCACAATTGCTCAATATCCGTCCCAACAGGTCCCAGGAGGACGAATTCCACCTCAGAAAATAAACAGATAGCCTCCTTCTTCAAAGATTGCAATTTCCCTTTCCCACATGTTTGTTGATGCCATCCAGCGCATCTCCTACACTTCCTATACCTGTGCCTTCCAACCCCAGTGCTCCCAACGCAACAAGGACAGACACCCTTCACCTTTCACCCCACCAACGTCTGTATACATCGCATCATCCGTCGCCATTTACGCTAACTACAAACCGACCCCACAAATTGGAATATAGTTCCCTCCCTACCCTGATGAGAGGCCATTCCCTCCACGACTTCCTTGTCAGATTGACGCCCGCCAGCCCTCATGGCACTCCTGACACCTTCCCCTGCCACCGCAATACCTGCAAAATCTGCGCCTACACCTCCCGCCTGATATCCATCTACGGCCACAAAGGATCCTTTTGCATCCGACAGAAACTTACCTATGCCTCTGCCAATGTCATCTACAGTGTCCTTTGCACTCAATTTGGTATCCTCTACATCGGGGTTACTGGACGCCATCTTGCAGATCATTTCAGAATACGTCTCTTGGACACCCGCAGCAAACACCACCACCACCCCATGTTGAACACCTCTTCTCCGCCTCCCACTCCATCAAGGCCACTCAGGTCCTGGCTTCGTCATCGAGAAACAATAACCATCCGAAACCTTGAGGAAGACGCCTTATATTCCGCCATGGGACACTGCAACTCAACAGCGTCAATGTAGATTTCATCATTTTTCGCATTTGCTCTCCCCCTACATTATCGCAATCCGAAGCCTCCAACTCGGCACCACACCCTTGACCTGTCCTTCATTTTTCCCTTTTTCTGGTCGGCTCTCCTCTCTGACCTATCAGCTTCTACCCCATCTTCACCTGTCTATCACATTCTCAGCTACCTTGCCCTCAACTTCAACCCCTTTTCATTTGTCTCTCAGCCACCCAGCCCAGAACCCTGATCCCTAATGAAGGGCTGATGTTCAAAAAGTTGATTTCCCCACTCCTCGGATGCTGCCTGACCTGTTACATTCGAGCATTACGTTCCCAGTTAGAAAACAGTCTGACACCATCCTCCTCAAAGAATCAGGCCTGATGGGTAATGTTTCATGAAGCACTACCACCATCCCTGGGTATGTCTGTTCCACTGGCAGGACAGAACAAAATGTGATGGGGGTTCCCTGGGTTAAAGTTAGGGAAGAGGTTACCATGCAATTCCCCAACATTGATTTCAGGACCCCGGAAATCTCACGCTAACTGGTCAAAGGTGGTCAAGGAAATCGCCTGAGGATGGATATATCCTGCTCCTCTCCACCCCAGCTCTCAGAAGTAACTCAGTTCCCCTTGACTTTGAAAACAAATCAAAGGAAGCACTGCGGGTGAGACAGATATCGAACAGACCCTGGTTCTGGGACTTCATAGCCATCAGCAAGTGTGTCTCCACATGTCCACCACTGACTGAGCAGGGAGAGACATCAAATACACAGCAACCAGACTGGGGCAACTGATGGGGGAACCAATAAGAAGAAATCATTCTCACCAAACTCCTGTTTCCAGATGGCTCTGTCTCTAACAGTATCTGTTGGAGCAGCCAGCACACAGTCCTTGTGGAGGGAATATCTCAGCCACCTCATATTGAAGATCCTGCCCACTGTGTTATGTGGCATTCCCTCCTGTGAAGTAGGATATACTTCGAAAGGAACAAGCAAATGGAAGCTGGTCCACCGTGAGTCATAATGGTCTGTCAGCAGCTGCAGCACCAATGGCGTTCCCTCTATCATAATGTCAGAAGTGGACTGCTCACCGAAGGTTCCAAAATGTTCAGTAACATTCATAACTACACCTATACTGAAGCAGGCTATTCAGCCCATCAAGAATTTTAAACAGGAACAGAATGTGGCTATTCAGCTATTTCCGCATTTTGGCCAGCAATTGAAGCTCATCTTTTAATATCTAATTACTGGTCCATTAGAAATTACAAGGAACATTCATCCTTTCAAAACAGCCACACAGGAATATGGGAGGATTGAATATTGAGCCGGGCGAAGGGATACGTTAGGCATAATAGTGTCTTTATCAGTTTAACACAAATTAACGACTGCAGTGACACAGTAACCAGGACTGGGACCTCAACTATTTGCAACATTTTCGAGAATTGCAACAGATGTATTCTAATTTAGATCGTCAGAAAATTAAGTTATCAAGAGGAGGTAGAGAATCTCTATTTGGATAAGCAATGGAAAGCAACTTGGCAGCTGGAATGTAACGTGGGTATATGTGAAACTATGATATTTTCCAGCAAGAACAACAGTCTGTATAATAAATAAATGTAGGGAGATAACAGGACTTAGAGACACAGTGTGTACTGCTGGGCTCAGTCTGAACTTTTCAGTCATGTGAAGTGTTGTTCCATCTCCCTGTTGGTCTGCTCCCTAATGTTCCCAGTGGCCCCACTGCTCCCGTTACAAACTGATATTTTCAAGTGGTTGGTTGGCGGTGGGGAGTGGTGAGGGGTGCTGTTTTTGAGCTGTTGTCCAAGGGGATGGCCTTTATTCAGAAGTCTTTCATTTCCGGCTACGTGGAGCCCTGAATACGTTGGGAATAGCTGTCTGGTTCTGAATGAAGAGGCTGTGGTTGCTGCCAGGACACTGGGTATTCACCAACATGATGTACTGTTCATAGGCACACTGCAACATAAATGGACTGGAAAACCGTGAGTCCAATCACAAAATGATAATGAAAGGCATTACAGATCAGCTGAAATTGTTTGGTATATTATATGTTCAATCCATAACAGAGAAACATTAAGTCAGAAACATTAAATCCAGCACACGACGCTGTGTCGATCAAAGTCTGCTCAGTCCAACCCAGCAATCTGCCGAGTGCAGAAAACTCTGCAGACCACAGCAGTACATTGCTCAATAAACCCAAACTAGACATCTGTCCAGCACGGGGAGCTGTGCAGACCACAGCATTGCCTTGATCTGTAAACTCGGACTAGATATATGTTCATCACTGGGAGCTATGCAGAACACAGCAGTGCGTTGACCTTTATACCCTGACTAGAATGCTGGGAACGCACATGAGGCCAGGCAGGATGCGAAGAGCAAGAGAATCGACGTTTCGGAAATAAGCACTGATCAGATTTCTGATGAAGGGATTATGCTAAAAACGTTGATTCTCCTTCTCCTTGGATACTGACTGGCCTGCTGTGAATTCCCAGCAGCACACTCTCGACTCTGATTTCCAGCATCTGAATCCTCACTTTCTCATAGGTCTCTGTCGAGCACTGGGAGCTCGGGAGACCGCAACACTGCAGTGATCTATAAACCTGGAAAAAATATCTGTTCAGCGTGGGGACCGAAGCAGACCACCGCAGTGCTTAGATCTATAGACCTGGAAAATTTATCTGTCCAGCAGAAGAGATTATGCAGACCACCGCAGTGCATTTACCTACACATGCGGACTTAATATCTGTCAAACACAGGGAGCTGTGCAGACCACAGTCGTGAAATTGCATCGAAGCCACCCTGAGTGAAGCAATTTAGGAGAGGTTGAGTTTAATTTTAGCTCGTTTTCTACAACTTTGAATGTTTTTTGGATAAACTCTTCGAAAGCATAGTGAGAACAGATTGTAAAGTCGTGAAACAACCCCAATGGCAGCATACGGGCCAACAAAGGATATGTCTATCTCCTTCTGTTATCTCAAGGACAACATTGCAAGGAATCGGAGAAAACTGCTCTGGGTCTTCAAATGCATTCTTTGAAGAAGGAAACAGCGTGGAATGTCGTAAAAATGGTGGCAGGGTCATAATGCTGTAGGTTGAACGCCAATGCACCGCCCACACTTTGTGTGTTTCTTATTTGTTCTATTTTCTGGAGAGTATTTTCTTCACAATCTATTGTCTTTTTAACGTGACTGCTTTGGGAGTGGAGGAAGTGAGTCCCAGACCAAAGGATCGTGAGGGGAATCAAGGCTTCAAGATTTAAAGAACAGTGCTGCCTGGAGACATGTCCAAGTGCTGTCTGGATACTGGGCCCGGGGCAGTCTGGAGACTGCGTCTGGTACAGTTTGGAGACTGGGCCCCGTGCGGTCTTGGGACTGGGCCAAGTGTGGCCTGGCACCTTGGCCCGGTGCCGCCTGTACAATAGGCCCGATGCAGTTGGGAGACTGGTCCTGGAATGTTCTGTAGTCTGACCCAGTGTGTCCAAGAGACTGAGTCTGCTGCGGCCTGGAGACTGGGCCTGCTCCGGTCTGGAGACTTGGTCCGGTGTGCTATGGAGACTGGCCCTGGTATAGTCTGGAGTCTGGGCCCCGTGAGGCCTTGAGACTGGGCACGACGCACTCTGGAGACTGAGCCTGGTGTGGTCTGCCGACTGAACCTGGTGTGGTCGACAGTCTTGAGACTAGATATTGTATAATGTCGCCAGTAGGATTTGGTCCAGTGAAAGTCAGTAGTGGGAAGTGTTAGTTGAATTTGAGGACACGGGGAAGCACTTATTTAATACTTTTCGTCAGTATTCTCATTTGAAAAGGGCAATGTCATTGAGAATACGGAGATAAAGGCTACAGGATTATATGGGATTGATGTTGACAAAGGGGTGGTTTTCTCAATTTTGGAAGATCTGAATGTAGTTATTAACCCTGGCCCAGCGGGATTTATTCTGGGATCTCTGGAAAGCCAGGGAGGAAATTACAGAATCTTTGACTTCAAAATATATGTCATCATTGTCGACAGGAGTTGGGCCAGAATACTGGAGGATAGCAAAAGTTGTTCTCTTGTTTAAGTAGGAGTGTCGGGACAACCCTGGTAATGAAAGGGCAGTGCGCCTTACACTATTTATGTTTAATATGTTGGACAATTTTGAGAGTGATAAGATTTGTAATCACCTGGAAAGGAAAATTTGATTACAGATAGTCAACATAGTTTTGTGAAGGGTACGTCGTGCCACACTCACCTTATTGAGTTCTTTGAAAAGGTGAGAAAACGTGTGGGTGAAGGTAAAGTGGTTGGTGTGGTGTACAAGGACTTAAGTAAAGCATTTTATAAGATTCCACACAAATGGGTATTGCACAAAACACTGAGTTTTAGGATTCAAGGTGATTCAGCGGTTTAGATCAGAAATTGGCTATCTGAAAGAAGACAGAGGGTGATGGTTTGTGGGAAATGCTCATTCGGGAGGTCAGTTACCAGTGGTGTGCTGCAAGGACCTGTTTTGGGGCCACTGCGGCTTGTCGTTTTTATAAATGATCTGGATGTGGGCGAAGATGGACGGGTGAGCAAATTTGCAGGCGACACGAAGGGAGGCATGGTTGTGGATCGTTCTGACATATACATAAGATGCAGTGCTAGACTGAAAAGTGGCAATTGGAGTTTAATAGAGGCAGGTTTGATGTAGTTTAATTCGGAAGAAAGAACAACAATTCAGGTGATTGAGCTAATGGTGAATGTCTTGGCAGTTTAGATGAACAGAGAGATCTCAGTGTCCAGGTGCATACATACCTGAAAGTTGCCACTCAGGGTTATAGGGTTGTTAAGAAGGCATATGGTGTGTTGGCCTTTATTCGTAGAGGGATTGAGTTTCGGAGCCAAAAGGGCAAGGTTCAACTGAGCAAGACACTGGTAAGGCCGCACCTGGATTATTGCCTGTAGTTCTGGTCAGTGCATAATATGAACGATGTGGAAGCTTTGGACAGGTACCAGATGAGATTTACGAAAATGTTGCCTGTCATGGAAGGAAGGTCTTACGAGGAAAGGGTGAATGAGGACTTACACTTTATCCGTTGGTGAGAAGAAAGTTTAGAGGTGACTTCATCGAGACGTACAAGATAATCAGAGGGTTGGATAGAATGGACAGTGAGAGGCTTTATCCTCGGATGGTGAAGGCTACCACGAGGAGGCCAAGCTTTACATTGAGGGGTCAGAGACATAGGATTGATATGAGATGTAGTTTCTAAACTCATAGTGCATTAGGGGCCAGGAATGACCTGCCTGCAACAGTCGTCGAGTCGCCGACATTAAGCACATTCAAATGGGCCATGGATAGACATATGGATAATAATGGAACGATGTGGTATAAATGTGAATCAGATTATATTCACCGTTCGATGGGATTGAGTGCCGAAGGGCATTTGCTGCGCTGTAACTCTCTATGTTATATGATTGTTGGCCCAGTGCAGCCAGGAGACGAGTCATGGTGCGGTCTGGAGACTGGGCGTGGTGCAGTCTGGAGACTGGGCCTGGTGCGGTCTGGAGACTGAGCCCAGTGCTGTCTGGATATTTGTTGCTGGCACAAACTGGGTTGTAATTCGAGTCAGTTCTTTCTTTCATTTTTTTTTCTTCTGCTGGACTTTCGTTGATTATTCTTTCAATTATTAGAGAATACTGAAGAATCTACACTGAGATTTCTTGTACTTGTGATGGCGCGTAAGTGAAGTCATTGGCAACTTTCCGCTGCAAACATTAAAGTTCACGTGGCAATGAAGCCAATTCAATTCAAATGTGAGAGAGTCACTGTACTTGATGCCCCTTTCAAACAAACCTGCTGCGTGTGCCTTGAAATGGAGCATCTGGAGAGAATTTTATTACTTTACTTTAATCATAAGAGGGAGAGACAGACAGTGAGAGAGTGAGGGGGAACATTTTGATTCCCATTTCAATGGATTTGCTACCAAAGAGCAGAAAGCCAAATGCTCAGAGACGCAGCTGCAGGGATATATACATCAGTAGACTGAAGTACACATGCAAGCGCACACGTGTACACACACACTCTCTCTCTCTCACACACACACACACACACACACACACACACACACACAGAGACACACAGACACACACACACACTCACACAGACCCATGGAGATATTCAGCCCTTCATGTCTGTCTTGACATTCCGTGGCTGATCTGATCATGGCCGCACCTTTTATTCCTCCTGGAAAATAAGGCGGGGCAATTAGATGTCATGTGAGAATAAGGGCATTCTGGGACCTGTGAACATAATTCTGTCAACGCAAGTTTACATTATAATTTGGGACAAGACTGTTTCTGATGTGAAATTGGGCAAAAACGTTCAAAAGCAAATTGGGGGAAGCTGTTGAAGGTGAAAGGACGTCAGGAAAGTTGGAGTCATTCAAAAGCGAGATAGTGAGATTTCAGGAATTACATGTTCCGTCAGTGTGAAGGGCACTGCTAACCGAAGTAGGGCACAGGATATGTCAGGGGATGTTGAGGCTTTGGACAACGAAAAAAGGAGTCATACGTCAGGTTCAGGCGAGTGGTATCAAAGGAATCCCTTGAGCATACTGAGTGTAGGACAACACTTACCAGGGAAATCACGAGGGCAAAAAGTGTGCATGAGGTGGCTTTGGCTGATAAGGTTAAGGAGATTTGAAAGAGATTCTATAAATATATTAACGACAAAGGAGAAAGTCGAGAGTCATTAGGACGCAATAAAAAACAATCAGCCATCTAATGATTGGCTCCACAGGAGATGAATGAGGTTATTAGGTCTATTGTCAAATGTACTCACGTGAGGACACTGACAAGTTTACATCTCGCCACAATCTTAGATACAAAGCTTCCACACTCCCCACCTCCAAGAAACAAAATCTTGGTAGAAATCAGAAAAATGAAGAGAATAAAATTAAATGTAAAACATTACGACTGCTCCTGTAGTCGTGGAAAAACAGAAAATCAGTTTATTGTTCAACAACAGAGTCCATAAGTGCCTGGCCATGCTGGGTTCACACTGTACATAAGGAATCGACCTCCCCCTCCCCGCTGCCTTATCGCCTGTTTCTGCTCTAAGGGTGAGGTCCCACACAAAGACTTCACCTCGGTATTTACTCTAGAGCAAAATGCAGAAGAGAGGAAAGTCAGGGAAATAAAAATAAGTGATATTTGAAACGAGACCAAATTACAGAAGCGGAAGAGCTGACGTTCTTAAAATGCAGAACCGTAGAAAAAAACCCGGGACATGTTCAAATGTATGCCGGAATCATTGCAGGATATTGGGGAAGACACTGTGCTTGCACGGGCTGAGATGTTTGTGTCATTCCTTCGAGTTCTGGTGAAGGTTACTGGATCATTCATTCCGATTTCTCTGCACAGATGTTGCCAGACCTGTTGAACATTCCTAGCACCTTCTGTCCTTGTTTCTGACTTACAGAATCTACAGTCCTTTCAATTTTTTTTTGTATCATTGACAGCCACGGGTGAGGTGCTGAAGGATTTGAAGACAGCTAATGTGACAACATTATTTTTAAAAAGTTTGCCAGGAACTACAGACCAGTGACTCTGACGTCAGAGATGGCAAAATGCTTATAGGAGCTTCTGGGAGGCAAGATTTACATGCATTGGGAAAAACAAGGACTGATTAGAGATGGTCAGCATGGCTTTTTGTGTGGGAGAACTGGTCTCAAAAATTAGTTTACATTTTTTGAAGAGGTGACCAAGAAGATAGATGAATGGCAATCAGCATACATTGTCTACGTGGATATTAGCAAGCCCCAACATTTGGGAGAGCTAGCCAATTAGATACAACATTGCTTGAACAGGAGGAGGCAGAGGGTGCTGGGAGAGATTTGTTGTTTCTCCTCGTTGCCTGTGACCAGCGGTGTGCCACAAGGAGCTCCTTTTCATTGTTTTTCTAAACGATTTAGATGGGAACGTCGGAACCTTGGAAAGTAAGTTTGACAATGAAACCCCCAAAATTATTTGTTATAGTGGGCAGTGAAGAAGGTCCCGCAAACGAACAGTGCCTTAGTGATTAATACTGTTGCCTCACACACCAGGAAAAGCTTCGAAACCAGCCTCGGGGAACTGCCTGTGTGGAGTTTGCACGTTCTCCCTGTGCCTGCGTGGGTTTCCTCCGGGTGCTCCGGGTTTCCTCCCACAATCCAAAGATGTGCCAAATGAATTGGCCATGCCGAATTGCCCATAAGTTAGTGCATTAGTCAGAGGGAAATGTGTCGGGGTGGGTTAATCGTCGGAGAGTCGGTGTGGACTTGTTAGGCAGAAGGGCCAGTTTCCACACAGTAGGTCATCTAACCTTGATCCAATGGGCCGAGGAATGGCAGATGGAGCTTCTTTCTGTTTAATGTGAAATGCTGCATTTTTTTAGACAAACCAGCGCAGGATTTACACATTTAACGTTTGGGCCCTGGGCAGTTTTGTTCAACAGAGAAACCAAGGTTGCAGGTATATAGTTCTTTGAAAGTGGAGTCGCAGGTAGACAGGGTACGGACGAGGGTATTGTGCAAGCTTATCATAAACTAAAACACCATTGTGCATAGGATTTGGGATATCATGTTGAGGCTGTTCAAGAGAATGGTAAGGACGCATTTGGTGCACTGAGAGCAATTCTTGTCGCCCTTCTATGGGAAGGATGTTATAAACTGGAACGGGGACAAAATATATTAAATGATGTGGCGGAAACGGGAGGTTTTCAGCTATATGGCAAGTCTGTGATTTTGCTCCCTTTGCGTAGGAGGATGTGAGGTGACCCTACTGAGGTTTATTAAATCATGAGGAGCACAGAGAGGATGCACGGCCAAGGTCTTTTTTCCCACAGTAAGTGTGTCTGAAACCAGAGAGGATAGGTTTAAGGTGAGAGGAAAGAGATTTAAAAGGGATCTAAGGGGCTGTTGTTTCTCACAGAGGGTGGTGTATATATATATATATATATATTTCTATATATATATGTGTATGTGTCGCCAGCTGTCAGAGGAACTGGTATTGCTGAGTACGATTACAACATTTGAAAGACAATTGGATGGGTACATGTATAAAAAAGAATTGGAGGAGTACGTGCCAAAAGCAGAAAATGGAACTAGTTCAGTTTAGGAAACATGGTACATAGAATTCTGATGCTGATGTGGTGCTACAGACCACGGCAGCAGCAGAAGCATAATTATATTCAACCACAATCTGCAACTTTTTCTGCTGGGGATCATCCCTCAGTCTGTCATTACTACCAAACCAGTCTATGGTTCGGTGATGAGTGTATTTGTACATTCGAGACAGAACCATGTGTACCGAAACCAGATGGCAAACTATTAAAACTACCACACTTACTGTTTATATTGCAAACTGTTGGAATAACATCTGACAGAGAGGGCGAAATAACCCCAAGACAAGAGCCCAATAGTCCGGCCACATCCAGTCATAAGTGGTGATGGACGGTTAAACAACTCGCTGGATGAGATGGCTCACAAATATCCCTAACCTAAATAATGGAACAGCCTTGTAGCTCTGTGCAAAAGACAAGGATGAAGACAAGACTGCACAGAAAGATCAGGAAATGAGTGAGCCATTCAACACATTATACATCCCCCATTCCAGTTCATGGCTGAACATCTCCCTCATGCATTTAATCCCGAAAATGTATGCATCCCGAAATGTTATTGGAAAAATATTAAATAACATCTTCAGCAGTTCCTTCGATCCATCGTTTTGAAATGATGTCTGATCATTTATGTTCAAACCATGGTCCTGCGCTATCACTTCCCATTTAGTGTCTATGCATTTTCAGTGCGTTTGCTCTCACAGGCTTGAGTGGGAGAGAATTCCCAAAGTTCAACAGTCTCTGGGTGGAGACATTTATTCTCGTCTCAATGCAGAATGGCCTGGCTGTACCTCATAATGTGGCCTCTTGTTTCAGACGTCCCAGCCAGGGGAATTATCATCCTTGCTTCGAATCTGTCTCACCGTCTCAGGTTTATATTATTTACTCATCCACTCATTTTCCTAAACCCTTTGGAATACAGGCTTAGTCCACATAAATTAAGTCCCCACAACATGCCTGATATCCCAGAGATCCTTCACTGCACTCCCTGAAGATCGGTGTTTTCCTTTATTAGGTACAGAAATCAAAACTGCACATAATGTTCACAATGTTAGACATGCATTCTCACCAAATTGCAGCTGGAGTAAGACACCCTTACTCCTGTATTCGAATTCCCTTGAAATGACGGTCAACGCACAATTTATCTACCTAAATGTTGCTTTCAGTGACGAGTGTACAAGAAGATCCAGATTATTTCCAATCTTGCAGCTAACCACTTTGTGGGTATATGTACACTAGTCACTGTGTCAATGTCATTCCCAGTAGTGATCTCTGGCGCCAGAACGCAGAGCTGTGCATGTACCTCCAACGTCTGTGCAGATGAAAACAAGAAAATCCGCAGAATTCCCTTGAAAATAATATTTTTAACCAATCCCTTTTCAAATGGCAGGCTACTGTTCTATCATTCCCACCAAAGTACACAACATCACATTTACACATATTGGTATTCATGTGCCATGTGCTTGTCCATTCACTCAACTTGTCTCAGTCACCTTGGAGCACTTTGATATCCTCCTTACCCACCCATCGTCAGATAGCTTTTCGTGCTGTCAGCAGGCTTGGAAATATTGCATTTGGGTCCAGAACCAGATGTTTGCAATGTATTGGGAAAACCTGAGGCCCAAGCCCCAATTCCTGTCACACACCACGATACGTCCCGTCCCAAAAAAAGTGTTCTCACACTTAGGGATCAGTGCAGAAGCCCCCTCTGGACTTCCTAGTTTCCTGCCCTTCATTGAGTCCTCCCCTGTCTGCGTTTTTACTTCTGAGGTATATCACCTCATATTTATCAGTGTTACAGTTCATCTGTCATTGACCTGGCCATTCCATCTACATGTTCCTATTACATAAGACCTTCCTCCTCACTATCAAACAAACACTTAGTAACCACATTCCCTCACAACCCTCAACATTCACATCTCCATTATTTTCGAGCACACCAAATAGTAAGTGACACAGCACTGATCCTTGCGTTACACATCTGCAGTCACACAAACAGCCTTCTGCCACCACCCTCCTTCTCCTTCCACTGAGGTAGTTTTGGATATAACTTGCCAAGTTAACCTTGATACCTTCAGATTTTAATTAATTTGTCAGTTTCCCATGTGGGGCTTTGTGAATGGACTTGGTGGGAAAACCATTTGAAAAAACACCTTGAAAAATTCCAATAAAATTCATTAGGCGTGACTTCCCTCCGATAAAGCCAAAGTGACTGTCCTGGATGAAACATTGCCTCTCAAATGGAAATCAATTTTATCCTTCTTTATATTCTCCATTAGCTTCCCTAAAAGTAAACCGATTCTCACTGATCTATAGTGCCCTGGTCCTTCTGCACCACCCTTCCAATACAGTGTAACCGGATAAAATGCATCCGGATCATTTGTACAATTTTTAGATCAGGTAAAACCATCAATCCCCGATCACATCTTATATCAATTTGCTCAAGAGCTTCCCAGTCCATCTTCTCAAATTCTGTACATGCCTCCTCCTTCATCCCCAGATTGTTCTCATGGTTTCTAATCGGTTCTAACTGTTCGCTTATAGGAGTGGGAACACTGTTAACTTCAAACACATGAAGCACGTATAAAAGATAATTAACAAAATTAACATTTGCTGTGTAATCCGAAAGAGATTACTTTGCTAGATTTAACACTTTGCTGAAATTTTTAATCGACAGCCTAATTTTGCTGGATTCTGTAAGTAAACTGCTCGCCCTGACAAGTCTTGCAAAACTGTCAGATTCAGCAATAGTCAGGGAAAACATAAACTTCATACAAACAACCGAATGTTCCCAGTTCTTGTCCTTGATAATAGTAAGCGAAATGTAGTACAAAATGAATATGTGAAAGTTGTGCAGTCCCTCACATACGGCATCTTGCCAAATGTATTGAAACTCTGCAGAAGTTCAATAAAGCTTTCTCTTTGCTCTTGCTGGCATTTGAGTCGAGTCGATTTAATTTCCACGACTGCAAACTTTGGGGTTCGTCCGGAACCCCGCGACCGGGTAAGAATCTGAGTATTCCCAGTAGGTGTAGGCGCCAGTGCGTTGAAGGACTTTCGCTTCATCTCGAATGTTGCGTGAGAGGACTGGGAATCTGTGGATCGCCCCACAGTCAGGATTTCAATCGAATAGGGCCAGGGTACGAGTTTTAACTTAAATAATCCTACATAGAGAATCATTCTCAGAGAATAAATAAAGCAGGAAGAGTTTCCAGCGAACGTTCGCTCGGTATTTGTGTAAAACACAAGGGATGTGATTGCTGACTCTACAGTGCTTTAGAGACAGCAAGTTTAATGGTAGTTTGAGATTTGGAACAGCCACTGCCTGAGTTAGACTCGCCAAAGACGTACCGGACATGTCGCTTCTTGGTTTGGGAAATCCAAGGCATTGAGGCAGATGTGCCCAATTCGAGAAGGCACCTCCAGAAGTGAAAGCAAGTCAAAAAGGAAAAGATAACAGTACAGAGACAGAGAGAGAGAGACAGCTGGACACTTTTCCAGTGAATTGAAATGGGCTCCAGCAAAAAGAAACAAAAAGAGGGTCCAGAGAGGACTTGGAATGGTCAACCAAAAGTACAGAACATGTTAAGTAATTACGGCCCAGAGTCTGTAAAGCAGATAGAATTGTGGATTAAGGAACGCGGTTTTTCGGAGGATGAGAGTTTTAGTTGAAGGCAGTTGGAAGTATTAAAGTCACGGTTGGAAGTGAGCGAGAAGAAGAAACGGAAAGGAAGAATAAAATCTGTGAACTGGAGTGCTTATAATATATGGAAGGCTGAGGATGATATCAGGGAAAGTAAATATCAAGTAAAAGATAGTTCAGATACACGTATAAACACGAGCACACATGCAGACGTGTGTGGAAAACAACCTTATGAAGCTGTACAGTGTCTTAATTCTGTTCCAGATCCTGACCATGATGACTGCCCCGCGAGACATACAGCCCCCCTACAAGATCCACCTGTCGAAGGTTCCAAGTCAGCGGCCGCCGTCTTAGGGTCTGCTGGATCACCAATAGCCTATCGTACCTGCAACCAATTGAAGCAAGAAGCCGAAAATGAGGACGGCCACTCCAAGACTGATAGACATCCAGGGCCTGCTCACGATCAGTCCACGACGGGTGACAAGTCAGACAGCGAGAGTTCTGACGTGCGATCATCTAAGCAGCACCAATGGTTGAGGTTGAAGATCCAGAAGGGCGCCCAGTGCTGGTCCACCGATCATTGACCATGAAGTATTTGGAAACTGCCTATGGGCAGTTGCCTGACCCATGCGAGGTTGGAGCTAATAGGTTTGCTGAAAATGTAACAAAGTTCTGTGTCGAGACATCTCCTGGGACAGACACTGGTGCCGATGTCAACAAAATCAAGTATAAATGGTCAGCCGTAAGCGTCCATGCCAGATCAACCAACCCACAACTGTAAGAGAACAGAGACTTTCATGCTTTTGGTCCATGCTGGAAGCCGCCTGTAGGGAGGCAGTCTCAGTGCGAATGGATATGACCAAAATTGCAACGCGTAAACAACAAGAAGGTGAGACAGTGTCCCAGTACCTTACCCGCCTCAGTGAAGTCCATAACGCCCATGGTGGACGGAGACCATCCGAGGACATGACGGCAGCAGAAATCGCACCTTATGAAGCACACCTGAGGAACAGCTTCATCAATGGAAAGAAGGACGAAATAGTCAAAAAGGTAAAAGACACATGTATTACCTGCGACACTGGAAAGCTAACTTTGGTAGAACAACATGCGATATATGCTGAATTAAATGCTGGCCCAAGGGAAGGAGAAGCATAAACTAAAGATGGAAAAAAAAGCACATAAACCTCAGCTTACTATGATGCAAATGGTCAGCTGTTGGAGGGAGGTGTTGCATGGAGAGAGGCAGGTGTGGAGGTGGTGGAAGAGGAAGACAAAGGGGTCATGGAAGAGGCGCTGGCAAAGGTTGATCTGGCGGGTACTTTGTTTGCGGGGGAATGGACCACTGGGCGAGACAGTGTCCATCCAGACAATCCCAATCGGCCCTGGAGGTTGGACAAAAGGGTGACTGACAGGGGAATGCTGAGGTGGAGGTGGGCATCCCACAAGGTACAGGGAAGCTTCTTTCCCTTATGCTTGGCAACGAAGGATCGCTTATGCTTATCTCTTCTTCAAAACTTACGGGCATTGAAATAAGTCCCAAAGGCCATATTGAGCACTGAGATTTCGAAGTGTGGACCTATATGTTCAATATAATTATGATGCATATCAGTCGATGCCTACCTCAATGTTATATGTGGAAGTTACATCAGTTACCGTTTTGGTAGATACAGAGGCAACATATTCAGTCCTTAAATTAATCCAGTTCAGAGAAATGACGGAAATAAAGATGAGTGGAAGGCTCCTGAACATAATGGGTGCATCAGAAGTCGTGATATGAGAGAGATTTTCGTCACCCCAAATTTGTGAACCGAGTTCTGGGGAAGCATTTCAACGCTCATTTTTGTAATTGAATTCTGTCCTTTAAATTTGATGGCTCCAGATCTCATAGTCAGTCTGGGGTTGGATTTGCTCAGTACCCCGAGTGTTTGCACGTAATCCAAGGGGAATATTCTCCCGTGCAGGCTGTAAAATACGACCCACGACCCCTGATGTATGTCTATGAGTGATGATTGAGCCAAAGATCGATACGTTCAGTGAATGCTTAACTCGCCCTGGAAATAAGTAACCATGTTAATCCTACTAACACCGATTATCTTGTTGGAGACACGCTGCACAGCACAGAAACACCGCGATGGCCCTGACGAATCATATTGAAAGGATTGGTTCAGGAGATTCGTTAAACCAGATCATTTGTTATTGTGCGAAATTTATTGGAATGAACACAGAATTGCCGTCAGTGTGAACTTATCGAAAGTATCTAAAACGGCAAGCAGACACTTCCTTTTTGATGTTTAAGGCACTTTTTCCTCACGTGTTACTGGCGAAGGCGTCCAGAAGGAATTGGGACCATGGGTGCTAAAGGCACAAAGTTTGGGTCGTCAGCGACGATGTGAGTATCTGGTTCAATGCAGATATGCGGACACATAGGAAGAAACTAAATTGTCTAACTCTGGCAGATCAGACAGTCCAGATAACCCCCGCTAGTCCTGAAGAGTGTAGGAGGGTAGACTGGCGTTTTCCGAAGACAGAAGTCTCGGATCCATGATTAAAACGTCTTCGACTGAGTTGTGGGCAAAAGGGAACCATGGTGTGGGACTCATACGAAGCTGTGAACCCCTAAGAATAACACCGAAGTCTGAGTATCATCCTTGCAGAGCACAATAACCGTTAAAACCCGAGGCCATAGAAAAAAAAAATACTCCAGTCTTTGAATCCCTCCTAAAGGCTGGAGTGATAATCCCCTGTGAAAACTCACTGGTGATAACCCCCATTTTTCCGGTCAAAAGGCAAACATTCCAGTTGAACCGGAGGAATGGAGGTTTGTTCAAGACCTGCAGGCTGTCAATAACGCTGTTGTTCCACGAGCCCCAAATGTTCCCAACCCCTATGTAATAGTAACTCAAGTTACATAGGACTCTGGTTCTGTTCTCTGTTGTGGATTTAGCAATGCCTTCTTTCGTATACCGGTTCACACAGATAGTCAATTCTGGTTCGCTTTTTTATTCAAAGGGAAATCATATAGCTTCACACGACTTTATCAAGGTTACTATGAGTCCCCCACCATATATAATGAGGCTTTACGCAGGAGTCTGGAGACTGTCGTTTTTACCCCGGGGTCAGCACTTCTGCAGTATAATAGCAGCACTGACAGAGGAACAATGTGAGATGGATACATTTACATTGTTCTGCCATCTAGCGAGGGAAGGGCAGAAAGCTAGTCTTGCAAAGCTACAATTTGTGCAAAACACTTTGGTCACTTCATATCTGAACAAGGGAAGGCCATTGATCAAGACAGAGTTCAAGCCATCCGGCAAATTCCAAAGTCTCACACGAAGAAAAACGTGCTATCCTTTTTGGGCATGTGCTCCTACTGTAGAATGTTTATTCCACATTCTGCACCCCTGGGGCGCCCCTAAGTGACATAGCCGATAAGAAAGGTTTTCAGAGCCTGGGTCCGTTACAATGGACCCCAGAAACCGAGAGTGCATTTGTTGAATTAAAAAAGGCGCTCCAAACTGCACCGACACCGGGGATTCCGAATCCAAACAAGCCTTTTTTGCAAACTGCAGATGAGAAGCGTGGCTGCATGACATCTGCGCTGTTACACGATCATAGGGGAAAAGTGAGACTGGTAGGTTTTTTTTCGGCTAAGCTGGACCCCGTAGCAGCAAAATTGCCTGAATGCCTGCGAGCCATGACTGCAGCTGAAAAGGCTGTTGTGGCGTCCAGGGACATAGTCAGTCTGGTGAACCAACCCTATTGGTCCCACATGCATTATCCTTATTGCTTTCCGAGCAAAAGACTGCACATATGTCGGAAGCACATTGGCTCAGACACTATACTGCGTTATTGGAGATGCCGAACATTACAATAAAGAGGTGTGACATCCTTATCCCCTGCTAGCCTTTTGTTTTGCTCTTTCTTGCATTTGAGAAATGTCGAATTAATTTCAACGACACACGTTCAACAAATCACCATCTCCTTCTGCATCACGAAGTTGGATCAAGAACCTGATGGAACAGCAACATGGCATTTGAGAGAGGTTTAACAAGGAATGGATCATGTGAAGTACAGACTCTGCTAGGTTATTAACCCCAGATCTACCTGTTTATTGAATAGGAACTTCAATAAAATAAGCCACAGCGTCACGTTAACCTAGGAGACAGGGATGAGCAGATTGATCCAATACCTCTTAAAGCTTACAAGAATGACAATGGTCTTGTTTTAGGGCTCAGCAATGGAAAGCAATGACACATCAAATTCGGGAATCCGTTTCAATTCTCGAACCTGGAGCACAGGAACAGCAGTAGGAGATTATTCGAAATTGTTACAGCAGATGTAGGAGGAGGATGTTTCTTGTCTGGATCCTAATATAGAGTTTCAGGAATAGGCCAAACAGCACCTCCATACTCCAACACAGGATCCATAATAGACCATGCAACACCTAACTCGTGTTACACACAACAGGATGAATCAATTCAGCCTTCTAAATGCTGCAGCACAAGAACTGGAAGAGGCCACAAAGTTACTGGAACTTTTCACACTAGGTTATGGATATTCAGCCGATTGAGTCAATTGCACAAGAATTACAGACGAACATGAAACCGTTTGGGATGGTTTCTTATTTGAACAAGGTGGGCAATTCATCCACATTTATGTTCTTTGGGAATAGGAGAAGACCAATCACACCCTCGTTACGATTTCAGGGCTATAGGAGGAGACTGTTCCTTTTCTCCAGCCTCTTATGAAGAAACACGAGGAGACACGTCAGCCACTTGAAATGGTGCACTGCTGCAGCAAGTTTCCATATGTCCCCAGTCCTCTTCTGAAGACAAGGCAGAAGGCATTCACGTCTTGAGTGGCTTGGTCAGGAACAGGAGCAGGATATTAGGCCTTTTTAACATCAGGACGACATTCAACGTATCAAGACTATAATGTAGGAACACCAAGAAGCCCATTTAGCACTCGCGTGTGTAAAGTAGGAACAGAATGAGACCAGTACACCACTCGTGCCTTTTTCACGGCAATTCGAGCTGAGCTTTTTGCTGTCTTGTGCCTGTTACACAGGAATTGAAAGGAAATGTGGAGACTATAGAAAGGGAAGAACTTCGAATACATTCGGAAGCCAAACACCCAAGTTCAGGGAACGATACAGAGGGACAGAAACATTCACGTTAAAGACAGAAAGAGAAAGTTAAGACAGAAACAGAACATGTTGAAATATGGGGGAAAGCACAGGGGAGTACGTCTAATCGGAAGAGTGAGACCTTGATAGATGCAATCACAAGAAAGACACCATTGAATAAAGGCAATGCCTGATCAGCTGAAACAATTTGTTACATTATATTCTAAATCTGTCTCACAGAAAAAACACAGACGGTCTTAACTCAGATATGTTGTTTGCTCACAAAGGAGAGCGGTGACGACTATGCTCCTGTAATTCTCAGTAAGCTAGACAATCTGCCCAGCATGGGGAATATTGAAAATCTGGGACAGGATATTGTTTGCAATAGATATCTCTTCAGCATTGGAAGGTTTGTATTCCGTACTTTAAATGACTGTGAATGGGGCTCCCAAAAATTATGTTTCTGTATCTCCATGCATCAACTTGATGCAAGGTTTTTTTCATGTGCATTCGTGCGTGTATGACAGAGGCAATGATAAATGTGAAAATCATTGTCTGAGAGAGAACACATATGGAGAAAATTAGTTTAAATATGAACAACTGGCAGGGGTTGGGATGATGGACAGAGAGGGACTGAGAAACAGTTCATGGACAGATGTGCGTATACGCTTGAGAGTATTAAAGTAAAGGCATTGCCAGATCCAGTAACAACATCAGTGCGCAAAGGAATGACAGGATGATTGGGAATTTCTTAAGGGTACAGATAAGAGCCATATGGAATCGACGCAGATTAGCTTCTGCAGAATTGAAGCTGAGAGTTTTAGCAGCAGATTATTGGCTTCATTAAGACTGTCTGCCACAGCGCAAAGTTCAAACAGCAGATGGGATGAGCCATAGAAGTATATCCTACAGGTATCAGTAATTATAATGAGGAGTGGGCAGGTTATGGTGCAGGAATGAAATCAGGGCCAAAGGGATCACTACTGTTGTCATTTACCTGTTTCAGCCTCAGATATTGGTCAGGGATGTGATGGAGTCAAAGGAAGGAAATTGAGTTTGCAATCAGAATGGAAAACAGTGCTCTATGCTCCTAATATTTAAATATCAATGGCAGTGATACAATGAAACGTGGTTCACTACTGAAATTGAGTAGGTCAACATACAGACCCATGAATAACACTGCACGAAGCAATGAAGTAGATAGTGAATTATCAAGTTCACTGATGCAGTTAGTAGTGGTTTGTAAAGTGAATATCTGAATTCAGAGTCTGAGCAGCAACAATAGGAGCGGCAAGGATGGTAGTGTCAATGAAAAGAACAGTGTTACAGTCAAACATGGTTTATAGAATAAATGACTGAACTGTGAAGCTGACCAGAGACACCAAAGAAAGCTCGGACTGCATAATCAAAATATTGACTAATATTCGATCCAACATGATAATTATTTTCGATCATAATTTGTAGAAGGAAGCCAAACATCCCAGACTAAACTTCTGTCCATTGTTGGAACATTCTGTCTAATGTTCTCAGACTCTGATCAATTGATGGAACATCCGAGTCGAACGTTCTCAGATTCTGATCTCTCCACCTCCTCTCTGTGGTACTGTTGATCCCTGTTAGTACTGTTGCTGATTATGTGGAGATTGACATTATTCACAGTCACCAAAGGAAGAGGTGAAATTTACAACTCCCTTACATCACTTTACGTATCACAATAAAAGGAACAACTTCCTCGATCTGGATGGAATGGATGAGGTTGGCTGACCGTAAACTTTCGATATTTTAAATCTCTTCTACCTGGATGTCGGAGCACTGTCAGAACACTGCAGGAATGTACATGACAGAGATAAAATAACAGAGCACCTGCACAAAATGTCTGGTGGGCATTTTCTCGAGACCACAAAATCGGGTAACAAGATTTCCTGCCCATTGCCTTTTGTCATTTCACTCCTACTGTTAAGTGCCCTTTTACAAATCATTCCAAAACCTCGATAAATCATCCAAAACATTTCAACTGCTCATTAGGAACAGAAGGAAGTAATTCTGTCCCCATGTGCCATATTCAGAAGGATAGGAGAAGACCATCAGCATCTCTTGCCTGTTATACCAGGGTAATTCAGCCTCTCGAGTCTGTTATAGAGGGAGAAAAGGAGGCCATTCAGCCCATTGACCCTGTCACAGAGGAACAGGAGGAAGCCATTCTACTTCTTTATTCTGTTATGCAGCAAATATTAGTTTTTAAATACTTATGGAGAAATTAGTTATGACATAAAGCTTAAAGTTTGAGTAAGGACAACCTTGTACGTTTTAGGCTGGTTCTTTGAAAAGCTGCTTGAGAGAAGCTATTGGCATGAAAGTGGGATGCCTTCACAAATGAGATTAAAGAGTCTAGCGATAGTATATTTCTTTTCATGAGGAGGGTCAGGATGGTCGCTGGAGAGAACGCTGGATGACTAAAAGAAAGGAGGTTCTGGTCAACAAAAAGAAAGACGCATATGATAGGTGTCAGTATCAAAGACCAACTGAATCCATCGAGGGGTGCAAGGACAGAAGGATAATACTCAAGATGGAAATCAGGAGTGAAACGTGGAGACATTATATAATTTTGGAAAATAGGGTAAGCAATGATCCAAAGAGTTTCTGCAAACATATTAAGATCAAACGAGTAATTGGGAGAGAATAGGCCCTCTTAAAGTTCAGCAAGGCGACCAACATGTGGAACCACAGGATTTGGGGCAGCACTAAATAAATATTTCGCGTTCGTATGTACTGTAGAGAAGGATACGTGATGCAGGTAACTTGAGGAAATGAACAATGATATTTTGGCAGGTTTTCCTATGTCAGAAGATGAGGAGCTGTCCGTCTTAAAATGCATTAAAGTGAATGACTCCCTGTGTTTAATTTTTTCCTTTTTTTGCAGGGATTTTCCATCGTGTCATAACAGAGTCAAGTTTCGTGAATGTGCTTTATTTTTGATGCTACTGAAATACCTCCACAGAGGCCGGCATCCCAACACCAGAGAGAGTGCTTGACACTGATCCAGCTCCCTCAGAAGCAGCTGTCAAGGTGACAGAACCACTGCCACTCCTGTTTTTTTGTGTATGTGCAGGTGTGAGACAGTAAAAGTCACAAGGAGTACAAATCTTTATTCCATTTCCACGACCAGGAATAAAAGGAACACCCAAGTGGCCAGTGACCAGCAGTGCCCTTCACACCAAATGGGAGGTCAGTGGTTAAATCAAAATAGAGTTGGAACTCCCTGTCTTAAAAGCGACTCCTGGATTGGCACATTGAAATTAGTATAATGAAGGGCATACAGGTGAGTTTGGTTTTAGAGAAGCATGAAAGACCTGCACAATATCGAGGGCTAAATGGCCTGCACTGTTCGATGTTCTCTGACCTGATCAGGTGTTTCTCAGAATTCATTGGGAAGCTCGGAAACTAATTGTTCACCCTCTCGCTGAGATGCTTGCATCATGGACAGTCACAGGTAAGCTGCCAGAAGACGGCAGGGTGGCTGATATTGTGCGCTTTTTAAAGAACAACTGGGAAGGAAAAGCCAGGAACTGTAAACTGGTCTGCCAGATGTCATTGGTTAGTAACTTGCTTCAGGGATATCTGAGAGACTTTTTTTTGGAAAGGCAAGGACTGAGCAAGACAATATGGCTTTTTGTGCGGGAAATCATATTTCACAAATTTGATTTTGTTTTTTGAAGATGTGACGAAGTAGACTGGTGAAGGGGCGGAAGTATGGGTAGTCCATATGGTCTCCGGTCAGGTGTTGAAAAAGATTCCTAGCGGTAAACTGGATAGCACTTGTTAGATCACATGAAATACGTGGAGAGTTGGATGTAATTGACCCGAAGATAAGATATGAAGGAAGTGGTTGTGGTCAGTTTTTGTTTTGCACTGGAGGCCTGTTTCTACCTGAGTGCCATAAGGATCTAATGGATTTTGTAATGAACATAAATGATTTGGATGTGAATAATGTAGGAATGCTTCGTGGCTTTACAGGTAACATCTATGTTGGTGATTTAGTGAACAGTGCAGAGGGTTAATTCAGAGTACAACGGGACACTGATCCGATGGAACAAAATGTCGAGGACTTGCTAATAAAATTTATGTTCGACAAAATTAAGGTGTAACGGTTTGACGAGGCAACTGGGGGCAGAAGTTTTGGGTAAGATCTTGGGATACGTTGTCAGCCACAGACACCAAAATATAACTAATAGAAAATCTGTAGTGTGGAAGCAGGCCACTCGGCACATTGTGTGCACAAAGACCCGCCAAACAGCATCTTGACTAATACAGCCATGTATTACCCCGCTAACGTGACATTTCCCACAGCCAACCCACCACAACCCAGGATACTGCGCAGCAGTTTAGCAAGGTCACTGCACATGTTGTACCGTGGGACGAAAGCCAAAAGCAGTGTTGTAACCCACACAGACCCAGGGAGAATGTGTAAATACCACGCACGCAGTCACCGAAGTTCGGAATCAAAGCTAGGCCCTTGGTGCCGTGACCCAGCAGTGCTAACCACTGAGCCACATTCTACCCCCGTGACCAGCGCAGAGTGACTGCATTCTCGCACTTTCTCTGGAACCTTCACATCTGTTCAGATGATGTTGAGTTCCAGTGGGGTACTTCCGGCATGCCCACCTTTTCTCTCGCACGAGGAGTTACGTTACCCCTCCCAAACTCTGATGTACAGTGCCTTCAGCTGCAATTGACCCATGTCTTGCACTTCTGGTCTCACTCCCTCCCCCTTCATAAATCAAGTCAACCATCACATCTGTGGTATACACAATAATTGACTATTGAAAAATAAAACAAAAGTGCACATGCTGGAGATCTGAAACAAACATTTTTCAAATGCAGCGCCTTAAATTTGAAATGTTCCCTCTGCTTTCTTCCTTCAGATGTTACGAGTCCTGCTGAGTTTTGCTAGCAATGTTTTGCATATCTAATGTCCTGCTTACAACATGCACAAAATTTGCAGGTTTGACTTTGAGAGATAACTCCTACCAGTATTTGTTTCTTTGTGCTATTTCTAATGTCCAGACATATTGTTTCTGTATATTCTGAGTGCCGTGGGCTGTTGTGAGATTAATTTTATATTCAGTGATCTGTTCCCTGAGGCCTTCCTTGATGTTAACATAAGTTAGCTGCATCGTGTTTGTCGTTCTCAAAGGAAATGGTGAGTTACTTCCCGGGGCTGCCACTGTGCTGGCTGAGTGGAGAATCACATGATCTCCCTAAAATTATGTACATTGGGCCCGATACCTGCGCTAATCTTGGGAGGAAATTCAGAGCAGGCACGCATGGTCTCCTCACATGGCCTCACTCCTGGACCTGGGGGAATGGGATGTCCTGCCTGTGACCCTTCTCACCCGAGAGGAGCTCATGGCCAAAGGTTTGGGAAGGGCAGTAATAGCACCCTGCCTGCCACGTACAGGCTCAATATCAGGGGTTGTGCCGGTTATCCCCACACAACTGTGCTTGTCCCAGTGTACTATGGGTTCTCAAAGATGGCACAGGTTCCTTGGGATGCTGGGTAATTCCAGGCTCTCCCGTGGTGGGAATAGTGTGCAGTGAGAAGTGGGGGAAGACCGATGTGATTCTCATTTGAGGACCCAAGTACCAATTAATGTGGGGAGTTTGGTGAGATCCTCTCAACCTCATGTTAGTAATCTCTCCCCAAAACCCAAACCACCTTGCACTTTGCATAAAAAACAGTACTTATTAAGATGAATCCATAAGATCATATTGAATTGGAGCAAGAGTCGGCCATCTAGCCCTCAAGCCTGCACTCCAATAATGTCAGGGCTGCACTTTTCCTAGACTTAGCTCCACTTACCCTCCCTCTCACTATTAACCTTGATTCCTTTACTCTTCCAAAATCTAGCTTTGCTTTAAAAGCATTCAGAAAAGTAACCACAACTACTTCATTCAACAGAGTATTCTACAGATTCACATGAAGATGTTCCTCTGCAACTCTGTCCAAAATTTGGTCCCATTCATTTTGAGGATCCTTCTAGTTTCTAGTTTCTCTCAACAGTGAGAGCAAACTCCCTACTATTACCGTATGCACTCCCTTCACAATTTTGTATGAGCATAAATCCCCAATCATTCTTCTAAGTCCCCATCAGTAGAGTTCCAATCTACTTTGTCTCTCTTCATATTCAGCGCTCTCAATTCTAGAATCAGCATAGTGAAGCTCTTCAACACCCATCGAGTGCGAGCACATTATTTCTCAAGTAAGGAGTCCAAACCTGTGCATTGTACACGAGGTGTGGCGTCATCAGCACCATTTACAGCTCCAGCATAATCTTTCTGTTTTTAAACAATGAAGAATAATATTCCATTTGCCTTCTTAATTATCTGCAAATCAATGTTTTGTGAATCCTGCACAAGAAAAACCAGGATCCTCTGCAGAGCAGCATGCTGCAATTTTTTACCACATAAAAGGATGTCCAGTGTACTGTTATTCCTGCTAAAATGGATTAACTCACATTGACCGACATCGTACTCAATCTGTGAGACCCTTCCCCACTCACTATACTATCTATTCCCCTATGCAGCCGTTCAGTATGTTCTATACACTTCACCCGCCCACTTATTTTCTGTCACCTGCAAACTTTGGTGTCACACACGAAGTCATTCATACAATATCCTGATCAATGAATTTAAGCTCCTCCTTTTTAATCATACAGATGTCATTCTTTGTGCGGAGATCTACCCTACCTTATCTTTAGTTTTGTATATCATCCTTTAATCTAAAATCTGGAGGATGTTCCGTTCTCAGTGTTGGTCGCCCAAACAGCATATTTCTCTAATGGCATTAAATCATATCCATTTCTCAATTCCATTTGAATATATAGAACATTTTGCAATAAAGTACCTTTCACCAACTTCTTACAATCATTATCGCGTCTTCACTTCCGCCATTATTTCTCATTCTGACGCCGTCAGGAAACAGTGTGACACCACAGAATCAGGCTTGATCAGTGGTGTTTCAAGAAGCATCATCACCAACACTCGGTATATCTGTCCATCCAGCATGATAGACACACCAGTGGTGGCGACACAGAGGGATACTGTCGGGAAAGGAGTTACCCTGGAATTCCCCAACATTTATTCCAGAACCTGGGAAATCTCATGGTAACACGTCGGAGATGGTCAAGGAAAGCTGCTGATGAGACACCTACTGCCCTCCACACTGTTCCTCAATGATAACACAGTTCCCCTCGATGCTGAAAACAAATCGGAGGAAGCACTGAGGGTGCCAGGGACCTAAAACTTAGTCTGGGTGTGGGACTTCAAAGTCCATCACCAAGAGTGTCGCCAGAGGCCCAACACTGACTGAGCAGGGAGAGGCCTCAAATACACAGCAGCCAAACAGGGGATGTGATGGGGGAACCAACAAGAGGAAAACATTTTCACCCAAACAATTGTTACAGATGGATCTACCTCGACAGTATCTGTACAAGCAGCCAGCACACGGTCCTGGTGGAGGGAAAATCTCAGCCACATATTGAAGGTAACGCCCACTGTGTTATGTGGCATTCCCTCCTGTGCAGTAGGACATACTGCTAAATGACTGAGCAAATGGAAGCTTCACCTCCATGAGGCACGGTGGGCTAGCAGTTGCTGCAGGATAAATGATCTGCCCTCCATCATAAAATCAGAAGTGAGCTGTTCACTGATGGTTCCAGAATGTTCAGAACCATTCACAACTACACCCATACTAAAACAGGCTATTCAGATCATCAGAAAATTTAAACAGGAACAGAATGATGCCATTCAGCCGTTCGAGTCTTTTACTCAGCAATTGAACCAGATCTTTTAATCTCTTACGTCTGGAAAATGGAAGAGAATATTTAGCCTTTCAAAGCTGTAAACAGGAATACTGGAAGGACTGGTTCCTGAGATGTGAGCTGGGCTAAATTAGGGATAAATCAGTCTCTGTCAGTTTGACAGAAATTAACAATTGCGATGACACAGTGACCAGTGCTGGGTCCTCAGTTATTTGCCACTAATATAAACGTTTTTGAAAGATTTAACAAATGTATTCTAACGAAGACAGACAGGAACCTAAGTTGTCAGGAGGCAGTGCAGCATATCTATTTGGAAAAACAATGGATGAGAATTTGGCACCTGGAATATAACGTGGGTAACTGTGAACCTGTTACTTTTACAGGAAGAGTAACAGGCTATGTATTAATAAATGTGGAGAGATTCCAGGTATGTTTGGTAAATGTGTACTGGAAGATTCACGCTGCCGTTCACAAATGGGAAGTGTTGCTTCATCTCCTTGAAGATTTGCTCCCTGATGTTCTCAGTGGCCCAGTTGATCTCAATACACACCTGATATTTTTATGTGCTTGGATGGCGGTGTGGAGTGCTGGGAGTGTGTGTTTTGTGATATCAAGGGGAAGGCATTTTTCCGATTGGCAATCCTTTCTTTTGACATGGAGATTTGAGGAATATGCGAATGGCTGAATGAATGCTTCTGAATGAAGAGGCCAGCACAATTGGTTTTCAGGAACAAGATGTACTGAGCATGGTCAAACTGCAACATGAATTGAGGCAGGGACGGAGGATCCAATCACAAGACTGAGAACTAAATACATTGCCAGATCAGCTGAAATAGTTAGTTTGAAATTACTCTCAGTCCAAGATGGAGAACCATGAATTCAGAGGAGATATCTGTTCAGCACAGTGTGAGTTTCAAACTCTGTTCAGTCTAAAAGCGCAATCTGCCGAGTGCAGAAAAATGTACAGACCATGCCAGTGCGTTAATAAATAAACTCGGACTAGGTGTGCGTCTAACGCTGGGATCTATCCCTATCACAGCAGTGTATTCATCCAGACACACCAGATATCTGTCCAGCAATGGCAGCTATGCAGATCACAGAAGTGCATTGATCTTTCAATCCGGCCGAGATATCTGTCGTGCCCCACGAGCTATGCAGACCACAGCAGCACAATTATATTTAGGCTACTATCGGTGAAGCACACTGGAAGAGGTTGAGATGGATTTTCAGCCACTTTCTCTAATTTTTAGTATTTTTTGATATACTCTTCCGATTATTAGTGAGAATGGATTGTAAAGTCCTGAAACAAACCCAATGTCAGCATCTGGGCCAGCAATGGACATGCCCATCTCCTTTTACTAAGGGACTGAATTGCAAGGAATTGGACAATACTGCGATGAGTCTCCAAAATCATTCTATGAAGAAGGAAGCAAATATCCTTAAGATGGTGGCAGTCAGAAAGTTCCATCCAGAGCTTCTCTGCTCTGCCTGCTCTTTATATCTACCTTTATTATTCTGTTTCCTAGAGAGAATTCTTCTTCACAAACTTTAAAAAAATTTAAATTTCCTCCGATGGGAATGGAGGAGGTGAATCCCAGATCGGGGGCTGTCGCGGGGATGCGAGGCCTCGAGAAAGCACAGTGGGGCCTGGATACAATCTGGATAATGGACTTGGTGTGGCCTGAAGAATGGGACCGATACGGTCTTGAGACTGGCCCTGGTGTGGTCTGGATTCTGAGCCTGGTATGGTGTGGAGACTGGGCCTGGTGCTGTGAGGCGACTGGGCCTGGGGAACTATGGGGACTAGGCCGGTATAGTCAGTTGACAAGCTCTGGTACAGTCTGGAGACTCGGACTGGTACAGCCTGGGGACTGGGCCCATTATGGCCTGGAGGCTGAGCACGGTGTGGCCAGGAGACTGTGGTCGGAGCAGTCTGGAGTCTTGCACTGGTGCGGTTTGGAGACTGTTCCCTGCCCTGTCTGTACTCAGCCCGGTGCAACCTGGAGACCGGACTCAGTTGTGTCAGAATACTAAGCGTAGTGAATAGTGGATAGTGGGCCTGGTTTGTTCTGGAAACTGGGCCTGATATGGTGTGGAGACTGGACCGGGGCCGCCGGGAGACTGGGCCCAGTGCTGTCTCGCAACGAGACCTGTGGAACTCTTGAGAATGGGCACCATATTGACAGAAGACTAGGTCTGGTACAGTTTGGAGACTGGCCTCGATGCACTCTGGACACTCTTTGCTGGCACAAACTGATGTGTCAGGGATTGTAATTCGTGTTGGTTCATTTTTATCCCTTTTACTCTTCTCTGGACTTTCATTTTTCATTCTTTCCAAATACTTAAGAATCTGTAACAAGATTTCTTGTACCTGAGATGGCGCCATAAGTGAAACCATAGCAATGCTTCCACTGCATTCATTAAAGTGTACGTGACATTGAAGCCAAGTCAATTCAAATGTGAGGGTTTCACTTTGTCTTGGAAAGACACAGATACACACACACACACACACACACACACACACTCACACACACACACACACACACACACACACACACACACACACACACACACACACACACAGACACACACACACACACACACACACACACACACACACACACACACACACACACACACACACAAACAACCATCGAAAGATGCAGACATTCGGCAGATGCAGACCTTGAGTCGCTGCCTTGCCATTCAATAAGTTCATGGCTGGTCTGATCCTGGCATCACCTTTATTTTGTCTTGGGAATTAAGGCAGAGCATGAGGTTCAGCTGTTAAAATGGATGACTGTAATTCCATTAGTTTGAAGAAAGTCCTGGAAAAGGATGAGCTTGGTCCACATGTTAACATCAATAATTAAGGCAAAGCTAATTGTGATGATATTTGGCAGCAAGGTACAAAAGATGATTGGAGAAGCTTTTCGCAGTTAAAAGGACATTTGGCAAGTGGGAGTCTTTCAAAGCGAGATCGTGAGAGTTCAGGGACAGCATGTTCCTGTTCGTTTGAAGAGCAATATGAGCAGGTGTAGGGATCATGGCAGCGGTTATTGAGTGTCTGGTCAAGGGAAAACAAGCAAGTATATTGGCCATGCTAAATTGCCTGTAGTGTGAGGTAAGGGGTAGATGTAGATGTAGATGTAGGGGTATGGGTGGGTTACGCTTCGGCGGGGCGGTGTGGACTTGTTGGGCCGAAGGGCCTGTTTCCACACTGTAAGTAATCTAATCTAATCTAATCTATATGTCCGGTATAGGCAGCAGCGATCAATGGAATCCCGTGAGCGTAACGTGTGTATGAGTATGCTTACCAGGGAAATCAGGAGGGCAAAAACGGGGCATGGGACAGCTGTTAAGGTTGAGGAGAATTGAAAGACATTATATTTGTATATTAAGGGCAAAAGAAAGTCGAGAGAGAGAATCGGGCTCCTAAAAACTTAGACAGCCATCTTTGTGTGGACACACACAAACCATTAAGTTTCTGAGGTTGATTGTCACGTGAACTCACATGAGGACAGGGAAAACTGTGCAAGTCGCCATATATGACACAATCTTGTCACAAAGTCCACTCCCCACCAAAATATAGAATGTTGATATAAAGCAGAAAAGTAAAGAAAACACAGTTAAAATGTAAGGCATGATTGACATTCTGGTAAAAGTGGAAGCACATATACACAGTTAACAGTTCAACAACACATGACATATGTCTCTGACGATGCAGGGTTCACACTCCTCACAAAGTATCGAATTCACCACACTCAGATGCCTAAGAGCCAGTTCCTGCTCAATGGGCAAGATACACCATGAAAATATCGCGTCAGCATTTACTGTGGAGGAAGACATGGAAGCTGGGGAACTTAGGGAAATAAATCAATGCAGTGATGTTTTGAAATGCGGCTACCTTGCGGAAGAGGAAATGCCAGAATTTTGAAAATGCACAACGTTAGATAAACACCCAGGTCCTGTTCAAGCATACGTTTTTCTCCGTGGACATTCGTGTGATCCAACAAGATGCCACGTCGTAGCCTTGTTAATAAGGTTAGATCACAGGGGATCAGGAAGAGCTTCTAAATGAAAGTAGGAGACAGATGGTGCAGGGAGAGATTTGTGGTGACCAGCGGTGTGCCACAGGACCTGTGCTGGGCCACTGTTGTTTGTTATTTTGTGAAATGATTTGGATGAGAATATACAAATGATGGATGGTAACATTGTAGACGACACCAAATTGCTGGATTTTGCAAAGTTTATGAAGGTTTATAAATCAGGTTGAGGTTAAGGATGTAGGTTTGTTCGCTGAGCTGAAGGTTTGATATCCAGACATTTCATTACCTGGCTAGGTAACATCATCAGTGGTGACCTCCAAGTGAAGCGAAGCTGTTGTCTCCTGATTTCTATTTATAACTTTCTCCTGAATGGGGTGCATGGGGCTTGTGGTGATGTCATTTCTGGTTCGTTTTCTGAGGGGTTGATAGATGACTTCGTGTCTTTTTGTGGCGAGCTGTTGTTCGTGGACTCTGGTGGCTAACCTTCTTCCTGTCTGTCCTACGTAGTGTTTGTGGCAGTCCTTGCATGGAATTTTGTAGATGACGTTGGTTTTGTCCATGGGTTGTACTGGGTCTTTTAAGTTTGTTAGTTTTTGGTTGAGAGTGTTGATGGGTTTGTGTACTACTAGGATTCTGAGGATTGCTGGTTAAATGGCGGTGAAGAAGGTCATTTAAAAGGAAAATGAGATCATGATTAACTGCGGCAGTTGGCCGAGGTTTGGCAGGTGGAGCTTCCTGCAGATAAATACGAGGTGCTGCTTTTTTTTTAGACAAATGAGAGCAGGGCTTACACATGTGGAGAGGGTGGTGTGGAAGGCAGTCGGTACGATTGCCTTCATCAGTCAGAGCAATGACTATCGTAATAAGGACATGATGCTGTGTGTGTTCTCGAGGAGAGTAAGGTCAGATTTGGAGTACTGTGTACAATTCGTGTTGTCCTGATATACGACGAATGTTTTAAACCGGCAAGAGTGCAAATTATTTACAATGATGAGAAAGAGACTGGAGGTCATGTGGTATAATGATAGCCTGGATAGAAAAAATAAAACAAAGAACAAAGAAAATGTTCAGCCCAGGACGCCCTGTGGCGCTCCAAGCCTGAGCCGATCCAAATCCAGTGTGTAAATCTGTAACCCAATTCCTAAGCATCTATATCCCTCTGCTCCCCATGTACTCATCCATCTATTCAGACGCATCTGAAATGAATCGAACGTGCCTGTCTCTTCTACCTCTGCTGGCAAAGCGTTCCAGACACCTACCACCCTCTGTGTGAGGTATTTGCCGCGAGTATCCCCCTTAAACATTTCACCTCTCACCTTGAAAGCGTTACATCTCATTACTGAATCCTTCACTCTGGAAAACGCTTATCTCGATCTACCCTGTCTATACCTGTTATGATTTTGTAGACCTCAATAAGGTCTCGCTTCATTCTCCTTTTTTTCAAATGAAAACAATCCTAAGCTACTCAACCGCTCTTCATAGGTAGCAACTTCCATTCCAGACAACATACTCATAAACCTTGCCTGCACCCTGTCCAAAACCTTCACATCTTTTTGGTCATGTGGCGACGAGAAATTTACACAATATTCCAAATGCGGCCGAACCAATGTCTTGTACAATTTTAACAGACTTGTGAGTTCTTATACTCAATACCCCATACAATGAAGGCAAGCATACTTTCTGCCTTCTTGACCAATCCATCCACCTGTGAGCGACGTTCAGGGTACAATGACCTTGCACTCCCCGACCTCTCTGCCCATCAACTTTTCACAATTCTATTCTGTTTACTATACAATTCGTTCTAAAATTAGACTTCCCAATACACATCAACTCACCTTTGCATGGATTAAACTCCACCTACTATTTCTCGGCGAACCCTCCAGTCTATCAATATTCTCCTGTATTCTCTGACAGAGTCCTACGTTTTCTGCTCCTCCACCAATTTTCGTGTCATCTGCAAACTTGTTAAATATACCAACAGTGCCCTTTTCCAGATCATTTATGTACATCACAAACAGCACTGGCGCCAGCACTGATCCCTGTGGCACACCACTCGTCACCTTTCTCTGTTTCGAGAAACTCCCTTCAATTACTACTCGCGGTCTCCTGTTTTTCAACCAGTTCGTTATCCACATAGCTGTAACACTGCACACCATGTGATTTCACTTTCTCCATTAGTTTATTATGGGAACCTTAACAAACGCCTTGTCAAAGTCTATGTATATGACATCTACAGCCCTTCCTTCATCTATCAAGGCTGTTACTTCCTCAAATAATTCGAGTAACTTGGTAAGTCACGATCTCTCCCGCACAAAATCATTTTGCCTATCACCGATAAGTCCATTCTGTTCCAAATATAAATAGATTTTATCCCCCAGGACATTCTCCAGCAACTTTCCCACCACTAATGTCAAGCTCGCTGGTCTGTAGTTAACCGAAATGTTCCTCGTACCCTCTTGTACAGGAGGGCAACATGAGCAATTTTCAAATCTTCCAGCACCTCACCTGTGTTTAAGGATGCTACAAAGATAGCTGACAAGGCCTAGATATTTTCTCTCTTGCCTCCCTTTGCAACCTGGAATACATCCCACCCGGTCCTCTGGATTTGTCCACCTTCATAAGTTCGAGCCTACCAACCACATCTTACCTACTTATGTGAACGTGATCCAGAGTAATCAAACTTCTATCTCTTCTCTCCTCAGTGAACACTGATGCAAAGTAATCATTCAGAGTTTCACACATCTTCTCAGGTTCAAAATGCAGCCTTCCTTCCTTATCCTTTAGTGGACCAATCCTTTCTCCAGTTACCCACTTGCTTCTTATATCCGAATAAAAGGCTTTGGGATTCTTATTAATTGTGCTCGCTAAAGTTATTTCATGACCACTTTGAGAACATAGAACATAGAAAAGTAGGCCATTTGATCTACGATGCGGTACCGAGCATTAATCCTAATGTAAAGTCAAATAACTTAAGCTACACACCCCTGCGATCCATTTGCATGCCCAGCAGTCTCTGAAATGTCCCGAATGACTCCGCTTCCACCATCACCATTGATAGTGCATTCCATGCATTCACAACTCTCTGCGGAAGGAAGCTTCCTCTGACATCCCCTCTATACCTTTCACCTAATATCTTTAAAAATATGAGCCCTCGTACCAGCCAATCCTGCACTGGCGAAAAGTCTGAATCTATTGACTCTATTTCTTTCATTAGCTTGCATACCTCGATCAGGTCACGTCTGTTCCTCATCTCCAGAGGTAAAAGTCCGAGTTTCGTCATACTCTCTTTACAAGGCAAGACCTCCAGTCCAGGCAGCATCCTGGTAAACCTGTTTGGCACCGGCTCCAAAGCCTCTGTACATTTCCTAAAATAGGGCTACCAGAACTGGACACAGTATTCCATATGTGGTCTCTCCATTGACTTGTAGAACTGTAACAAAACTGCGTGGGGTTAATTTCGATCTGCCGTTAATGAAAGCCAAAACACCATATGCTCTTTAACACTACTATCTACTTGGGTAGCAACTACTTGGGATCTATCTACTTGAACACTAAGATCTCTCTGTTCCTCCATACTGCCAAGAATCCTGTCTGTAGTCCTATATTCAGCTTTTGAGTACGACCTTCCAAAATGTATCACATCATATTGTCAAGGTTGAACTCCATTTGTCATTGTCAGCCCAGTACTACATTTTACCAATGTCACGCTGGAGCTGCAGTATCCCTAGATAGTATGAACGGACCTCCAAAATTTGTGTCTTCTGCAAATTTACTCAACAACCCGTCAAACCCCTCACCTAACACATTTATAAAATTTAGAAAGAGCACAGGCCCAAGAACAGTGCTCTGTGGGACCCACTCAACACTGACCTCCCGGCAGAATTCTTTCTGTAATCCAAACAATTCTGAATCCAGATAGCCAAGTCTCCCTGTATCCCATACTTCCCCTCTTTATGAGTTAGGCTATCATTGGGAACCTTATCGAATGCCACATCTACTGCTCGACCTTCGTCGACCTGCCTTTTCAACTCCCCAAAGAACTCAATAAAATTTGTGAGACATGACCTGCCCCTATCAAGGCCACGTTGACTGCCTTTAGTCAGGCTATGCTTTTCCAAATAGTAATAAATCCTATGTTAAAAAAGTGGTGCTGGAAAATCACAGCAGGCCAGGCAGCATCCGAGGAGCAGGAGAATCAACGATTCGGGCATAAGACCATCTTTATTCCTGAAGAAAGGCTTATGCCCGAAACGTCGATTCTCCTGCTCATCGGATGCTGCCTGGCCTGGGGTGTTTTTCCAGCACAACGTTTTTCAGCTCTTGTACTCCAGCATCTGCAGACCTCACTTTCTCCTAATCATAAATCCTATCCCTCAGAATTCTTTCCAAAACTTTGCTGATCATAGACGTAAGACTAACTAGTCTGTAATTGCCATTGATTTCCCTATTACCCTTCTTGAAAAGTCGAACAAACTCCTTTCTCGAGTCCCGGAGTAGTTTAGGATTATTCTGGCCTTTCCGTGGGGACTCACCAACCTCAGTGTTGGCCAAAGCTTCCAGCACATCAGCTTCATCGATCTTGATCGAATCAAGCCTGTATACGAGTTCCTCAAGCTCCTATTCGCAATAAGGTCCCTTTCCATTGTGATAACCGAAGCAAAAGACCCATTTGGGGCTTCCCCTGTCTGTTCATACTCTATGCACAATTTCCCTGCGTTGTCCCTGATCGGCCCTTCTTCATCCCTGATCATTCTCTTATTCCTCACGTATGAGTTAAATGCTTTTTTCTTGCCCGGTCCTGTCTCTAGCAAGCCTGTGATCCTCTAAACCTGTGGTAGATCCTTGCTTTCGCCACCTGACGTAAGCTGCCTTCTTCCTATGGATGTGAAGTTCATCTGTTCTCATCGTCCCCTTCTTCCCCGTCTCAGAGGAACAAATGTTTGCATCACTCGCAACAGCTTCTCCTTAAACAATCTTCACATGTCGGCTGTGCCCTTTCTGTGCAACAATAGCTCCCATGCTGTACTTCCCAACTCGTGTCTGATATCGTCATCATTTCCTTTTCCCCAATTAAGTATCTTTCCTACCTGTAACTGGCGTCTTTCCTCTCCAAATTTTTATAAATGTGAGGCGATTATGATGACTGTCACCAAAGTGTCCTCCACCGCGAGATCCGGTACCGGTCCTGGCTCATTTCCGAGCACCAAATCCAAAATAGCCTCTCCCTTCGTCGACCTGTCTACATACTAAATAAGGAAACCCTCCTGAACATACCTACAAAAGGCGGCTCCATTCAAACAATCTTCTCCAAGGAGATTCCAGTTGATTTTGGGACAGTTGAAATCACCCATAACAACAACTTTGCTACATCTGCATTTTTCCAAAAACTGCCCAACAATGAATTGTTCCATCTTATTAGTTCGCTTAATTCCTCGTTTAAGAATGGTCCTCCCTTCCCGGTATTCCACGAGGGCCCGTTCTGTTCTTAGCTATCTGGACTTTATGTACGCTTCTCTTTTCCTCTTGGCTACTCGTCCCATTTCTCCTATCATCCATGGTTCACGAATCTTGCCTTTCCTATCCTTTGCTTTCAACGGAGTATGCTTATCCTGCACTATCTTGACACTATCTTTGAAAGCTTCCACATATGAAATGTGGATTTCCCTTCAAATAGCTGCTCCCAATTCGCATTTCCCAGCTTCTGCCTAATGCTGATATAATTGGCCTTGGCCCAGTTTAGTACATTTCCCTTATGATGACTGTCATCTTTGCCTATGAGTATTCAAATTGTGGTCACTGTTCTCAATGAAATCCCCCAACACAGCTTCCACTGCCTCGCCTGGATCATTCCCCAACACCAGGTCCAATATGGCCTCTTCCCTCGTCGAACTATTGACATACTGCTCCAGAAAACTCTCCTAGACGCTTCTTATAAATTCTGTCCTTTCCAGACCTCATACACTAATTGTCTGCCAGTCAATATTGGGGAAATTAAAATGTCTAATCACCACCACACTGTTGGCTCGATATCCTTCCATAATATGTTCACTTATTTGTCCTTCTACCTCACACGCACTGGTGTGAGGCCTCTACTACAGCTCCAACAATGTAACTGCACCCTTCTTATTTCTCAGTTGCACCCGCAATGTTTCACTACTAAAGCCCACCATCATGCCCTCCTTTTGCAGAGCCGTGATGTAATCCCTGACCAGCAATACAACTCCTCCCCATCCTTTTGACTTCTCTCCCTGCCCTGTCTGAACCGTTTATATCCTGGAACATTTAGTTACTAATCAGGCCCTTCTTTCAACCAAGTCTCTGTGACTGTAATAACTACATAATTCCAGACACCATCCTAAGCCCAACGTTCATCCGCCTTCTCCACTATACTCCTTGCATGAAAGTCAATGCAATTGAGAGCACCAGTTCTTTGCGTTCATCTGCTCTCTGCCAACTCTTCCCCTTATTAATGTTAACTTCATGGTTCTTATAATCTCCAGTTTTCACATTGTTGTCTATTTCTCTGCTATTCTGGTTTCCAGCCCCCTGTCACATTCATTTAAAAACTGCCCAACAGCAGTAGCAAAAACTCCCCCAAGGACGTTTGTTGCAGTCTGGTCAGGTGTAGACCATCCAATTTTTAATAGTCCCTCCTTCCGCAGAACCGGTCCAGATGTCCACCAAACCTGAACCCACTACACCATCCCCCAAGCCACGTGTTCATCCTGCATATTCTTTCATTTCTATGCTGGCCAGCACGTGGAACCGGTAGTAATCCCGAGATCACTGCCTTTGATAGTCTGGGAATTATTTTCCCTTTTGCGTATCAAGCTGAGTGGTGAACTTGCAGAGTGTTATAATAATGCTGGACATAGATAGTGTAAATAGCCAATGTCTTTTCCCCAGGGAAGAGGTGTCCAAAATAAACGGTACAGGTTTAAGGTAAGAGTGGAGAGATGTTAAAGAGATCGAAGAGTTGGTTGTTTCGCACAGACTGCTGTGTATATGTAATGAGCTGCCAGAGAAAGAGGTGCAGGGAAATACAATTACATTTAATATACAATTCCATGGATACATGAGTAGGAAAGCTTTGCAAGGCTACATGCCAGATGCAGGCAAACAGGATTAGTTCAGTTTAGGAAACCTGCTGAGCATGGACACGTTGGGCCGAACGGTCTCTTTGTATATTGTGTGACTCTAACACCCTATGACATTATAACCAATCATCATTAATGCTTTGCAGCTCTCAGCTCATTTCTAGGACAAAAATCCTCTTCAAAGATCGTGCCCCTCTTACATTGAAAATAACATTCTTAACATTGATGTAGTAATCCATGCCACAGCAGCAGCAGCAAAATGGTATTGAACCACAACCTGAAACATTTTGCCCAGTATACTTCCTCAGTCTACCATCACCAACAAGCCGATCTAAGCTTCAACGATAAGTGTGTTGCACATCCCAGGGTTAGAAACATGAAACCTGGTAACAACCTGTTAAAGTTACTGGTCTGGACTGGTTGCTTTCCATACAACAGAACGAACATCTGAAAGAGAAGGTGAAATGTTTTCAAGACCAACAGATCAGATCGAAATTCTTCAGTCCTGCCCCATCTAGTCGTAACTGGTGATGGACGAATAAACAGCTTACTGGAGGAGATGGCTCCACAAATATCCCAATTATTAAGAATGGAATAGTCCTGCGCATCAGGGTAAAAGCAAAGCATGCAGTATTTGCACTATCATCAGCCAGAAGTGTTCAGTCGATGAACCACCTCACCCTCGCCATTATACTCACAGAATCAAAGATTTCCGATTTCAACCACTTCGATTCACTGCACCTGACGTGAAGAAACCGTTGAACACAATAGATATATCAATGACAATGGGACGTGACACCATTCCTGGAATAGGACTGGTGCATGTTCACCCTGGGGAATCTATTTCATTCCAGCTCCACCTCTCACAGCTCACTAACAACGTGTAAAATTATTTAGCTGTGTCCCATCCCCTAAGAGAAGAATAATTTCAATTTGACAAATTGCCACTGCTTCAGTCCCATGAAGATAGTAACATTGGTTGGAGTTCTTTTTGACAGAGCTGTCAAGGAGCTCAGAAATAACCTGCTCAGTGTGGTTTCTGATAGGTCCATATTTTGAGATGGTGCTGCTGTGGAAATGCCAATGGAATACTAATCCAGGCCAGGTTCATGCTCTGACAGCTGGTGGAGGTTAAGAACAAGTCGTAAACTATCGAGATCTAAAATCTAGTGTATGTAACAGTGACCCTGAATGCAGCGTCAATTAGAAGCACCACTTTATTCCCCAATGTACTTTCAGGAAGCAAATCTCGCATGTTTTCCTGGTCTGGCCTAAACGTAATGTCACACACACAGACATGTGATGAACTCTTCAATAGTTTCCGAAAGGGGCAAGCAAGACCATCAATTGTATCACATTGCTCTGAGGTCTTCAAGTATAAACCGGATAGAACACCGATCACCAGGCTTAAAATTGGAAAAAAGTATTCGGATACCCAGTCCTGTAGACCTGCAGAGGCCTGCTTTCGAACACATGACAGCTTGTGACAACATTTACAGAGTTTTCCCACAGACTGCAGAGAAACGTCGGGAAAGGAGTAGGTCATTCAAAACATTGAGCCCCCACCCGTTTTAGTTCATTTGATAATATCCCATCAATGCACTTTCTCCACACAATGTGCATATTCCTTAATATGGTTAACTATTATAAAAATATAAAAATAGACATTGAATTAATCCCTTTGGTTCATTGAGTTTTCTACCATCATGCCAAAATGATGGCTGTTGCTCTATCTCTCCAACCTATGCCTGTCCTCTCCCTCTCGTGTACAGAAATCCTCATTTACATTCAGTGCCTTGACTTCCACAACCTTTTGTGCGAGAGAGTCCCCCAGGTTCACCAGTCTCTGAGCGCAGACATTTGTTGTCATCTCAATGCAGAGTGACCTGTCTGTACCTAATACTGTGGTCAATTGTTTTAGACCTCCCAGCCAGTGGAATTATCATCCCTGCTTCCAATTGGGCTCACCCTGTCAAAGAATGATATATGTCACTGAGATCTCCACTCATTTTCCTAAACCCCAAGGAATACAGGCACATTCGCCCCATACTCTTCTCCCACACAATCCTGTCATCCCAGAGATCAGTCTGGCTCTAATTCGCTGCTCTACGTCAATGTCTGGTTTGTCGTATGTTCGTTAAGTAGTCCAAAACTTCACACAATCCTCCACAATGTTCGAGTTGAGGTATCACCAAGTCCCTGCACAGTTGCAGTGAGATACATTCCCTGCTGGACTCAAATCCCCTGGAAATGAAGTGCAATACAACATTTCTCTTCTTAACTGTTTTCCATTCCTGCAATATTGATTTCGGTGACTGAAGCGAAAGGAGATCCAGATCCTTTTCAGTGTTGCAGCTACCCATGTGGGTCTATGTACACTGGTCAGCGTGCCAATGCCATTCCTAGTATTGACGTCTGGCTTCAGAACTCACTGTCCTGCATGGACCTGGGAGGGGTTTGCAGCGGAAAATAGAAAATAATTCACCTTATTCAAACAATGTTTTTTTCACCAATGCCTTTTCAAATGATAATTTGCCACTCTATTTTTCCCACCAAAGAGCACAACATCAAATCTACACACATTGCTCTACATCTGCCACGTATTTGCCCAGTCACGCGACTTGTCTCAATCACCTTGGAGATTTATTACATCCTCCTCACCCACTACAATCCAACATCGGTTAGTGCCATCAGCAGACATATAAATATTGTATTTGATCCTCTCAATCAAATGTTTGAGATGTAATGGGAATAGCTGAGGCCGAAGTACCACTGTCTGTGGTATCCCATGATGCTTTTGTTACAAAACAAGGATATGTTTAAAGCGATACACTGCTTCCTGTGAGCTCGCCAATTCTAAAACCATGTTCATATATTAGCCGCATTACCACTCGTTTTGATTTTGCACTCGAGGCTTGGGACTTTATGAAAAGTACTCCTATTAACTCAAATGCACTGCATTCATTGTTTCTCCATCCTGCATTGGACAGTCATGTTAACTTTGTCGATTACTATTACTTGCAACACAAAAAGTTTCTCCCAAACCGTTAATTTATAAACATCATTGTGTTGTCGAGAATGTGTTGCTGGAATGCACAGCAGTTCAGGCAGCAACTGAGAAGCAGGAGAATCAAAGTTTAATGCATCAGCCCTTCATCAGGAATGAGGGTTGTGGGACAATGCTGAGAGATAAATAGGACGGGGTTGGGGTTGGGGGGAAGTTAGCTGAGAAGGAGATGTGAGTTTTAAGGTGAAGGAGAAGTTAACAGTTCTGAGGGAGGAGGGATGTACAGTTCTGGTGGGCGGTGTCGAGTTGGAGGCTTTGGAATGGGATAATGTCGGGAGAGAGGAAGTGAGGTGGCTGTTAAAATCCACATTTATCCCGTGTTTTTCTAGAGACCCAAGGCGAAATATGAGGCATTCTTCATGCAGTCGTCGAGTAGCAACGGTTGGCTGGACCTGAATGTCGTCGATGAAGAGGGAGCAGGCGCTGAAGGGTTCAGCCAGAGGGCGGTGCGGTTGGTGCGTGTGGGTGACCAAGAGATCTTCCGTGAAATGATCCACAAGAAGGTAAGACAGAGCGCCTTGTCTCCCCTTCCAGATTCCGCTTGTCTCCCTGAATATCTGAGGCAGCTCACAGTCCAACCTCCAACATAACATCCCCAGCACCTGCACTAACTTTTCATTCGGAGTCGACACACAGAAGTCCCTGAGCTGCACGATAGATGCCTGACCGTTCAAAATAATACTCGACGGACTTCTTCATAATACTGATCTCACAATCAGCCGTGAGGTATAAACAGGCGGTCCGGGGACAGACACAGACCAAGTTACAATCACATCCGTCAAAGCTGCTGAAAGCACCTCTATCCAACATGGAGCATCATATGGGACACACTGGGAAGTGAACAACGGCCCGACACACACCATTTCTTTTTTCTGATCTACGAAATGCCAACAGTCGACACACTGAAAAGTCAAAAGCCAAGGTCAGGGAAACACACAGAAAGACAAGTAATTAATTAACAAGTAAAAAATTGCTAGCATGTTGTAAACTTATGGATAAGGAGACAGGAAGGTAGAAATAACTGTAGAATTGAGACAATGGTTGGCTCAATCATAAGGATGAGAAAATTCAATAAAGACATTGTCAGATCAGTAGAAATGGTTTGCCACATCAAATTCTGAATCTGCCTCATAGATCCGCCCCAGACACCACAAACGGGGCAAGGTACCAGCCAGGATGGAGAGGTGTGCAGACCATTCTAGTGGAGTCCTCCATAAATTGGGCTATCTGTCCAGCATGGGGAACATTGCAAGCCATTGCAGTGTATCACTCATATCCATCGAGTGACAGTACATATATTCCCATAAGTGTATAGTTCTGTATCTCATTTGCACCAGTATACGGTAATACATTATGTGTGTTTGTGTGGATGTGTCATTTGCAGTCGAAATGAAATTTTTTTTTTCGATAGAAGGAAATCAGTTCAAATGTGTACAACTGGCAAAGGTTCGGGTAATAATCATAGAGAGACGAAGCACCGTGTTATATACAGAGAATGTATCTTCTAAAAAATGTTTTGTGATTTACATATGAAAGAAATAATCTGGGTCATTTTCAAAGTATAATTTCAATTACATCCCACTGTAAATTGGGCTATAAATTCTGTTGTACGAAATGTTGGTGATTTTTAACTATGTACACCCCAGTCCAATACCAGCGTCTTCAAATCATGACTGAACAAATAGGTTCCGTTAACCCCTTCCTTACAGAATTTTTATATCATAATAAAAGGGAACATTTACTCCGTCTGGATGAAATGGCCTAATCGTATCCCTCTGTACCAGGTTCAATGGGCTGAATGGCCTTCTCCTCAGTGTGTACAGCACGCCGGGGGCATTAAATGACGCAGCAACCCTTGGATGATGAACAGCCAGTAAAAAGTATTTGTTGGAGCTCTCACCCTTCGCAGTTACACAAAAGCAAACAGCCCTATTTACTTCGTGTGTCCTTTCATTAACACCTCGTACAGCTGCAGCAACACTTCTCTATGTTTTGACTCATTCCTTTTGGAAAAGGTGCCAAATTTCAGCTTATACCTCTTTAAGTGGCCTAAGGCTCGAATGGGCTGAATAACCTCCTCATCTCCCTCTGTTACAAGCACATAGTGTCAAATTGGTTTCTCCCCGTTTCTGAGCAGCAGTCTTGGTGCTCTGAAAGATGTCTCAATGCTCGGAAAGGCCTTAATAACTGGGCATGTAAAACTTGGAGCAGCTTTGCACAAAGTCAGTGAACAATAAATATTTTTACATTGCTTTATGGCCTCTATACATGGCCCCATCAGCCATTTTTTACAGCTGTTCAGTTGTTTTATCTCTGTCTTATTTTATAAACAGGTTGGGATATATGCAACCCTGCACTGATCTGACACTATTCACAAATTCAAGGTTTAAAATGATTGAAAGATTTATGGTCTATCCCTCAGCAACCGTCATCCATTCCGTTGTTGCAACACGCCGGAAACAGCTTCTGCTAATTAAACCACGTACACAGAAAAGCTCATCTTGCCTCGTAATCTGTTAAAGCATGGGTGACAGAGAACTACCCCAAATAGCATGTAAACAATAAAACTAAGAACTCTAAAGTGACCATTAAACAACAAAATATTCCAACTCCGAGCCTCCTTTGTCTAAAATATTTATCCAGCTTCTACTCTGTAACAATATCCTGATCCCATAAAGCCCCTATTAAATTTACAGCCAATAACTTTCAAAACCAGCCAGCAGTGTAGATCCTCTATGCAGAACTCCCCGGGTCGTTTTCCGCCTTCTGCTGCAATTTTTTTAGATATACAATGGTAGGAAAAGAGAGAGTTGCAGCCGTTCAATGGCAGAAGGTGCTCGTTTTATAGCTAACTGTCTGTAATGTTGGCGTTTTATACCCCAAAACTGTGGATCATCTGATTGTTTCCATGCTGTCAAAACAGCAAAATTCAAATTCGATTGACTTTTAGAATATTTGGGCGTAATTTAAACAGATTGGTTGAATTCGAAATGCTGTGAAAACAACAAGGTTTCTTATGTTAAAGCCAAAACGTTTCATTTTAAAATTGTTCGGGACACTTTGTGGCTGCAGTCAGCTACATGACAGATTTTCAACTTTCTCTTGAATGTATTCTTTCAACTTCATCACTTCATAACTTCTCCAGAGTGGGTCAACAAATACTGAAAGCTTCTTGAATGTACACAGCAGCTTAAAACACAACTTCCACGGAAACAATCAGCAGCATTTCTAGTAAATTTTCACTAACTGAATTAAATTAAATGTCACTGAATGACAAGTTAAATCCTAGTCTGAAGCAAACACAGTTCACGGGATTCCTCATGCAACTGTACAACTGATCAGTAAAGAGTGGTTAACGCGGGCTTTCAGTAAATAGGCTCAGCACAAGTTATAAAGACGTGTCTGAAAGCTGCTTAAATTCCACTGTCCAACATGAAGCACCGTGCAGGGCAAAGAAACCGCAAGCTATGCTTTAAAAAAAAACTTTTCCTCAGCTTCTTAACGGTGGAATCTGATGCGGTAAGGTTAGCATCACGAAAGGTCAGGGAATGATACAGGACAGTTATTCACTTTAAAACTGAATGCCAGTTTGATTAACAACAAATGTGAGTATTTGGAAAGTCGACAGCGGGAGAGACACTGGGAGAGAGCATTGTCGAAGGATGTGTTCACAGGTTTCAGTATGCTGAAAGTAAGACATTTCAACAGCACTTTGTAGCATTTCCAGTCATGATGCAGGAACAGAATTTTGATGTGAGCTCAGACAGAGTCAGAGAGTCATGAAGATGTATAACATTGAAATAAACCCTTCTGTGCAACTGATCCCTGCTGAACAGATATACCAAAACAATCTAGTCACATTTGCCAGCATTTTGCCAATATCGCTCTAAACGGTTTGTAGTCTTATACCTATCTAAATGCCTGAGAAATGTTGTAATTGTACCCGCCTGCACCACATCCTGTGGCAGTTCATTCCAAACATACACCAGCCACTGGATGAAAAAGTTGCTCCTTAGGTCCATTTTAATTGTTTTCCCTCTCAACTTAGATTGCAACCCTCTAGTTTTGGGGAAAAGACCTTTGATATTCACCCTGTCCATGCCCCTTACGTTCCAGGCAAAGTAGACCCGAACTATTCAAACTGTCTCTAAGGGTCAAGTCCCAGCAACATTCTTGTCAATATTTTCTGACCCTCTTCATGTTTCAGAACGTCTCACCCACTGGAGCAGTGCTAGAATTGAATGCACTATTTGAAAAGTGATGGAACTACTGTCCTGCACATGACGTCCCGACTCCTCTCGTCAAAGCGCTGACCTTTAACGACAAACGTACAAAGGCTTTTTCGCAACCCGGTCGAACTGTAACTGCAGTTTCAAGGAGCCAGGAATCTGCACTTCCAGGTCTCTTTGTATATCGATGCAGGACCTGTTCATTGAGTGGATAGGTCTTGCAATGATTTGCCTCTCCAAAATATAGCACTTCACATTTATCTACAGTAAACACCATCTGTCACTCCTCAGCTGATTGGCCCATCTATTCAAGATCCCGTTGTCCTCTGAGGTAACCTTCTTCCCTGTCCACTACACCATAGACTTTGGTGATATCTTCAACCTTACCAACTGGCCCTTCTATGCTCACATCCAATACATTCATCTAAACAATGAAAACTAGTGGAACCAGCACCAATCCTGCGGTACGCCTCTGCTCACAGACTAGCAGTTCAAAAACAATCTACATCACAACCCTAAACTTTTACCTTCAAGTCAATTTTCTAATCAAATGGCGACTTCTCCCTGTATTCCATATATACTAACACTAATCTTATTAACCGGTCTGCCATGTTGAAAGTTGCCAAATCACTTACTGAGGTCCATTTCAACAATATACATTTCTCTGCCTCAATGAAGCATCTTAGTCACTTGTTCAGAAAAGTCAGTCAAGTTGGAGAGACAGGATTTCCCACGCTTAAATCTATATTAACTGTTCCTAATTTGTCGATGCCGTTCAATATACATGCAAACCCTGTGCCTTATAATCCTCTCCCAACAACTTGTCCACCAGTGGCTTCAGGCTCACCGCTATTCCTTATCACCCTTCTTGGATTCTTTTAGTAATGTCACCACGTTAGCCAAACTCCAGTCTTCCAAAACCTCACCTGTGGCTTTTCACGATTCATACATCTCAGCATGGGGCCCAGCATTCAGTTCCCTATCTTTCCACGAGTTCGAGGGTACATCTGATCAGGTCCTGGAGATTTTTCCAACTTTATATGTATTAAGAACTCCTCTGTAATGCAGATATTTTCCAAGATGTCATTGATTATTTCGGAACTCTCGAGCTTCCATATCCTCCTGCACAGTAAATATGAAACAAAATGTTTTTTAAATACCTTTTGCAGTTCTGTACATCGGCAAAATTGTTGATCTCCCGAGTTGCTCTTATCTCTTTAATGCATTTCTGGAATGCCTTTGGATTCTCCTTAACTTTACTTGCCATAGCTACCTCATGTACCCTGTTTGGCCTTCTGATTTCCTTCTGAGGTGCATTCCTGATGCCTTTCGACTCCTCTGGCAATTCACTTTAAATATAGAATTAATAGTCTAATGACGATGATTAATCCATTTTCAATTGTTTGGAAAACCAATCTGATATACATATGTTCATTAAGCAAGCAAACTGCAATACTTACCTGTTGCATGGTTTGTTAAGTTTTGTAGCTCAGGTTGAGATTTAGGGTGTCGGTTTGTTTGCTGGGCTGTCGGTTTGATATCCAGACGTTTCGTTACCTGCCTCGGTAACATCATCGGTGGCGACCTCCAAGTGAAGCGAAGCTGTTGTCTCCTGATTTCTATTTATATCTTTCTCCTGGATGGGGTTCATGGGGTTTGTGATGATGACATTTCCTGTTCGTTTTCTGAGGGGTTGATAGATGGCATCTAGATCTATGTGCTTGTTTATGGCGTAGTGTCTGGAGTGCCAGGCCTCTAGGAAATCTCTGGCATGCCTTTGCTTAACCTGTCCCAGGATAGATGTGTGGTCCCAATCGAAACGGTGGCTATTTTCATCCGTGTTTCCGGCTAAGAGGGAGAGAGGGTCGTGTCTTTTTGTGGCGAGCTAGTGTTCGTGGACCCTGGTGGATAACTTTCTTCCTGTTTGTCCTACGTCGTGTTTTTGGCAGTCCTTGCATGGAATTTTGTAGATGACGTTGGTTTTGCCCATGACATGTACAGGGTATTCTAAGTTTGTTAGTTTTTGTTTGAGCGTGTCGGTGGGTTTGTGTACTATTAGGATTCCGAGGTGTCTGAGTAGTCTGACTGTACTGGGACAGGCTAAGTAAAGGCATGCCAGAGAATTCCTAGAGGCCTTGCACTCTAAACACAACGACATAAATAAACACATAGATGTCGATGCCATCTATCAACCCCTCAGAAAACGAACAGGAAATGTCATCACCACAAACCGCAGGAACCTTATCCTGGAGAAAGATATAAGTAGGAAGCAGGAGACAACAGCTTCGCTACACTTGGAGGTCCCCACTGATGATGTTACCGAGCCACGTAACGAAACGTCTGGATATCAAACCTTCCGGTTCAGCGAGCAAACATAAACCCTAATACTTACCTGGTCTTGTCTGCATCTGACTCCAGACACACAGCAATGTGTTTTACTCTGAACTGCCCTCTGGGAAATCAGAGATGGCCAATAATGTCTGCCTACCCAATGACACCTTCATCCCATGACTGAATATTGAAAAAAAGTCGATTCCTGCTGTTTACATCTGACATATGATTCCCACTTATCCAGGAACAAAACCTGAACTTCTCGAGTCATCCAGCATTTCTCACACCTCCCACCTTTACCCTTCACCCGAACAGGAGCATACTGACTCTGAACTCTTGACATCTCGTTTTTGTAGGCGACTCCCTTCCCAGATGGCCACTTACCTGCCACTATGAGGTCCAATCGTATTTTGAACGTTTGTGCCTAATATCATCAAATTTGACCTTCTCCCAATTTCGAACTTTACCTTTTAGATCCAGTTCGTCCGTTTCCAACTCTATTTTTAAACTAATAGATTTATGATGACTTTCCACTAATAATGCCCCCCCAAAGGTAAGTCAGGTTTAGCTCCTTCTCTGTGATAGCGAGTAATGGACATCCAGCTGCAGCTTTGAATCGGGGTGTGGGCTCAGCAAAGTTTAAGACTCTTTGGGCTGAATCTGACAATACTTTGTCTCAGTCACATTTTCATTGTGTGGTACAGGGAATCATCTGCACGAGGCCGAGCGAGTTTCTTTCGAACTCACTTCATTAACTACATACCTCAATCTAAGATGTCCCTTTCATTCAATGACAGTTCAATTCTCCCACTTATTATGGCTGGTGACACTCACCATTGCCTGGATGCTCCTGGATTTCACGGGACCCCTGGCACTGGCGCTATCCTTAAAAGTACAATGGAGGTTTCTCAGTTGGGAGCACAGTTTACAGTGAGCATTCCAGATAAAATGCAATTACACAATGTTTTGTCGACGGGGGCACCGAATTCCTTGTGGATTGGCTAGTCCAGAAGAGGAACATTCTCTTCCCAGTGGGGGCCACACCACCAGACCCACCAACCATGGTCTGAGCTTACCACCCAGCCGAGTGCAGTGTCTGCAGTCTGAAGAAATGGCCAGTAATATAAGACAAGCACCAAGAACCTTCACCGTATTCTCTCTGCTCCCTCATGCTCACTGTATATCTGTGATAGCAGCTGCCCCGTGAACAAGGCTCATTCTCCACTACTCTCTACACTGCACACAGTATCTTTCCTACCACTCGCTCTCTCTTTTTCTCTCTTTCTCTCCAATCCCCCAACAACTCTCTGCAATCCTCCCACATTAATAACACTGCATGGAATCAATACTGTGGACTGACTATGTACGGACACTACGCCACTTCAGATGCCAACAGAAACAGCACGGCCACCCACTCCCACCCTCACTCCCTCCTTTCCTACCTCCCATTATAGGAGAAAAAGCATTGAAGAGGACGGAAAGTGCCAAGCCAATTGTTGGAGTGCTTGATACCCGAGTCCTCACGCCTTTCCTGCCAGCGTGTGGAGGGGTTCCTGGGTACAATTCGGCGAGGACAAGGATGCCTCGCGTGGAGATTCGGAGATATCCACGCAATACAATTCAGTCAGAAGCAATGTTCATTGAGGTACAATTCTCACTTTAAACCCACTGGCAGTTCCGTTTACCCACGGCATAACTCAGAAGGCCTGGCCCTGATGCCATCTACCTTTTGAGTCGAGTAGGTACAATGGAATCCGCACTGTCTCAGTGGGCATGTGAGTGTGCTCACAACGCATTGTCTCCAACAACTCCCAGAAAGGAAGCACGGTGGCACTCTCTTACGCAACCTCGTGTGAACAACTCAGAAACTGAAGCGTGTCTGAAGTAATTGCTGTTCTTCCTGTCTGTTCTGGCATCTCCAATAATCTGTGCTCACTGACATCCAGGAGCCTCTGCTCTTGGACCCCGTCGAGAAAGATACAGATTGTTTTATGTTGTCTTTCAAAGTCATTCCGACCAAAGTGCACCACCTTATACTTTGATCCTCATCTGTGACACAGCTGCAAGCAAGGAAATTGTACAACATCGTGCTCCACGCAAGACAACTGACATAATGGCAAACTCAAATATCTGAGTAAGAGTAATGCTGAGAAACCACGACACAGCGAGTGAAATAGTGAGAAATTAAACGAAGATCAAAACATGTACTTACAGATTCCCTACGTCTGTATGAATGTCAAGGGATTATTGTGTATGCCTGTGTTTCTGTATTACTGTTTGTGTATCTCTATCAATGTGTATTAAAGTGTAGGTACATTTATATGTGTATTTGTCTCTGCGTGAGTCTGTGTGTGGATGCAGGTTTGGCAGTCTCCGTGATGCTATAAGAGATACAATGTCGCCTATAGCGATTGGGGCAGAGGGTGATAGGCCTCAATGATTCAGTCTGAGATGCAGAGAGGGAGAATGGCGGGTCACAGTACCATCGATCATGACAGCACACACATACACACACACACACACACACACACACACATACACACACACATACACACAGACACACACACACACACACACACACACACACACACACACACACAACAATTGCAAATAGACTTGGGTCTGTCAGAATAGAACTGTGCACCTCCGACTGAACCATTTTATCAGGGGATAATTTATTGCACATTCAGTAACTTGCAATGTTTACTAATGGTTAAAAATTGCACGAGAAAGAATCGAAATGTCTGGAAAAAGGTTCAATAGTGGTCAGAATATCGCAGGAACAACATTGCTTGCTATCAGCAAAACTGCTCTGTGCATCCAGTACAGGAAGTGTTAAGGGAGATGGTCAGTGGAAGCGTCTGTAGCAGCAAAAGGCGCAATGCCAGGGAAGTAGGTGTTAAAGGAAAGATTAGGAATGCGAGGAGGAAGTGTGGCTGAAAAAGCATCAGTGGCAAAGAAAAAGCTGTATTTGGAAAATTGAGATTGATGAACAATCAAATATCACTGTTCAGGAAATCTGGGGTCTGGTTTTCTTTGAAAATTAAGAACAGATTTCTCCTACTTTTAAAATTAACACGAGATTCTTGTTCATATTGTGCATTAACTCTGCATTTCTGTTTGTCTATCAAGTGCACACAGCATTTCCTTTCCTCCCCAATGCATTATTTCAACATGACGTCACTTTTTAATACAATATTCCGAACGGTGGTTGTTTCTTCTATTAATTTGCTTCCAACTCAACCCAATGATGAGAACGAGAAAATTGATCTTCTACAGAATGTTTAACTGTAGAATTTAATGCAACCTTTATTCTCATCGCTCTACCTCTTTCAAGCAAACTTAACGAAAGAGTCTGCGTCCATCCTGCAGGTGAAAAAAGATCTTCAGATCTGAGTATTGCAGTGAATAACATAAAGAATAAGCTGCTCTATGACACTATGAAGGTGTGCATAAAACGGAAATGTTACAATGCACCGTTCCAAAACCTTGTCGAAAATTAATGATGTACAAGCCTTACGCATAATACATTCGACGAGATTACTTACAGTCTGGAAACAGACCCTTCGTCTGAACAAGTGCAAAACGACCCACCGAAGAGCAACCCACCCAGACCAATTACCCGACATTTTATCACTTCAACTAACACTACAGGCAATGTAGCATGGCTAATTCACCTAACCTGTACTGAGGGAGGAAACAGGAGCACGCGGAGGAAACCCATGCAGACACAGGGAGAATGTGCAAATTTCACACGGACAATCGCCTGAAATGATGAATTGAACCCGGCTCTCTGGTGCTGTGAGGCAGCAGTGCTTACCACTGCGCCACCGCAGAGCAGAGTATAAAGGCAGAATTCAGCTCCATGTCCAAAATACTATTTGTGGCTCCCTCATAAAAGACCTCAATGGCATCACACTACAAATTCACGAAGGAAGAAAAATAAACAGGAGAATGGCATTCTGTATTCTTCCTCTGGAACAACTTGTGTAGAAGAGGAAGAAAATCAAGTTTTGTTTCTGATATTCATAAATGTTGATGGTTAGAATGTGCGCGATGATGGGGGTGTTGTCGGATGATAAATAATGCTATGGATGACACAATGCTTAGCCGGGTCGTTCACAGTAAGGAGGATCATGTTAGGTTACAGAAGGGGACAAAAAGTTTGTTCAGATGGCCAGAACAATGACCCAAAAAATACCTAACGGTGGAAAATGTGTATGCCTCACTTTGGAAGAAAAAAACAAGACAAGAGAGTACTCAACCATGAAGATAAGCTAGATTTGCTTTTCGAGCAGAGAAGGTTGAAGAATGAACCTGACAGAGGTCGTGAAAGGTACGGACAGAGTGAACAGACAGGAGCTGTTCCCCTTAGAAAGTGAGACATGATTTAAGTGAAATACAAGATATTGTGAAAGTATTTGTGGAATCAGCTTTCAACAAAGAGGATGGTATTTTTCCAGAATGCATTGCCGGGAAAGTTGTTGTAGAAGGCATCGTTACAAAACTTATACAGTACTGATATCATGAGGGACATAAGAAGAGAGGATGTGTTGGTATGCTAAATGATATTAAGGTGGACAAATCCCCAGGACTGGATGGGATCAATACCAGGTTGCTGATGGAGGTGAGAGAGGGAATAGCAGGGGCTCTGACAGAGATCTTTGTCACCTCCTTAAACACAGGTAAAGTGCCGGAGGACGAGGATATTTTTAATGTTGTTCCTCTGTTCAAGAAGGGTTCTCAGGTTTTTTCAGGTAACTACACACCTGTGTGCCTGATGTAAGTGGTGGGAAAGTTGGTAGAGAAGGTATGGAGGGATAGGATCCATTTCTGTTTGGAAGATAATGGTCTTAACAGTGATAGGCAACGTGGTTATGAGCGGAGGAGTTCGTGTCTTACAAACTTATTCGAATTCTTTGAGGAAGTGACCAAGTTCATAGATGAAGGATGTGATGTCTATGTCATATACTTGGACTTTGATAGGTTTCCCCACGGTAAACTAATGAAAAACGTGAAGCCACATGGTGCGCATGGTGAATAAAGACCTTTTTGAGCAACAGAAGACAGAAACTAGTAGTTGAAAGGAGTTTCTCGAAATGGAGAAATGTGACCAATGGTATTCTGCATGGATCAGTGCTGGGGTCACTGTTGTTTGTGGTTTCAATAAATAATCTGGAAAAGGACATTGATGGTCTGACTGATAGGTTTTCAGACGATATGAAGATTGGAGGAGTAGCAGGAAACTCAGTGGACTGTTAAATAGCACAGGAAAATACAGATAAACTGGAGATTTGAGAGAAGAAGTGGCTGATGGAATTCAAATCCGGCCAAATGTGAGGTGATGCATTTTGGGAGGTCGAGTTCTAGAGCGAACTATACTGAAAATGGCAGAGCTTTGGGAAAAGTCGATGAACAGAGAGATCTGGGAGTTCAGATCCATTGTAGCCTGAAGGTGGCTGCACAGCAGATAGAGTGTTCAAGAAGTCATATGGTGTGCTTGCCTTCTTCGGACGTGGTATTGATTATAAGAGGTGGCACCTTATGTTAAAATTGTACAATACATTGATTCGGCCGCATTTAGAATACTGTGTACAGTTCTTACCAGATCACCAAAATGATGTGGACGACTTGGAGAGGGTGCAGAGAAGTTTTACGAGGATGTTGCCTGGTATGGAAGGTGCAGCTATGTTGAAAGGTTAAGTAGGTTAGGTTATTTTCATTTGAAAGAAGGAGATTGAGGAGTGATCTGACTGAGGTTGACAAAATCATGAACAGCAAAGACAGGATGGATAGAGACAAACATTTTCCTCGGGTAAACAATTCAATAACTAGAGATCACGTTTTCAACCTGAAAGGTAGAAAGTTTAAGGGTGTTCACATGGTAAGTACTTCACGCAGAGAGTGGTGGGCGTTTGGAACGCGTTGCCATCAGAGATAGCAGAGTCAGACACGGTCGATTCATTTAAGATGGTCTGGACAAATGCATGAGTAGATGGGGAGCAGAGGGATACAGATGCTTAGGAATTGACGAACAGGTTTGGACCGTACATTTGGAACGGCTCTTACTTGGAGGACTGAAGGGCCTGTCCCTGGGCTGTAAATTTCCTTTGTTCTTCATTGTTCTTTGAGATGTGGAGGTGTGACATTTTTGTCATCACAGAGATATAACTGACGGGGTACAGGACTGGTAACTCAGTATTCTATTGTACAGGAACCATACCCAGGAGAGAAGAGGGAGAAAAATGGAGGTGGTTTTGTTTATTAATCATGGAGTGAGTTACTGATTTCAGGAGGAATGATATCTTGGAAGAATCTTCAAGCGAGGCTTTGTATATTGAAAATGAGAACACTATAGATTGCACAATCCTAAAGAGGAAGCAACATCTATATTCCAGTCTGAAATGGGAATGCATTGTTCTCAAAGATTGTTCCCTTCAAACAAATCACTGCCCTTTTGAAACACAACAATTAGAAACAGATATTGACCATTCAGCCCCTGACGACATTCCCATTGATGCACTTCACTCAAATACTTTCCAAAGTTAGCATCCATTTAATTCGCAGAAAGAGAATTCTGTACAGCAGAAGTTCACATGCAAATGAGAAACTGGAGCAGAATTAGTCTATTCGACTCATCATTGCTAAAATCTTTCTCCAAGTCATTCACCTGCCTTCTCCGACTGACCATTGATTGCCTATTAATTGTTATGTAATCTTAGTCTTACCAGATGATAAGGTCTGCTCTTTTATTAGCGAGAACCGACTGGTGGTGATTTAACCTGAGGGTCATCCGATAGCAGGTAAAGGAAACGGTGGCGAAGGAGGTTCCTTCATATGGAACTGAAACCGGTAATGGGAATTGATCCAATACTGTTGGCGCCACTCTGCTCCTAAAACAACAATTCAGCCAACTGAACTAAACCAATTCTCTGCCTATTGAAATTATATATATATATATATACATATTTCTGTCTGTCTATCTATCTATCTATCTATCTATCTATCTATCTATCTATCTCTCTCTCTCTATCTATCTATCTATCTATCTATCTATCTATCTATCTATCTATCTATCTATCTATCTATCTATCTATCTATCTATCTATCTCTCTCTCTCTATCTACCTATCTATCTATCTATATATATATATATATATATATAAACCCACGTGTGTTTGTGGGTGTGTGATTGGGGAGAGGGGATTCATGTGTTTGTGTGTATGTGCCCATATTTGTGTGTATCTCTTTGTGTATGTGTTCTGTGTATTCGTGTCATTGTCGCTGCTTGTATGTTCTTCAGTCTGCATCTCTGCAATCTTGTTTTCCGAGTAATACCATTAATATTGGAATCAAAGTCTCCCACCTGTCTTCTGTCTGTCCGTTTTTTAATATATTCATGCGACACTACACTCTGCTGGCGACCCCACACGATTGCATGTGTGGCAGGTTTTTTTCTTCGAGAAGACACCAAATGATGTGAATCTCGAACGATGCACAGTTGTTTTGTTTTTCAAATTGTATATTTGGAAGCATAGAGCAGTTTTGCTGATAGTAAGCAATGTTGTTCCTGCGATATTCCGACTGCTATACAGCCTTTTTTCAGAATTTTCGTTTCTTTCTCGAACAATATTTAAGCATTAGGAAACATTGCAAGTTACTGAATGTGCAATAAATTATCTCATCTCCTGATAAAATATTTCGGTCGGAGGTGCACAGGTCTATTCTGACGGACCCAAGTCTATTTGCAATTCTTCCATATGTACGCGTGTGTGTGTGGGCGACATTGTATCTCTTTTAGCATCACAGAGAATGCCAAACCTGCATCCACAAACAGACTTGCGCAGAGACAAATACACATATAAATGTACCTACATTTAAATACACATTGATACAGGTACACAAACAGTAATACAGAAACATAGGCATACACAACAATGCCTTGACATTTATACAGACGTAGGGAATCTGTAAGTATATCGTTTGATCTTCGGTTACTTTCTCACTATTTCACTCGCTGTGTCAGCATTACTCTTACTCAGATGTTTGAGATGGCCAATATGTCAATCGTCTTGCGTGGAGTACAATAGAGTACAATTTCCATGCTTGCAGGTATGAGACAGATGAGGATCAAAGTAGAGCAGTGTAAGGTCGTGCAATTTGGTAGGAATGACTTTGAAAAACAGCATAAAACAACCTGTATTTTCTCGACGGGGTCCAAGAGCAGACGGTCCTGGGTGCATATGAGTTCAGATTATTAGAGATGCCAGGACAGATATGGAGAGCAGCAAATACTACAAATACGGTTCAGTTTCTGAGCTGTTTACAGAAGGATGCGTAAGAGAGAGCCACGTGTTTCCTTCCTGGGAGTTGTTGGAGACAATGTGTTGTGGGCACAACCTCATGCCCACTGAGACAGTGGGGATTCCATTTGTACCAACTCGATACAAAAGATCGATTGCATCAGGCCACTCGTTCTGAGTTATGCCGTGGGTAAACGGAGCTGCGAGTAGGTTTAAAGTGAGAATTGTCCCTCAATGAAAATTGCTTCTGACTCAGTTGTAGGGAATGGATATCTCCGAGTCTCCACGCGACGCATCCTTGTCCTCGCCGAATTGTACCATGGTCCCCTCCACAGGGTGGCAGGAAGGGGGTGAGGACACAGGTATCGGGCACTCCAACAATTGGCTTGGCACTTTCCGTACTATTCCATGCTTTTTCTCCTGCAATGAGAGATAGGAAAGAAGGGAGTGAGGGTGGGTGTGGGTGGCCGTGCTGTTTCTGTTGGCATATGAATTGGGATAGTATCCGAATGTAGTCAGTCCGCAGTGTTGAATCCATGCAGTGTTTTTAATGTGGGAGGATAGCAGAATGTTCTTGGGGGATTGGCGAGAAAGAGAGAAAAAGAGAGAGAGTGAGGTAGGAAGTTACTGTGTGCAGTGTAGAGAGTGGTGGAGAATGAGCCTTGTTCACGGGGCAGGTGCTATAACAGACATTCAGCATGAGGGAGCAGAGAGAATACGGTGAAAGTCGTTGGTGCTTGTCTCGTATTGCTGGCCATTTCTTCAGACTGCAGATACTCCACTCGGCTGGATGGGTCTGGTGGTGTCGCCCCCTCTGAGAAGAGAATGGTCCTCTTCTGTACGCGCCCATCCAGCAGGATTTCGGTGCCCGCGAAGACGTTGTGCAATTGCCAGTTATCTGGAATGCTCACGGTAAACTATGCTCCCAACTGAGAAACCTCCATTGTCCTTTTAAGGATAGCGCCAGTGCCAGGGATCCCGGAATTACCAGGAGCATCCAGGCGATGGTGAGTATCACCAGCCATTATAAGTGGGAGAATTGAACTGTCATTGAATGAAAGGGACATCGTGGATTGTGGTATGTAGTTAATGAAGTGAGTTCGAAAGGAAACAAGCTCGGCCTCGAGCAAACAATTCCCTGTCACACAAAATGAAAATGTGACTGAAACAAAATATTGTTAGATTCAGCCCAAAGAGTCTTAGACTTTGCTGAGCCCACCCTCCAACCCCCCCCCCCCCCCCACACACACACACACACACCCCCGTATCAAAGCTGCAGCTGCTTGCCCATTACTCGCTATCACAGAGAAGGAGCTAAACCTGACTTACCATTGGGGGGGGGGGGGGGCACTATTTGTGGAAAATCATCATAAATCTATTAGTTTTAAAATAACGGGCGAACCGGCTCTAAAACGTAAAGTTCGAAATTGGAGGAAGGTCAAATTTGATGATATTAAGCGCGAATATTCAAAATACGATTGGACCTCATCGTGGCAGGTAAGTGGCCATCTGGGAAGGGAGACGCCTACAAAAACGAGATGTCAAGAGTTCAGAGTCGGTCTGCTCCTGTTCGGGTGAAGGGTAAAGGTGGGAGGTGTGAGAAATGCTGGATGACTCGAGACGTTGAGGTTCTGTTCCTGGATAAGTGGGAATCATATGTCAGATATAGACAGCAGGAATCGAGTTTTTTTTTCACTATTCCGTCATGGGATGAAGGTGTCTTTGGGTAGGCAGAAATTATTGACCAACTCTGATTTTCGATAGGGCAGTTCAGAGTTTCTGTGTGTCTGGAGCCAGATGTAGACTAGACCAGGTAAGTATCAGGGTGTAGGTTTGCTTGCTGAGCTGTAGGTTTGATATCCAGACGTTTCGTTACCTGGCTCGGTAACATGATCAGTGACGACCTCCCAGTGAAGCGAATCTGTTGTCCCTGCTTTCTATTTATATCTTTCTCCTGGATGTGGTTCCTGGGGTTTGTGGTGATGTCATTTCCTGTTCGTTTTCTGAGGGGTTGATAGATGGCATCTAGATCTATGTTCTTGTTTATGGCGTTGCCATTGGAATACCAGCCTTCTAGGAATTCTCTGGCATGTCTTTGCGTTGAAATGGACCTCAGTAAGTGATTGGACAACTTTCCACACGGTAGACCGGTTAACAAGATTAGTATATGTGGAATACGGGGAGAACCAGCCTTTTGATTAGAAAATTGGTTGAAGGTAGGAGTTGAGGGATGTAGTGTAGAGTTGTTTTTGAACTGGCTAGGCTGTGCCACAAGGATTGGTGCTGGTTCCACTAGTTTTCATTGCTTATATGAAAGTATTGGATGTGAGCAAAGGAGGACTAGTTGGTAAGGTTGAAGATATCACCAAAGGTTATGGTGTAGTGGACAGGGAAGAAGGTTACCTCAGAGTACAACGGGATATTGATTAGATCGGCCAATAGGCTGAGGAGTGGCAGATGGTGTTTACGACAGATAAATGTGAAGTACTATATTTTGGAGAGGCAAATCATTGCAAAACTTATCCACTCAATGAGCAGGTCCTGTGTCGATAAACAAAGAGACCTGGGGGTCAGGTTCATGGCTCCTTAAAAGTGCAGTCACAGTTCGATAGAATTGTGAAAATGCTTTGGTATGTTTGTCGTTATTGGTCAGCGCTTTGACGAGAGGAGTCGGGACGTCATGGACAGGACAGTAGTTCCATCACTTTTCAAATACTGCATTCAAATTCTCGCTTTCCTCCTTTGGGAAAGACGTTGTGAAACTTGCAGAGAGTCAGAAAATAATTACAGGAATGTTGCTGGTACTTGAGCTTTCGAGACAGTTTGAATAGTTTGGGTCTCCTTTGCCTGAAGCATAACGGGCATGGACCGGGTGAATATCAAGGGTCTTTTCCCCTAAATTAGATGGTTGCAATCTAAGGTGAGAGGGGAAAACAATGAAAAGGAACCTAAGGAGCAACTTTTTCATGCATTAGGTAGTACCTGTTTCGAATGAACTGCCACAGGATGTGGTTGAGGCAGGTACAATTACAACATCTATAAGGCATTTGGATAGGTATATCACGACAAACGGTTTAGACCGATACAGGCAAAGTGCTGGCCAATGTGATTAGATTGTTTTAGGATTTCTGTTCAGCAGGGATCAGTTGCATGGAAGGGTTTAGTTCAATGTTATACATCTCCATGACTCTCTGACTCTGTCTGAGCTCACACCAACATTCTGTTTCTACATCATTACTGGAAATGCCGCAAAGTGCTGTTGAAATGTCTTAATTTCAGCATACTGAAACCTGTGAACACATCCTTCGACAATGCTCTCTCCCAGTGTCTCTCCCGCTCTCTACTTTGCAAACCCTCACATTTGTTGTTCATCAAACTGACATTCAGTTTAAAAGTGAATAACTATCCTTTATCTTTCCCTGGCCTTTAGTGATGCTTACCCCACAGCATCAGATTCCACGATGAAGACGCTGCGGAATGTTCTTTTTGAAGCATAACTTGCGGTTTCTTTGTCCTGCACATTGCTTCATGTTGGACAGAGGGATTTCAGCAGCTTTCAGATACGTCTTTGTAACTTGTGCTGAGCCTATTTACTGAAAGCCCGTGTTTACCAATCTTTGCTGATAATTTGCTCAATTGCATGAGGAATCCCTTCAACTGTGTTTGCTTCAGACTAGGATTGTAACTTGTCATTCAGTGACATTTAATTTAATTCGGTTATTGAAAATTTACTAGAAATGCTGGTGATTGTTTCCGTGGAAGTTGTGTTTTAAGCTGCTGTGTACATTCAAGAAGCTTAGAGTATTTGGTGACCCACTCTGGAGAAGTTATAATGTGATGAAGTTAAAAGCATGAAGTTGAAAGAATACCTTTAAGAGAAAGTTGACAAGCTGTCATGTGGCTGACTGCAGGCACAAAGTGCCCTGAACAATTTTAAAATGAAACATTTGGGCTGTAACATAAGACACCTTGTTGTTTTCACAGTATTTCGAATTCAACCAACTTGTTTAAATTCCTCCACAATATTCTAAATGTGAATCGAATTTGAATTTTGCTGTTTTGACAGCATCAAACCAATGAGATGATCCACTGTTTTGGGATATAAAACGCCAACATTACAGACAGTTAGCAATAAAAAGAGCACCTTCTGACATTGAACGACTGCAACTCTCTCTAACAGGTACCTTTTTTTTACCCATATATTAAAAAAATTCTGCAGCAGAAGGCCGAAGGTGACACGGAGAGTTCTGCAGAGGAGGATTTACACTGCTGGCTGGTTTTGAAAGTTATAGGCTGTAAATTTAATAGGGGCTTTATTGGATCAGTATATTGTGACAGAGTAGAAGCTAGATAAATATTTTAGACAAAGGAGGCTCGGAGTTGGAATATTTTGTTGTTTAATGTTCACTTTAGAATTCTTAGTTTTATTGTTCAACAAGATATTTTGGGTAGTTCTCTGTCACCCATGCTTTAACAGATTGCGAGGCAAGATGAGCTTTTCTGTATTCGTGGTTAAATTAGCAGAAGCTTTTACCGGCGTCTTGGAACAACGGAATGGATGATGGTTGCTGAGGGATACACCATAAATCTTTCAATCATTTTAATCCTTGTATGTATGAATAATGTCAGATCACGGCAGGGTTGCATATGTCCCAAATTGTTTATGAAACAAGACAGGGAAAAGACAACTGAACAGCTGTAAAAAATGGCTGATGGAGCCATGTCTAAAGGCCGTAAAGCAACGTAAAAATATTTATTGTTCACTTACTTTGTGCAATACTACTCGAAGTTTTAAATGCCCAGTTATTAAGGCCTTTCAGAACATTGAGACATCTTTCAGAGCACCAAGACTGCTGCTCAGGAACGGGGAGAAACCAATATGACACCATGTGCCTTTTACAGAGGGATATGAGGAGGTTAGTCAGACCATACGAGCCTATTCCCACTTAAAGAGGTTGAAAGCTGATATTTGGCACATTCTGCTAAAGGAATGAGTCAAAACAGAGAGAAGTGTTGCTGCAGCTGTACGAGGTGTTAATGAAAGGACACACGGAGTAAATAGGGCTGTTTGTTTTTCTGTAACTGAGAAGGGTGAGAGCTCCAGCAAATACTGTTTACTGGCTGCTCATCATCCAAGGGTTGCTGCGTCATTTAATGCCTCCGGCCTGCTGTACACGTTTAGGAGAAGGCCATTCAGCCTATTGAGCCTGGTACACAGGGATAGGCTGAGGCCATTCCATCCAGACCGAGAAAATTCTCCCTTTTATTATGATATAAAAATCCTGTCAGGAAGGGGTTATCGGAACCTATTCACTCAGTCATGATTTGAAGACTGGGGTTTTACAAAGTTAAAAGTTACCAAGTTATCGTCCAACAGAATTTGTAGCAAATGTTTACAATGTGATGAAATTGAAATTATATATTGAAAAAGTCCCAGATTTTTTCTTTCAGATGTAAATCGCAAAACATTTTTTAAAAGATGCATTCTCTGTTTATACCACGGTGTTTAGTCTGTCTATGCTGATTACCCAAATCTTTGCCAGTTGTTCACATTTAAACTGATTTCCTCCATGCGTATTCTACCTAAAGAAAACGGTTTTCATATCGACTGCCAACAACACACCAACACAAATACATATAATGTGCAAATGAGATACAGAAACATATGGGAGTTCATCTACTGTCTCTCGATGGATTGCAAATCCTCCCATGCAACACATTTCTGAAATAAAGCATATGAATGATATACTGTAATGGTTCTCAATGATCCCCATGCTGGGCAGATAGCCCAATTTATGGAGTACTCCACCAGAACGGTCTGCACAGCTCTCCATTCTGGCCGGTATCTTGCCCCGTTTATGTGGTCTGGGCGGTTCTATGAGGCAGATTCAGAACTTGATGTGCCAAACCATTTCTACTGATCTGACAATGACTTTATTGAATGTTCTCATCCTTGTGATTGGGGCAACCATTGTCTCACTTCTCCAGATAGTTCTACTCTCCTGTCTCTTTATCTATAAGTTCACAACATGTAAGCAGTTAATTAATTACTTGTCTTTCTGTGTCTTTCCATGACCTCGGCTTTTGACTCCCCAGTGGGTCGAGTGTTGGCATTTTGAAGATCAGAAAAAAATGAAATGGTGTGTGTCAGGCAGTTGTTCTCTTCCCAGTGTGTCCCATATGGTGCTCCATGTTGGATAGAGGGGCTTTCAGCAGGTTTGACGCATCTCTTTGTAACTTGGTCTGTGCCTGTCCACGGACTGCCTGTATATCCCTCTCAGCTGATTGTGCGGTCAGTAACACGGAAGTCCCTCAAGTATTATTCTAAAGGGTCAGGCATCTATGTTGCATCTCAGGGACTTCTGACTGTCTCCTGTTATTGAAAAGTTAGTGCAGGTGTTGGGGATGTTATTTTGGAGGCTGTAGTGTGAGCTGCCTCAGACATTCAGGGAGACATGCGGAATCTGGAAAGGGAATCAAGACGCTCTGTCTTCCCTTCTTGTGGATTGTTTCACGGAACATCTTCTGCATCACAAGCACCCACCAACCCCAAAGCCCTCTGGCTGAACTCTTCAGCGCCCTCTCCCTCTCCATCAACGAGATGCAGGTCCAGCCAACCGTTGCTCGTCGACGCCTGCATGAAGAATGCCTCATATTTCGCCTTTGGACCCGACAAATACACGGGATAAATGTGGATTTTAACAGCCTCCTCAATTCCTCCCACCCTACATTATCCCAGTCCCAAGCCTCTAACTCGACACCGCCCACGAGAACTGTCCATCCCTCCTCCTTCAAAACTATCACCTTCTCCATCACCTTAAAACACACTTCGCCTTCTCAGCTAAATTCCCCCCAACCCAAACATCGTCCCATTTATCTCTCAGATTTGTCCCACAAGTCTTATTCCTGATGAAGGGCTGATGCCTTAAACGTTGATTCTCCTGCTCCTCAGTTGCTGCCTGACCTGCTGTGCATTCCCAGCAACACATTCTCGACAACACAATGATGTTTGTAAATAAACGGTTTTGGAGAAACTTTTTGTGTTGCAAGTAATAGTTACCGACAAAGTTAACATGACTGTCCGATGCAGTATGGAGAAACAATGAATGCAGTGCATTTGAGTTTTTTAGGAATATTTTTCATAAAGTCCCAAGCCTAGAGTTCAAAATCAAACTGAGTGGTAATGGGGCTAATACATGAACATGGTTTTAGAATGGGCGAGCTGACAGGAAGCAGTATATCGGTTTAAAGATATCCTTGTTTTGTCGAGGAAGCATTATGGGATACTACAGACAGTGGTACTTCGGCCTCAGCTATTCCCAGTACCCTTCGAAGATTTGATTGAGAGGATCAAATGCAATATTTCCAAGTCTGCTGATGGCACTAACCGATGTTGGATGGGAGTGGGTGAGGAGGATATAATAAAGCTCCAAGGTGATTGTGGCAAGTGGAGTGCCTTGGGTAAATACGTGGCAGGTGAAGATCTGATGTGCTCTTTGGTGGGAAAAATAGAATGTCAAAATACCATTTGAAAAGGCATTGGTGAAAGAACATTGTTAGGATAAGGTGAATTATGGTCATTTTATTATTTCATGCTGCAAACCCCTACGAGGTCCATGCAGGAGAGTGAGTTCTGAAACCAGAAATCAATACTGGGAATGGCATTGGCACGCTGACCAGCGTACATAGACCCACATGGGTATCTGTAACACTGAAAAGGATTTGGATCTCCTTTCACTACATTCACTGAAAGCAATATTGCAGGAACAGAAAACAGTTAAGAAGAGAAATGTTGTGTTGCACTTCATTTCAAGGGGTTTTGAGTCCAGCAGTGATGGTATCTCACTGCAACTGTTCATGGGCTTGGTGATACGTCATCTCGAACATTGTGGAGTTTTTTGTGAAGTTTTGGACTACTTAACTAACAAACGACACCAGACATTGAGGGAGAGCAGCGACGTAGAGCCAGACTGATCTCTGGGATGAAAGGATTGTGTAGGAGAGGAGTATCGGACGAATGAGCCTGCATCCTGAGGGTTTAGGAAAATGAGAGGAGATCTTAGTGACATATATAATTCTTTGACAGGGTGAGCCCAATTGGAATCAGGGATGATAATTCCTCTTGCTGGAACGTCTAAAACAGGTGCCCACAGTATTAGGTACAGAAAGGTCACTCTGCACTGAGATGTCAATTAATGTCTGTGCTCAAAGACTGGTGAACCTGGGGGCCTCTCTCGCACATAAGGCTGTGGAAGTCAAGACACTGAATATAAATGAGGATTTCTATATACTAGAGGAATTGAACAGGCTAATGGTGTGGAGATAGAGCAACATCCATCATTTTGGATTATGGTAGAAAGCTCAATGTACCAAAGCGATTAATCAAATGTCTATTTTTATATTTTTATAATAGTTAATCATATTAAGGAATATGCACATTGTGTGGGCAAAGTGCATTCATGGGATATTCTCAAATGAACTAGAATGGGTGGAGGCTCAATGTGTTGAATGACGTACTCCTTTCCCGATGTTTCTGTGCAGTCTGTGGGAAACCTCTGTAAATGTTGTCACAAGCTGTCACGTGTTCGGAAGGAGGGCTCTGCAGGTCTACAGGACTGTGTATCCAGATACTTTTCCCAAATCTGAGACTGGTGATGGTTGTTCTATCTGGTTTATTCTTGAAGACCTCAGAGCAATGTGATATAATCGATGGTCTTGCTTGGCCCTTTCGGAAACTATTGATGAATTCACCATATGTCTCTGTGTCTGACGTCACGTTTATGCCAGACTAGGAAAGCATGCGAGATTTGCTTCCTGAAAGTACATTGGGGAATAAAGTGGTGCTTCCAATCGACATTAAATTCAGGGTCACTTTGACTGACACTAGATTTTCGATCTCGATATATTATTAAATGTTTTTTAATTTGCGCCAGCTGTCAGAGCATTAGCCTGGCGTGGTTAACAATCCAATGGCATTTCCACAACAGCACCATTTCAACATGGGAACCCATCAGAGACCACACTGAGCAGGTTATTTCTGAGCTGTTTGACAGCTCTGTCAAAAAGAACTTCCACAATGTTACTGTCTTGATGGGACTGAAGCGGTGGTAATTGGTTAAATTGTAATTATTCTTCTCTTCGGGGATGGGACACAGCTAAATAACTTTCCACGTTGTTAGGGAGCTGTAAGATTTGGAGCTGGAATGAAACAGTTTCACCAGGGACAACATGCTACAGACGTTTTCCGTCCTATTCCAGCAACGGTGTCACGGCCCATTGTCTTTGTTACATCTAATTTGTTCAGCTGTTTCTTCACGTCAGATGCAGTGAATCGAAGTGTTTGAAGATGTAAATCTGTGATCCTGTGGGTATCATGGCGAGGGTGAGGTGGATCATCGACAGCACACTTCTGGCTGATGACAGTGCAAATACTGCATGCTTTGCTTTTACCCTGATGCGCAGGGCTATTCCATTCTAAATAATTGGGATATTTTGCAGCCATCTACTCCAGTAAGTTTTTATTCGTCTATCACCATTTACGACGAGATGGGTCAGCACTGAAGAGTTTCAATCAGATCTGTTTGTCTTGAAAGCATTTCACCTTCTCTTTCAGATGTTCGTTCTGCTGTATGGAATGTAACCAGTCCAGTTGAGTAAATTTTACAGGTTGCGATCAGGTTTCAGTACACCCGTTTCTAACCCTGGCACGTGCAACACACTCATCACTGAATCATATATCGGCTTGTTGGTGATGGTAGACTGAGGGAGGATACCGGGCAAAAGGTTGCATTTTATGATTCAATACCATTTTGCTGTTGCTGCTGTGGCGTACATAACTACATCAATGTTAAGAATATTATTTTCAAAGTAACAGGAGCACGAACTTTGAAGAGGATTTTTGTCGTAGAAATGAACTGAGAGCAGCAAAGCATTGGTGATGAACGTGATTTATAATGTCATAGGGTCTAAAATTCACACAATATACAAAGAGACCTTTCAGGCCAACATGTCCATGCTCACTCGTTCTCCTAAACTGAACTAATCCTGTTTGTCTGCATCTGGCATATAGCCTTCCAAATCTTTCCTACTCATGTATCCATGAAATTGTATATTATATTTTGGAATTGTATTTCCCTGTACCGCTTTCTCTGGCAGTTCATTACATATACACAGCAGTCTGTGCGAAACATCTAACTCTTCGATCTCTTTAACATCTCTCCACTCTTACCTTAAACCTGTACCTTTGATTTTGGACACCTCTTCCCTGGGGAAAAGCCGTTGGCAATTTACCCTATCCATGTCCAGCATTATTATAACCCTCTGCAAGTTCACCACTCAGCTTGCTACGCAAAAGGGAAAATAATTCCCAGACTATCAAAGGCCGTGATCTCGGGATTACTTCCGGTGCCACGTGCAAGCCAGCAGAAAAATGAAAGAACAGGCAGGATGAACACGTGGCTTGGGGGATTGTGTATGAGGTTCAGGTTTGTTGGATATTTGGACGAGTTCTGCGGAAAGTGGGACTATTAAAAATTGGAAGGTCTACACCTGAACCAGACTGGAACCAACGTCCCTGCGGGAGATTTTGCTACCGCTGTTGGGGAGGTTTTGAACTAATGTGACAGGGGGCTGGAAACCAGAATAGCAGAGAAGTAGACCACAAGGTGGAAACTGGAGACTATAAGAATCATGAAGTTAACATTAATAATGGGAAGAGTTGGCAGAGAGCAGATGAACGCAAAGAACTGGTGCTCTCAAGTGCATATACCTTCATGAAAAGAGTATAGTGGAGCAGGCAGATGAACGTCGGACTTGGGTTGGTGCCTGGAATAATGTCGTTATTACAGTCACAGAGACTTGGTTGAAAGAAGGGCCTGATTAGCAACTAAATGTTCCAGGATATAAACACTTCAGACAGGGCAAGGAAAGAAGTAAAAAGGGTGGGGAGGAGTTGCATTGCTTGTCAGAGATGATATCACGGCTCTGCAAAAGGAGGGCAGTGTGGTGGACTTTAGTAGTGAAGTATTATTGGTGGAACTGAGAAATAAGAAGGGTGCAGTTACATTGTTGGAGCTGTATCACAGGCCTCCCAACAGCGTGTGTGAGGTCGAAAGACAAATAGGTGAACAGATTATGGAAAGATGTCGAGGCAACAGTGTGGTGGTGATTAGACATTTTAATTTTCGCAACAGTGAATCGCAGACAAGTAGTGTCTGAGGTCTGGATAGGATGGAATTTATAATAAGCGTCCAGGAATGTTTTCTGGAGCAGTATGTCAATAGTCGGACGAAGGAAGAGGCCTTATTGGAGCTGGTGTTGGGGAATGATCGGGGCGAGGCGGTAGAAGTTGCGTTGTGGGATTTCTAAGGGAACAATGACCACAATTCTGTAGGCCTTAGAATACTCATAGACAAAGATGAGAGTTGTCTTAACGGAAAAGTACTAACCTGGGCCAAGACCAATTATTCAAAATTAGGCAGAAGCTGGGAAATGCGGATTGGGAGCAGCTATTTGAAGGGAAGTCCACATTTCAAATTTGGGAGGCTTTCAAAGATAGTGTAAAGATAGCGCAAGATAAGCATGCCCCGTTGAAAGCAAACGATAGGAAAGGCAAGATTCGTGAATCGTGGATGACAGCAGAAATGGTACAAATAGCCAAGAGGAAAAGAGAAGCGTACATAGAGTCCAGGTAGCTAAGAACAGAACGGACCCTCGTGGAATATCGGGAGAGTAGGACCATTCTTAAACGAGGAATTAAGCGGACTAATAAGATTGAAGAATTCATTGTTGGGCAGTTTTTGTCAAAATGCAGATGTAGCAAAGTTGTTGTTATGGGTGATTTCAATTTTCCCAAAATCAACTGGAATCTCCATAGAGGAGATTGTTGGATGGAGCCGCTTTTGTCAGGTTTGTTCACGAGGGTTTCCTTACTCAGTATGTAGACAGGCCGAAGAAGGGAGAGGCTATTTTAGATTTGGTGCTCGGAAATGAGCCAGGACCGGTGTCAGATCTCGCGGTGGGAGAACACTTTGGTGACAGTCATCATAATTGCCTCACATTTATAGAAGTCTTGTAGAGGGAAGACAGCAGTTACAGGTAGGGAAGATACTTAATTGAGGAAAAGGAAATGATGACGCTATCAGACACGAGTTGGGAAGTACAGCATGGGAGCTATTGTTCCACAGAAAGGGCGCAGCAGACATGTGAAGACTGTTTAAGGAGAAGTTGTTGCGAGTGATGCAAAAATGTGTTTCTCTCAGACAGGTAAGAAGGGGATGACAAGAACAGATGAACTTTTCATCCATAGAAAGACGGCAGCTCACGTAAGGTGGAGGAAACAAGGATCTACTACAGTTTTAGAGGATCACAGGCTTGCTAGAAAGGAGCTCAGCAATGGACTGAGGAGAGTCAGGAATGGACATGAAAAAGGCATTTAACTCATACGTCAGGAATAAGAAAATGATCAGGGATAATGTAGGGACGATCCGGGATAGCGTAGGAAGCTTGTGCGCAGAATATGAGCAGACGGGGAAGCCCAAAACGAGTCTTTTGCTTCGTTTATCACGAAAGAAAGGGACCTTGTTTCGAATGGGAGCTTTGAGGAACTCGTATACAGGCTTGATTCAATCAAGATCGATGAAGCTGATGTGCTGGAAGCTTTGGCAAACATTAAGATTGGTGAGTCCCCTGGGCAAGGCCAGATTTATCCTTAGCTACTCCGGGATTCGAGAAAGGAGTTTCTTCCACTTTTCAAGAAGGGTAATAGGGAAATCCGTGGCAATTGCAGACTAATTAGTCTTACGTCTATGGTCAGCAAAGTTTGGAAAGAATTCTGAGGGATAGGATTTATGATTAGGAGAAAGTGAGGACTGCAAATGCTGGAGTATCAGAGTGGAAAAACGTGGTGCTGGAAAAACACAGCAGGCCAGGCAGCATTCGAGGAGCAGGTAGAATCGACGTTTCTGGCAGAAGCCCTTCTTCAGAAATGAAGAAGGGCTTATGCCCGAAACGTCGATTCTCCTGCTCCTCGGATGGTGCCTGGCCTGCTGTGATTTTCGAGCACCAAGTTTTTCAACATAGGATTAATGACTATTTGGAAAAGCATAGCCTGACGAAGGGCAGCGGCAGGGCCTTGTGAGCGGCAGGTCATGCCTCACAATTTTTCTTTTTCTTTGGGGAGTTGACAAGGCAGGTCGACCAAGCTCGAGCAGTAGATGTGGCATTTGATAAGGTTCCCCATGATATCCTCACTCATAAAGTCAGGAAGTTTGGGGTACAGGGAGACTTGGCTATCTAGATTCAGAATTGTTTGGATTACAGAAGGCACGGAGTGCATGTCGGTTGTAAGAATTCTGCCTGGAGGTCAGTGTTGATTGGGTCCCACAGAGCTCTGTTCTTGGGCCTGTGCTCTTTGTACATTTTATAAATGTGTTGGGTGAGGAGGTTGAGGGTTGGTGAGTAAATTTGCAGAAGACACAAACGTTGGAGGTCCGTTTATTGTATCGAGGAATACTGCAGCTACAGCGTCACTTCGGTAAAATGCATTGCTGGGCTGAAAATGACAAATGGAGCTCAATCTTGACAATATGAGGTGATATATTTTGGAAGGTCGAACTCTTAAGCTGTATATAGGATTACAGACAGGATTCTTGGCAGTGTGGAGGAACAGAGAGATCTTGGTGTTCAAGTAGATAGATCCCACGTAGCTGCTTCCCAAGTGGGTAGGAGTGTTAAAGAGCATATGATGTTTCGGCTTTCATTAACAGGGGGATCGAATTAAATTCCACGAGGTTTTGTTACAGATCTACAATTCACTGGTGAGACCACACATGGAATATTGTGTAGAGTTCTGGTCACCCTATTGTAGGAAAGGTACAGAGGCTTTGGAAACGGTGCAACAAAGGTTTACCAGGATGCGGTCTGGACTGGAGGGCTTGACTTGTGGAGAGAGGTTGACCAAGCTCGGACGTTTACCTCTGGAGAGGAGAAACAGAAGTGACCTGATCGACGTACACAAGGTAATGAAAGAAATAGATAGAGTCAATAGCCTGAGACTTTTCCCCAGTGCATGATTGACTGATACGAGAGGTCGTAGTTTTTTAGTATTAGGAGAAAAGTGTAGAGGGGATGTCAGAGGAAGGTTCCTCCTGCAGAGAGTTGTGAATGCATGTAAAGCGTTGTCAACGGTGATGGTGGAAGCAGAGTCATTCGGGGCATTTAAACAACTGCTGGGCATGCAAATCGAGAGCAGACAACTGAGGGGTGTGTAGCTTAAGTTATTTGCTTTTACATTAAGATTAATACTCGGTACCACATCGTGGATCAAAGCGTCTACTTTTCTATGTTCTATGTTCTTTTAAAAGTGGTCATGAAATAATTTTTGCGAGAACAATTAATGAGTATCCCAAAGATTTTTATTTGGATATAAGAAGTAAGTGAGTAACTGGAGAAAGCATTGGTCCACTAAAGGATAAGGAAGGAAGGAAGGCTGCATTTTGAACCTGAGAAGATGTGTGAAATTCTTAATGATTACTTTGCCTCAGTGTTCACTGAGCTGAGGGACATGATGAATATTGAGATTAGAGATAGAAGATAGATTACTCTGGATAACGTTCACAAAAGTAGGTATGATGTGGTTGGTAGGCTAGAGCTTATTAAGATGGATAAAACCACAAGACCGGGTGGGATGTATTCCAGGTTGCTAAGGGAGGCAAGACAGAAAATACCTCGGCCCTGTCAGCTAACTTTGTAGCATCCTTAATCACAGCTGAGGTGCTGGGCGATTGGAAAATTTCTCATTTTTCCTCCTGTACAAGAGGGTACTAGGAACATTTCAGTTAACTACAGACCAGTGAGCCCGACATCAGTGGTGGGAAAGTTGCTGGAGAAGGTACTGAGGGGGAAAATCTATTTATATTTCGAACAGAATGGACCTATGGACTTATCAGTGATAGGCAAAATGATTTTGTACGGAGGAGATCGTGCCTTACCAACTTACTCGAATTATTTGAGTAAGTAACCGTCTTGATAGATGAAGGAAGTGCTGTAGATGTCATATACATCGACTTTGACAAAGGCGTTTGATAAGGTTCCCATGGTAAACAAATGGAGAAAGTGAAGTCACATGCTGTGCCGAGTGTTCTAGCTAGGTGGATAAATAACTCGTTGAAAAACAGGAGACCGAGAGTAGCAGTTGAAGGAGGTTTCTCAAAATGGAGAAAGGTGACGAGTGATTTTCCATAGGGATCAGTCCTGGCGCCAGTGCTGTTTGTGTTGTACATCAATGATCTGGAAAATGGCACTGTTGGTATAATCAGCAAGTTTGCAGATTACAAGAAGATCGGTGGAGGAGCAGAAAACATAGGACACTGTCAATACAGGAGAATATAGATAGACTGGAGGGTTGGCAGACAAGTGACAGATGGAGTTCAATCCAGGCAAATGTGTGTTGATGCATTTTGGCAAGTCTAATTTTAGAACGAATTGTACATTAAACGGAATAGCATTGTGAAAAGTTGATGAGCAGAGAGATCGGGGAGTGCAAGTCCATTGTACCCTGAATGTCGCTCACAGGTGGATGGATTGGTCAAGAAGGCATAAAGTATGCTTGCCTTCATTGGATGGGGTATTGAGTATAAGAACTGACAGGTCTGTTAAAATTGTACAAGACATTGGTTCGGCCGCATTTGGAATACTGTGTACATTTCCGGTCGCCGCATCACCAAACAAATGTTGAGGCTTTGGAGAGGATGCAGGCAAGGTTTATGAGGATGTTGTCTGTATGGAAGGTGCTAGCTATGAAGAGCGGTTGAGTAGCTTTGGATTTTTTTTCATTAGAAAAAAGGAGATTGAGGCGAGACCTTATTGAGGTCTACAAAATCATAAAATATATAGACAAGGTAGATCGAGATAAACGTTTTCCCAGAGTGAAGGATTCAGTAATGAGAGATCACTCTTTCAAGGTGAGAGGTGAAAAGTTTGAGGAGGATACTCGTGGCAAACACCTCACAAAGAGGGTGTTACGTGTGTGGAATGCGTTGCCAGCAGAGGTAGAGAGGCAGTAACGTTAGATTCATTTCACATGCGTCTGAACAGATGGATGAATACATGGGGAGCAGAGGGTTACACATGCTAAGGAATTGGGTGAGAGATTTACACAGTGGATTTGGATTGGCTCAGGCTTGGAGCGCCAAAAGGCGTCCTGGGCTGTAAATTTTATTTGCTCTTTTCTCTTTGTTCTATCCAGGCTACCCTTATTCCTCAAGACCTCCAGTCTTTTTCACATCATTTTAAATATTTTGCACCCTTTATGGTTTATAACTTTCTTCGTATATCAGGGCAGTACTCCAAATTTCACCTTACTGTCCTCTTGTACAGCCACAGCTTCATGTCCCAATTACTATATTCATTGCTCTGCCTGATGAAGGTAATCGTACCTATTGCCTTCCATACCACCCCGTCCACATGTGTATGTCCTGTTCTGATTTGTCTAAAAAAAAGGGAGCACCTCATATTTATCTGCAGAAAGCTCCTCCTGCCAATCATCGGCCTATTGGCACAGTTAATCATGATCTCATTTTCCTTTTAAATGACCTTCTTCACTGACTTTTAACAGCAATTTGGTGTCCTCTACAATGTTACCATCCATCCTTTGTATATTCTCATCTAAATCATTTCTCAAAATAACACAAAGTGGCCCCAGCACTGGTCCTGTGTCACACCGCTGGTCACAGCAAATCTCTCCCTGCAACATCTGCCTCCTACATTCATTTAGAAGCTCTTCCTGATCCCCTGTGATCTAATCTTATTAATCAGGCCACCACGTAGGATCTTGTTGGATCTCACGAATGCCCACGTAGAAAAACGTATACTTGAACAGGCCCTGGGTGTTTATCCAACGTTTTGCATTTTCAAAATTCTGGCACTTCCTGTTCTGTAAGTTAGCCGCATTTCAAAACATCACTGCATCAATTTATTTCCGTAAATTCCCCAGCTTCCATGTCTTCCTCCACAGTAAATGCTGTCGCGATATTTTCATGGTGTATCTCGCCCACTGAGCAGGAACTACCTCTAAGGCATCGGAGTGGGATGAGTTCAAATCTTTGTGAGGACTGTGAACCCAGCAAAATCAGAGACATTTGTCGTGTGTTGTTCAACTGTTATCTGTGTTTCTGTGCATCCACTTTTATCAGAATGTCTATAATTCCTTACATTTTAACTGTGTTTTCTTTACTTTTCTGCTTTGTATCAAGATTCTGTACTTTGGTGGGGGAGGGAAACTTTGTGCCGAAGGTTGCGTCATATATGGTCCCTTGCACAGTTTTCCGTCCTCATGTGAGCACACGTGACAATAAACCTCATAAACGTGATGGTTTGTGTGAGCCCACACAAAGATGGCTGTTTAAGTTTTTAGGAGCCGTATTGTCTCTCTAGATTTTCTTTTGCCCTTAACATGCTAATATAATCTCTTTCAATTCTCCTTAACCTTAACCGCTGTCTCATGCCCCGTTTTTGCCCTCCTGATTTCCCTGGTAAGTATTCTCCTACACACATTACGCTCAAGGGATTCCATTGATCCCTGCTGCCTATACCTGACATATACTTGCTTGTTTTCCCTTGACGAGACACTCAAATCCGCTGCCATGCCCTGATCCCTACCCCTGCGAGCATTGCTCTCCACACGGCCAAGAACATGCTGTCCCTGAAATCTCACTATCTCACATTGAAAGACTCCCACTTGCCCGAAGTCCTTTTAACTTCGAACAGCTTCTCCAATCATCTTTTGAACCTTGCTGCCAAATATCATCACAATTGGCTTTTCACTAATTTATGATGTTAACATGTGGACTAGGCTCACCCTTTTACAGACCTATTTTCAAACTAATGGAATTACAATCACTCATTTTACCAGCTGAACCGCATGGCTCTGCCTTAATTCCCAGGAGGAAATAAAGGTGATGCCAGGATCAGATCAGCCATTAACTTATTGAATGGCAAGGCAGTGACTCGGAGCCAAAGGTCTGCATTGGACTATGTGTTTGTGTGTGTGCGTGCGTGCATGTGTGTGTGTGTGTATGTGTATGTGTGTTTTCCTGTGTCTTCATGTTCGTGCTTTCGTGTGTTAATGTGTCAATCTCTGCATCTGCGTCTTTGAGCAATTGGGTTTGTGTTGTTTTGCGAGTGAATCCATTGAAATGAGGTTCAAAATGCTTCTCCTCATTCTCTCACTGTCTCTCTTTGTCTCTCCATCTTATGTTGTAAGTGATGTAATACCAGCCTCTGCTGTACGCCCCGTGCCCCTGCAGAAGCAGCAGCTCCGTTTGGAAAAGCCATCAAAGACAGTGAATCCCTCACATTTGAATTCAATTGGCTTCAATGTCACGTACACTTTAATGAATACAGTGGAAGCATTGCAATGGCTTCACTTATGGTTCCATCTTAGTTTAAAGGAATCTGGGTACAGATTCTTAGATATTTGGTCCAAAAATAAAAGAATGAAAATTGGAAGTCCAGAAGAAGAGTAAAAGGGAAAAAAATAGCCAACATGAATTACAGTCCCTGACACACAAATTTATGCCAGCAAAGAGTCTCCAGACACACCGGGACCAGTCTCCACACTGGGCCGGGCCACATTTCGAGACTGCACTGATGCCAGTATCCAGATTACATCGAGCCCAGTCTCCCTAGTCTTCTGTCAATATGGGGCCCAGTCTCCAGAGTTCCACATGCCTAGTCGCCAGACAGCACTGGGCCCAGTTTCCCGGCGGCCCCGGTCCAGTCTCCATACAATACCTGGCCCAGTTTCCAGAACTAACCAGACCCAGCATCCAGTCCTCACTGGGCTCAGTATCCAGACACTACCGAGTCCTGTCTCCAGGTTGCAGCGGGCTCAGTAGCCAGACAGTGCCGGGCCCAGTCTCCAGACTGCACCAGGTGAAGTGTCCAGACTGCAGCCACCACAGTCTCCTGGCCACATCGTGCTCAGCATCCAGGTCGTAATGGGCCCAGTCCCCAGGCTGTACGGCTCCCAGTCTCCAGACTGTACCTGACGTAGTCAAATGACTATACCGGCCGAATCTCCCTCGTTCCCCAGGCCCAGTCGCCACACAGCACCAGGCTCAGTCTACAGGCGGCCACAGGCATAAATTACAAACTATGCCAGGCCCAGTCTCCTGGCCATGCCAGGCCCAGTCTCCACTCCATACCAGGCTCAGTCTTCAGACCGCACAGGCCCAGGCGTCAGACCGTATCGGGCTGATTCTCCAGGCCGCACCAAGTCCAGTATTCAGATTGTAGTCGGCCCAGTCTCCAGGCCCCACTGTGCTTTCTCGAGGCCTCCCATTCCCGCGAGAGTCCCCTGGCTGGGACTCACCTCCTCCATTCACATCGGAGGAAATTTAAAATTTTAAAAATTTGCAAAGAAGAAGTCTCTCCAGAAAACAGAATATAAAGGTAGATATAAAGAGCGGGCAGAGCAGAGAAGCTCCGGATGGAACTTTTTGACTCTGCCACGATCATTAAGAGATTTGTTTCCTTCTTAAAAAATGACTTTGGAGACTCAACGCAGTTTTGCCCAATTCCTTGCAATGCTGTCTCTTAGTAAAACGAGATGGGAATGTCCATTGCTGGCCCACATACTGACATTGGGTTTGTTTCAGGACTTTACAATCCATTCTCATGAAAAATTGGAAGAGTATATCAAAAAATATTGGAAGTTAGAGAAAGTGGCTGAAAAGCCATCTCAACCTCTTCCAGTGTGCTTCACTGAGAGTAGCCTGAATACAATTGTGCTGCTGTGGTCTGCATAGCTCGTGGTGCACGACAGATATCTCGTCCGGGTTTACAGATCAATGCACTGCTGTGATTTGCATAGCTGCCAATGCTGGACAGGTACCTCATGTGTCTGGATGAATACACTGCTGTTGTGGGGGAAGCTCCCAGAGTTAGACGCATATCCAGTACGAGTTTATAGATTAATGCATTTGCATGGTCTGCACATCTTTCCACACTCAGCAGATTGCTCGGTTAGACTATACAGAGTTTGAATTTCACACTGTGCTGAACAGATAACTCCTCTGAATTAATGGTTCTCTGTGTTGGATTGAAAGTAAGTTCTAACGAACTATTTCAGCTGATCTGGCAATGCATTTAGTTCTCATTCTTGTGGTTGGATCCTCTGTCCCTCCCCCAATTCATGTTGCAGTGTGACCATGCACAGTACGTCATGTTCGTGAAAACTCCTTGCGCTGTCCTCTTCATTCATTGTCCTCGAGTCTCCACGTCAAAAGAAAGGATTGGCTATCGGATGAAGGCCTTCCCCTTGATACACAGCACAAAACACACAGTCCCAGCACTCCCCACCGCCATCCAAGCACATAAAAATATTCAGTATGTACTGAGATCAACTGCGCCACTGCGAACATCAGGGAGCTGATGTTCAAGGAGATGGAGCAACACTTCCCATTTGTGAACGACAGCGTGAATCCTCCAGTACACACTTACCACGAAGTCCTGTAATCTCTCCATGTTTATTAATATATAGCTTGTGATTCTTCCTGTAGAATTAACAGGTTCACAGTTACCCACGTTATATTCCAGGTTCCAAATTATCATCCATTGTTTATCCAATTAAAGAAACTGCATGGCCTCCTGACAATTTAAGCTCTTGCCTATCTTAGTTAGAATACATTTGTTAAATCATTCGAAATCTTGATATTAGTGGTAAGTACCTGAGGCCCCAGCGCTGGTCACTGCGTCACCGCAGTCGTGAATTTCTGTCAAACTGATAGAGACTGATTTATACCTAATTTAGCCCAGCTCCCATCTCAGTAACCAGTCCTTCCAGTATTCCCGTGTAGCAGCTTTGCAAGGCTGTATATGCCCTTACATTTTTCATGTAACTGACATAAGAGATTCAAAGATGTGGTTCAATTGCTGAGTAAGAGACTCGAACGGCTGAATGGCCTCATTCTGTTACAGTTTAAATTTTCTGATGGTCTGATTAGCCTGTTTTAGCATGGGTGCAGTTGAGAATGGTTCTGAACATTTTGGAACCATCAGTGAACAGCTCACTTCTGATTTTATGAGAAAGGGAAGACCATTAATGCAGCAGCCACTGCGAGCCCACAGTGCCTCATGGAGGTGCAGTTTCCATTTGCTCGGTCCTTGATCAGTATGTCCTACTGCACTGAAGAGAGTGCCACATAAGACAGTAGGCGGTATCTTCAATATCTGGCTGAGATTATCCCTCCACCGCGACTGTGTGTTGGCTGCTTCAACAGATACTGTCGAGGTAGATCCATCTGTAACAATTGTTTTGGTGAAAATGTTTTCCTCTTGTCGGTTCCCCCATCACTTCCCCTAGTCTGGCTGCTGTGTATTTGAGGACTCTCCCTGCTCAGTCAGTGTTGGGCCTCTGGCGACACTCTTGGTGATGGACTTTGAAGTTCACACCGAGACTAAGTTTTATGTCCCTGGCGCCCTCAGTGTTTCCTCCGATTTGTTTTCAACATCGAGGGGAACTGTGTTATCATTGAGGAACAGTGTGGAGGCCAGTAGGTGTCTATCATCAAGAGCTTTCCTTGACCATCTCCGACCTGTTACCATAAGATTTCCCAGGTTCTGGAATCAATGTAGGGGAATTCCAGTGTAACTCCTTTCCCGAAAGTATCCCTCCGAGTCGCCACCACTGGTTGTCTATCATGCCGGATGGACAGATATCCCTAGTGTTGGGTGATGAAGCTTCTTGAAACATGACCTATCAAGCCTGATTCTGTGAGTATGACGGTGTCACACTGTTTCCTGACGGCGTCAGTATGAGAAATAATGGCCCAAAAGAAGAAGGGAATGATGATTTTAAAAAGTTGATGAAAAGTTGCAAAATGTTTTACATTCTCAAATGGGATTGAGAAATGGATAAGATTTAATGCCATTAGAGAAACATGGTAATCGGGCGACAAACACTGAGAACTGAAACTTCGCCGGACATTAGATGAAGGGATGTTATACAAAAGTAAAGATTAGGTAGGGTAGATCTCCTATCAAAGAACGACATCTGTAATACTGAAAAGGAGGATCTGAAATCCATTGATCAGGGTATTGCGTAGATGATTTTGTGCGTGACAAATTTTGCAGGTGATAGAAAATAAGTGGGGGGGCGTAGTTTACAGAAGACACTGAAAGTCGGCAGAGTTTATCGATAGTATAGTGCATGGGGAAAGGTCTCCCAGATTGAGTACAATGTTGGTCAATGTGAGTTCATCCATTTTGGCAGGAATAACAGTACACTGGACATCCTTTTATATGGTAAAAAAATGCAGCATGCTGCTATGTGGAGGGCCCTGGTTTTCCTTGTGCAGGATTCACAAAACATTGATTTGCAGATAATTAAGAAGGCAAATGTAATATCATCCTTCATTGCTGAAGGGATACAGTTTAAAAACAAAGATTATGCTGGAGCTGTAAATGTTGCTGATGACACCACAACTCGTGTAACGGAAAAAGGTTTGGACTCCTTACTTGAGAAAGAACGGACTCGCACTCGATGGGTGCAGAAGAGTTTCACTATGGTGATTCTAGAATTGATAGCGTTGAATAATGAAGAGAGAGTCAGTAGATTGGAACTAAACTCATGATGACTTAGATGGATGATTGAGGATTTATGCGAACATAAAATTTTGAAGGGAAAGATACGGTAATAGTCGGGAGGTTGTTCTCACTGCTGGGTGAAACTTAAACCTAGGGGGATTCTCAAAATGAATTTGACCAGATTTTGGACAGAGTTGGGGAGGAACATCTTCATGTGAATCTGTGGAATACTCTGTTGCATGAAGTAGTTGTTGTTCCTTTTCTGAATGCTTTTAAAGCAAAGCTAGATTTTGGAAGAGTAAAGGAATCAAGGGTAATGGTGAGAGGGCGGGTAAGAGGAGCTGGGTCTATGGAAAGATCCGCTCTGACGTTAGTGCAGTGCAGGCTTGAGGGGCTAGATGGCCGTCTCCTGCTCCAATTCCTTTTGATCTAATGGATTCATCTTCATAATTATTTTTTTTTAATGCAAAGTGCCAGTTGATTTGGGGTTGGGGAGAGATTTCGAACATGAGGCTGAAGGGATCTCACCAAACTCCCCACATTAATTATTGTTTGGGTCCTCACCATGAGAATCACATCGGTCTTCCCCACTTCTTACTGCACACCATTCACACAACGATAGAGCCTGGAATTACCCAGCATCTTAAGGAACCTGTGCCATTTTTGAAAACCCATAGTGCACTGGGACAAGCGTAGTCGTGTGGAGAGAACCTGCACAGCCGCTGATATTGAGCCTGTACGTGGCAGGCAGGGTGACATTACTGCCCTCCCCAAACCTTTGGGCATGGGCATAATCTCCTCTCGGGTGAGAAAGGTCACAGGCAGGACATCCCCTTCCCCCAGGTCCAGGAGTGAGGGCAATGACAGCAGACCATGCCTGCCTGCTCTGAATTACTCCCAAGATTAGAGCAGGGATCCGGAGCAACGTACATATTTGTAGGGAGATCACTGTGCTTCTCCACTCAGCCAGCACAGGGGGAGCTCCGGGAAGAATCTCACCATTCCCCTTGCGAACGACAAACACGATGCAGCGAACTTATCTTAACATCAAGGAAGGTCTCAGCGACATCTCGCTGAATCGATAATTAATCTCTCCATAACCCACGGCGCTCAGAATATACAGAAACAATTTGTCTGGACCGTAGAAATAGCTCAAAGAAACAAGTACTGGTGGGAGTTATCTCTCAAAGTAAAACTTGCAAATTTTGTGCATGTTGTAAACAGGGCATTAGATATGCAAGAAATTGCTGGCAAAACTCAGTAGGACTCTTAACATCTGAAGGAAGAAAGCAGAGTGAACATTTCAAACTTGAGGACGCTGCAGTCGAAGAACTTTTGTTTCAGATCTCTAGCATATGCACACTTTGTTTTATTTTTCAATAGTCAATTATTATGTATACCGCAGTAGTGATGGTTGACTTGATCTAGGAAAGGGGGAGGGGGTGAGTGCAGAAGTGCAAGACATGGGTCAATTGCAGCTGAAGGCCCTGTCCCTCAGAGGTTGGGAGGGTTAACGTAAATCCTCGTGCAAGAGAAAAAGTGGGCATGCCGAAAGTACCCCACTGGAACTCGACATCAGCTGAACAGATGTGAAGGTTCCAGAGAAAGTAGGAGAATGCAGTCTCTCTGTGCTGGTCACGGGGGTAGAATGTGGCTCCGTGGTTAGCACTGCTGGCTCACGGCGCCAAGGGCCGAGCTTTGATTCCGAACTTGGGTGACTGCATGTGTGGTGTTTGCACATTCTCCATGGGTCTGTGTGGGTTTCAACACTGTTTTTGGCTTTCGTCCCACAGTACAACATGCGCAGTGACCTTGCTAAACTGCTGGGTTGTGGTGGATTGGCTGTGGGAAATGTCAGGTTAGCGAGGTAATACATGGTTGCATTATTCGAGATTCTGTTTGGCGGGTCAATGTAAAACAATTTGACGAATGCCCTGTTTCCACACTACAGATTTTCTATTATTTATATTTTGGTGTCTGTGGCTGGCAACATATCCCAAGATCCTACCTATAACTTCTGCCCCTAGTTGCCTCATCACACCGTTACACCTTAAGATTGTAGAACATAAATTCCATTAGCAAGTCTTCGACATTTTGGCCCATCTGATCAGTGTCCCGTTGTACTCTGAGTTGACCATCTGCACTGTTCACTAAATCACGAACGTTGATGTCACCTGCACACCCACGAAGCATTCCTACCTTCGTCACATCCAAATCCTTTATGTTCATTACAAAATCCAATAGATCCTTATGGTACTCAACTGGAAACAGGCCTCCAGGGCAAAACAAACACTCTCCACACACATTTCCTTCATCTCTTACCTTCGGGTCAAGTACCTCCAACTCCCCCAGTATTTCATGTGATCTAACAAATGCTATCCAGTTTACCATGTGGAATATTTTTCAACACCTTACAGAAGACCATATGGCCAACCCATATTTCCGCCCCTTCACCAATCTACTTCGTCACATCTTAAAAGAAACTAAATCAAATTTGTGAAATATGATTTCCCACACAAAAAGCCGTATTGAATATCTTGCTCAGTCCTTGCCTTCCAAAAACTAGTCTCTCAGAATCCCCTATTGCAAGTTACCCACCAATGACATCTGGCAGACCGGTCTGCAGATCCTGGCTTTTCCTTCCCAGTTGTTCTTTAAAAATCGTACAATTTCGGCCACCCTGCCGTCTTCTGGCAGCTTACCTGTGGCTGTCCAGGATACAAGTATCTCGGCGAGAAGCTGAACAATTAATTTTCGACCATCCCAATGGGTTCACTGAGACACCTGGTCAGGTCAGAGAACATCGAAAAGTACAGGCCATTTACCCCTCGATATTGTGCAGGTCTTTCATGCTTCTCTAAAACCAAACTAACCTGCATGACTTTCATTGTACTAAGTTCTGCGTACCTATCAAAGAATCGCTTTAAAGAGAGAGAGTTCCATCTCTATTTTGATTTAATCCCTGCCGTCCCCTTCACCGTTTGATCCTGCAGCATTGAGCCCGATAGTTTATTTTTCAGTTACACTTAGACCACGTGGCGGCAAGATTGCCCAAATGCCTTCGAGCCGTCGCTGCAGCTGAAAAGGCTGTTGTAGCATTCATAGACACAGCTGGCTATGGTGAATTAACCCTACTGGTCCCACATGCGTATCCGTAATGCTTCCCGAGCAAAACAAAACACACATATCGACAGCACATTGGCTCAGATACAATACGATGGTATTGGAGATACCTAACATGGAGAAAGTTAGGACTGCAGATGCTGGAGATCAGAGCTGAAAATGTGTTGCTGAAAAAGCGCAGCAGGTCAGGCAACCGCCAAGGAGCAGGAGAAGCGACGTTTCGGGCATGAGCCCTTCTTCAGGAATCTTCAGTTTCCTGAAGAAGGGCTCATGCCCGAAAGTCGATTCTGTTGCTCCTTGGATGTTGCCTGACCTGCTGCACTTTTCCAACAACACACTTTCAGCGGAGATACCTAACATTACAATAAAGCGATTTAACATCCTTAATGCTGCTTGCCTTCTCCCCACAGAAGGGGAAGGAGACCCAAATGACTGTGTCTCTGTTATTAATGACATTCAGAATCAGAGTATGGCGTTTTAGTGTGAGGGACCAGGGGTGACATGAACAAAAGCCCTTCCAATTGTGCTAATATATATGAGATCTAGAAGGAGAGGAAAAGCAAATCTTAGCCCATTTGAGATCTTGTTTGTTGGGCAGCCCAATAGAGGAATTGGCCCAGGACCCACTGTAAGAAAGATAACAGACCACTGTGAAGATGAGATTTTCTGTTGCTGCATAAAAATCTCTGCACTTCTGTCTCAGATACAGAATCAAGTGAAGCAGCACTAATCAATCAGTAGAAGGGAAGATGCACGACAGAGAACCTGGAGAATGGATAGTGGTAACAGACTTCAGGAGGAAAACCTGGAAGGCGAAGAGGTCTCTGGGACCGTTTTAAGGGCTCCTTATTGCACAGGCAGCTATTAAGTTCGCTGCAAGAGCCACGTTGATGCAAGACAACCATTGCAAACGTGTAGGTGGACTTCAGGAGATATCGGACAACACCAGAACCAAATAAGTGCAAGTAGTGATTAGAAGCCTCATACAAATATGGGGCTGCCTTTGGCAGGACGATTCGGGAAGGCAGGGGTGTCTGGGATACAGTTGCAGATGGTAATCTTAACCAAGGATGCTATGTTGTTCTTTATATGCGAACCATGGCCGTTTAGCAACGAAGACGACTATAAATGGGACAATAAATATTTAGGAAGGGTTCTTTGTGGTCCCAGTGACTGTCACTTGGTAGTAGCCACCACGGTTATATGGACATCTCACACAGGATATAGATATTCTATTATCAAGGAAGGATAATAACCGAGACTCAGAAGCGGAATGAGGAAGCCTTAAGACGTGGAATGCATAGACCTTCTCAGGAAAGATCTGGTGCTTAGTAAGCAGTTTGATGTATAACCATGTGGCGGTGTACATGCCTTTTTCTTTTTGAAATAAAATGGCAAAAAGGGGGAAATGTAATGGAAAATTTTCATTTACTGTGGAATCTCTAAAGCATAGAGGAAACAAAGAAGGGCCTGATTGAAATTAGGGGCAGGTATGGCAGACAGACAGAAAAAATGCAAAGGCAAACCGAACTAACAGCAGACATACTAGTCCAGTTAAAACGACCTAACAGCAGAAGTCCAAGGCCAGTTAAACCGACCAAACAGCAGACTTACAAGGCCAGTTAAACCGACCTAACAGCAGACTAAAGGCCAGTTAAACCAACATAACACCAGACGTACAAGGCCAGTCAACCGACCATGTCAACAGTCAATGTTTGAGAAAAACAACTGCATATCTCGAAAGGAGATTGAATGTTTCACGCTACTCGCCTTGATGTGTTGACAAGGATAAGCATTGTTAACCTAATCTAATCCAGATTGCAATTGGTAATCTTTGCTTTATAATGTCATTGAATAAATGGAATATGTGAAAGCTATCAGGCGCCCCTTATGTGAGGCAACTTGCCAATGTATCGGGTCCATTTGCAAAGATCTAAAATAAACGTTTTCTTTGCTCTTGCTCGCATTTGAGTCGAATTGACTTAATTTCCACGACATCACGACTGAGACGATTCAATGGCGAACAACAGCTTGAATAGTTGATTGGCAGGAGCAAACGGCAGTCTTAAATCAACTAGTACATGTATGATTTTTGTGAAAGTGGTTGGTTCGAAACCAACCAGAGGTTAAGGTTTTCCAAACTTTTTCTGCTAATGACCATTCGTCTTGACACATTCCCAAGTTCTATGTCAAAGATCTTGGTGGCAGGAAATACGTCACATATCGTGTTACCCCGTCAGCTCTCCAGCGAATCCAAAAACTGAGAGCAATTGACATGGAATTGAAGCAGAACTGGCAAATATATCTTATTACCTGACACACCGAAACATGAATGCTTTCTGGGAGGAAGTTGAGTTATCTGGATCACGAACTGCTCGCACAAATGGCAGCGAGGCCATTCCAAACGGTGCTCAAAAACTCACTGGAGCCTTAGTGCACCACTGTTACTTGGAAAGTAATATAAAACAGAACAGACGAGCAGTGAACCACGAAAAGTGAAGATTACCAATTGCAATCTGTTTTATAATAGATTCACGATGTGCTGGTGCCTCCCACAGAACAAGAGGGCCGATCACCAGCCGCCCTCATGTGGGCAGAAATGCAGGAAATACGAGGAATGGAAGTAAGTTGCACATTGCGATTGCCCTTTTTTTGCCACAACAACAAAAAACGGCGAGTGGATTCAGTGCTGGATCTGGTTTCCCAACAACGGTGAAATAACGATCTGTATTCACTTTCAGAGAAAACGGTGAACCACACAAAACACCTGGAATATGACGCGGATATCTGGGTCCCGCATTATGCTGGGGACCATTCCAGCTGGAGGCTAAGGTGAAAATCACAGCGGCAGGGGAACACAGCGAGAATACTGACACGTTAGTGGCTATGTGCGACTCCACATCACAGCGTGGTTTAGAAGAAATGATTACGTTTTATTCTGTTCAACTTCAAGATCAGCTCATCCCTACCAAGCGTTGCCAGCCTAATTCATTAACACAAGTGGCAACGCTGGGATTCAAACCTCAGCCTTCCTTAGATCTGGGACGTGAAAGGCAGCGTCTCAGCTTGCTCAGTGACCGTGGCAGACAGGCTAAAACTGGAAAGCGAAGACCGTGTGCCTGACGATAGCCTGCAGCATGCTCACAGTGAGTACGCCTTTTCTGCAGAATAAGCAGCATAAAGGTATTCCACCACCTGAAAAAACTACGCTTAATCGGGAATCGGAGAAAGCCAGACCACGTAGTGAGGTTATTCGAAATGCGGTGCCATAACGAGCTGCACCTTTCCTTGTCTTTCTCATTAACCATGCGCTTTCCAGCAGAGTTATGAGCAACTGCCAACTGGCTGCCAGCTGATTTGTAAACCTGTGTGGGAATCGAGGAGATGCGACTAACTTGCTGTTAGTAAATTAAACGGTTCTTACTTTGAGATGTACAAAACTCAGTCTCTACACATATTGAGGAAAGGTCAAAGGCGATCTGAGATGTGGAAACGGTGCAAACTGTACGTGATTATTCTTTGTACAATATGCGAAATGGTCTCCCTCAGTGGTCTTATTCATGTCTCTTGTTCATGACTGAATCAGACAGACGGAGATCCACCAGAGTTTCTTTTGACTTGCATTCCTCCCTCTCCCTGGTCACACTTTTCTGCAACTCTGTGATATATAAAAAAAAACAAAATGGCTACAATGGCATTCTGCACCCTGCCCGTAGTTTCCTCAATTTCAGTGGATTGATTTCAGACCCCACGGTAATATTAGTGACTGTATGAGAGTGTGAGTCAAGCAGTTCACCTGAGTCTGTATTCCTCTTTTTATTCCTCTTCGTGACTGAATTAGGTATAAGCATGTCCTGTGCGACGACACTCGAATGTATGATTTGCTCGAAAACATGTTTGAGGATTTTTGGTTTAGGTTTACCCAGGTTGAGTGACACCAGAGAGAATCCAAATTCGGCATTCAGAGCCTACTTCTGGATGCATTTGACAGAGACTGTACATCAGGATTCCAGTGCTGCTGTGACAGGGGCAAATGGGTGTTCTCCTTGACACTGAACTAGGATGCCTTCACATGTAAAGCAAGTGCCTTACTACAGGTACAGAAAGGATCAATGCCCGGTAACTGTGCCCTTACAGTGGACGCCCATCGAGATAGACAAATCGAAGCATATTGTCAACCAGGGAGGAGAGAAATTTACTTGCGAATGTGGTGCTGGAAAAGCACAGCAGGTCAGGCAACATCCGAGCATCAGGAGAAACAGCGTTTCTGGCAGGAGCGCTTCATCATCTCCGTCCTCACTTTATCTGTGCAGAGAAGCTGAACAACGTTTCACGCAACAATAAAGTGGAACTGTAATTCTTTTCACTGCAGCCGCAGATATGGGCGAGCAAATTCAAAGGAGGTTTGTCAATGAGTTCAACAAGCACGAATGCTCCATTCTCAACGATTCAAAACCTTCAGCATGTAACAAGGGAACAAACCAAACTCCTGCCTGGTATGAACCGCGGACGTTTGTAGTGTGACATGAACGGAAAAAGCGACGTCGCAACTGTGCCAACTGACGTTTATCCAGCACCGAAACTGACAGCCGCTCAATGCACGACCTCGCTGTTTTAAGTAGATCGATGTTGTCCGGGGTTATTCGCATGAGCCAAAATGATTGGAGACGGAGTAACAAAAGAGAAGCTGAGTATAAAGATGAAAGTCAGGTGATATTCAATTAAAAAACGCGTGCAGAAAGGCACAGGGAGATGCACATCGAACAAGATGTTTCACTGGTCTCGAGGTCTAAATTCTGTTTTGCTTTCCAATATACTCCAAGATCTGCTGAGATTTTACAGCAATTTCTGTTGTTGGTGCAGAAAGAGAATATGGGACATAATCCTGGACCGATCAACACTCTCTGCTCTGTGGATATTTGACTTCTCTTTTCAACTGGATCACTTCTGTCTCACAGTGAATCCTCACAGTCCTGCCACACCCCTACTCCCGTTACTGACAATAAATAGTTCATTACCTATATCCACATTGGCACACACCAAAATCATTTTCCTTGTGATTTGGGAAACTTCCAGGGAGAGTTCCCTTCGTTTTCCATCAGAACATACTCAATGAGTTAATTTTGATTCAGGACCATCTGACATGGAACCATCACTCTCAGTGCCCCCAACAAGTGGCCTTTCCCATTCAGTATCTCTGAGCACGGTGGGTGTTGTAGGGCTGGAATGGAACATCACGTTTTGAAAGGGTCACTAATAGACTTGTCTCAGGCGCTTCCAGTAAAGTGGAGATAGTTATTACTCAGAAAGCGACGTGTGATCAAAAACAGCGGGACCAACGTGGCAACATAAGTGTCACCCTGTTGTCATAATTGAAGTGAAATGGAGGGCAAGAAACACACCACAGAAACACTCGTAAGTATGCGCACGCGCGTGCACACACACACATACACACACACACACACACACAAACACACACACACAACTTCTCGATTCTTATCCAAGAGGATTTCCATTTTCAACGAAAATAGATTGATTACAGAACTTCATTACAGAGTTCTTTACTTGATTGTTTCCGTTAAGTTTGGATTACCAATTCGATTCCTGATTCGTAACATCCCCATAGACAGCTTTCCTCATCCAATTTGCTATATCCTGCTCACAAACACTGCATTTGATTCCAATACCGTCTGTTATTTGGTACAGTAACCTTGCTGTTTCGGGAGGATTGAGTCTTGTGTCTAACCCAGTGTAGAGTCATCCATAGAAAAACGGTCAGATAACGCAAACATTACATCTACGTCCCTCTGCACATGTAGTTCTCCAAGAGTTGAATCTCTGCAGCAGTTTTCTTTGTGATTGAAGTATTTCTCTGTGACACTTCTCCCTCAATCCAGAAGCATGTGTCCTGCTGCACAATTACTTCACTTTGGATTAAAATAGCTGAGTAGACTTTCCCCCAGTCCGATGACGCAAGGTCCCCTGCTCCAGGTCAATAGAAGCTGCCCAAGGTGAATTTGGAGCTCACATTTCATGCGCCGCTGCACCATCAGTGAAGTACATTGCACTCACCGATTGTATCACAGCAGCCACATCCTCACACTCATCATCATCTCCTCCTCCAATGCATCAATCAATTTCTCTGACTCCACGCCTTTGAAAGTTGGGTAATATGATATCGCACAGCAGTGATAACTCATTGAGTGGGGAAATTGGCGAATTAACCGATGTTAAACCGATGTTAGAGAAGTAAGAAAACAAGGCTAGAGATTTTACAGAAAGAGAAAAACAGGCCTGGAGATGTTGCAGAGAGAGGAAAGCAAGGCTGGAGACGAAACAGGGATGAAAAAGAAAGGCTAGAGATATTACAGAGAGAGCAATGATAGGCTGGAGATGAAAAAAGAGAGAGGTAAGTGAGGCTGGAGATATTATAGAGCAAGGAATGCAATGCTGGAGATGTTACAGAGAGAGGAAAGCACGGCTGGAGATTTTAGAGAAATAAGGAAACAAGGCTGCAGATGTTACAGAGAGAGAAAAGCACGGCTGAAGATATGACACAGAGAGGGCTGGAGAGGTTGCAGAGAGAGGAAACAAGGCTGGAAATATTACAGAGATAGGAATGCGAGGCTGGCGATGTTACAGAGATAAGAAAGCCAGGCTTGAAATATTTGAGAGATAGGAAAGCAAGGCTTGAGATGTTATAGTGATAGAAACGCAATTCTGGAGATGATACAGAGATAGGGATGCAAGGCTGGAAATGTTGCAGAGACAGGAAACCGAATATACAGATGTACCAGCTGGAGGAAATTAAGACGGCAGATGTTATAGTGATAGAAACGCAATGCTAGAGATGCTCCAGAGACAGTGACATAAGTCTGGAGATGCTGCAGAGAAAGGAAATCAAGACTGGAGATGTTACAGGGAAAGGAAAGCAAGGCTGGAGATGTTAGTGAAATAAGAAAACAACGCGGGAGATTCAACAGAGAGAGGAAAGCAGGGCCGGGATGATGCAGCGAGAGGAAACCAAGGCTGGAGATGTTACAGAGCAATGACAGCACGGCTGAGGACGTTGTACAAGGAGGAAAGCAAAACAGGAGGTGTAACACAGAGGGGAAACCAAGGCTGGCGATATTACAGAAATACGAGTGCAAGGCTGGAGATGTTACAGTGACAGGAAAGCGAAACTGGAGATGCTGCAGGGAGAGGAAAGCAAGGATGCAGATGTTACAGAGAAAGGATAGTAGGCTGGAAAGGACACACAGAATGGTAAGTAATGCCGGAGATGCTACAGAGATAGGAAAACAAGGCTGGAGGTGTTAGAGAATTAAGAAAACAAGGCTGTAGATATTACAGAGAGAGGAAAGCAGGGTCGGATAGTTTGCAGAGAGAGGAAAGCAAGGATGGAGATGTAACAGAGAATGGAAAGCAAGGGTGGAGATGTTACAGAGAGTGCAATTAAAGGCTGGAGATGTCACAGAGAGAGGACAGGAAGGCTGGAGATGTTGCAAAGATACAAAAGTAAGACTGGAGATGTTACGGAGAGAGGAAAGCAAGGCTGGAGATATTACAGAGCAAGGAATGCGAGACTGTTGGTGTTACAGCGTTAGGAAAGCCAAGCTGGGGGTTTTAGAGAAATAAGAAGACAAGGCTGCAGATGTTACAGAGAGAGGAAAGCACGGTTGGGGATGTTACACAGATTGCAATGCAAGGCTGGAGATGTTACAAAGATTAGAAAGTAAAACTGGAGATGTTACAGAGAGAGGTAAGCAAGGCTGGAGATATTACAGAGCAAGGAATGCAAGGCTGGAGATGTTATGGAGAGAGGAAAGCACGGCTGTGGATGATGCAGTGAGCGGAATGCAAGGCTGATGATGTAACAGAGATTGTGATGCAAGGCTGGAGATGTTACAACGAAAGGAAAGCAAGGCTGGATATGTTACAGAGAAATGGAGCAAGGCTGGACATCTTACAGAGATGGGAAAGAAAGGCTGGAGATTTTAGAGAAATAAGACAACAGGGCTGGAGATGTTACAGAAGAAGTAAGCACGGCTGGGAATGTTGCAGAGACAGGAAAGCAATGCTGGAAATGTAACCGAGAGGGGAATGAAAGGCTGGAAATATTATAATGTTAGGAACACAATACTGGATATAATCCGGAGAGGGGGAAGCAAGGCTGGAAATGTTTCAGAGGTCGGAATGAGATGATGGCGATGTAACAGAGATGGGAAAGCAAGGCTGGAGATGTCATAGTGTCAGGCACTTAATGCTGGAGGTGGTACAGAGGTAGGGAAGCAAGGCTGGAGATGTTAGAGAAAAGAAAGGAATGCTGGAGCTGTTAGTAAAAAGAAAACAAGGCTGGAGATGTTACAGAGAGAGGAAAGCACGGTTGGGGATGTTGCAGTGTGATGAGAGCAAGGCTGGAGATGTAACCAAGAAGGGAATGCTAGACGGGAGATGTTACTGAGAGAGGAAAGCACGGCTGGCGATGTTGCAAAGGCAGGAAAACAAGGCTGGAGATGTTACAGAGATAGGAAAGCAAGGCTGGAAATATTGTAATGTTAGGAACACAATAGTGGATGTATTCCGGAGACAGGGAAGCAAGGCTGGAAATGTTACCGAGGTCGGAATGCGAGGCTGGCGATGTTACAGAGATGAGAAAGCAAGGCTGGAAATTTTACAGAGATAGGAAAGCAAGGCTGGAGATGTCATAGTGTCAGGAACTTAATGCTGAAGATGTTACAGAGATAGGGAAGCAAGGCTGGAGACGTTACTGAGAAAGAAAAGCTAGGCTGGAGATGTTACAGAGAAAGGAAAGCAAGACTTGGACATGTTATTGTGATAGGAAAGCAATGCTGAATATTTTCCAGAGACAGGAAAGCAAGGCTGGAGATGTTACAGAGATGAGAAACTAAGACTGGAAATTTTACAGAGATAGGAAAGCAAGGCTGGAGATGTCATAGTGAGAGGAACACAATGCTGGAGATGTTCCAGAGATATGGAGCAAGGCTGGAGATGTCATACAGATCGGAAAGCAAGGCTGTATATTTGAGAAAAAAATAACAAAACAAGGCTGGAGTTGTTACAGAGAGAAGGAAGCACGGCTTGGAATGATGCAGAGACAGGAAAGCAAGGTTTCAGATGTAACCAAGAGGGGAATACAAGGCTGGAGATGTAACAGAGACGAGAAAGCGAGGCTGGAGAGGTTACCGAAATAAGAAAACAAGGCCAGAGAACAGAGAGAGGAAAGCCCAGCTGGGAATGTTGCAGACAGAGGAAAGCACGCCTGGAGATGTAACAGAATTAGGAGAACAAGGCTGGAAACGTTAAAGTGACAGGTACGCAATGCTGGATATATTCCAGGGAGAGGGAAGCAATGCTGGAAATTTTACAGAGATTGGAATGCGTGGCTGGTGATGTTACAAGAGATGGGAAAGCAAGGCTTGAAGTTTTAAAGAGGAAAGAGAAGCAACGCTGGACTTGTTACAGATATACGGATGCGAGTCTGGAGATTTTAGAGAAATTAGAAAACAAGGATGAGATGTTACAGAAAGAAGTAAGCACGGCTGGGAATGATGCAGAGGCAGGAAAGCAAGGCTGCAGATGTAACCAAGAGGGGAATGCAAGGCTGGAGTGGCTTCAAAGAGAGGAAAGCAAGGCTGGAGGTGTTTCAGAGACAGGAAAGCAAGGCTGCAGATGTTGCAGAGATAGGAAAGCAAGGAAGGAGCTGTTACAGAGATAGGAATGCAAGGCTGGAGATATAATAGAAAAAGGAAAGCGAGGCTGGAGATGTTACGGAGGTAAGAAAGCAAGACTAAACATGTTATTGTGATAGGAAAGTAATGCTGGATATTTTCTAGAGACAGGAAAGCAAGGCTGGAGATGTTACAGAGATGAGAAACCAAGGCAGGAAATTTTGCAGAGACAGGAAAGCAAGGCTGGAGATGTCATAGTGAGAGGAACACAATGCTGGAAATGTTACAGAGATATGGAGCAAGGCTGGAGATGTTACAGAGATCGGAATGCAAGGCTGAAGATTTTAGAGAAATAATAAATCAAGACTGGAGTTGTTACAGAGAGAAGTAAGTACTGCTGGGAATGATGCAGAGACAGGAAAGCAAGGCTGTAGATGTAACCAAGAGGGGAATGGAAGGCCAGAGATGTTACAGAGTGAGGAAAACCAGGCTGGGGATGTTGCAGAGACAGGAAAGCACGGCTGGAGATGTAACAGAGTTAGGAGAGCAAGGCTGGAAACGTTAAAGTGATAGGAACGTTGAGCGTCGACCAGGGGACTGCCATTAATATATCTGGGCGGTAGCTGAACCCGAAACACTACACGTGTTGTGTCTCCCACAACCCACTCCCCCTCCTCGAACCAAAAAAAAGACTCTGATTTGTTAAGATAAGGATTTTCTATTTCTTTATCAGTGATTGGTTGAAAAGTTACTTTTTATGGCTTATCTATTAATTGGTTTTTAGAAGAAGACAAGAGCAGACAGGTATCAGAAAGTATTTTAACTCAACTTTATACAAAGTAATAAAGTAATTAACTAATCAGAGATGGCTGGGCAGGTGATGTGCTGTAGCTGTATGATGTGGGAGCTGGCTGATCCCATTGTGAATGGCAGTGGCCAAATCTGAAGCAAGTGTTGGTTGCTGGAAGAACTCCGGCTCAGAGTTGATTATCTGGAATCTGAGCTTCAAACACTGCGGCACATCCGGGAGGGGGAGAGTTACCTAGACGCTTCGTTTCAGGAGGCAGTCACACCTGGGAGATTAAGATCACATTCAGTTAGTGATCAGGGACATCAGAGCGGGACTGGAAGTGAGGCAGGTCGGGGGAACCTGAGTTCAGGAGCGCAGGAACCTCAGCCCTTGACCTTGTGCAACAGGTATGAGATTCTTGCTCCCTGTACCGATGAGGAAAAGGGCTCTGGACAGGATGAGCCAGCTGACCACGATACCATGGTGCAGAAGGCAATTCAAGAAGGGAGAGCAAAAAGACAAGTAGTTGTTCTCGGGGAGTCTATAATTAGGGGGGCAGATAGTATCCTTTGCAAGCCGGATCGGGAGTCTCGCATAGTGTGTTGCCCCGCCCAGTACTAGGGTGTGGGACATCTCCGACCGGCTTGAAAGGATATTGGAGCGGGAGGGGGAGGATCCAGTTGTTGTGGTCCACGTGGGGACTAACAACATAGGCAAAGCCAGGGTGGAGGACCTGTTCGGGGATTATCAAGCACTAGGAAGGAAATTGAAGAACAGGTCATAATCTCCGGATTACTTCCCGAGCCACGTGCCAATTGGCATAGGGAAAAGAAAATTAGGGAAGTAAACACGTGGCTAAAGGATTGGTGTGGGAAAGAGGGATTCCATTTCATGGGGCATTGGCATCAGTTTTGGAACCGCGGGTATCTGTACCATTGGGACGATCTCCACCTGAACCGATCCCAATGTTCTAGCGGATGATAAATACGGTGATCAGTAGGAATTTAAACTTCTGAGTTGGGGGAAGGGAAAGTGAAAACGACAGGGAGTATGGAGTTAAATGTGAAGATAAGCAGCAGGATAGCATGTGTGCAGGTGGATTTAAACTTGCTGCAGACGAGAACGGCACAAATCATCGTGAATGATTATGATGTGGTAGGCATCACAGAGACGTGGTTGCAGGGGGTTCAGGACTGGCAGTTAAACATCCAAGGATTTGCAACTTATCGAATAGACAGGGAGGTGGGCAGAGGGGGCGGGGTTGCCTTGCTAGTTAAGAATAAAATTAAATCTATGGCGCTGAATGACATCGGTTCGGATGATGTGGAGTCTGTGTGGGTGGAATTGAGGAATCACAAAGACAAAAAAACATAATGGGAGTTATGTACAGACCTCCTAACAGTGGTCAGGACCAGGGGCACAACATATACCGGGAAATAGAGAAGGCATGTCAGAAAGGTAAGGTCACAGTGATCATGGGGGACTTCAATATGCAGGTGGACTTGGTAAATAATGTTGCCAGTGGATCCAAAGAAAGGGGATTAATGGAATGCTTACAGGATGGCTTTTTGGAACAGCTTGTCATGGATCCCACAAGGGAGCAGGCTTATCTGGACCTAGTGTTATGTAATGAACCAGACTTCATAGAAGATCTACAAGTAAGGGAACACTTAGGAAGCAGCGATCATAATATGGTAAAGTTCAGGCTGCAGTTTGAAAGAGAGTAGGCAAAATCGGATATAATGGTGTTACAGTTAAATAAAGGTAATTATGAGGCATGAGAGAGGAACTGACGAAAATTGACTGGAAGCAGAGCCTAGTGGGGAAGACAGGAGAGCAAAAATGACAGGGGTTTGTGGGTATAATTGAGGACACGGTACAGAGGTTCATCCCCAAGAAAAGAAAGATTTTCCGGGGAGGGATTAGACAGCCATGGCTGACAAAGGAAGTCAAGAAATGTATCAAAAAAAAGAGAGATCCTATAAAGTGGCCAAGACCACTGGGAAATCAGAAGATTGTGAAGTCGACAAAACCAAACAGAGGATAACAAAGAGAGAAATAAGGAAGGAGAGGATCAAATATGAAGGTAGGCTAGCCAGTAATATTAGAAATGATAGTAAAAGTTTCTTTCAATACATAAGAAACAAACGACAGGCAAAAGTAGACATTGGGCCACTTCAAACTGATGCTGGAAGGCTAGTGATGGGAGATAAGGAAATAGCTGGAGAAATTAATAAGTACTTTGCATCAGTCTTCACAGTGGAAGACATGACTAATATCCCAACAATTAAAGTGAGTCGGGGGCTGACTTGAGTATGGTTGACATTACAGAAGAGGAAGTGCTAGAAAATCGAAAAGGTCTTAAAATTGATAAATCTCCTGGCCCCTATTGGCTGCATCCGAGAGTTCTGAGCCGGTGGCTGAGATCTTTCAAAAGTAACTGGAGTCAGGGAAAGTACCGAATGATTGGAAGAAAACTGTTTTAACCCCCTTGTTCAAGAAAGGATCAAGCCTAAAGATGAAAATTATAGGCCAATTAGCTTAACTTCGGTTGTTGGTAAAATTCTAGAATCCATCGTTAAGGATGAGGTTTCTAAATTCTTGGAATAGCAGGGTAGGATTAGAACAACTCAACATGGATTTAGTAATCATGATTCGGAGATGCCGGTGTTGGACTGGGGTGTACAAAGTTAAAAATCACACAACACCAGGTTATAGTCCAACCTGTTGGACTATGACCTGGTGTTGTGTGATTTTTAACTTTGGATTTAGTGAGGGGAGGTCGTGCCTGACAAACCTGTAAGAATTCTTTGAAGAGGTGACAAGTAGGTTAGACCAGGGAAACCCAGTGGATGTGGTCTATCTAGACTTCCAAAAGTCCTTTGTGAATGTGCCACACGGGAGGCTGTTGAATAAGGTGAGGGCCCATGGTGTTCGAGAGAAGCTACTGGCATGGATTGAGGATTGGCTGTCTGACAGAAGGCAGAGGGTTGGGATAAAAGGTTCCTTTTTGGAATGGCAGTCGGTGACAACTGGTGTCCCGCAGGGTCCAGTTTTGGGGTCGCAGCTGTTCACTTTATATATTAATGATCTGGATGAAGGGACTGGGGGCATTCCAGCGAGGTTTGCCGATGGTACGAAGTTAAGTGGACAGTCAGGTAGTACTGAAGAAGTGGGGAGGCAGAAGGATTCCGACAGTTTGGGAGAGTGGTCCAGGAAATGGCTGACGAAATTCAATGTGAGCAAATGCGAGATCTTGCACTTTGGAAAAAAAGAATACAAGCATGGATTACTTTCTAAACGGTGGGAAAATTCACAAAGCCAAATTACAAAGGCATCTGGGAGTGCTAGTTGAGGATTCTCTAAAGGTAAGCATGAAGGTTGAGTCCGTGATTAAGAAAGCGAATGCGATGTTGTCATTTATCTCAAGAGGGTTGGAACATAAAAGCAGCGATGTACTACTGAGACTTAATAAAGCTCTGGTTAGGCCCCATTTGGAGTACTGTGTCCAGTTTCGGGCCCCACACCTCAGGAATGCCATACTGGCACTGGAGCGTGTCCAGCGAAGATTCACAACGATGATCCCTGGAATGCTCGGTCTAACATATGAGGAACAGCTAAGGATCCTGGGATTGTATTTATTGGAGTTTAGAAGGTTAAAGGAAGATCGAATAGAAACTTACAAGACAATACATGGTTTGGAAAGTGTGGACACTAGGAAGTTCTTTCCGTTGTGCGAGGAGAATAGAACCTGTGAGCACAGTCTTAAAATTAGAGGGGGACAATTCAGAACAGAAATGCGGAGACATTTCTTCAGCCAGAGAGTGGTGGGCCTGTGAAATTTATTGCTGCGGAGTGCAGTGGAGGCAGGGACGCTAAATGTCTTCAAGGCAGAGATTGATAAATTCTTGATGTCACAAGGAATTAAGGTTTACAGGGAAAATGCGGGTAAGTGGTGTTGAAGTGCCCATCAGCCATGATTAAATGGCGGAGTAGACTCGAGGTGCCGAATGGCCGTTCTTCCACTCCTATGTCTTATGGTCTTATGCAATGCAATGCTGGATATAATTCCAGAGACAGGGAAACAAGGCTGGAAATTTTACAGAGATCGGAATGCGAGACTGGTGATGTTACAGAGATGTAAAAGCAAGTCTTGAAATTTTAAAGTGGTAGGGAATCAAGGTTGGACTTGCTACAGAGATAGGGATGCAAGGCTAGAGATGTTACAGAGCAAGGACAGCAAGTCTGGAGATTTTAGTGAAATAAGAAAACAAGGCTGAAGATATTACTGAAAGAGGAATGCACGGCTGGGAATGTTGCAGAAAGGGGACACCAAGGCTGGGGATGTTACATAGATCGCTATGCACGGCTGGAGGTGTTACAGAGACAGGAAAGCGAGGCTGGAGATGTTACAGCGAGAGTTAAGCAAGGCTGGAGATGTTGCAGGGAGAGGAAGGCAAGGCTGGACATGGTACAGAGAATAGAAAGCAAGGCCGCGGATCTTACAGAGACAGGAAAGCTGGATATCTCACAGAGATAAGAAAACAAGGCTGAAGATCTTACAGAGAGAGGTACGCAAGGCTGGGAATGTTTCACAGAGAGGAACGCAAGGCTGGAGGTGTAACCGAGAGGAAAATGCAAGGCTGGAGGTGTTACAGAGACAGGAAAGCGAGGCTAGAGATCTCACAGAGATAAGAAAACAAGGCCAGAGATATTACACACAGAGAAAAGCAAGGCCGGAAATGATAAAGTGATAGGAATGCAATGCTGGATATATTCCAGACACAAGGAAGCAAGGCTCGAAATATTACAGAGAGAGGAACGTGAGGCTAGAGATGTTACAGAGACAGGAAAGCAAGGCTGGAGATGTTACAGAGAGAGGAACGTGAGGCTAGAGATGTTATAGAAATTGGAAAGAAAGGCTGCAGAAGTTACACAAATAAGAAAATAAGGCTGGAGATGTTGCAGAGATTGGAAAGCAAGTCTGATAACGTCGCACCGGAAAGCACAGCTGGAGATGTTACAGAGATAGGAAGGCAAGGTTTTAAATTTGAAAAAGATAAGAAAGCCAGCCTGGAGATGTTATAGTGATAGGAACACAATGCTGAAGATTTTACAGAGATCGGGGAGCACGGCTGCTGCAGATGCCGCAGAGACAGGAAAGCAAAGCTGTAGCTGTTAAAGAAATGGGCAGGTAAGGCTGGAGATGTTACAGAGATAGGAAAGCAAGGTTGGAAATGTTACCGTGACAGGAAAGCAAGGCTGGAGTTGTCAGTGTGGTAGGAACACAATGCTGGAGATGTTACAGAGTTCGGAAAGTATGGATGGAGATGTTACAGAAGTAAGAAAACAAGCATGGAGATGTTACAGAGGGAGGAAAACACGGCTGTGAATGTTGCAGAGAGAGGAAAGCAAGGCTGGACTTGTAAAACAGAGGGGAATGCAAGGCTGGAGATGTTACAGAGACAGGAAAGCGAGGCTGGAGGTGTTCCAGAGATAGGAACTCAATGGGGGCGATGTTACTACAACATAAGACTACAAGACTGGAGATGTTACAGAGAGAGGCAATCACGACTGGGAATGGTATCGTGATAAGAAAACTTTGCTGGAAATATTCCAGAGATAGGGAGCAAGGCTGAAGAAGTTACAGAGATAGGAATGCGAGGCTGGCGATGTTACAGGGAATGGAAATTAAGGCTGGACATGTTACAGAGACAGGAAAGCAAGGCATCTCCAGTGATACGAACGTAATGCTGGCGATGAGACAAAGACAGGAAAGCATGACTGGAAATGTAGCAGAGAGAGGAAAGCAAGGCTGGAGATCTTAAAGAGAGAGGAAAACAAGGCTGGAGATGATACAGATAAAGGAAAGCAATGCTGGACATGTTAAATAGGAAGGACAGGAAGGGTGGTGTTGTTGCAGAGGTAAGAAAGTAACGCTGGAGATGTTATGGAGAGTGATAAGCAAGACTTGAGATATAACAGAGAGAGGAAAAAAAGGCTGGAGATGTTACAGAAAAGGAAAGCACTGCTGGGGATTTTGCACAGACACGAAACCAAGGCTGCAGATGTAACAGAGAGGGGGAGAGATGCTGGAGATGTGACGGAGAGAGGAAATCAAGTTTGGAGATGTTAGATAAATGAGAAAGCAAAGCTGGAGATTTTACAGAGAGAGGAAAGCAGTGCTGAGTACATCACAGAGATAAGAACGCGAGGCTGGAGATGTTGCAGGGAGAGGAGATCAAGGCTGGAGATGTTAGAGAAATAAGAAAACAAGTCTGCAGATGTTACAGAGAGAGGGAAGCACGGCTGGCGATGTTACAGAGACAGGAAAGCAAGACTGGAAATGGAACAGAGAAGGCAAAGCAAGGCTGGAGATGTTACAGAGAAAGTAATGCAAGGCTGGAGATGTTACAAAGAGAGGACCGGAAGCTTGGTGATGTAGCCGTGATAAGTAAGTTCCACTGGAGGTGTTACAGAGAGAGATAAGCAAGCCATGAAATGTTACAGAGAAAGGAAAGCAAGGCTAAAGATGTTACAGTGATACGAAAGCACTTCTGGGGACTTTACGTAGACAGGAAACCAAGGCTGCAGATGAAACAGAGAGGGGAAGCAATCCTGGAGATGTTACAGCGATAGGAATGCAAGGGTGGAGATGTTACAGAGACAGGAAAGCGAAACTGGAGATGTTGCAGCGATAGGAAACCGAGGCTGGAGAGGGTGCATAGAATGGAAAGTAAGGCTGGAGATGTTACAGAGATAGGAAAGCATTGCTGCAGACGTTGAAGAGAGAGGAAAGCAAGGCTGGACATGTGTGAGAAATAAGAAAACAAAGCTGGAGATTATACGGAGATAGGAAAGCATTGCTGGAGATGTTGCAAAGAGAGGAAAGCAAGGCTGCAGAAATAACAGTGTGAGCAATGCAAGGTTGGAGATGTTACACAGAGAGGACAGGAAGGCTGGAGATGTTGCAGAGATAAAAAAAAAGCAAGGCTAGAAATTTTACAGTGACAGGAAAGCAAGGCTGGAGATGTCAGCGTGATAGGAACACAATTCCTGAGATGTTACAGAGATAGGGAGCAACGCTGGCGACGTGATAGAGATCGGAAAGCATATCTGGAGATATTAGAGGAGAGAGAAAACAGGGCTAGCGATGTTACAGAGTGAGGGAAGAACGGCTGGGAATGTTGCAGAGACAGGAAAGCAAGGCTGGAGATGAGAAAGAAAGGAGAATGCAAGGCTGGAGATGTTCCAGAGACAGGAAATCGAGGCCGGAGGTTTTACAGAGATAGGAAATCAAGGCTGGAGATGTTACAGAAATAAGGATGCAAGGCTGGAGATGTTACAGAGACAGAAAATGACGACTGTGGATGTTATAGCGATATCCAGCATTCTGCTGGTTATATTCCAGGGATAGTGAAGCAAGGCAGGAGATGTTACAGAGACAGGAATTCGAGGCTGGGGATGTTACAGAGAATGGAAATTAAGGCTGGAGATGTTACTGAGGCAGGAAAACAAGGCATCTCCAGTGATTTGAACGCAATGCTGGCGATGTTGCAAGGAAAGGAAAGCACGGCTAGGAATGTAGCCGAGAGAGGAAAAAACGAGTCTGGAGATGTTACAGAGATAGGAATGCCAGGCTGGAGATATTACAGAGAGAGGACAGGAAGTCTTGTGTTGATGCAGAGATAAGAAAGTAACGCTGGAGATGTTAGAGAGAGATATAAGCAAAGCTGGAGACGTTACATAGAATGGAAAGCAAGGCTAGAGATGTTACAGAAATAGTTAAGCTTGCTAGAGACTTTGCACAGAGAGGAAACCACGGATGCAGATGTAACAGAGAGGGGAACAAATGCTGGAGTTGTTACAGAGATAGGAATGCAAGGCTGGAGATGTTAGAGAAATAAGAAAACAAGTCTGCAGATGTTACAGAGAGAGGGAAGCACGGCTGGCGATGTTACAGAGACAGGAAAGCAAGACTGGAAATGGAACAGAGAAGGCAAAGCAAGGCTGGAGATGTTACAGAGAAAGTAATGCAAGGCTGGAGATGTTACAAAGAGAGGACCGGAAGCTTGGTGATGTAGCCGTGATAAGTAAGTTCCACTGGAGGTGTTACAGAGAGAGATAAGCAAGCCATGAAATGTTACAGAGAAAGGAAAGCAAGGCTAAAGATGTTACAGTGATACGAAAGCACTTCTGGGGACTTTACGTAGACAGGAAACCAAGGCTGCAGATGAAACAGAGAGGGGAAGCAATCCTGGAGATGTTACAGCGATAGGAATGCAAGGGTGGAGATGTTACAGAGACAGGAAAGCGAAACTGGAGATGTTGCAGCGATAGGAAACCGAGGCTGGAGAGGGTGCATAGAATGGAAAGTAAGGCTGGAGATGTTACAGAGATAGGAAAGCATTGCTGCAGACGTTGAAGAGAGAGGAAAGCAAGGCTGGACATGTGTGAGAAATAAGAAAACAAAGCTGGAGATTATACGGAGATAGGAAAGCATTGCTGGAGATGTTGCAAAGAGAGGAAAGCAAGGCTGCAGAAATAACAGTGTGAGCAATGCAAGGTTGGAGATGTTACACAGAGAGGACAGGAAGGCTGGAGATGTTGCAGAGATAAAAAAAAAGCAAGGCTAGAAATTTTACAGTGACAGGAAAGCAAGGCTGGAGATGTCAGCGTGATAGGAACACAATTCCTGAGATGTTACAGAGATAGGGAGCAACGCTGGCGACGTGATAGAGATCGGAAAGCATAGCTGGAGATATTAGAGGAGAGAGAAAACAGGGCTAGCGATGTTACAGAGTGAGGGAAGAACGGCTGGGAATGTTGCAGAGACAGGAAAGCAAGGCTGGAGATGAGAAAGAAAGGAGAATGCAAGGCTGGAGATGTTCCAGAGACAGGAAATCGAGGCCGGAGGTTTTACAGAGATAGGAAATCAAGGCTGGAGATGTTACAGAAATAAGGATGCAAGGCTGGAGATGTTACAGAGACAGAAAATGACGACTGTGGATGTTATAGCGATATCCAGCATTCTGCTGGTTATATTCCAGGGATAGTGAAGCAAGGCAGGAGATGTTACAGAGACAGGAATTCGAGGCTGGGGATGTTACAGAGAATGGAAATTAAGGCTGGAGATGTTACTGAGGCAGGAAAACAAGGCATCTCCAGTGATTTGAACGCAATGCTGGCGATGTTGCAAGGAAAGGAAAGCACGGCTAGGAATGTAGCCGAGAGAGGAAAAAACGAGTCTGGAGATGTTACAGAGATAGGAATGCCAGGCTGGAGATATTACAGAGAGAGGACAGGAAGTCTTGTGTTGATGCAGAGATAAGAAAGTAACGCTGGAGATGTTAGAGAGAGATATAAGCAAAGCTGGAGACGTTACATAGAATGGAAAGCAAGGCTAGAGATGTTACAGAAATAGTTAAGCTTGCTAGAGACTTTGCACAGAGAGGAAACCACGGATGCAGATGTAACAGAGAGGGGAACAAATGCTGGAGTTGTTACAGAGATAGGAATGCAAGGCTGGAGATGTTACGGAGAGAGGAAAGCAAGCCTGGAGATTTTACAGAGAACGGAAAGCAAGGCTGGCGATATTACAGAGAGAGGTTGGGAAAGCTAGTGATGGTACAAAGATAATAAAGTAAGGCTGGAGATGTTACAGAGAGAGGAACGCAAGGCTGAAGGTGTTACAGAGAGGAAAGCGAGCCTGCAAATGTTCGAGAAATAAGAAAACAAGTCTGCAGATGCTACAGAGAGGAGGACAACACGGCTGGGGGTGTAGCACAGAGAGGAAAACACGGCTGGAGATGTTAAATAGATAGGAAAGCCAAGCTGGAGATGTTGCAGAGACAGGAAAGCAAGGCATGTCACAGGAACGCATAGCTGGCGCTGATTCAGAGTGAAGAAAGCAAGGCTGGATATGTCACAGAGATAAGAAAGCAAGGCTGGAGGTGATACAGTGAGAGGAAAGCAAGTCTGGGGGTGTGACAGAAATAAGAAAACAACGCTGGAGATATTACAGAGAGAGAAAAGCATGGCTGGAGATGTTACAGGGATAGGAACGCACGGCTGTGGATGTTGCAGAGAGAGGAAAACAGGCTGTAGATGTAACAGAGACATGAAAGCAATGCTGGACATCTTCCACAGAGAAGAAAGCAAGTCTGGAGAAGGTACAGAGATTGGAAATAATGAATGGGAATGTTACAGAGAGGGGAAAACAAGGCTGGAGATATTAAAGAGACAGGAATGCAAGGCTGGAAATGTTGCAGACAGAGGACAAGAACATCAGTGATGTTGCAGAGATAAGGAAGAGAGCAATACGCACGGCTTGTGACGTTACAATGAAAGGATAGCAAGGCTGGAGATGTTACAGTGAAGGGAAAACAAGGCTGGAGATGTTACAGAGACAGGAAAGCAAGGCTGGAGGTGCGAATGAAAGAGGAAAACCAGGCTGGAGATTCAACAGAGAGTGGAAAGCAGGGCTGGAGATGTTGCAGAGTGGAAAGCAATGCTGGAGATGTAACAGAGAGGGGACAGCAAGGATGGAAATGTTACAGAGATAGCAATGCAAGACAGGAGATGTTACACAGAGAGGACAGGAAGGCTGGTGATGTTGCAGAGATAGGAATGCAAGGCTGGAGATGCAACAGAGAGGTGAAAGCAAGGATGGAATTGTGACAGAGATAGCAATGCAAGGTTGGAGATGTTACACAGAGAGGACAGGAAGGCTGGAGATGTTACACAGATGGGAAAGCAAGAAGGAAAGTCTGGACAGGCTCTAGGGACAGGAAGGCACGGCTGTAGTTTTCGCATAGTTAGGAAAGCAAGATTGGAGATGCTACAGAATCGGAAACCAAGGCTGGGGATGTTTCCGAGACATGAATGTAACGTGGGCAATGACACAGAGATAAGAAAGCGATGATGAAGATGTCACAGAGATAGCAATGCAAGGCTGGAGATGTTACAGAGATCAGAAAGCAAGGCTTAAGATGTTACAGTGATCGGATAACAAGGCTGCAGTGGTTACAGAGACAGTAATGCATGGCGAGAGATGTTGCAGAGACTGGAAAGCAAGTCTGGACATGTCATAGAGGTAGGAAAGAAAGGCTGGACAGGCTCTAGAGACAGAAAAGCACTGCTGTAGAGTTCACAGAGATAGGAAAGCAAGTTTGTACATGATATAGGAATCAGAAAACAGCGCCGGAGATGTTTCAGAGATCGTGAGCAATGCTGGATATGTTATGGACAGAGGAGAGCAAGGCTCGAGATGTTGCAGAGATATTTAAGTAAGGGTGAAGAGTTTACAGAGAGAGGTAAGCAAACCTGGAGATGTTTCAAAGAAAAGAAACCAAGGCTGGTAATGATACAACGATAGGAAAGCACGGCTGGAGATGTTAGAGAAATAAGAAAACTAGGAAGGAGATGTTACAAACACAGGGATGCAAGGCTGGAGATGTTACAGTGATTGTAAAACAAGTCTGGGAATGTTACTGAGAGAGGAAAGCAAGGCCGGAGATGTTACAGAAGTAAGAAAGCAACGCTAGAAATATTATGCAGAGAGGAAAGCAAGGGTAGAGAGGGTACCTCGACTGGAAAGCAAGGTTTGGCATGTTACAGAAGCAGGAAAGCAAGGCTGGACAGGATTTAGGGACAGAAAGGGACGGCTGTAGATTTCTCAGAGATAGGAAAGCAAGATTGGAGATGCTACAGAGATCAGAAAGCAAGGCTGGACGTGTTACAGAGATAGAGAGCAAGGCTGGAGATGTTCCAAATAGAGGAAACGAATGCTGATCATTTAGTAGAGATAAGAAAGTAAGGTTGGAGATGTTACAGAGAGAGGAAAGCAAGCCTCGGGATGTTACAAATCAAGGAAAGGAAGGCTGGAGGTGTTACAACGATAGGAAAGCACGGCTGGAGATGATAGAGAAATAAGAAAACAAGGCTGGGGATATTACAGAGAGAGGAAAGCACGGCTGGGGATGTTGCAGATACAGGAAAGCAAGGCTGGAGATGTAACAGAGATAGGAAAGCCAGGCTGAAAATGATGTAGTGATAGGAACGCAATGCTGGATATGTCACAGATATCGGATGCCAAGTGTGCAGATGTTAGGGAAATAAGAAAACTAGGCTGGAGATCGTACAGAGAGAAGAAAGCAGGCCTGAGGATCTAACCGAGTCACGAAAGCAAGGCTAGAGATGTTATTGTGACAGGAATGTCATGCTGAAAACGTTACAGAGATAGGGAAGAAAGGCTGTACATGTTAAAGGGATAGGAAAGCAAGTCTGGACAGGCTCAAGAGATGGGCAAACAAGTCTGGAGGTGCCACAGCGATTGGAAAGCATGGTTGGAATGTTATACAGAGAGGAAAGCAAGGCTGGAGTGTTAAAGAGATCGGAAAGCCAGGCTGGAATAGTTAGAGAGAGAGGAAAGGAAGGTGGGAGATGTTAACGAGACTGCAAAGCAAGGCTGGAGGTGTTACAGAAGTAGGAAAGCGGGGGACAGTACAGAGAAAGGCTGGGAATTCTTAAAGAGATCCGAAAGCAAGGATGGACATCTTACGGAGATAGAAAAGCAAGACTGGAGGTGTTAGCGAGATCGGAAACCAAGGCTGGAGTTGTTAGTGAAAAAAGGAAACATGTCCGGACCTGTTACAAGGAGAGGAAAACAAGGCTGGAGATGGAACAGAGTGTAGAGGAAGGCTGGTGATGTTGCAAAGATAACAAAGTCAGACTGGTGATGTCACAGAGAGAGGTAAGCAATGCTGGAGATGTTACAGAGATCGGAAAGTTTAGCTGAAGACGTTACAAAGATAGCAAAGCAAGGCTGGAACAGTTATAGTGACAGGAACACAATGCTGGATATAATCCAGAGATAGGGAAGCATGGCTGAAAATGTTACAGAGTTGGGAAACCAAGGCTGTAGATGTCACAGAGATTAGAAAGCAAGGCTTAAAATTTGACAGAGATCGTAACGCAAGGCTGGAGATGTTAAGGCGATAGGAACGCAAAGCTGGAGATGTTGCAGAGATAGGGAAGCAAGGTTGGAGATGTTACAGCGAGAGGAATGCAAGGCTGGGAATGTTGCAGAGATAGCAAAGCAATTCTGGAGATGTTACAGAGATAGGAAAGCAAGACTGGAGGTTTTAGCGAGATCGGAAACCAAGGCTGGAGTTGTTAGTGAAAAAAGGAAACAAGTCCGGACCTGTTACAAGGAGAGGAAAACAAGGCTGGAGACGATATAGAGTGTACAGGAAGGTTGGTGATGTTGCAGAGATAGCAAAGTCAGACTGGCGATGTCACAGAGAGAGGTAGGCAATGCTGGAGATGTTACAGAGATCGGAAAGTTTAGCTGAAGAAGTTACAAAGATAGAAAAGCAAGGCTGGAACAGTTATACTAACAGGAACACAATGCATAATATATTCCAGAGATAGGGAAGCAAGGTTGGAGATGTTACAGCGAGAGGAATGCAAGGCTGGGGATGTTACAGAGATAACAAAACAATTCTGGAGATGTGAAAGCAAGACTGCAGTGGTCCCAGACTGAGGAAAGCAAGTCATAATTGTTTCAGAAAGAGGTAAGCACGTTTGTCGATATCTCAGAGATAGGAAAGCAAGTCTGGAGATTTTACAGAGAAAGGGAGCAAGGCCAGAGATGTTACAGAGACAGGACAGGAAGGCTGGTGATGTTGCAGAGATAAGAATGTACGTTGGAGATGTTACAGAGAGAGGAAAGCAAGTCTACAGATGTTGCAGAGAGGGGAATGCAAAGCTTCAGATGTTACGGGGATGGGAAAGCAAGGCTATAGATGTTAAACAAAAAAGACAAGTCTATAGACATGAAAGGCTTCAGATGTTACAGAAACATGAAAGCAAGGATGGAGATGTTACAGAGATAGCAATGCAAGGCTGGAGATGTAACAGAGAGAGGAAAGCAAGGCTCAAGATGTTGCAGTGAGGGGAATTCAAGGCTTCAGATCTTACAGAGATAGGAAAGCAAGGCTGTAGATGTTAGATAAATAAGACAACAAGTCTGTAGACATGAAAGGCTTCAGATGTTACAGAGACAGGAAAGCAAGGCTGGAGATGTTACAGAGAAGTGAAAGCAAGGCTGGATATGTTACAGAGAGGAGATACAAGGCTGGAGATATTACAGAGATGGGAATGCAAGGCTGGTGATGATACAGAGAGAGTACTGGAAAGTTGGCGACGTTGCAGTGCTCACAACGTCAGACTGGCGATGTCACAGAGAGATGCAAGCAAAGCTGGAAATGTAACATAGATACGAAAGTACGGCTGTAGATGTTACAGAGATAGGAAAGCGAGGCTGGAAATGTTATAATGACAGGAACACAATGCTGGATGTATTCAAGAGATAAGGAAGCAAGGTTCAAAATGTTACAGAGATGGAAAACCAAGGCTGCAGATGTCACAGAAATGAGAATGCAAAGCTTGAAATTTGACAGTGATGGCAAGACAAGGCTGAAGATGTTATGGCGATAGGAACGCAATGCTGGAGACGTTACAGTGATAGGGAAGCAAGGCTGGAGATGTTACAGCGGGAGGAATGGAAGGCTGGAGATGGTACAGGGAGAGGAAAGCAAGGCGGGAGTGGGTGCAGAAAAATGATTGCAAGGCTGGGGATGTTCCAGAGATAGGAAATCAAGACTGGAAATGTCATAATGATTGAAATGCTATGCTGGATATATTCCAGAGATAGGGAAGCAAGGCTGGAACTTATACAGAGATAGGAAAGCAAGGCTGGACAGTCAATACAGATAGGAAAGCACGTCTGGAGATGTTACAGAGATAGGAATGCGCGGCTGGAGATGTTAAAAAGATAGGAGAGCAACGCTGGAGATGTTAAAGAAATGCGTAAACAAGGCTAGAGATGTTACAGAGATAGGGGAGCAACACTGGAGATGTTAGAGATAGGAATGCACGACTGGGGATGCTTAGCGCCAGGCAAGCAAGGCTGCAGATGTTACCCAGATAGGATTGCAAGGCTGGTGATGTTACACAGATAGGAACACAAGGCTGGAGATGTTACAGAGTTATGAAAACAAAGCTGTAGGTGTTGCAGAGACAGGAATGCAAGGCTTGACATGTTTCAGAAAAAAGAAACCAAGGCTCGATAGGCTATAGAGATAGGAAAGCGCGGCTGGAGATGTTACAGAGATGGGAATGCAAGGCTAGAGATGATAAAGAGAAAGGATAGTCAGGCTGGAGATGGCACAGAAACAGGAAAGCAAGGTTGGAGACGTTTAAAGAAATAGAAGTGCAAGACTGCTGATATTACAGGTATATGAAAGCCAGCCGGGAGATGTTACAGAGAGAGGAAAGCAAGGCTGGACGTGTTACAGAGAAAGGAAAGCAAGGCTGGAAAGTCTCTAGCGATAATAAACCATGTCTGGACATATTGCAGAGGTAGGAATGCAAAGCTGAAGATTTTAAAGAGACAGGAAAGCGGGGCTGAAATATTACAAAAACAGAAAAGCAAAGCTGGAGATGTAAATAGAAATGGAAATGCAAGTCTTCAGATATGACCAGGATAGGAAATCAAGGCAGGAGACGTTACATAGAGAGGAACGCAAGGTTGGAAATTTTACAGAGAAAGGACAGCAAGGCTGGAAATGCCCTCGTGATAGGAATGCAATACTGGAGATGCTACAGAGAAAAGAAGGCACGGCTGGAAATGTGATGGAGATCTGAATGCACGGCTGTAGGTGTCACAGACATATGAAAGCAAATTTGGAGATGTTATGGAGATCGGAAAGCGAGTCTGGAGATGTCAAAGTGATAGGAAAGCAAAGCAGGAGATGTTGGGGAAATAAAAATACAAGGGTAGAGATGTTACAAAGCGAGGAAAGCACGACTGAGGATGTTACAGGGATAGGGATTCAAGGCTGGTGATGTTACAGAGATTAGACAGCGAGGCTGGAGATGTTACAGAGATAGGGAAGCAAGGCTGACCATGCTGCAGAGATAGGAAAGCAATACTGGATAGGCTCTAGGAATAGGAATACGAGGCTGCAGACATCATAGAGATAGGAAAGCAAGGCTGCAGATGTTAGAGAAATAAGAAAACAAGGCTGGGGATGTTACAAACAGGACTGCGATGCTGGAGTTGTCACAGAGGTAGGAAAGCAACCCTGTCTTGGTGACATCCTCAGTGCTTAGGAGCCTCCTGTAAAGTGCTTTTGTGATCTTTCCTCCGGCATTTGCAGTGGTTTGAATCTGCCGCTTCCGGTTGTCAGTTCCAGCTGTCCATTGCAGTGGTCCAGATTAATGCGCTTATTGATTGAATCTGTGGATGATTGCCATGCCTCTAGGAATTCCCCGGCTGTTGTCTGTTTGCCTTGTCCTATAATAGTAGTATTGTCCCAGTCGAATTCATGTTGCTTGTCATCTGCATGTGTGGCAATTATGGATAGCTGGTCGTGTCGTTTCGTGACTAGTTGGTGTTCATGGATTCGGATCGTTAGCTGTCTTCCGGTTTGTCCTATGTAGTGTTTTGTACAGTCCTTGCATGGAATTTTGTACAATACTTTGGTTTTGCTCATGGTGAGTATCGGGTCCTTCGTTCTGTTGTGTTGCTGTCTGATTTCAAAAACCACCAATCAGGACTGGACCCGAACCATAGAACAGGCCGTCACCACAGGACAGAGCAGGACCACACACCGCAAAAAAATGTCACTCAAAGAAAAAATGGCCAAACTAACACAGAACAGAGAGGACACCAGAACACACACCTGGGTTAGAAACCTCTCCCACAGACAGATCACTGACACGGAAAGAACACTACTGGCCAAGGGACTCAACTGCAACCACAGGGACGGCAAGACAGCAGACTTCCTCGCAGCAATAGGATGCACACTCGTGAATAATGGACTCATAGAAGAGACACAACAATCAGTGAGACAATGTATCGTACCTCTGACAACAAGGAAAAGACAAACACAAAACCTCAACACCAAGGAGAGGGAAGCACTAAAATCACTAAGAAACGATAAGAACATAATCATACTACCAGCAGACAAAGGCAGAATGACAGTCATCCTGGACAAAGCAGACTACATCCAAAAAGCACAACAACTACTTGCAGATACCAACACCTACCAAAAGTGGGAGTTTGACTCCACCCCACAGCTCACCAATAGGATAAACAATACACTGAGGAACCTACAAAAAAAGGACAGATAACCAGGTTTGACCTACAAAGAATGAAAGCTGAAAGCAACAGCACCCCCAGATTCGATGGACTACCTAAAGTGCACAAACCAGACATCCCAATCAGACCCATAGTTTCACTACCAGGGTAACCATCACACAAACTGGCTAAATAACTACAGCAGAAACTGAAACAACTGAACAGAGGATCCAGACACTCCATAAAATCAACACGGGAATTCCTGGACATCATCAGAAACATACACATAGAAAAGGAAGAAACCATGGTCTCATTCGATGTAACGGCAGTTGTCACCTCTATCGACAAAACCCGAGCCAGAGAAACAATAGCCAACCTGCTAGACATACAGAACAGACAACAGGACGTTGAACCTATCAACAAAGACGGCATACTCAAACTGCCGGACCTGTGTCTCACAACACACTTCACATTCAACAACCAAATAGATGAACAAATCAACGCACACCCATAGGCTCACCCATCTCTGGACTCAGGAGAAGTGGTAATGCAAAAATTAGAACAAATAGTCTTACCGCAAATTAAGCTCAAACTCTGGGTCAGATATGTGGATGACAGCTTTGTAATCATAAAAACACAGAAATAGAGAACAAACACCGGATCATCAACGCCACACTCACAGGAATCCGATTCACCAGAGATGAAGAAAAGGACAACCAACTCCCATTCGGAGGCGTGATGGTCCAGAGAACACCGAACGGAGAAATCACTGTGAAAGTATACAGGAAAGCTACTCACACAGACCAAGTCCTAAACTACGAAAGCAACAACCCCAACACACACAAAAGAAGTTGCATCAAGCCACGATGCAAAAGAGCCACAACTCACTGCAGCACACCAGATCTGCAAAAAGAGGAAGAAGAACACTTATACAATGTATTCGCCAAAAACAGATACCCCCGCAATTTCATCAACAGATGCCTAAGGGAGAGACAACGAAGCGAGGACATGCCATAACTCAAAGGACCAGCCATACTACCATAGATCAAGAGCATTTCCGAACTGACAGCCAGACTACTGCGACCACTACGACACATATCAGCAGACAAACAAACAGTCAGTCTCAGACAACAACACAACAGAACGAAGGACCCGATACTCTGCACAAGAAAAACCAACGAAGTGTACAAAATTCCATGCAAGGACTGTACAAAACACTACATACGACAAACAGGAAGACAGCTAACGATCCGCATCCATGAACACCAACTAGCCACGAAACGACAAGACCAGCTATCATTAGTAGCCACACACACAGATGACAAGCAACATGAATTCGGCTGGGACAACACTACGATTATAGGACAAGACAAGCAGAGAACAGCCGGGGAATTCGAAGAGGCATGGCACTCATCCACAGATTCAATCAATAAACGCATCGATTTGGACCCAAGATACCGACCACTGCAATGGACAGCTGGAACTGACAACCGGAAGCGGCAGATTCAAGCCACTGCAAATGCCGGAGGAAAGATAACAGAAGCACTTCACAGGAGGCTCCCAAGCACTGAGGATGTCACCTAGACAGGGTTGCTTTCCTATCTCTGTGTCAACTCCACCATCGCTTTCCTCTGTTTGTAACATCCCCAGCCTGGTTTTCGTATTTCACTAACATGTTCAGCCTTGATTTCCTATCTCTGTGATATCTACAGCCATTTCCTAGAGCCTGTCCAGTATTGCTTTCCTTTCTCTCCAACATGGTCAGCCTTGCTTTCCTATCTCTGAAACATCTTTAGCTTTACTTTCCGACCGCTGTAACATCTCCTCCATTGCTTGCCTCTCTCTGTGACATCGCCAGTCTGACGTTGTTATCTCTGCAACATTACCAGCCTTCCTGTACTTTCTGTATAATCTCCAGCCTTGTTTTCCTCTCCTTGTAACAGGTCCGGACTTGTTTCCTTATTTCACTAACAACTCCAGCCTTGGTTTCCGATCTCGATAACACCTCCAGTTTTGCCTTCCTATCTCAGTAAAATTTCCATCCTTGCTTTCTTATCTCTGTCCCATCCCCAGTCTTTCTTGTCTCTGTACTGTCCCCTGCTTTCCTACCTCTGTAACACCTCCAGCCTTGCTTTGCAGTCTCGTTAACATCTTCCGCCTTGCTTTCCATTCTCTCTAACTATTCCAGCCTGGCTTTCCGATCTCTTTAACCACTCCAGTTTTGCTTTCATCTCTGTGTAATATTCCAACCATGCATTCCAATCGCTGTGGCACCTCCAGCCTTGTTTCCCCATCTCTTGAGCCTGTCCAGACTTGCTTTCCTATCTCTTTAACATGTACTGCCTTTCTTCCCTGTCCCTGTAACGTATCCAGCATTGCATTCCAGTCACAATAACATCCCGAGCACTGCTGTCGTGTGTCATTAAGATCCCCATGCCTGCTTTCTTCTCTCTGTACGATCTCCAGCCTTGTTTTCTTATTTCTCTAACATCAGCACACTTGATTACCTATCTCTGTCACATATCCAGTATTGCATTCCTATCACTGCATCATTTTCAGCCTGGCTAACCTATGTCTATTACATCTCCAGCCTTGTATTCGCCTCTCTGTTACATCTCCAGACTTGCTTTCCGGCCTCTGCAACATCCCCATCCGTGCATTCCGCTCTCTGTATAATCTCCAGCCTTGTTTTCCTATTTCTTTAACATCTGCAACCACTTTCCTATCTCTGTGACATATCCAACACTGCGTTCCTCTCACTACCATTTCCTACCTTGCTGTCCAATCTCTTTAACATTTCCGTGCTTTCCATTCTCTGTAGCCACTCCGCTTTACATTCCTCTCGCTGCAACATCTCCAGCCTCGCTTTCCTGTCTCTGTAACAATTCCAACCTTGCATTCCTATCTCTTTAAGATTTCCAGTCTTGCTTTCTCCTCTCTGTTACATCTCCAACCTTGCTTACCTGCCTCTGCAACATCCACGGCCATGCTTTCCTCTCTCTGTAATATCTCCAACCTTGTTTTCTTATTTCTCTGTCATCCCGAGCCGTGCTTTCCTATCCGTGTAACATCTCCAGCCTGCCTTTCCTTACTTTGGAACATCTCCAGGCTTGCCTTCCTCTCTCTGTGACATCTCCAACCTTACTTTCTTATAGATCATAGAACATAGAAAAATACAGCGCAGGACAGGCCCTTTGGCCTGCGATGTTGCTCCGATCCAAGCCTACCTTATGTACACTAGCCCATTATCCTCCATATGCCTGTCCATTGCCCATTTAAATGCCCATAAAGAGGGAGAGTCCACCACTGCTACTGGCAGGGCATTCCATGAACTCACGACTCGCTGAATAAAGAATCTACCCCGAACATCTGTCCTAAACGTACCACCCCTTAATTTAAAGCTATGCCCCCTCGTAATCGCTGACTTCATACGTGGAAAAAGGTTCTCATGGTCAACCCTATCTGAAGCCCTAATAATCTTGTCCACCTCTATCAAGTCACCCCTAAACCTTCTTTTCTCCAATGAAAGATCCCCAAGTGCCTCAGCCTTTCCTCAGACGATCTTCCTACCACACCAGGCAACATCATGGTAAACCTCGTCTGCACCCGTTCCAGTGCCTCCACATCCTTCCTATAGTATGGCGACCAAAACTGCACACAATACTCCAGGTGCGGCTTCACCAAATTTTTATTCAACTGAAACATGACCTCAGGACTCCAGAACTCAATTCCTCTACCAATAAAAGTCAGTATGCCATTTGCCTTCTTCACAGCCCTATTTACCTGGGAGGCAACTTTCAGAGATCTGTGTACATGGACACCAAGATCCCTCTGCTCATCCACACTACCAAGTATCCGACAATTAGCCCAGTACCCCATCTTTTTGTTACTCATACCAAAGTGAATCAGCTCACACTTACCCACATTGAACTCCATTCGCCACCTTTCTGCCCAGCTCTGCAGCTTATCTATCTCCCGCTGTAACCTGACACATCCTTCCTCACTGTCAACAACTCCACCGACTTTCGTATCATCCATAAACTTGCTCACCCAACCTTCTAGCCCGTCCTCCAGGTCATTTATAAGAATGACAAACAGCAATGGTCCCAAAACAGATCCTTGTGGAACGCTGCTCGTTACTGCACTCCAGGATGAACCTTTACCATCAACTATTACCCTCTGCCTTCTTCCAGCCAGCCAATTCCTATCCAAACCTCCAACTCACCCTCAATGCCATACCTCCGTATGTTTTGCAGTAGCCTTCCATGGGGAACCTTATTAAACACCTTACTAAAATCCATATACACCACATCTACCGCTTTAACCTCGTCCACCTCCTTAGTCACCATCTCAAAGAATTCAATAAGGATTGTGAGGCACGATCTGCCCTTCACAAAACCATGCTGACTGTCCTTGATCACATTATTCCTATCCAGATGTTCATAAATCCTATCACTTACATTTCTCTCTAAGAGTTTGCCCACAACAGAAGTGAGCCTCACTGGCCTAATTTTTCTAGGGTTATCCCTATTCCCCTTCTTGAACAAGGGAACCACACTTCCTATCCTCCAGTCTTCTGGCAATATTCCTGTAGAAAATGTGGACATAAAAATCTATGCCAATGGCTCTGCAATCTCCTCCCTTGCTTCCCAGATGATCCTAGGATAAATGCCATCAGGTCCAGGGGACTTATCTATTTTGACTCTGTCCAGAATTTCCAACACCTCTCCCCTACATACCCTAAAGCAGTCCATTCCAATTAATTGTGACTCAGTTTTCTCATCGGCAACAGTGTCCTGTTCCTGAGTGAATACTGACGAAAAGTATGCATTCATTGTCTCCCCAACCTCGTCAGCCTCCACACGCAATTTCCCACTACTATCCTTGACTGGACCTATTCCTACCCTCGTCATTCTTTTATTCCTGACATTCCTATAGAAAACCTTTGGGTTTTCCCTCATCCTAGCAACTAATGACTTTTCATGTCCCCTCCTTGCTGTTCTTAGCTCTCTCTTCATGTCCCTCCTGGCTACCTTATAACTCTCAATCGCCCCAATGGAACATTCACGCCTCAACTTTACATAGGCCGCCCTCTTCCCTTTAACAAGAGATTCCCATTCCTTATTAAACAACGGCTGCCTCACACGACACTTGCCTCCGTGACTGACAGGTACATACTTATCAAGGACATTCAATAATTGCTTCTTGAACAAGCTCCACATATCAATTGCGCCCTTGCCTTGAAGCCTACTTTTCTAAGCCACGCATCCTAAGTCGTGCCTCACCGCATCATAATTTTCCTGCCCCCAGCTATATCTCTAGCCTTGCAGTGCACAGTTATTCCTCTCCACTACGAGAGTAAAAGTCACCGAATTGTGGTCACTGTCCTGAAAGTGCTCACCTACCTCCAATTCTAACAACTGGACTGGTTCGTTACCCAGAACCAAATCCAGTGTGGACTCACCTCTTGTTGGCCTGTCTACAACATGATCAGCCTTCCTTTCCTCTATTTGTAACATCTCCAGCCTTGCTCCCTATCTCTGTACATCTCCAGAATTGCATTCCCATCTCTAAGAAATCTACAACCGTGCCTTCCTGTCCATAGAGCCTGTCCAGCCTTGCTTTCCTGCCACTGTAACATGCCAAACCTTGCTTTCCAGTCGAGGGAACGTCTCTCGCCTTTCTTTCCTCTCTGTGTAATACCCGTAGCGTTACTTTCTTACTTCTATAACATCTCCAGCCTTGCTTTCCTCTCTCTGTAACATTTCCAGACTTGTTTTCCAATCAGTGTAACATCTCCAGCCTTGCTTTCCTATCGTTGTTTCAACTCCAGCTTTGGTTTCTTTTCGTTGAAACATCTCCAAGCTTGCTTAATTCTCTCTGTAACCTCTTCAACCTTACTTAAATATCTGCAACATCGCCAGCCTTGCTTTCCTCTGTCTGTAACATCTCCAGCATTGCTCACTATCTCTGAAACATCTCCAGCGCTGCTTTCTGATTTCTGTAACATCTACATCCTTGCTTTCCTATCTCTGCGAAATCTACAGCAGTGCTTTCCTGTCTCTAGACCCTTTCCAGCCTTTCTTTCCTACCTCTGTAACATGTCCAGCCTTGGTTTCCAGTCTCTGCAAAATCTCTAGCCATGCATTACTGTCTCTGTAACCACTGCAGCCTTGTTATCCGATCACTGTAACATCTCAAGCCTTGCTTTCTTATCTCTGTAACATCTACAGCCTTGCATTCCTCTCTCTGTAACATCGCCATTATTGCTTTCTTATCTCTGTGACATCGCCCTCCTTGCTTTCATGTCTCTGTAACATCCCCAGCCTTGCTTTCCGATCTCTGTAGCATCACCAATCTTGCTTTCCTATCTCTGAGAAATCTACAGCCGTGCCTTCCTGTCCCTAGAGCCTGTCTATCCTTTCTTTCGTACCTTTGTAACATGTCCAGCCTTGCTTTCTAGTCTCATCAACATCTCTAGCCATGCATTCCAGTCTCTACAACCACTGCAGCCTTGCTTTCCTATCATTGTAATATCTCAAGCCTTGCTTTCTTATCTCTGTAACATCTCAAGCCTTGCATTGCTTTCTCTGTAACATCTCCAAAATGCTTTCATATCTCTGTAGCATCTCCAAGCTTGCCTTCATATTTCTGTAACATCTCCCGCATTGCTTTCCCATCTGTGTAACATATCTAGCCTATCTGTCCTCTCTGTGTAACATCTCCAATTTTGCATTGTTATCTCTGTAACATTTCCATCCTGGCTTTCACCTCTATGTTACATCTCCAGCCTTGCATTCCTATCTCTGTAACATCACCAGCCTTCCTGTTCTGTCTGTGTAACATCTCCAGTCTTGCATTGCTATCTCTGTAACATTTCCAACCTTGCTTTCCCCTCTCCGTTACATCTCCAGCATTCATATCTTTCATATCTCTGGCACATCTCTACTCTTGCATTAATATCTCTGTAACACTCCAGACTTTCATCCCTATGTCTGTCTCATCTCCAGCGTTGCATTCCTTTCACGACAACATTTCCAGCCTTGCATTACTATCTTTGTAAAATTTCGAGCCTTGCTTTCTTATCTCTGTAGCACCTCTAGCCTTGCTTTGCTATCTCCGTAACATCTCTCACCTTGCTGTCCTATCCCTGTAATATCTGCAGCCTTGCATTTCTGTCTACTTAACATCTCCAGCGTTGCTTTACTGTTTCTGTCACATCTCCAGCCCAGCTTTCCTGTCTCTGTTAAAACTCCAGCCTTGCATTCCTACCTCTGTAACATCCCCAGCATTGCATTTCTATCACATTTACATTTCCAGCCTTGCAGTCCTTTCTCTGTAAAATTTCCAGCCTTGCGTTTCTATCTCTGTAACATCTCCAGCCTTGCTTTCTTCTCCTAGTAATATCTGCAGACTTGCTTTGCTGTCTCCTTTCACATCTCCAGCTTTGCTTTGCTTTGCTGTTTGTGTAATATTTCCAGCCCCGCTTTCCAGTCTCTTCAAAATCTCCAGGCTTGCACTCCTATCTCTGAAACGTTTCCAGACGTATTGTCCTATCTGTATAGACTGTCCAGTCGTCCTTTCCTTTGTCTGTTACCATTCCAGCCTTGCTTTCGTCCCTGTGTAACAGCTCCAGCCTTGCATTACTATCTCTGTAACATCTCCAGCCTTGCATCCCTATCTCTGTCAGGTCTTCTGCCTTACTTTCCTATCTCTGTAAATTTCCAGCTTTGCTTTCTTAACTCTGCAGCATCTCTAGCCGTCCTTTCCTATCTCTGTAACATCGCCCACCTGACTTTCCTATCCCTGTAATATCAGCAGTCTTGCAATTCTATTTCTTTAAATGTCTCCAACCTTACATTCCTTTTTCTGTATCATCTCCAAACTGACTGTCCTCTCTCTGTAACATCTCCAGCCTCGCTTTTCTATCTCTGTAGCCTATCGAGCCTTGCTTTCTTTTTTTCTACAACATGTCCAGCCTTGCGTTCCTGTCTCTGCAACATTTCCAGCTTTGTTTTCATACCTCTGTATCATCTCCAGTCTTGTGTTCCTTTCTGTGTAACATCACCAGCCTTGCAATCCTATCTCGGTAACATCTCCAGCCTTGCTTGCCTGTCGCTAAGCATCCCCAGTCGTGCATTCCTATCTCTGCAACATGTCCAGCCTTGTTTTCATGTTTCTCTAACATCTCCAGGGTTGCTCCCCTATCTCTGTAACATCTCTAGCCTTGTTTACGTATTTCTCTAACATCTCCAGCGTTGCTCTCCTATTTATTTAACATCCCCAGCCGCGCAATCCTATCTCTGTAACATGCTTTCCTATCTGTATAGACAGTCCAGATTTGCTTTCGTTTCGCTGTAACACGACCAACCTTGCTTTCCACTCTCTGCAACATCTCCAGCCTTTCATTCCACTCTCTGTTACCACTCCAGCGTTGCAATGCTATCTCTGTGACATCTCCAGCCTTGCTTTTCTATTTCTAGAGCCTGTTCAGCAATGCTTTCCTATCTCTGTGACATGGCATTCATTGCTTCCCTACCTTTTCAACATCTCTCGCATTGTGTTCCTTTCAGTGTAACATTTCCAACCTTGCTTTCCTATCTCTGAAAAATGTTCAACCTTGCTTTCTTATCTCTGTTACACCTCAGTCTTGCTTTCCTCTCTCTGTAACATCTCCAGCCTTGTTTTCCTATCCTGATAATATCTGCAGGATTACATTTCTGTCTCTTTTAACATTTCCACCCTTGCTTTGCAGTTTCTGTAATATTTTCAGCCTCGCTTTTCTGTTTCAGTAAGATCTACAGCCTTCTATTCCTATCTCTGCAACATCTCCAGCCGTGCTTTCCTATCTCTAGACCCATCCAACCTTGCTTTCCTTTCTCTGTAACACGTCCAGCCTAGATTTCCAATCTCTGCAACATGTCCAGCCTTTCATTCCACTCTCTGTGACCACTCCAGCCTTGCTTTAATGTCTTTGTGACATCCCTAGCCTTGCTTTCATATCTCTGTTACATCTCCTGCATTGCTTTCATATCTCTGTAATATCTCGAGTCAAACATCCCAATCTCTGTTGCATCTCCAGCCTTGCTTTCCTATCCTGGTAATATCTGCAGACTTGCCTTGCTGTCTCTTTTATCATCTCCAGCGTTGCTTTGCTGGTTGTGTAATATTTCCAGCCCTGCTTTCCTGCGCCTTTAAATTCTCCAGCTTTGCATTCCTATCCCTGCAACATCTCCAGACGTGCTTTCCTCCCTGTACAGACTGTCCAGCCTTGCTTTCTTTTCTCTGTAACACGTCCAGCCTTGCTTTTCACTCTCTGCAACATCAGACAATCCTACTGCGAATCCTCTTGCAAGGATGTCTGCCTTGAAGACGTTTTCATCCACTCTCTTCGAGAATCTCAGGGAGTCCCTCTCCCACTGCAGCTCGCAGGTCCAAACTTCCAGCTCAGCACTGTCCCCATGATTTGTCAACCTGTCTAACATCTTTTCCACCTAACCACTCCACACTGCCCCCTCGACCTATTGAACTCTATGCTACTTTCACCCCAGCCCCACCCTCCTCTCACTTATTTCTCCACCCTTCAGGCTCTCTGACTGTATTACTGATGATGGGCTTTTGCCCAGAACGTCGATTGTACTGCTCCTCTGATGCTGCCTGAACTGCTGTGCTCTTCCAGCAACCACTAATCCAGATTCTTTAACATATCCAGACCGCTTTCCTGTCTCTGTAACTCCACCGGCCTTGCATTCCTACCTCTGTAACATCTCCAGCTGCGCTTTGCTATCTCTCGTGCCTGTACAGCCTTGCTTTCCTTTCTCTGTAACACGTCCAGCTTTGCTTTCTAGTTTCTGCAACATTTCCAGCCTTTCATTTCACTTTCTTTAAACACTCCAGTCGTGCTTTTATATCTCTGTAACAACTCCAGCCTTGCATTCCTATCTCTGTCGCATCTCCAGCATTGCATTCCCTTCACTTTTACATTTCCAGCATTGCTTTCCTCTGTCTGTAATCTCTCCATCCTTGGTTTCCTTTGTTTGTCACATCTCCAGCCTTGTTTTCTTATTTCTCTAACATTTCCAGCATTGCTTTCGGTTCACTGTGATCCCTCCAGCCTTGTATTCCTGTCTCTCGAGTCAGTCTCGCCTTGCTTTCCTATCTCTGAAACATGACCAGCCTTGCTTCCCAATTTCTGTAACATCGTCAGCATTGCGTTCCTCTATCGAAACTATTTCCAACCTGTCTTTCCTATTTGTGTAAAATTTCCATCCTTGCTTTCTCATCTTTGCTAAATCTCCAACCTCACTTTTCTGTCTCTGTAATATCTCCAGCCTTGTTTTCCTCTCTCTATAACATCTCCAGCCTTACATTCCTGTATCAGCAACATTCCCAGTCATGTTTTCCTCTCTCTGTAATATCTCCAGCCTTGTTTTCTTATTTCTAAACATCTCCAGCGTTGATTTCCTGTCTCTGTAACATCTCCAGCCTTGCTTTCCTTTGGTTGTAACATCTTCAGCCTTGTTTTCTCCTCTCTGTACCATCTCCAGCCTTGCTTTCTGCTTTTTGCAATATCCCAACCATGCTTTTCTCTCTCTGTAACATCTCCAGCCTTGTTTTCTTCTTTCGCTCACATCACCAGCCTTCCTTTCTTGTCTCTGTAACATCTCCACCCGTGCTTTTCTCTCTCTGCAATACCTCCAGCGTTTCTTTCCTGTCTCTGTATCGTCTGCAGACTTGCCTTCCTCTCTCTGCAATATGTCCATCATTGCTTTCATGTCTCTATTACATTTACAACATGTTTTCCTCTCTCTGCAACATCCACAGCCGTGCGTTTCTATTTCTGTAACATCTCCAGTCTTGTTTTTCGCTCTCTGTAATATCTCCAGCGTTGCTTTCTTATTTCTGTAACATCTACAGACTTGCTTTCCTCTCACTGTAACACCTCCAGACTTGCTTTCTTATCTCTGTGACATATCCAGCTTTGCTTTCTTCACTCTTAAACAGCGCCAGCTTTGCGTTCCTGTCACTGGACATGCCTTGCTTTCCTGTCTCTGCAACATCTCCGGCCTGGATTTCCTGTCTATTTAACATTGCCAGCTGTGATTTCAATGCTCTGCTTCTCCCCCAGCCGTGTTTCCCTCTCTCTTTAACCTCTCCAGCCACGTTTTCTCATTTCACTAACATCTTCAGCCTTGCTTGCTTTCCTGTCTTTACAACATCTCCAGCCTTGCTATTTTCCTCTGTAACATCTCCACCTTTGCCTTCCTATCGCTATAACGTCACCAGCCTTGCTTTCCTTTCTCTGTAAAATTTCATGCATTTCTCTCTCATCTCTGTAACATCCCCAAACTCGCATTCCAATCTCTGTAACATCGACAGCCTTGCTTCCCTAAGACTGGAATATTTCCAGCATTTCGTTCATTCACTCTATCATTTTGAACCTTGTTTTCCTATTTCAGTTACATCTACAGCCTTGTTTTCTCTCTCTGCAGCATCCCCAGCCGTGCTTTCCTCTCTCTGTAACACCTCAGGCCTTGTTTTGTTATTTCTCTAACATCTCCAGCCTTGAATTCCTATCTCTGCAACACCTCCAACATCACTTTCCTGTCCCTGTAACATATCCAGCCTTGTTTTATTGCTTCTCTAATATCTGCAGACATGCTTTCCGGACTCTGTAACATCTCCAGCATTGTATTCCTATCATTGTAACATGCCCAAATTGCATTCCTCTCTCCATAACATTTCAAGCCTTTCTCTCTCATCTCTGTAACATCGCCTGCCTCGCATTCCTATCTCTGTAAGATGTTCAGCCTTGCTTCCCTATCAATGGAATATTCCCAGCATTTTATTTCTTCACTATAACACCTTCACCCCTGCTTTCCTCTCTCTGTAACATCTCAAGACTTCCTTTCCTCTCTGCAATATCTCCGGCCTTGCTTTCTGATCTCTGTGAGATATCCAGCCTTGTTTTCCTGACTCTGTAATATCGCCAGCATTGCGTTCCTGTCAGTGGAGATGCCTTGCTTTCCTGACTCTGTAACATCTCCAGCCTTGCATTCCATTTCAGGTACCCTCCCCATCCTTTCATTCCAATCTCTGTAACATCTCCATCCTTGCTTGGACCTCTCTGTTACATCTCCAGCCTTGCATTCCTTTCTCTGTAAAATCTCCAGCTTTGTTTTCTTATGTCTCTAACATCTCCAGCCTTGCATTCCTGTCTCTGAATCATCTGCAGACTTGGCTTCCACCCACTGTAAGATCTCCAGCCGAGTTTTCTTATTTCATTAACATCTCCAGCCTTGCTTTCCGATCTCTGTAACATCACCAGCCGTGCTTTTCTCGCTCTGTAATGTCTCCAGCGTTGCTTTCTTATGTCTGTAACATCTCCAGCCTTGCTTTTCTCTTACTCTACCTTCTCCTGCCTTGCTTTCCTGGATCTGCAACATCCCCAACCGTGCTTTCCTCTCTCTGTAATATCTCCAGCCTTGTTTTCTTATTTCTCTATCATCTCCAGCCGTGCCTTCCTATCGCTGTAATATCTCCAGCCTTCTTTTTCTTACTTTCTAACATCTTCAGGCTTGATTTCCTCTCTCTGTAACGTCTCCAACCTTAGTTTGTTATCTCTGCAAAATGATCAGCCTTCCTTTCCTCTGTTTGTAACATCTGCAGCCTTGCTCCCTATCTCTGTAACACCTCCATCCTTGCTTTCCAATCTCTGTGGTATCTGCAATCTTGCTTTCCTATCTCTGAGAAATCTACAGCCGTGCCTTCCTGTCCCTAAAGCCTGTCCAGCCTTTCTTTCCTGCTTCTGTAACATGCCAAACCTTGCTTTCCAGTCTAGGTAACATCTCTAGCCTTGCTTTCCTCTCTGTGTAATATCCCTAGCATTGCTTTCTTACTTCTTCAACATCTCCAGCCTTGCTTTCCTCTCTCTGAAGCATTTCCAGACTTGTTTTCCAATCACTGTGACATCTCTAGCCTTGCTTTCCTGTGTTGTTAACATCTCCTGCCTTGTTTTCTAATTTCTCTAACATCACCAGCCTTGCTTTCCTATCGCTGTATCATCTCCGGCCTTGGTTTCTTTTCTTTGAACTAAATCCATTCTTGATTACCTCTCTCTGTAACCTCTCCAACCTTACTAAAATATCTCTGCAACATCTTCAGCCTTGCTTTCTTCTGTCTGTAACATCACATCTCCAGCATTGCTCATTATCTCTGAAGCACCTCCAGCGCTGCTTTCTGATTTCTGTAACATGTACAACCTTACTTTCCTATCTCTGTGAAATCTACAGCCGTGCTTTCCTGTCTCTAGAGCCTGTCCAGTCTTTCTTTCCTACCTCTGTAATATGTCCAGCCTTGCTTTCCAGTCTCTGCAACATCTCTAGCCATGCATTCCTGCCTCTATAACCACTGCAGCCTTTTTTCCTATCACTGTAACATCTCCAGCGTTGCTTTCTTATTTCTGTAACATCTCCAGCCTTGCATTGCTATCTCTGTAACATCTTCAGAATTGCTTTCTTATCTTTTCATTATCCCCAGCCGTGCTTTCCTCTATCAGTAAGACCTACAGCCTTGTTTCTTATTTCTCTGACATCTCCAGCTAGGCTTTCCAATCTCTGCAACATGGAGAAAGTGAGAACTGCAGTTGCTGGAGATCAGAGCTGAAAATGTGTTTCTGGAAAGGCGCAGCACGTCAGGCAGCATCCCACGAACAAGAGAATCTACGTTTCGGGCATGAGCCCTTCTTCAGGAATGAGGAAAGTGTGTCCAGCAGGCTAAGATAAAAGCTAGGGAGGAGGGACTTGCGGGAGGTGCGTTGGAAATGCGATCGGTGGAAGGAGGTGAAGGTGAGGGTGATAGCCCGGATTGGGGGTGGGGGCGGAGAGGTCAGGAAGAAGATTGCAGGTTAGAAAGGCGGTGCTGAGTTGGAGGGTTGGCACTGAGACAAGGTGGGGTGAGGGGAAATGAGGAAACTGGAGATTGTGAGTTCATCCCTCGTGGTTGGAGGGTTCCTAAGCGGAAGATGAGGCGCTCTTCCTCCAGCCGTCGTGTTGCTATGGTCTGGCCATGGAGGAGTCCAAGGACCTGCATGTCCTTGGTGGAGTGGGAGGGGGAGTTGAAGTGTTGAGCCACGGGGTGGTTGGGTTGGTTGGTCCGGGTGTCCAACAGGTGTTCTCTGAAACGTTCGGCAAGTAGGCGGCCTGACTCCCCAATATAGAGGAGGCCACATCGGGTGCAGCGGATGCAATAAATGATGTGTGTGGGAATGAAGGTGAATTTGTGGCAGATATGGAAGGATCCCTTGGGGCCTTGGAGGGAAGTAAGGGGGGATGTGTGGGCGCAAGTTTTGCATTTCTTGTAGTTGCAGGGGAAGGTGCCAGGATTGGAGCTTGGGTTTGTGGGGGGTGTAGTCCTGACGAGGCAGTCATGGAGGTAGTGGTCTTTTCGGAACGCTGAGAGGGGAGGGGAGGGAAATATATCCCTGGTGGTGGGGTCCGTTTGGAGGTGGAGGAAATGACTACGGATGATACGATGTACATTGAGGTTGGTGGGGTTGTACGTGAGGACTAGTGGGGTTCTGTCCTGGTGGCGATTGGAGGGGCGTGGCTCAAGCGCGGAGGAGCGGGAAGTGGTGAAGATGTGGTGGAGGGCATCGTCGATCATGTATGGGGGGAAATTGCGGTCTTTCAAGAAGGAGGCCATCTGGGTTGTACGGCATTGGAACTGGTCCTCCTGGGAGCAGATGCGGTGGAGACGAACGAATTGTGAATATGGGATGGCATTCTTACAGGGGGCAGGGTGGGAGGAGGTGTACTCTAGGTAGTGGTAGTCGCCAGACTTGTTTTTCTCTTACTGTCACATCTCCAGCCTTGCTTTCTTATCTCAGCAACATCCCCAGCCCTGTTTGCCTCTCTCTGTAACATCTCGAGCCTTGCCTTCTGATCTCTGTAACATATCCAACCTTGCTTTCCTCTCTCATGAATCATCGTCAGTATTACGTTCCTATCACTGGAGATGCCTTGCTTTCCTGTCTCTGTAACATCTCCAGCCTATCCTTCTTATCTCTGTAACATATCCAGCCTGGCTTTCACCTCTCTGTGACATCTGCAGCCTTGATTTACTCTCGCTGCAACACCCTCGGCCGTGCATTCATCTCTCAGTAACATCTCCAGCCTTGCTTTCCTATCTCTGTAATATCTCCACCCTGGTTTTCTTATGTCTCTAACGTCTCCAGCATTAATTTCCAATATCTGCAACACCTGCAGCCTCGCTTTCCGGTCTCTGATACATCTCCAGCCTTGCATTCTTCGCTCTGCAACATCCCCAGCCGTGCTTACCTCACTCTTTAACATCTCCAGCGTTATTTGCTCATTTCTCTAACATCTGCAGCCTTGCTTTCCTCTCTCCATAACATCTCTAACCACACTTTCTGACTCTGTAACATCTGCAGCCTTGCATTCCTATCTCTGTTACATCTCCAGCCTTGCTTCCCTGTCTCTGCAACATCTCCAGCCTTACTTTATTATATCTGAAACATCACCAGCATTTCTGTCCTCTCTCTGTAACATCGCCAGCCTTGCTTTCCTTTCTTTGTAACATTTTCTTTCTTATATCTGCAACATCTGCAGACTCACTTTCCTAAATTTGCAAAATGTCCAGCTTTTCTTTCCTCTCTCTATAACATCTGCATCCTTGTTTTCTTATTTCTCTAACATCCCAAGCCTTGCTTTCCTATCTCGGTAACATCTCCAGCCTTGCTCCCCTCTCTCTGTAACATCTCCATCCTTACTTTATTATCTCTGCAACATCACCAGCATTCCTGTCCTCTCTCTGTAAAATCGCCAGCCTTGCTTTCCTTTCTTTGTAACATAACCAGATTTTCTTTCTTATGTCTGCAACATCTCCGGACTCACCTTCCTAACTTTGCAAAATGTCCAGCTTTTCTTTCCTCTCTCTGTAACATCTCCAGCCTTGCCTTTCTCTCTCTCTATCGTGTCTCCAGCGTTGTTTTCGTTACTCTGTAACATCCCCAGCATGAATTTCCAGTCACTGTAACATCCCCAGCCTTGCTTTGCTCTCTATGTAACAACTTCAGCCTTGCTTTCCTCTCTCTGTAATATATTCAGCCGTGCTTCCCTTCACTGTTACGGCTCCAGCCTTGCTTTCCTTTCTCTTCAACATCCCCAGCCGTGCTTTCCTCTGTCAGAAACACCTACAGACTTGTTTTCTTATTTCTCTGACATCTCAAGCCTGGCTTTCCTTTCTCTGTAATATCTCCAGCCTTGCTTGCCTCTTTCTGCAACATGTCCAGTCTTACTTTCTTATCTCTGCAACATCTCCACACTTCCTGTTCTCTCTCTAAAAAGTCTGCAGCCTTTCATTCCTATCTCAGTAACATCTCCAGCCTTGATTTCCCCTCTAGGTGAAATCTCCAGCCTTGCTTTCCTCTCTCTGCAACATCTCCAGCCCTGCTTTCCTCTCTCTATAAAATCTCCAGCTTTGTTTTCTTATTTCTGTAACATCTACAGCCTTGCTTTCCAATCACTGTGACATCTCCAGCCTTACTTTCCATTCAATGTACCCACTCCAGCCTTGATTTCCTCTCTTTATAACATCTGCAGCCTTGCGGTCCTCTCGCTGCAACATCTCCAGCTTCGCTTCCTTGTCTCTGTAACAACTCAAGCCTTGCATTCCTATCTCTGTAACACCCCAGCTTTGCTTCCTCTCACTGTTATATCTGGAGCCTTGGTTTCCTGTCTGTGCAAATTCCCCACTAGTGCATTCCTATCTCTGTAACGTCTCCAGCCTTGCTTTTCTTTCTCTGTAAAATCTCAAGGCTTGCTTATCTCTCTCTGTAACATCTCCAGCGTTACTTTCATATCTCTGTAACTTCAGCAGCGTTCCTGTCCTCTCCAGCCTTGCTCTCCTTTCTCGACAACATCTCGAGCCCGACATTCCTCTCTCTCTGTAACGTCTCCAGACTTGCTTTCCTATCTCTCCAAAATCTCCAGCTTTGTTTTCTTATTTCTCTGACATCTCCAGCCTTGCATTCCCATCTCTGTAACATCGCCAGCCTTTTTTCCCTTCTCTGTCAGATCTCCAGCCTAGTTTTCTTATTTCACTAACATCTCCAGCCTTGTTTTCCTATCTCTGTAACATCTCCAGACATGCTTTCACATATCTGTTACATCTCCAGCCCTGCTTTCTTTTCTCTTCAACACTTCCAGCCGCCTTTTCCTCTCTCTGCAACATCTGCAGATTTGCTTTCTTCTGTCTCGAACATCTCCAGCCTCGCGTTCCTACCTCTGCAAAATCTCCACGCTTGCTTTCCTTTCTCTGTAATATCTGCAACCTTGAATACCTCTCTCTATAACATGTCCAGTCTTGCTTTCTAATCTCTGTATCATCACCAGATTTCCTGTCCTCTCTCTATAACATCTCCAGCCTTGGATTGCTATCTCTGTAATATCTCCAGCCTTGCTTTCCCCTCTCTGTTACATCTTCAGACGTGCTTTTCTCGCTCTGCAACATCTCCAGGCATGCTTTCCTCTCTCTGTAAAATTTCTAACTCTGTTTTCTTCTTTCTCTTACAATTCCAGCTTTGCATTCCTATATCTGAAACATCTCCAGCCTTGTTTTCCCGTCTGCATCATCTCCAGCCTTGCTTTCTTCTCTCTGTAGCATCGCCAGCCGTGCTTTCCTCTCTCTCTGTAATATCTCCAGCGTTAATTTCTTATGTCTGTAACATCTCCAGCCTTGCTTTCCTATCTCTGTACCATCTGCAGACTTATTTTCTTATTTCTCTAAAATTACCAGCCTTGATTTACTCTCTCTGTAACGTCTCCAGCCTTACTTTACTTTCTCTGCGCCATCACCAACCTTCCCGTCTTCTCTCTGTACTATCGCCAGTCTTGCATTCCTATCTCTGTAAAATCTCCACCTCTGTTTTCTTATGTCTCTAACATCTCCAGCCTTGCATTCCTATCTCTGTACCATCTCCAGCCTTGTCTTCTCCTCTCTGTAAGATCTCCAGTCTTGTTTTCTTGTTTCATTAACATCTCCAGGCTTGCTTTCCGATCTCTGTGACATCTCCTGCCGTGCTTTTCTCTCTCTATGTCATTTCGCAAGCGTTTTCCTCTTATTTCTGCAACATCTCCAGCCTTGCTTTCTTATCTCTGCAACATCCCCAGCCATGCTTTCCTCACTCTGTAACATCTCCAGCCTATCCTTCTTATCTCTGTAACATATCAAGCCTTGCTTTCCTCACTCATGAAACATCGCCAGCATTGCTTTCCTATCTCTGGAGATGCCTCGCTTTCCTGTCTCTGTAACACCCCCGGCCGTGCTTTCCTCTCTCTATAACATCTCCAGGCTTGCTTTCTTAATTCACCAACATCTCCAGGCTTGCTTTCTTAATTCACCAACATCTCCAGGCTTGCTTTCCGACCTCTGTAATTTGGCTAGCCTTGCTCCCTACCTCTGTAACATCTCCAGCATTGCATTCCAATCACTATAACATCTGCAGCCTTGCTTTTCTATCTTTGTAAAATTTCAAGCCTTCCTCTCTCATCTCTGTAACATCGCCATCCTCACATTCTTATCACTATAATATTTCCAGCCTTGCGTTCCTATTTCTCTGACATCTCCAGCCTTGTTTTCCTCTGTCTGCAACACCCGCAGCCGTGCCTTCCTCTCTCTTTAACATCTCCAGTCTTGTTTTCTTACTTCTCTAAAATCTCCAGCCATGCTTTCCGAACTCTCTAACGTCTCCAGCGTTGCTCTCTATCTCTGTAACATCTCCAGCATTGTGTTCCATCACGCTGACATCTCCAACTTGCTTGCCTATATCTTTTCAATTTTAAGCCTTGCAGTCTCATCTCTGTAACATCGTCAGTATTGCTTTCCTATCTCTGTCACATCTCCAGTCTTGCTTTCCTGTCTCTGCAACATTCCCAGCCTTGCTTTCCTCTCTCTGCAATATATCCAGTCTTGCTTCCCTTCACTGTTATGTCTCCAGCCTTGCTTTCTTACCTCTTCAACATCCCCACCCGTGATTTGCTCTATCAGTAACACCTACAGCCTTGTTTTTGTTTTTCTCTGACAACTCCAGCCGGGCTTGCCCATCTCTGCAACATCTCCAGCCTTCTTTCCTTTCTCTGTAATAATTCCAGACTTGCTTGCCTCTTTCTGTAATATGTCCAGTCTTACTTTGTTATCTCTGCAACACCTCCACACTTCCTGTTCTCTCTCTGAAAAATCTGCAGCATTGCGTTCCTATATCTGTAATATCTCCAGCTTTTCTTTCTCCTCTCTGTTGCATCTCCAGCCTTGCCTTCCTCTCTCTGCAACATCGCCAGCTGTGCTTTCCTCTCTCTGTAACATCTGCAGACTTGTTTTCATATTTCTCTAACATATCCAGCCTTGCTTTCCGATCTCTGTAAAACCTCCAGGCTTGCATTCCTTTCTGAAAAATACCTCCTGCCTTGCACACCTCTCTGTGTAATATGTCCAGTCTTACTTTCTAATCTCTGCATCAACACCAGACTTCCTGATCTCTCTCTGTATTATCGCCAGCCAGCTTTTCTCTCTCTGTAAACTTTCCAATTTTGATTTCTTATTCCTCTTACATCTACATCTGTAACATTTCCAGCTTTGTTTTCCTCTCTCTGCAACATCTCCATCTGTGCTTTCCTGTCTCTGTAATATCTCCAGCGTTTATTTCTTATTTCCGTAACATTTCCAGCCTTGCTTTTCTATCTATGTTCATCTGCAGCCTTGCTTGCACCTCTCTGTTACATCTACAGCCCTGCTTTCCTTTCTCTTCAACACCCCAGCCATGTTTTCCCCTCTCTGTAACATCTCCAGCCTTGTTTTCTTATTCACTAACATCTCCAGCCTTGCTTTCCTATCAGGATTACGTCTGCAGCTTGGATTTCCTATCTCTGTAAAATTTCAAGCCTTTCTTTCTCATCTCTGTAAAATCGCTAGCCTCACATTCCTATCACTATAACATTTCCAACCTTGCTTTCCTTTCTCTGTTACATTTCCAGCCATGCTTACCTCTCTCTGTAACACCTCAGCCTTGTTTTCTGACTTATCTAACATTTCCAGCCATGCTTTCCGATCTCTGTAACATCTCCAGCGTTGCTCCCTATCTCTGCGACATCTCCAGCATTGTGTTCCTATCACGCTGACATCTCCAACCTTGCATTCCTATGTCTGTTAAATTTCAAGCCTTGCATTCTCATCTCTGTAACATCACCAGCATTGCTTTCCTGTCTCTGTAACATTGCCAGCATTGATTTCCTGTCTCTGCAACATTTCCAGCCTTGCTTTCCAATTTCTGTTCCCTCTCCAGCCTTGTTTTCAATTTTCACGAACATCTGCAGCATTGCTTTCCAATCTTTCTAACATCTCCAGCCTCACGTTCCTATCTCTGTAACATCTGTAGCCTTGCATTCCTATCTCTGTGACATCTTCAGCCTTTATTCCCCCCCTCTTTTACATCTCCAACCTTGCTTTCCTGTCTCTTCGACGCACCTCGCCATGCCTCCCGATCTCGCTAATATCTTCAGCATTGTGTTCCTATCACGATAACATCTCCAGCATGGGTTTACTAGTTCTGTAAAATTTCAAGCCTTGCTTTCTCATTTCTGTAACATTTTCAGCCTTGCTTTCGAATTTCTGTAACATCTTCAGCCTTGCTTTCCTGTCTCTGCAACATTGGCAGCCTTGCTTTCCTATCTCTGTAACGTCTCCAGCCTTGTTTTCTATTTTCTATAACATCTGCAGCCTGACTTTCCTAGATGTGTAACATCTCTAGCCTTGCTTTCTTTTCTCTGTAACATCATCAGCATTTCTCTCCTCTCCCTGTAACATTTCCAGCCTTACTTCCTTATCTGTGCAACATCACCAGCTTTCCTGTCCTCTGGCTGTAACATCGCCAGCCTTCTTTTCCTTTCTCTGTAACATCTCCAGACTTGCTTTCTTATGTCTGCAGACACACTTTCCTATTTTTGCAAAATGTCCAGCTTTAATTTCCTCTCGCTGTAACATTTGCAGCTTGATTTCCCATTTCTGTAATATCTCCAGCTCTGTTTATTTTTATTTCTGTAACTTCTCCAGCCTTGCTCTCCTATCTCTGTAAACTCTCTAGCCTTGCTTTCCTGTCTCTTCAACACCCTCAGCCGTGCTTTCCTCTGTCAGTAACACATAGAGCCTTTTTAAAAAAATTTCTCGAACATCTCCAGCCTGGCTTTCCTATCTTTGCAACATCTCCACCCTTGCTTTCCTTTCAATGTAACGTCACCATCCTTGTTTTCGTATTTCTTTAACATCTCCAGCCTTGAGTTTCTGTCTGTGTAAGCCTAGCTTCCCGTCACTGTTACTTCTCCAGCCTTGCTTTCCTGCCTCTTCAACACCCCCAGCCGTGCTTTGCTCTATCAGTAACACCGAGAGCCTTGTTTTCTTCTTCCTCTGACATCTTCAACCTGGCTTTCCAATCTCTGAAAGATTTCCAGCCTTCCATGTATCCTCTCCAGCCTTGCTTTCCTCGCACTGCAAAAACTCCAGCTTCACTTTCCTGTCTCTGGAACGTATCCAGCCATGCATTCCTATCTCTGTCACATCTACAGCATTGGTTCACCTCTCTGTTACATCGAAAGCCTTGGTTTCCTGTCTGTGCAAAATCCCAGAAGTGCTTTTGTCCAGTTAATTCAGTCCACTACAAACCTAAAGAGGAATGTAAAGCATTGCTTAGGACACCTGCAATTTCCTCCCTTGTCACAGAGAGGAACATAAGTTACAGTCCGTCCTGAATTGGGAATATGTCCACTTCAAGCCGGTCAGAACCTCGAACACTTCCTCAGTCCCTATGTCAAACTGCTTAAGAACCTCTTCATCCCTCTTCCTGCATTCTGCCCCTTTATCTTACGACAAGAGGACTGTTCGCCAGCTGACTAAGTAAAATGATTCACTTAGTTTTCCCATTTACAAACACAATTTACTGTCACACTGCAGGGAGATCCTTCAGGTATTTTAACTAGAAAATGCTGCATTCAGCCTTTGTGGTTATAAAAGTTTTAGCTTCGATGGCTCCAGGGTGTTACAATGAGAAATGATTTGAATTTTCTCTGGATGAAAAACATTCACTTGATTCCACCTCGTGTGGAGATTCCTATCTGTTCACACCTGACATGACGGAAATTTTGCTCCTGTTGTTTATCATATCCAGAACAGAACTGCGGCAGAAATCCCCAGCACTTGATTTATATATTCATTGACCAAAGAAGTTGATACCAATGGCTTACATTGTAATAGGATTCATCAACATGAGAACTTTTCAGGATTAACGCAGTTCTGTCTTCTGTGCAGGGGGTCATTACGCAAGCACAGTGTCAAGCTTCCTCAGGGGCAAGATCAAAAGATGCTGGAAAGAGAAATCGGAGTTAACATTTTCTGTCCAGTGACCCCTTCATTAGCACTGATGGTTTCCAGGAAAATTTTGGACTACATGCTGAAGATATGTGGAGGCGCAGTAATTAGGAGGTAACGAGTTATGGGGATAGAGCCGATATAGAGAGACTAACGGTTGAACATAGGAGTTGATAATTATCTGTTTGGAGCATTAATAACTGTTCACTGAGACTGTTATTGACAAACCACAGGTAGTGTGTAATGGATGCTATGCTATAACTAGGCCTGGTGGGTGTGTAGGGGGCAAGGACGTTGGAGATTTCAGGACTCTAAAATGATTGAAATTGATATGGAGGGTTGCGGGGTCGTCAAGCAGAAAATGGTCTGTTTCATTTTCAGCACGCACTGAGCTGTGGTGGAACACTGCAGTAAGCCTGAGTTAGGGACTTTTGCTAGGAAACATGGTACTGTGCTAAAGGAGGAGTCAACTGGAAGCTCAGGGACATATTTGTACATAGAACTTGGCATTCTGCAGAACGGTCATCCAGTCAACGCTTCGTTTCCCAAGGTAGTGGCGACCACAATACATGCAGTGAATCGAGGAGACTGGATTGTGCAAAGTGTAAGGAAAGTGTTGCTTCACCTGGAAGGTGTATTTTAGCACTTATGTACTAAGCAGTGAGGTCAGAAATGGACAAGTGAGCAGAAGCAAGAAGCAAGAAGTAAGGATAACATAGAAGACATTATTAGAGATGTTGTTAATCATTGGGTAAGAAAGCAACTGTAAAGGCACTATGCTTGAATGCTCGTACTTTCAGAACAAGGCTGGAGATATAACAGCATAAATCAGCACAAACGAATACGAGTTATTGGACATTGCAGAGACATGGAGACAGCATTGTCCATTCTGGGAAGCGTAAATTTTCACGGGCTTGAGACAATTTGGAAGAACGGTAAGGATGGTCATGAAGGTGGTGCAACTCAAACATTCATAGACAATCGCAGACCGATGATGACAGATGATATCGGTTCAATGGAGAATGAATTTGAATCCATTTGGGAGGAAATTAGAAGTTCTAAGAAGAAAATGTCACTGAATGTCATAGTTTCCCCGCCTCCTTATTTTAAGATCACATTGGGGAGGGCAGTAAACAAAGAGCTAAATAACACCTGAAAAAATGGTATGGCAATTATCATGCGGGATTCTAATCAACATGTCGATCTGTCGAAGCAGCTCAGTCAGGGTAGCCTTGACCAGGAGAGTGTTGAGTGTATCTGCGATAAATTCCTTAAATACTGTGTAATGGTACAGGCCAACAAGGGGAGAGGCCAAATTAGATTTGATCCTGGCTAACGAACACGGTAAGGTGTTAGTTTTGGCGGTAGGTGAGCACTTTGGTGATAGTTACCAAAAATCAGTTCTGTTTACTTTAGCTTTTCAAATGGATAGGTATACACCGGAGGGCAAACGCGACTGCTGTGGGAAAGAAAATTGCAATGCGATCAGGTAAGATGACGGATGCACAGGTTGGGAAAGGAAATGGCAGGGAATGGCCAGAATAGAAATGTGGAGCTTATTCAAAGAGCAGGTTCAGTTGTCTTTGATAAGTATGTACCTGTCAGAGAGGGAGGACATTGTCAAGCGCATGAGTCATGATTACGAAGGAAATTGTTAAGATGAAGAAGGCTTGTGTTAGCATGAGATGTGAAGGCTCAGTTAGGGCGATTGAGAGTTACAAGTTAAACAGGAAAAATTTAAAGAGAGACTGAAGACGAGCCAGGAGGGGAACTGAGAATTTGTTGACAGATAGGCTATCGAAAATCCTAAAGCTTTCCATTGGGATGTAAGGGCTAAAAGAATGAATGGAATAAGATATGGCCAATGAAGGACAGTCGTGGTATGTAGTGTGTAGAGTCAGATGCGGTAGGGGAAGGAATAAAGCAATATCTTTCGTCAGTTTTCGCACTGGAAAAACAAAATGTTGCCGAGGAGAATAATGAGAAACAGGCTACTAGATGAGATAGGATTGAAGTTCCCAATGACGAGGTGTTACAAACTCTGAAAATGTGAAAATTTATAAATTCCCCTGGGCCGGATGTGATTTTTCCCAGAATTGTGTGGGAAGCCAAGAATCAGATTCCTGAGACTTCGGCTTTGATCTTTATGTTGTCATTGTCCAAAGGTATAGTACCAGAACACTACAGGAAAGCAAAAGTTGATCCCTCATTCAAGAAGGGGAGTAGAGAAAGCCCTGGTAATTATAGAAATTGACCCTTCGATCGGTTGCGTGTGAAGTGATGGAAAAGATCGAAGTGATAAGATTTGTAATCATCTCGATTGGAATAAGTTTATGAGGGAATGTCAAGACTGTTTTCTGAATGGTAGGTCGTGACTCACAAACATTATTGATTTCTTTGAGTAGGTCATTAAACTGGATATCGGTTTGCTCACTAAATTGGAAAGTTCATTTCCAGATGTTTCGTCACCCTACTAGGGAACAATTTCAGTGGGTCTCCAGGCAAAGCACTGTTCATGTATCCTGTTTTCAATTTATATGTTTGGGATTCTTTGGATTGGTGATGTCATTTCCTGTGGTGATGCCATTTCCTGCTCTTTTTTCTCGGGGTAGTCCATGGCGACGAACTCGAAGTGTTTTCTGAGAGCGTTCTGGTTGGGATGCCATGCTTCGAGTAATTCTCCTGCATGTATCTGTTTGGCTTGTCGCCTTACACGACACACCCATCCGAGCACAAGTGAAACAGAGACACACGCGAGAATTCCTTGAAGTATGGCATTGCAACCGGTACTCGATCAAAAAGCACGTCGAGTTAGACTCCATCTACCACCCCCTGACAAAAAGAACAGGAAATGATATCACTGCAAGAAGTGGCATCATCAACCCAAAAAACCCCAAACAAATAAATAGAAAGCAGAAATCATGAACAGTGCGTCACCGGAAGGCGGACTGAAGATGTTTCCCAGTAGGTAACGAAACATCTTGAAATGAGCCATCCAGCTCAGCGAGCAATGCTCCATCTGGAAGCTAAACCTGATCTACAAATCTTGTCAAAACTCGCCAAGTGACGAAACAGATGGATGAGGAAAAATCCGTTCATGTTATGCAAGTATGGATTTTAGTGAGCCGATTGATACATTTTGCCATGTTAGGTGACAGCACAAAATACTGTGATATGGGCTTGAGGGCGATTTCGTGTTTTGGATCACAAATTAGCGAGCTAAAAGAAGACAACGGGTGTTACTTGATGGGAAAACTTCAGCCTCGAATTCAGTTGCTAGCGATGTCCTTGAACTATCTGTTTTGGGTGCACTGCTTTTTGTCACTTTTTACAAAGGACCTGGATGGGGGCGTTGAAGGATGGGTTCGTAAATTTGCGGATGATACTAAGTTCGGTACAGTTGAGGATAGTGCTGAAGGATATTGTGTATTACATAGGGACACAGTTATGCTGCAGAACTGGGCTGAGAGTTGGCACATGCAATTTATTGCAGAAAAGTGCGACAAAGATCATGGTATTTAAAATTAGCACAGACTATAAAAATTGACAGCAGAAGTTTCTTTTAAAATATAAAATGAAAAAGAGTGGCAAAAGTAAACGTTGATCCACTCATGGATAAGAAAGGGTATTTACTTCTTCGATAAGAGGAAACAGCCGAGATATTGAACAGGCATTTGCGTCTGTCTTCACAGTGGAGGACATTAATAACATGCCACGAATTGACAAAGTGGTGACTACCTGGGAACAGTCATTATAACAACAGAGCTAGTGTTGGATGTTTGGAGCTAATTTAGCAAAGGATATACATGTCTTCAGGCCCTGATTGAATGCACCGCAGGGTACTAAACGCGATGGTGTGTGAAAAAGAAGTGCGCTTGTCATAATTTTCCAAAATTCCTTGGTCTCTTGGGCATTCCCAACAGACTGGATAACACAAATATGATGTCACTGTTTAAAACAGGAGGCAAACAAGATAAGAGGAATTAGGTTCGATTATTTACAGTGTAGAAACAGGCCCTTCAGCCCAACAAGTCCACATTGACCGCCGAAGCGCAACCCAACCAGACACATTCCCCAAAATTTTAGACGAGTTTGTTTAACCTCTGTCGTGCGGAAATTTCTTGAGTGTATTATCAAGGAATAAATATCAGGGTATCTCGACAGAAATTGGACAGGCGCAGCATGGGTTGATGAAGGGCAGGTCATGCCTGCAAAACCTTTTAGAATTCTGTGATGGCATTACAAGCATGGTGTATAATGGGACCCAGTGAATTGGTGTACCTAGATTTTCAAAATGCCCTCGACAAGAAGCTGCACAGGGACTAGCAGCAAACGAATGCATGCTGTTAACTGTAAAGCATGAGCATGGATTCAGGATTGTTTGCCCAACTGCAAACGAAGTGTGAGTAAAAATGAGTGCTATTCTATTGACCATCACCAGTGGGCCTCCGGGATTGGTACTGGGACCGCAATTACGTACAACTTCTATGGATGATTTGGAGTTGGGAGTCATGCACGTCGTGTCAAGGTTTGCAGTTGATATAAAAGTGAGTAGCAGAGCAAAGTGTGCAGAGGACTGTGAAAATTTGCAGAGGAACATTGAAATCTTGGGTTAATGGGCAACATTCTGGGGGATGGAACGCAATATTAATAAATGTGAAATCACGCAATTTTGTATAAATGAAAGTAAAAAAAATCTTGTTTCGTGAATTTCAAAAAATTGCGGCATGCTACCATGCAATACGAACTGGGTATACTTACACAAGAATCACAAGGTTGGTCCGCAGGAGCGACAAGTTTCAAGCAACGAAGTATAATTTCGTCTTTAATTCTTGAATAGATCGAGTTTAAAAGCAGAGACGTTATTTTGCAGCTGTACAATGTGCTAGTGAAGCTCACCCTGCGGTACTGTGTGCAGTTTTATTATCCTTACTTGACAAAGGATATATTGAAACGGAGGCGGAGCAGAGGCGTTTCACGACGTTGATTCTGGTTTTGAAGGTGTATGCTGATGACAAGAGCCTATGTGCAAGAAGATGATATGGAAAATTCAGAAGAATTCAGAAAAATGCAGAATCTTATGGAAACATACAAAATTTTGAAGGGCGTGAGTGAGATAGAAGTAGAGAGCATGCTTCCATTGGTGGATGAATCCAGGACAACAGGGCACAGCCTCAAGATTAGAAGGACTAAATTGAGAAAGAGTTTCTTCATCCAGAGGGTTGTTACTCGGTAGAAATGTTTGCCCAACGAAGTAGCTGATGCTGAATCACTCAATGTTTTTCAAGCTAGGGCTGATTTTTGTTTGAACAATATAGGAAATAAAGATTAACTTTCGAGGGTGGTTAAGTGGATGTATGTCCATGCAAAGATCAAGCATGATCTCATTGAATGGCGAAGCAGTCTCGAACGCCCATACAGCATAGTCTTGCGACAAGTTCTCATGTCAATTGAATACATGAGTCACATCTTCCGTGATTTTAGAGAAAGCTTCGATGGGGCTGTGTGTGAGGTGTTGAGAGTGAAGACACAGTGCACCACGGTGGCCCAGAGGGAATGCTTTCTGGGGAATGCAGACAAGGGCGGCGAAGGGAACATATGTTTGGTAATAGTATTTCGCTGAAGGTGGTAGAATTAGAAACATATTTCACTGATCACTTTGATTTCCATAGCGCTTAAGGTCCCAGACCAAATTCTGAAAAGAATGGGATCAGAATGGATCGTTGCTTGATGGACATTTGCAAGATGGGTCCTAAGTCCTTCTTTGGTGCTGTAAAAGTCACAATGTCTTTGAGAAACTAACTTCAGCAGCCACATAGCATTGTGGCCACAAGAGAGGGCAATAGTCAGGGATTTTCTTGACTCACTGAAGCCTGTCTATCACATAGCCTGCGATTACACGCCACTTATGATTTGCCACTGGCAGTCTCCATTAATAGCTATTCACTCTCTTAGCAAAAGCGTTATTGACCTCATTGTCCAAATGGTCTTATCTTTCTTTTGTTCTTGCCCGACCAACTGTTCACTCCTTTACAAAACAGAATGAGACATGATGGAATAGTTCCTGCTAGGCTGGATGATTGCAGTGTTAAAGAAACAATGCACAGGAGAAGCACAACAGATTAGTCAGCATCTGAGTAGCAAGAGATGTTGAAATCATAACCTTCTTGAGGATTCTTGACTGCAGTTGCAACAATACTGAAAAGCTTAACACTGTCCAGAACAGAGCAATTGAATTGAGCAGCAACACACAACTAACAAAACATCGACAAACATCCATTCCCTCCAAAACCAAACACTCATACATGCAGGCTGCACCATACACACCATACCACTGCAGATCTTCACCAAGGCTCCTTAAACAGTACATTACAAACTTACAACTACTTCCATCTAAAAGGAAAATGGTGGTAGATAGACAGGAAAGACCTACAACCCACGTACCATCTGATCCGGAAATATGTTGCCTTGCCTCCAGAATCAATGGGTCCAAATTGTGGATTTCACTCCCCTCTAATTTGGGTCTACCGACAGCACATGGAAACGATGGTTCAAGAAGGCAGCTCATCATCACCATGTCCAGTCCAATCAGGACTGAACAATAAATGCTGACCTCTTCTGGAATACCCACATCCGGCGAAGAATGAAAATCATCTGCTTTGGTGTTTTGAGAAGGTCCGTCTTACTGAGATATTTCATTTTTATTTGAGGGATATCAAAGATGAGGATTTGCGGTTGGAAAATTGAAACGAAGCATTACATCTGAATTTGATGGAGTTGCTTTGTTCAATATAGCCTGAACCTCACCGACTTTTGAAAATGAAAGGAGAAATCTACATTTACAGTGGAGTGAAACTATTCACTATCTGAACTATCGAGGCATAATTGGAGGGACGCTGGAGAGAAACTGCTGTAATGTGGTGACGATTCAATTTCTTGTCTGCCTTGTAAATTAAGCAGTGCAAACACACCGGGAAAAAGCCATTCAAATGTTCTGAGTGTGGAAAGGCATTTGTTCATTTTTCTCACTTGCCGACTCACCAGTGGGTTCACACGGAGAAGAAACCAATTAATTGTACAGAGTATGGAAAATGCTTTAAAACTTCTCACGAACTGCTGTACCATCAATGTGTTCACACAGATGAGAAACCATACAAGTATTCTCACAGAGGGAGTGGGTTCAGGCGGTCATTTGATTTCACTTTACATCTGTCTCTCCAGTGTCATGTCGATCGCGTGACATTTCGCGGAGCTGTGAAGATCATCACTTACCAAACAGAGCAGAAAAAGTTTCTCTCACTTTTTTGAAGTCGTTTGCGTGCCAATAGGATTGATCCCTGAGGATTGATTCCCGTCCTTGGAGCAGCTGAGTGGCTTGTCCCCATGTGAAGAGGTTGATGTTGAAATAAGATTTTGAATGTACAACCTTTGCAGATCTTAAAGTTTGTTTTTCAACAGTGTGGAAAATAACTTGCAAGCCTGCCTACACACAGCATGTCCAACAATAACACAGAAAATCAAGCCTGAACAAGCCATACAACGAACACCCAGAATGCCTCAGCATTGACCAAACAGGCTGACAAGGGAAACCATTCATGACCACAGTCATTCACAAACGAGGGAATACACTTCCCAAGACAAACTACCAATAAGCTTCCTGGACCCGATAAACACCGCTGTTCCAAAGTCCGAAGGGTAATCTAGTACCCCAGTGACATCGAAGCCACACGAAGCTCAGCTCATCCGGAGATCGACCAAAATACCATGCTTATCTTTGGAGAGCAACAAGGAAAGGGGCATTTTCACATACCCACGAAGAGAACTGGAACCCCCGATTCCATTCTAAAATTGATTGATTCTGATGAATGCTTGATTGGATCTTGATTGTTTCATTCACAGCTAGGGCTTGTGCCGTGATCTGGATCCAGCCTGGGGAAAGCCGGACGGGCAATGGACGATTGGCAAAATAGAATGAGAGACTGCTGATTAAATTTTTCGAATCAATTCAAACAGATTCCTCAGCTGGAAGGAAATTGACAGGCACTCCACCAGTTCACTTTTTTATGTCTTGTGGTTTCTGAGTATTTGCCTGTTTGTTTTGCGGTTGCTGACTGCATGTCTTGTCAGTTTCAGGTGTCTCATCTAAGTGCGTTTATCCAACAGACAAGTGTTCGTTTACAGTGCGGTCAGCGATTATACGCTCAATAATCCTTTATTGCTTGATCTGTCAATCACTCACTGCTTGTGTGTTGTGTGAGTGCTCCCTCTGTCTCTCTTCGACAGCCGAAGTGCAGTGGTTAACAGTCAATGCAGGACGTCCACTACGCCATGGGGGCAGGGAGATCCACTCACTGCTGGGATGTGCTAGCTGGGCAACGCCAACCCACGTGGTGAGAACGGCCCAGGACCGAAGTTGAACAAAACATTATCATGGAGACATGTGAGATGAGATTCCCTCTGGGTAGAAACAGGCCCGTTGGCCCAACCAGTCCACACCGACACTCGGAAGAGTAACCCACGCAGACCCATTTCTCTCCCACTAATGAACCTGACACTATGAGCAATTTAGCAATGCCATTTCACCTGGCTTGCTCATCTTTGTGATTGTGGGAGGAAACCGGAGCAGACGGAGGAGTCCCGCGCAGACATGGGGAGAATGTGCAAACTACACACAGACAGTCGCCCAAGGCTGAAATCGAACCTGGGACCCTGGCTCTGTGAGGCTGCAGTGCTGACCACGCCGCCCTGCAAATATGTGAACTTCAAAATAAAAATCGGAGATTATTTTGTTATACCTGGTTCATTGGCAGACACGGTGCTAAAAGAGATAGGGGACGTCGGTTGTTTTACCCACTTTGCAGGAGACTTTCACACATAGCCACAAGGAAATTGGCCATATGGGAGGTTCTTTACATTCTACTGGACCACGGCCATTAAGGGAGAGCATATTGACTCCTCCTGGGACATGGTATACCTGCCGCAGTGTCTTGCAAAGATTCGACAGGTTGCCCAGCAGTATCAGGCCGTGAAGACGAAAGACTGCTGCAATAACAACCGACAGTGAGACCTCCATAACTCCAGACACGGCCGCACCGCCCTATACCGCCCAGAACTCAACATTTCCCATACAGTCTGCAGAGCGACACCCGTTGGGCCTGCATGAAGTGGCTGCATTCTTTTTCTACCGGACTTTATACAGCAATCTCGCGATGGGCACATTATCCACCGGGCAGTATGAATCACCATGCAGCCCAACACAAATGATAACTGCAGACTCACATATAGCGCGAGTGCTTCCCTAAAATATCAGGGCACCAATTGCCAGGATCCCCGCATCATGATTGTGACCACTCCCTTCTATAAGACCTGGATCCGCGCACAGGTCCGGGCCATGCTCCAAGAAGAACCAGACCCGTTGAAGTGACTGCTCCCGTTCTACAATTCGGCCTTCAAAATTTCCTGTATATACAACTGTCTGCCCCAAGATGTGCGACCGTATCGCAGCTAGTGCATATGCTCCCATTGTGTGACCATTAGCCCTCTTATTGACATCCCCCATCCACCCCTAGGTCACCGCTGCAGACTGGGAAAAAATGGCTGGACAGCACCATGAAAGATTCAATAAAGTCCAGTGCAACACTGCACGCCGATTTTGAGCTGTTATCTGGTGTCTGCAGAGCCTCCAAGCACTTGCTCGATGTCATTGTCCGCTTTAGGGAGGTCTGGGACTCCACGTCAGGCATTCCATTAGCAGAGGATGAAAAGTTGGCCGTGTAGACCTTACATATGCTCACGTTTTCATGTTACACAATCAAACGACGAGCTGGACGGACACTTTAAGTGCACTTCGCAAGTTGGACGGGAATGCGATGTTCACGACGCCAAAACGGACAGGGTCATTCGACTTTCTTTCGCAACCCAACAACCACAGGGACACTACCAAGCCAGTACAGCAAACTAGGGCAATTTAAAGAAGGCAGTGCTGGAACATTGGGGAATTGGAACACTTGGTGAGACAGTGCTGGTCCAAGCAATGTTGCCCAGGACCATCTACCCTCCCCGCAGGCCCGACAGCAGTCCACCACACCACAGAGGTAGCTTCAACAGACTGCCTACACTGTGGCTGATCCCTTGCCCAATGCTTCAGAAACTCACTCGGGCTATCGTGAGAGGGAGGATTCACAGGCGATCTCAATATGTCTCTCAAGCGTCCCGTCTGAAATTCGATGATGGTTGTGGAGGTGTTGGGGAGCGGCTCATTTCTTCTGTGGTGGATTCTGGGTCTGTCCAATCGTCTGAGGCTCCCGACTCGGAAAATTACCTGAATTACAAGACCCTCTGCACTGTAGGGTTTTCGGCAGTACCCATAACAGAAACACTCTCCTAACCCATTAACTTCAGTATTGGACCTGCCACTGTGACTGATGCTGCCACTATTTCAGACTCTTACCCATTCGCCCTCCTGTCCCGGCAGAACCTGTGTAAATTGAATGCCAGTATCCACTGTTCCTCTGAGTTTCTCACATTAGAGAACCAGTACGTCCATAATTCCATGCTGCGGGCAGTAATTTCACACAGCCCTGAACCATGTGACCAGGACCGCTTTGCTACACTTGGTCATGCACCACACCAACTACCTGTGCTCTTCTCGACCGCTCCTTTTCCTGTTGCCAACGGCCCCTTTCCGTAGACAGTTCAATCAATCCCTACTCCCAGTGGGATGCAAAATTGACGGTATTGACTTGTCATGCATCCCACCAGAATAAATTGAAAAGGCCGACACACCACGGTGACATGTAATAACAAAGTAGATTGTTGTGAAATCTAAGGTCTTTAATGTGATCTTCCTAACAAATGCGGGTGGTATGATGTTGTACCTCTGCACTGACAGCTGAAGTGCTGTCCAGCTGCTATCTGTTTTCTCCATTGGTTTTCATCATTCTGGCTCTCTAATCGCCTGAAGACGAGAGGGTTCCGACAACCAAAGGGCTTTCTGCGCTGATTCTGGTGTAATTTTCAGAGGGGATGAGGAGCTGCTCATGGTCATGGGAACTTACTGCAGTCAGCAGCTGATCTACCCTGTCAGGGCACACTGGATCCGACTTACCCTGATCTTTTGGAAGGAGAGTCTGCTGCCATGGATTTTCCAATGGCTGGATGTGAAATGTTTTGCTTTCAATTTCACTTTCATCTCTGGCCCAATGCAAGTTCTTCAGTTTAACATTGTAACCCTTCCAGAAAATGTTGGTTCGCTGATCCCTTATTGCCAACTCAACCAGGTTCCCCATACGTACTCAACACCTCAGCAATCTCTCACTGAACTTGCCTACATTGACTGAATGATCTTCTCAAGCCTTGATGGAACAGGGACTGTTCCTGTGTCCAAGACGCCTGGAGGAACATTAATGAATCAGGGAGCAATCTGAATCTAATTGATGGTACATGTTGTTTTGAGCCAATGTCTCTCCAGAACTTTATTTGAACGTATAGGTAATAAACTTTTAATATAATTGCAGAATTGTCTGAACCGGAACATCCTCTACCCACATTGATTGAACGACGCCCCCCTGCTGACCAACCGTTAATTGACCAGATCTGACAATATTGCATTCAAGACTTTTCCTACCCGACCAACGTGGGCACACCTCCTGATCCCAATCCTGGTGGCAGTATTTCATAGCTTCCAGTAATATATTGGCCCTTATGATCAATTCCAGCACAAACTCCATTCCCGACATATGACTTTGTGCTTCCAAGCAACGTTTGGCAAGAAGGTTGGGATGCACAGGTTCTGTTTTGCAGCCTTATCATTTTGATATCTCATCATTCCTGCAATTCCATTTTGTTTTCGTTCCCTCCGGTTCCCCTCTTTGTTCTTTGTCACTAAATCCTTTTAATTGCTGCATTTTTTCATTTCTGTCGAAAGCAGGTGGAACTCAGACAGAGTAAGAGTCTACAGCAGATTGGGAGTATTTTTTAATTTGCAATATAATAAGTAAAGTATGATTAGGATTCATTAACATTTACGCTTAGCCCAATTATTTTGGAATATAAACTCCAGTTTTCCCCTTATTGACAGTTAGTATTTTCTGCGATTAAATTTTTATATTTCAGATTATAGTACAGTCATGTGAGTTCAAATGGGAAAAGATAGTTGTAGTCATTGCTAACGAACCCGATTTTGGATACTTGAGAACTTCAGTTTCTCTCCCCAGTGCTCTCCCTATTTGAGCAGCTTTCTCTGAATCCCTTTCCTTCCCGTTTAAGCGGCCGTGCTCCAGGGGTAAATACTATTGGCTGTTGTTGAATCTCCAGCTCGAGCTGAGAGAGGCTTATCCTCCATTGTGAGGGCAGACACGCAGCCGCAGGGTGATGAGTCTCAGGGGCCAGACCCCACAGCGCAGCGTCTATAGAATCTCCAGGTCTCAGTGTTCCCCAATGGGAATGGCACGACCAGGAAGGCGTCACTGTGGGCCTCACTATGGGCTGCACAGGGGACGGTGAGAATTACACACAGAGCTTGGACAGCCAGTTTAAGGCCACCGATGTGACACCTGTGCCCAGTGACTTTGCTTGGGAATTGAACCAGCGTGTGTTTAGGATACGAATTCTTCCACTGAGTTAAACACCACCATTCCAAAGGGTCGAATATCTAATACTTGATATACTGCTGAACATCTAATGGAGACTACCATTTTCAGCAGATTCTAGTGGGTTGTTAAAGCAGAGAATTACACTGAAATGTATAAATATTTCTCTGCATTAACTCAGTCAGAAAGGACCCATTCTAGTGGTCAGGTATTTGTTGGAGAATCACAGGCTGGAGTTGCATGCCAGGCCCCTGCAACAACTTGGACATAGACTCTGTTTTAATCAATTGGGGACGTGAAGACTCCGATGGGGAGACCCTCCGAAAGAATCCACTAAATGTGGAACATTTGGATGGTTTCACTTGGAAAGTTATTAATTGTCCAGGGAATGCGAGACAAAAAATGCTCCGACCCAACAACATTTGAATAGTCACTTTGGCCAGGTGCAGCCCTCAACACAAGCCCAACATCTCGCTCTGCTAACCCTTCCTTTTTAATCCTTCACACTCGCCCAAAACCCCAAGCCACCAGCCCCACATGCCTAACACTGCTCAACTCCAGCCTCCCGTAACCACTTGTATGATACACTAACGCCTGAACAAACTGCCACCTGTCCCCACAATTACCTGGATGCGGATTCTTTCACAGCAAACACTTTGGGTTTGGCTGTGGATCTGAGTGTTTAAATCACAACATTGACTCCACTTTCAGTTAATTTTCTGATACCATAAATATCCCTGAATGATAATGTTTAATAACTTATCACTATTTTCAACAGGGGCATTCAGTTTCTGTTCGATTCCTCCGACAAACGTGAACCAAATGTTGTAATTGTACCATTCTACACCACGGACTTTGGAGAGAAAGTGGGAATATAGCAGTGAGATCGAGAATCAGACATGATCACATTGAATGGGAGAGCAGGCTTTCAGGGCTGAATAACTTCTTCCTGCTCCTGGTTTCTGTCATCTAAATGCCCTACTGAAAATCTCATCCTAAAAAGGTATCAGTGATTACATTGGGGAAGCACATCCGTAGTTGTTTTCATTCAGCGATTCCTGCATCTTGAAAATTTGATTTTTATTTGTACTGACAATGTACCTTCGGTCTGAGGATCAAAGTGGTCCATATGATTCCTGATAGCGTCTCTGTGGAAAAAAAAAATAATAGGAAGGCCGATCACATGCTGTTAATGGCCAATCACATGCAATAAAGACAGACAAATCACGGAAATTCCGAATTGTACATGGACCCTGGATGTTAATTTGCTTTGTGATTTATGGACAATATAAACGTAGACGAATTACACTGGATATCCGCAAGTAACTTGAGGAAGGATATTTATAAACACTGTCAAAAACACCTTAAGGTTATCCGAAAATGTTTTAAAGGTAATTGAACGGTTTTGAAATTTATTCAGCATTGTCGAGGGAATGGGAAGTAATTTCAGAAACCGAAAGAGAGTTACAGACACAGGTAGAGAGCCACAGCCTCAGGTACTGGATAAGATTGTCCTGGAGATGTTTCGGAGCTCGCTCTTTGACCCACACACGGTATGGCAGCAGCAGATGGAATGCAGTCATTTTATGGTAATATGGACAATGTTTTGTTTCCTATCTGGCACAGTATTGTCCCTATCCTGGGAGAGTTTGATGTGGAAAATGTAATGGGAGCTTTACTCTTCATCTGACTCGGTGCTGTTGCTGCCCTGGGAGTTGTTGATGAGAACAGTGTAATTGGGCTTTAATCTGTACTTAACACTATGCAACGCTTTTCTGTGAGAGTTTGTTGGGGACAGTGTCGGCTGATTTAAACAAAGACTAACCTCATGCTGAACGTGGCGTGAGTTGTCAAACGGTTCAAGTCTGACGTTAGATTACTCGACACTGAACCTAGTTATAGTCTCCAGAAGCAACAACGATATTTTTTCCCTATCTAATCCTGCAGTTCCTGTCATAGACTCTCAAACATTCTTCATTTTAGACCATTCTGCATTCCAGGGACTCAGTCCTGTGCTTGTGTCATTTCGCTGGCCATTCAAACCGTGCCCTCGAGCTCTAGTTCTGTGAATATACTCTGCATTCATTTGCACATGGACTCCCAAGTCCCTAACCCGTTCTTGCCTTTCCCGGTTTGTATAGTCGCTGCGTGAAATGGCTGCCTGTAACAAACCTAAAATGGCTATCTGACACTTTTGGAATCATGTGTCCTGCTTTGGCAGATTAAAAGACATCTTACATTTTATACATTATCATCTCTCGGTCTCCATCAGATGAAATAAACTGAGATGAGAATCGATGTTAGAGGAGGGATAATCTAATCCAAATGGTACAATGTTAAACTGGGTGCACGTGCAGAAAAGCTTCAGTTTGAGTCTGAATTCTGTCAGCACAGGAGAGGGGCAAAAGAGTGTAAAGCTTTTTTTTCGATTTCTACATTCCTGAATTTTAGAAATGTTAATTTACAAATTAAACTGTAAAAGCGGGATATGGAGAACTCTGTTATAAATTTTCCACTGATTAAGATGCAGATCCAGAATCCTTTTAAAATCCGTGCCCTGAGATTTTTAAAAGTCTGTCTAACTTTGCAAACCTCAAGACAAAAATACGATAGGAATATGACAGGTCAGCTACGGAATTGTAGGTGCGTGGTCTTGTTCAGAATCTGTCAGAGATTTAGCGTGGAGTACGATGTATTTTATCCAGAAAACAGGCATTTATTAAGGGCCACCCTGACATAATTTGCCTTCAAACTTTGTGCTCTCTAAAAACTAAGAAATTTATTAACCATTCAGCAAGCCTCGCAGATTGTGTATCATTAGTATATATTTGTAAAGGAGTAACTGTGTATGTGAACGAGCGAGTGTGGTTTTGAGGTGTCTGTGACTGATTGACTGAGATTTGGTGACTGAGAGTGTTTGAGTGAGGGGTTGTGTTCGAGTATGGGATTCTGAGATAGGGATTTTGCAACGCTCTCCTGTATCTGTGACTGAGCATGTGTGACTGCATGACAGTGTGTCTGTGTGTATGAGCTGTGTAAAAGTATGTGAGAGACACTGTAGAAACAGCTTTACTCTGTAATCTAACACAGAGCTTCCCCTGACATGGGAGCGGTTGTGGACCGATCTTTATACTGTATGTAACACGATTCTTTCCAGACCCTGGGAGATGTAGGTGGAGAAAGTGTACAGGGATACATAGAGGGATAGTCTCCCTCTAAGCCAGTGATATAACTCTGCTCAGTGTGCTTGATAGGGCCAGTGTGGGGATAGGGGTTGACTTAGTCATTATCAAACTCCACGGTGAACATGGTCTGGGAGTTTGAAAAGCTGAAGTGTAGAGACAGCTTTACTCTGAACTTAACCCATTCTCCACTTATATACAATTTCAAAGAACTGCAGATGCTGTCAATCAGAAACAAAACTAAAAGTTACTGAAAAACCTCAGCAGGTCTGGCAGCATCTGTGAAGAGAAATCAGAGTTATAGTTTCAAGTCTGTTTCAGAGAAAGGTGACCTGATCCGAAGTGGTAACTGGTTTCTCGGCACGGATGCTGCCAAACCTGCTGAGCTTTTATCAACAATTTCTGTTTTTCCTTTTTTTCTCCCTGCTCTACGAATTGATCCCCTCAATTAGCTTCGAGACTTTGTTCTATTGTACATCAGCTCGCTGACAACACATGGAATTCCAGTCTCTAACTCAGTGTTGAGTAAATTAATATATAATCCCCGCGGTGTGAAATTCCGCTGCCCTATCTCTGTATATTTCCTTGACTACTGCACCTAACCGACACATCTCTGATCACTATGGGCAATTTTTCATGGCCAACATTACCGAATCTGCACATGTCGAAGTTTTATGGAGTACACCAGTTCAATAAGGCAGTTCACTACCATCTTCTCAAGGGCTGATGGGAATGAGGGATAAATGCTGAGCCCAGCCAGTAATGCTCACATCCAATGAACAAACGAAAACATCATCCCTTTGCCTTGCTTATACCTTGCTGCCCCTGCAGAGTAACTCAATGTGTTTTGATATCCCAGGAAGCACAGATCCCTCTCTATGTCAGAGTCCTATAACATCTCCCCATTTAGACTAAAATCACTTTGTCGATTCTCCCTGACAAACATCACACTCTCCACTTCATATTGTAACGGACAATGCTTTGCCCATTCACTTACCATCGCTCCATCGATCTATGTGACAGCAGCTTACTTCCACTTCACAATTTACTTGTAAACTAGGTTCACCAATAATATACTCAATTTATAAATCAAGACTTACTTGAACTATGCCTGTTGGAAATCTCAATATCATCCTTTCACTCTCTGTCTCTTAGTCAGGATGTTTGCCTGTTTCGCTCTGCTCGCCCAGAATATTGTGAATTGCCACATTCATCCGTTAGCCTTTTGGAGATATTTTATGGTATCCATATCCCCTGTCCGATCACAGTAAAACCTGCTTACCTCCCTTGACCCAAGCCCTGGCCATAATTGCCAAACCATCCAAATATTTTATGACGCCATCAGTTCAACTCTCCCGATTTGTGTCCAAGCCTGTGGGCAATGATGTTGAATAAATTAATAAGACCCAATGTCAAGGATTACTTCACTGAAAACAAATACAGTTCTACTAAGGGACTGCAGACAAAATAACATCGGGATTTCCAATCTTCCAAACTTCATTAAACAATCCTAGATGTCAGATAAACAGGATATTCACACACCTGGGTAAGATACAAGACTCAATCACCCCGAAACCGCAAGGTTCCTGTATCAAACAACAGGCGGTATTGGAATTAAATGCAGTGTTTGTGAGCAGGACATAGCACATGGGATGAGGAAAACTGTCCATGGGGATGTTACGAATCAGGAATCGGATTGAACGGAAGCAATCAAGTAAAGAACTCTGCAATGAAGTTCTGTAATCAATCTTTTGTCGTTGAAAATGGAAATCCTCTTGGATAACAATTGAGAATTTGTGTGTGCTTGTGTGTTTGTGTGTGTGTGTGTGCATGTGTGTGCGCGCGCACGCGTACTTACGTGTGTTTCTGTGGTGTGTTTCTTGCTCTCCATTCCACTTGCAGTATGACAACAGAGTGACACTTGTGTTGCCACGTCGGTCCTGCTGTTTTTGATCACACATCGCTTTCTGAGTGATAACTATCTCCACTTTACTGGAAGGGCCTGAGACAAGTCTATCAGTGACCCTTTCAAAACGTGATGTTCCACTCCAGCCGTGCAACACCCAACGTGCTCAGAGACACTGAATTGGAAAGGCCACTTGTTGGGGGGCACTGATAGTGATGGTTCCATGTTAAATGGTCCTGAATCAAAATTAACTCATTCAGTATGTTCTGATGGAAAACGAAGGGAGCTCTCCCTGGAAGTTTCCCAATTCACAAGGAAAATGATTTTGTTACGTGCCAATGTGGATATAAGTAATGAACAGTTTATTGTCAGTAATGGGAGTGGGGTTGGGGCAGGACTGTGAAGTTTCACTGTGGGACAGAAGTAATCCGGTTGAAAAGAGAAGTCAAATATCCACAGAGTCGAGAGAGTTGATCGGTCCAGGATCACTCTCCCATATTCTCTTTCTGTAACAACAACAGAAATTGCTGTAAAATCTCAGCAGGTCTTGGAGTATATTGGAAAGCAAAACAGGGTTACGACCTCGGGACCATGATGTCCATCTCCCTGTGCCTTTCTGCACACGTTTTCTAATTGAATATCACCTGACTTCCATCTTTATTCTCAGCTTCTCTTTTGTTAGTCCCTCTCCAAACATTTTGGATAATGCTAATAACCCCGGACAACTTCGATCTACCTAAAACAGCGAGGTAGTGCATTGACCGGCTGCCAGTTTCAGTGGTGGACGAGTGTCAGTTGGCACGGTTGCGACGTTGCTTTTTTCCGTTCATGTCACACGACATACGCCCGCGTTTCAAACCAAGCACGTGTTTGGTTTGTTCCCTTGTTACATGCTGAAGTTTTTTTAATTGTTGGGAACGGAGCATTCATGCTTGTTGTACTCATTGAAAAACTTACTTTGAATTTGCTCGCCCATATCTGCCGCTGCAGTGAAAAGAATTACAGTTCCAACTTATTGCTGCGTGAAGCGTTGTTCAGCTTCTCTCCTCAGATAATGTGAGGACTGAGATGATGGAAGCGCTCCTGCCAGAAACGCTGTTTCTCCTGATGCTCGGATGTTGCCTGACCTGCTGTGCTTTTCCAGCACCACACTCTCAAGTAAATTTCTCTCCTCCCTGGTTGACAATATGCTGCGATTTGTCTATCTCGATGGGCGTCCACTGTAAGGGCACAGTTACCGGGCATTGATCCTTTCTGTAACTGTAGTAAGGCACTTGCTTTACATGTAAAGGCATCCTAGTTCAGTGTCAAGGAGAACACCCATTTGCTCCTGACACAGCAACACTGGAATTCTGATGTACAGTCTCTGTCAAATGCATCCAGAAGTCGGCTCTGAAACGCCGAATTTGGATTCTCTGTGGTGTCAGTCAACCTGGGTGAACCAAAACCAAAAATCCTCAATCATGTTTTGGAGCAAATCATACATTCGAGTGTCAAAGTACTGGATATGCTTATACATCATTCAGTCATGAAGAGGAATAAAAAGATGAATACAGACTCACGTGAACTGCTTGACTCACACTCTCAGACAGTCACTAATATTATCGTGTGGTCTGAAATCAATACACTGAAATTGAGGAAACTACGGGCAGAGTGCCGAATGCCATTGTTGCCATTTTGTCACAGAGTTGCAGAAAAGTTTGACCAGGGAGAGGGAGGAATGCAAGTCAAATGAAATTCTGGTGAAACTCCGTCTGTCAGATTCAGTCATGAACAAGAGACATGAATAAGACCACTGAGGGAGACCATTTCGCATATTGTTAAAAGAATAATCACGTACAGTTATCACCGCTTCCACCTCTCAGATCGCCTTTGACCTTTCCTCAAAATGTGTAGAGACTGAGTTTTGTACATCTCAAAATAAGAACCGTTTAATTTACAAACAGCAAGTGAGTCGCATCTCCTCGATTCCCACACAGGTTTCCAAATCAGCTGGCAGCCAGTTGGCAGTTGCTCATAACTCTGCTGGAAAGTGCACGGTTAATGAGAAAGACAAGGAAAGTTGCAGCTCGTTATGGCACCGCATTTCGAATAACCTCACTCCGTGGTCTGCCTTTGTCGGATTCACGATTGAGCATAGTTTTTCAGGTGGAGGAATACTTTTCTGCTGCTTATTCTGCAGAACAGGCTTACTCGTTGTGAGCATGCCGCAGGCTATCGTCAGGCCCACGGTCTTCGCTTTCCGCTTTTAGCCTGTCTGCCACGGTCACTGAGCAAGCTGAGACGCTGTCTTTCAGGTCCCAGATCTAAGGAAGGCTTAGGTTTGAATCCCAGCGTTGCCACATGTGCTAATGGATTAAGCTGGCAACGCTTGGTAGGGATGAGCTGGTCCTGAAGTTGAACAGAATAAAACGTAATCATTTCTTCTTAACCACGCTGCGATGTGGCAGAGCACATAGCCACTAACGTGTCAGTATTCACGCTGTGGGCACGTCTGGTCTAGGGCTGCAAATGTCATTAATTACAGGGACACAGTCATGTGGGTCTCCTTCCCCTTCTGTGGGGAGAATGCAAGCAGCATTAAAGACGTTAAATCGCTTTATTGTAATTTTAGGTATCTCCACTGAAAATGTGTTGTTGGAAAAGTGCAGCAGGTCAGGCAGCATCAAAGGAGTAGTAGAATCGACGTTTCAGCATGAGTCGTTCTTCAGGAAACTGAAGATTCCTGAAGAAGGGCTCATGCCCGAAACGTCGATTCTCCTGCTCCTCGAATGCTGCCTGACCTGCTGCGCTCTTTTCAGCAACACATTTTCACCTCTGAACTCCAGCATCTGCAGTCCTCACTTTCTTCTTGTTAGGTATCTCCAATAGCATCGTATTGTATCTGAGCCAACGTGTGTTTTGTTTTGCTTCGGAAGCATTACGGATACGCATGTGGGACCAGTAGGGTTAATTCACTATAACCGGTTGTGCCCATGAATGCTGCAACAACCTTTTCAGCTGCAGCCACGGCTGGCAGGTATTTCGGCAAACTTGCAACCACGGGGTCGAAGCTTAACCGAAAAATAAGCTACCGGCCTCAATTTACCCACATTATCCTGCATCAGCACAGATGTCATGCAGTCACGCTTCTCATCTACCGTTTGTACAAAACGTTTTTTTGGATTCAGAATCCCCAGTGTAGGTGTAGTTTGGAGTGCCATTTTCAATTCAACAATGGCACTATTGGACTCTGGGTTCACTCCAACGGACTCTGGCTCTGCAACACTTAGCCATGTGATATTCCACTTCGGGGGCGCCTGAACGGTTGCTTAATCTGGGATAAACTTTCTACAGTGGGAGCGCATGACCAAAAACGATAGCAATTGTTTTTTCGTCTGAGGCTTTTGAATTTGCTGGATTGTTTGAACTCTCTTGACCAATGGCCTTTCCTTGTTCAGATACTAAGTGACCTAAGAACTTCACCTGCTGTTGCATAAATTGTAGTTTTGCGAGACTAGCTTTGTGCCCATCCCTTGCTAGACGGCAGAGCAACGCAAGCGTGTCTTTGGCACATTGTTCCTCTGTTGGTGCTGTTATTAAGCATGCATCCACATCCTGCAGAAGCGCTGATCCCTTGGTTAAAACAAGAGTCTCCAGACTCCTGCGTAGAGCCTCATTATTTATGATGGGGGAATCACAATAATCTTGACAAAGTCGCATGAAAGTATACAATTTGCCTTTGAATTAAAAAGTGAACTATAATTGACTTTGTGGGTGTATCGGTACACGAAAGAAGGCATTTGCTAAATTCATAACAGATAACCATTTACTGTTCGGTGGAAATTGAGTCAATTTCCTATAGGTTTTGTAAACATTTGGGATGTGTGGAACGACAGCGTTATCGACTACCTGCAGGTCTTGAACACACCTCCATTCCACCAATTAACTTGGAATGTTTGCCATTTGACCGGAAAAATCGGGGTTCTCACTGGTGATTATCCACAGGGGATTATCACACCAGACTTTAGGAGGGATTCAAATACTGAAGTAATTCCTTCCACAGCCTCGAGTGAGAACGGGTCTTGTGCTCTGCAAGGACGATACTCAGACTTCGGGGTTATTCCTATGGGTTCACAGCTTGGTATGATGCCTACATCACGTTTTCCTTTTGCCCTGAACTCAGCAGGAACCCTTCTTAATCTTGCAGCCGAAACATCTTCCATAGGTAAACACCAGGCTCCACTCCTGGCGAGGGTTTCCGGGACTGCCTATCTGCTTGAGTTAGGTAATATAGTTTCTTCCTATATGTCCTTATATCCGCATTGAAGCAGATACACACATCGACCCTGAAGCCACAATATTTCGTTTTTTGTGCCTTTTATATCCATGGTGCCAAATCCTGTCGCCTGTCGCTGGATATCTTTGCCAATGAACCATGAGGAAAGGAGCCTTCTACATCAGAAAGACAGGGTCTACTTGCCGTCACAGATACTTTAGAAAAGTTTTGTCTGACTGCACATCTGTGATCATTCCAATAAAATTCGCACAATAACAACTGATCTGGTTTCACCAATCTCCTGAAACAATCCTTCTCATATGATTTGTCAGGGCCATCGCGGTGAATGTGTGCTGTGCAGTGCAGTATATCCCCAGCAAGAAAATTGGTGTAAGTGAGATTAACATGGTTACTTGCTTCCTGGGCGAGTGAATCGCTCACTAAACTTATCACTCTCTGACTGAAACGCCTTGCATAGACATGCATCAGTTGTCGTGAGTCGTATTTTACAGTCCGCACTGGTAAATCTTCTTTTTGTATTGCCTGCAAGCCCGTCGGGGAAATGCGCAAATCCAACCACAGACTCACTATGAGATCTCGAGCCAACAGTTTTAATGAACAGAATTCCGAAAACAGGATTGAGAATTGGAATATTTCCCCATTACTGGTTTCTCACATTAGGGTTGCGATTTATCTCTCTCGCTGAGGCACTTGGGGTTGATTTCATTCGAGAAAAGAAGCTGCAGCAGTGACTTGATAGAGGTGTACAAGATGAATGGTGGTTTAGATAGGGTTGACCGTGAGAACCTTTTTCCACGTATGGCGTCAGCTATTACGAGAGGGCATAGCTTTAAATTAAGGAGTGGGAGGTATAGGCCAGATGTTGGGGGTAGTTTCATTACTCAGCGAGTCGTGAGTTCATGGAATGCCCTGCCAGTAGCAGTGGTGGACTTTCCCTCTTTATGGGCATTTAAACGAGCATTGGAGAGGCATATGGAGGATAGTGGGCTAGTGTGGGTTAGGCGGGCTTGGATCGGTGCAACATCGAGGGCCAAAGGTCATGTACAGCGTCGTATTTTTCTATGTTCTATGTTCAATGTATCATGACTCCTGATACACCCACAGAGTTCAGGAACCATCCTCTTATCTTTATTTGCGTCGACTCCTTGAACTGCCATGATATAAAGACTGAATATGTTGCCCCTGTATCAACCGAAAAGGTAAATGCCGCACCTTCCACATGATACATGGAGGTAGGCATTGACTTATACGCATCATCATTATGCTGAAAGTATGATCCATGCTTCGCAATCTCAGAGCTCAATATAAACCTGGGACACGTTTCAGTGCCCGTAACGTTAGTGGAAGAAGTTAGCATAAGGGAGTCTTCATTGCCAAGCAGAAATATAAAAGGCTTACCTGTAACTTGTGGGCTGCCCACCTCCACCTTAGCCTTCTCAGTCAGTCATACTGCTGTCCAGCCTCCAGGGCCGACCCAGGCTGTCTGTGCTGGCACGGCCTCGCACAGTTTCCAAACATAGCACACGCCAGATCTAGCTATGCCAGCTCCTCCTTTCACGCAGCACCTCCCTCCAACGGCTGGGCGACCATTTGCATCATAGTAACCTGAGCTTTATGTGCTTGCTATTACATCTTTAATTTCCGTTTATCCTTCTCTTGGGCCAGAGCTTTTTCAGCATGTATCTCGTGTTCTATCAAATTAAGCTTTCCCGTGTCCCACGTAATACCTTGGCAAGATACCTCATGTAACGGGTGCTGGTAGCTTTCGCATCTTCCCGTTATACCATAATTCGCTTCTTTTTATCAACACAGATAAATGCGAGGTGCTACATTTTTGGAAATCAAATCTTAGCAGGATTTATACACTTAATGATAAGGTCCTAGAGAGTTTTGCTGAACAAATACCATTTGGAGCGCAGGTTCATAGCTCATTGAAAGTGGAGTCGCAGGTAGATAGTGAAGAAGGCGTTTGGTATGCTTTCCTTTATTGTTCAGAGTATGGAGTACAGGAGATGGGAGGTCATGTTGCGGCTGTAAAGGACACTGGTTAGGCCACTGTTAGAATATTGCGTGCAATTCTGGTCTCCTTCCTATCGGAAAGATGTTGTGAAACTTGAAAGCTTTCAGAAATGATTTACAAGGATGTTGCCAGTGTTGGAGGATCTGAGCTACAGGGAGAGGCTGAACCGCCTGGGTATGTTTTCCCTGGAACGTCGGAGACTGAGGAGTGACCTTAAAGAGGTTGTCAAATTTATGAGGGGCATGGATAGGTTAAATAGACAAAGTATTTTCCCTGGGGTCGGGGAGTCCTGAAGTAGAGGGCATAGGTTTACAGTGAGATAGGAGAGATATAAAAGAGACTTAAGGGGCAAACTTTTCACGCAGAGGGTGGGACGTGTATGGAATGACCAGCCAGAGGAATCTGAGGAGGCTGGTACAATTGCAACATTTAAGAGGCATTTGGATGGGTAGATGAATAGAAAGGGTTTGGAGGGATAAGGGCCAGCCGCTGGCAGGTGGGATTAAATTGGATTGGCATATCTCGTCAGCATGGACGGGTTGGAGCGAAGGGCCTGTTTCCATGCTGTACATCTCTATGACGCTGTGACTCTATGACCTCATTCGAGTTCCTTTCAAGTTATGGAGGTTTTTTTCTCATATGGTCGTTTACTTGCATTGTGAGTCTGCTATTACTTTGGTATAACTTTTCATTTTTTTCTGTCTGTCTGCAAAAATACTTGCCTTTTGCTTCTTTGTTTCCCTGTTTTTATTCAAAATAAATGTCGATTTTCCATTACAATGTACATCACGTTATTTTTACAGGTCGCTGCAACATCGTGGGCCGAAGTGCCAGTACTGCACAGTATCGTTCTATGTTGTAAGCTACATTTCCTGCTGGTTTCGTATATCTCTCCTCACTGTGGAAGCTTCCAGACACATCTTCCAGTGATTTGTCTGCACTTCATTCATTCTCGGCAACTGTATTTCCTGCTCAGAATGTGATCTATCTACAATGGAGAGAGGAAAACAGAGTCGGTGACAAAGACTTCCGATCTTGTCCAGAATCAATAAAACTTATCCCGATTTTCCAGTCTCCTGTCACTTCAACATTACACTGTGTACACAAGCCATCATTTCAGTTTGCGGTCCGCTACAGTGCTCCTTCAAGGCACAGCACAAGCTGGAAGAACAGCAACTCATTTTCTCCTGATAGGACATGCAATTTTGAGGACCCAACATGGAGTTCAATCATTTTTGAACCTGTGCGCTGTCTTCCCAATTCTTCACCCACACGCACATCCAATCCGTTCAGAACATGGATCATTGTACTGGAAACGTTAGCTCTCCTTTGTGATCATAGGTGGACAAGAATTGCTGGTTTTTTTCAGACATTTCGGTTTTTCTTCCGATAACTTTATTTTTTTTCCGTTGTAATCGCCAGACTGCAGGAAGCGTCTGATTGCAGGAGGAGAGGTTCGCAGAAGTTGAAAAGTATGCAAAGGGCTGGATCATTTCAATTGTGAAGGTAGAGGAGTTAGGCTGGGGCTCTCCATTGAAGTGCAGAGAAGGTTGAGTGAGAAACCAATTAACACGCACATATTTTGAAGAGGATAGATATGTATGACAAGAATAAGTCTGTTATAGGAATGAATAATAACCAATACATAGATGGTGTACTGGTTAAAGGATGACAAGACAGATGGTGTACAGGAGACAAGAGTTTTAGAGGAGATTTAGGAAGTAGGATTTCACCCATGGAGTGTTGTTTATCTGGAATTCATTATCTGAACGTGTGGTAAAGTGATGTGTCATGAGAACATTTCAGCAGTATGTAGCCGAACACTTGAAGATCCAGAGCACACGTGGATAAGGACCAGGTACGGGAATGTGTGACGAGGACACTCAGAGGCGAGATGGGTGTCCCGAACAAAATGTGTCAAAGGCAAACTTGTGGGCCTAAAATTGCTTCAGGGCGCCACTCTGTAGCGCAGTGGAAAGCGCGTTGAGCGTTTACACCTTTGATACGGTTACTATTCAAAGGTTGTGGATTCGCATCCCATCCGAGTTTAGTTTATCATTTGTAAGGGGGTCAGACCAGACTTGGCTGCTCATCTGCAAAACCGATAATATTCGTCCAGAAACCCAACTGTCTCGAAACGAAACATTTTCCACTCAACGATAAACAATTCGATATCTATAGATAAGAGAGTTTGATAAACATCTGTTAGTCAGTAGGCAACACGATGATGTGGATAGGCTGGAAAAAGATTTTAAAAGTTGTATCAGCCATGATGATTTCGAATGTCGTTGCGGGCAGGAGCGGTGTTAAGAATGGTCTCCTTCTGCTCCTTTCTGTCAGTACCATTTCTGGCCCAGGTTTATAAACAATCACAATGAGGACAATGTGAATCGACACCCAGGAATATTTTGGTCCCGAATCCACCTCCCTGCCGTTCCAGCTGGAATAGATAGCTCCTGGTTCAGCTTTAGATCAAACAGATGAGGATACTCACAAGTTCTCTGTCAGGCCGTACCATCCTTCACATAGATTTCCAAGTGGACACATGGAGCAAAAGATTACATGGATGCTGCGGTTCAGGGACAGATTTCCCCTTTGCTGGGTTGGATTTGTAGCCAAGGTAATGGAAATGAATTTCTCACATTTTGAATCCTTTCTCTGGATTCGTGCGACTTTACTAACTAAACAGAAATTCAATTTGCCCTTGCATAGCATTATTCAATCTTCACTATTTATGTTTTAAAATGCCACGTGCTGCTGGATGTAGCAATCCTAGAGATTGTTGACGTTGTGTGAAGTGTGGGTCATTGTGCCGTAGGAACATTCCAAGGGAAGTTGGTGAAGTATCAGTGAAACGAATTCCCTGATAAATTGAAGCCGATAGAAGGAAACTCCCAGTACTCTGGCGACATAATATTGCCTGTGATCAGCGCAGGAAGCCACGGTAAATGTACACCGTATTCAATAATGCTTATTTTCACCACATTTCTCTCTGTCATTTTCCTGAACCTGATTCTTCATAACCGATGATCCATCATCAGTATAACCAACTCTGCGCAGTGTTTCATTCCAGAGCCACAGCAAAAATTGAGCAATCGTGTTGAGGAGTCCAGTGTTAAGATCAGGAGCCGTTAGTTATCACTACACGGCAACTCCAGTGGTGCAATTCGTCAGTTTGGTGCACTTGCACGGCAGAATGGAAGTCCGTGAGATGACGCAGTTGCACTTTCCATTCTCGCCAGGTGTTGGTTTTACTGATAGTGACCATAGATGACAACAACTCCAAGCTGAAAAACAGTTAAAACACCGAATATTACACCGCAGTAAAGTTTCTTTGACCCTCATGTTGCACCGACCTGTGATACAAATCTGAAGGAGGCAACATCCTCGCAAATATCCTCTGCACCCGTTCCAATGCTTTCACATCCTTCCTATATTGTGGCGACAAGAACTGCATGGAACTCTACAAGTGCGGCCACACCAGGGAATTTCTGGAGCTGCAAGGTGATCACTTGGATCTGAAACTCAATCCCACTCCCAGTAAAAACTAAGACACCGTGCGACTTGCAAACAAACGTATCACCGTCGGTGGTAACTTTCAGAGTTTAATGTACATAGGCACCAAGATCTCTCTGCTTATTTAAACTTCCAAGAATATTATAAATAGCCAAGAACTCTGTATTATTCTTGCTCCTTCCAAAGTAAACGATTTCACCCTTTTCCACATTAAACTCCATTTTCCACCTCCGAGCTCAGCACTGCAGATTATCCATGTCCCTCTGTACATTTCAGCAGACGTTGTCACTATTGACAACTCCATCGAGGTTATAGTCATCTGCAAATTAACTAATCCATAATTCCAAACCGTAATCCAGGTCATTTATAAAAAGAAAAAAACAGCAGTGGATCCAAAACGGTAAACCATGAGTAACTCAACTCCAGGATGTGCACTTCCCATGAACTACCACACTCTGTCTGCATTCAGCGAGCCAATTTCTGATCCAAACCGCTAATTTACCCGCAATCCTAAGTCTCTATATTTTTTGCAGCAGCCGACATTTCCTGACTGAAAACCGTCTCCACCACAACAACGACTTAACTCTCATCCACCTGTTTGCTCACCTTCTCAAAGAGCTCAATAAGGTTTGTGAGGCACAACCTACTGTTCACAAAATTGTGTTTACTGTTGCGAATCAACTTCTTCCTTTTTAGATGATCATAAATCCTCTCTCTCATCACCTTTCCCAACACTTGACCTACAAGGAAGCTAAGGCTCACTGTCCTATAATTGCCAGCGTTGTCTCGACTCCCCTTCGTGAAGAAGTAGACAATTTTTGCTCAACTCGAGTCTTCTCGCACTAATCACATAAACACTGACGAAATAAAGTTCATATTCAAAAGTTCTGCAATCTCCTCCCACGATTTGCATAGAATCCTCAGATACATTCCATCAAGCCCAGGGGGCAAAACCATGGGTGGAACGGTGGAACAGTGGTTAGCACTGCTGCCTCACAGCGCCAGAAACCATGATTTAAATCCCGCCTCAGACGACTGAATGTGTGGTGTCTCAACATTTGCCCCGTGTCTGCGTGGGTTTTGTCCAGGTGCTCCAGTTTGCTCCCCCAATCCAACGATTTGCTAAATTGCCCATAGTATTAGGGTTGTGGGTCGGTGTGGACTTGAAGGACCTGATTCCACACTGTAAGTGATCTATTTTCAGTTTTTCAAGAATTGCTAGCAACTCCTCTTTATGAATATCAATTTCGTTTATTCTAATAGGTTGCATCTCAATATTCGCTTCGACAGCATTGGCGTTTTCGTTTGTGATATGATGAAAATATATACTTTCAGCGCCTCTCCTATTCCTGGACTCCGCTTTCAACCTCCTACTGCTGTTTTTGAAGGGCCCTAATCATATCCTAGACAGTATTTTATTATTTAATTACCAATAGAAAGCTTTAAGGTTTTCATTGATCCTGCCATCAAAAGACTTCTCATGTCCCCTCTTAGCTCGAAGTAGCTCTCTCTTCAGGCCCTTCCTGGCGAGCTTTTAATTCTCAATCAGCCGACCTCAGCAATCACATATCATGTTTACATACGCCTCCTTCCCACTCTTGAGAAGACATTCCTCTTCTTCAGCAAACCCAGCTCCTTGTCTCAACCTCAAATTTCCTGCATGACGCATACATACTTATCAAAGACATGCAGTAGCTCTTCCCTGAACAGGCTCCATATTTCAGTTGCTCACAATCCCTGCAGTTACTTTCTCCATCCAGTGCATCCTAACTCTTGCCTAATCGCATCATAATGGCCTTTCGCCCAGCAATACCTCATGCTCTGCGATATATACCTATTCCTATCAATCACTAAATAAACATAACCGAATTGTGGTCATTATTACCAAAGTGCTCACTTACCTCCAAATCGAACAGCTGGCTTGGGTTATTACCCAATACCAAATCCAGTGCGGCTTTGCCTCTTGTTGGCCTGTCTGCATGCCGTGTCAGGAAACTCTTAAACATGCATTCAACAAAAACTGGCAGATCAGAGGTACTCAAACGTTATCATGTTCAATCAATATTTGGAAAGCTAAAGATTCCCATAACAGCTACCCTGTTACTTTCGTTCCTATGCAGGATCATCTTCTCAATCTTTTCCTACACATGTCGAGAACATTTCTGTGGTGACCTCTCCTTTTCTGCTTCTGATCTCAGCCAATTCTAGCTCAGCAAATTCAGTAGAGTCCTCACCAAATATTCTTTCTGCTGCCATATTACAGTCTTTTACTAGTAATGCCACATCTCCCCCTCTGAAACCACCTTCATGTTCTTACAGAAAAATCGAAACTGAGATAACAGGAACAACCATTCCTTTCAGTGCTCCACTGATGTCTCTTAAATGGGCATAACATCGAAGTCCCTCGTAATAACCCATGATGCCTACCTTATCCCAGATGCTCCTGGCGTTGATATAGGCACACTTTAAAATCAACTTCATCCTTGCCAGTACAATCTTGCAAACCTGAAAAGCTATTTATGACCTAACCAACTCAGAACCTTCTGCAAGCTGTGACTATAATTCAGGTTCCCACTCTGCTGCTGAATCCGTTTAAACCGTCCTGAATAGCATTAGCAAATTATCCCCTCAGGATATTGATACCCTTATGGTTCAGGTGAAGATCATCCTGGTTATCGAGATTACACCGACTCCAGAATGAGGGTCAACTATCCAGGTATCCGAATCCCACCCTTCTGTACCATCCTTGTAACCACGTGTTGAACTGCTCTCTCCATATTCTTCAGCTCACTGCGATGTGGCATGGGTAACAAATCAGAGAGGACAACACTGTGTGATCTAGATATAAGATGCCACCCTAGATCCCTGAGTTTCTACCATACATCCTCATCTCTTTTCCTACCTATGTTTTTGGTGCATGTGTGGACCATGTCTTGAAGCTGCTCCCCCTCCAGCTTAAGGATCCTGAAAACACGATGTGAAACATCACAAACCCTGGTCGCTGGGAGACAACACACCAATCATGAGTCTCCCCTTTACCCAAAGAATCTGTAATCTGTGCTCCTCAATATGGAGTCCCCAGCGACTAATGCTCTCCTCCTCTCTCACATACCCTCTGAGCAAAAGGGACCAACACTGTGCCAGAGACCTGGACACCATGGCTTACCTCTCATAAGTCATTGCCCCCAAATTAGCAAATATGGTATACTTATTACTGAGGGACATGACCACAGGGGATGCCTGCACTATCTGCCTGTCTGCCTGTTCTGCCATCGACCTTTTTCTTGAAAATGAAGTATTAGTGCCTCCCTATACCTCCTGTCAATTCCCCTCAGACACCTGAATGATCTGACATCCAGCTCCAGTTCCCTAATGTAGTTACTGAGGAGCTGGAGTTGCGTGCATTTCCTGCAGATGCGGATATCAGTGACTTTAATGAAGAATCTTACCTCTCACATTCTCGAGGAAGAACATTCAAATGGCCGATCATCCATTCCTAATGTTCTCCACATGTACACACTCACACACGGACACACACCCACACACACACACATACACACATATATATATGTGTACGCGCTTGCATGTATGTGTGTATGCATATATATTTAAAAGTTGCAAAAGAACGTTGAGTTGAAGGGCATTTATTCTTTAAAAAACAATTTAAAATTTTGTGGATTGTTCTGTTCTTGGGAAATACATCAGTTACTTACGACTAGCCAGAAATACAGCCTGACTGAATATCCATCTCCCAATCGAGGTACAGAGGTGACGTTTGAAGTCGAAAACGTTTGTCATATCTCTAATCCTGCGCTGCGGTATATTCTGGAAAGGATGTTTAGCTCGTTTCGTATTACTGATTTTGCTGCAACCTGGCACAGGCCATTAATACAATCCAAAAAGTATTAGATTTATCTAACTGGACAATTTAAGTGCTGTAAGAAATGCTGGAATCGAAATGATAAAGTTTTTTTAAGTACTGCTATGAAGATTACAGGATTCGTACAGAGCATTTTTCGAATCTTGTCACTGGATACTTTTGGGGGACATGGGTGAGCAGCAAATCGACTTACTCCCATCTCTGTGATTGCAGCAACACGTGCAAGGCAACAGATAAGAAAAATGGTGCATTCCAATGACAGGTCAGTTCCAACTCACTGTAATATAATTTCACTTTGTCGCTATTGTATAAAGGGTTAGGTGAGTGGGGAGATGAAGAACCTGATGATAATCTCTGACATTGAGAGAATTAATGTCACACTGTTGGCATCACTTTAGATCATAAACCAGTTCTGAACAGACTGAGCTAACAGGCTTCCCTTTAATGCTGAGCTGACACAAACAGCTCAGTAATGTTAACATTTATCGAAGTTCACATACAACAAGTTGCTAAACCTTTCCTCACAAACAGCTCTTTCGAATCTTCGTCATACTCTGTTGCAGGTGTTATGTGGTTTCTTTCCAATTAACGCGAACCAATTAGAGAGTGTGCACCTAACGTGTACACATACCGGCCGCCCAGTGAAATTCACTCATTGTGTGGCTGCATGCGTCTTTACAAATATTTTAGAATCAGCTTCTGAAATGTTTTTCCTAATAAAACTAATCATTTTCGATTTCAGTCACTGTACAATGAAAAACAAAACACCGTGCTCCAAAATTTTCATTGTCCTTCTTCATTGGTTTTGATGTTAGAAAGTTCAGTTATAGATCCATCTGAATGAGGGAATTTCCCTCCTGTTTACTCTCACCAAACATACATCATCTGGAAAATTTCCATATGGACACAACTCAGTTTTACCTGATTTAACGCCACGTGATCTGTTCGTCTCTTCCACCATCCCAATAAACTCCGCCTTGTCTTTTCGAATACCGTTATTCCCCAGTACCTCGTGAACTTATTTTCCATTTCTTTGTTTCCTAGTAAACGCTGCATATTCTTCCTGACATATTTTGATTCCTGTCAACTCCACCCGTGTGTTTTATCATCTCTTTATATTCCAGTAAAGTCCATTTGATAAAGGATGCTGGTCCAAAGCAACACATGAAAATCCGCGAGAATGGTGTATACTGTCATTACCAGTGCAGGGAAGATGGGAGCGAGTTCAGTCACAGGTGGATCGGTTGGTTGTCCCACAATGGATCAATCCCTCACTGGGTAATGACAGTTTTTTCTCACGTTTCCCCCCTCTCTGAAAATGTGCTAAAGCAACACAGTTAGGGATTACAGAATGCCTACAGTTGAGCAATTGGATATTCAATGCAACAAATTCACACCGACCCTCCAGGGATAAACCCTCACAGAACAATTCCTTACCCTATTACACTTCATTTGCTCCTGAATAAGGCACCTTAATGACAGTCGACCCATTTGGAGTCAAACCGTGCCTCTTGCACTGTGAGGCAGCAGTGCTAACCAGTGAGCCACCTTGCGGCCCTGCAGCCATATTGCAAGGCACATGCAGATGCGTGTGAAATGCAATTCCTGTCAGAGATGCTCTGTTTTTGTTGTTGTCCTTATCAGAAACAATACATCCTGATTCCCAGACCACGCAATGAATTCAAGCCATAGCGGTGAAAGCGCTGAATCAGAATCACTTGTTGACATTTAGGACGGCATGTGCAATATCGTCTTCTCTTTACAGAATAGCTTTATGTTTCCTGTGGAGAGAAGTTTCTTCCAAAAAAATTGATCGTGACATCGGGCTTTTACAGAAGAGAATAATGCATTATGCCAATGTCAGTCACCAAACAGTCTTCGATTCTCATTTCCAGTTTCCAGTACTTGGTCCGCAGCCTGACGTCTGAAGAATTCACTTCAATGAGACTTTCCCTGCAACGTTTTAGTCTCAAATGAACCAACGAATGAGGCTAAAGTCAGATACCATTAAATTTGTTCATGACAGAGGGAAATAGACAGACCAGAGAGGGAATTTGAGAGGACGGAGTGAAGTGTATTGCCATCGTTTCGTCCAAACAAATGGATGAGAGTTTGAGTTGCAGAGGAGTGCGGACGTGGAAGAGTTTATGATGTTAATGTCGTGCAAGTAGGCTGACATGGTGATGATGGAGATATGTGGTTGAAAACACATCACGACGTCAAGGATGCCACTTTTTTATGACGTGTCTCGTTCAGACTCAGATAATTGCCATGGAGAAGATTGAGTCAGTGGCGAGGAATTTTCTCCTTGCACATGAGCAATGATGCCTTCCAGCTCATCTCATCCATTTCCCGCAACTCCTCTCTCAATACCCACCCCTCCGTCTATGACGAGGACACAACGCCCTTATTCATCACTCCAAACTCCAGCAAACTCCGTAGACATCATGTCATCCTCCGACATTTCGGCCACCTGCAAAAGAATACCACCAGCAAATATGTGTCTCTCTCCTCACCCCTTTTCCACTTTCTGGAAAGCACATTCCCTCTTCGACTCCCTTGTCAAGTGCACGCCCCCCACCAAACCACCCTCCCCTCCCAGCACCTTTTCATTCCAACACGGGATTTGTAAATGCCTCCACCCGCACCTCTGCCCTCAACTCTGTCGAAAGTAACCTTCCACATCCATCAGAATTTTACCTGCATTTCTACACATGTCATTCAATGTTTCCATTGATTCCGATGCAGTCTCCTCTACATTGAGGAGGCAAGATGCCTAATTACAGACCGCTTCAGAAAACATCTCCAGGACACCCACACCAAACAACACCACTTGCCCCTCGTCGAACACATCAAATCTCGCACCCACTCAGCCAACTTCACCCAGATCCTGGGTTTTCACCGGGGTTATGAACTGTCCTGTCTGTCCATCTTCCTTCCCACCTATCCGTTCAACTCTGCCTTATGACCAATCAACATTACCCCCACCTCCTTCCACCTATCACACTCTCAGCTACCTTGTCCCAGCCCCATTCCCTTGTATTTGGCTCTTTCCCCCCTTGGTTCACAAGCATCTTTCCTGATGAAGGCTCTTGCCCGAAACGTCGATGCTCATACTCCTTGGATGTTGCCTGTCGTGCTGTGCTATTCCAGCATCAAACTTTTGACTCAGGACCAACGCAGTGGATTTTGAGTTAGGGACTGAAGACAGAGGCCTCAGATTTGTCATGATTCAATTGTAAGAAATGTCTGCTCCCACACAACTGGATGTCAGACAAGTCAGGACAGCGTTTGACCTGGAGGTAACAGGGATGTTGTCATCTTTATATCCACCTGCAGGCCTTGCCGTTGTCTGTATTGAACATTGTGTGCATGAAAGATTCTGACAAAATTCTGGTCACATTCTTAGCGTCAAAAATCTCTTATCTTCAGACAGAATCCAGAGTCTTATGAAAGACGCTTTCTCACTCTCATTTTTGGACAAAAAATAATTTTGAAGGATATTCGAAGGGGAAGATTTACAAACCAACCTCTCCGCCGTGATCTGATGAAACGCGCATTTTATCACAAATAGAACTTGATCAGATTTAGATCATTAAAGAAAAAAAATCTCTTGTTACGGTGGGAGAGTAGTCGTTAACTTTATTGTATGTGTGTATGAGGTTTCTACCCATCATCAGAGCTCACAAACCACAATTGCAGTCATACTGAGGAAAGACTGTGGAAATGTGGGGATTCATTTTCTTATCTGAGCTGAATTTCCATGGACGCAATGATATCAGGAACAAGCCATTCACCTGCTCAGAGTGTGGGAAAGGATTCACTGTCTGTTACCTGCTGCGACAACTGCTCGTTCAAATTGAGGAGAAACCATTTCAATGTCTGGACTGTGGAAAATGCTTTTAAACATCCAGCGATTGGATAACCGAACATCACGCTCATACTAATGAGTAACATTTTATCACTCCAGTCATTAGAAAATAATATCAAACCTCTATGTGCTTCATCTCTGAGAAATATTCTCACATGAAAGAGAGACCTTTAAGAATTCTCGAGACCTGAAGTCTGATCCAGGTGCTCACCCGGAAGAGAGACATCTTCAGTTCCAAATCTGTGAGACATGCTGTAAAAGTCCAAGCTACCGGATGGCTAATCGCCTTCCTGAAAGTATTAACAGGTCTTTCTAAATGCCCTCACTGCGGCAGTGCTCCACAAGTTCCTGGAGACGAACGTGTCATCAACGCGTTCACACTGACGAAAGCCATTAATCACTATAAAATTCCTGGGGAATGTTTATCATGAACGTCTTCACATTGAGGAGAGACCTAACAAATATAAAGTATGTGGGATGTGCTCTCCAGTCTCTGTAGAACTGATGTCCCATCGACATTTTCGCAATGTTAGAGACGTTTCAGTGTATTTATTCCAGGAAAAGTTTCAAGCGATCATCTCAACTCTCTGTACATCAGCTAGTTTGCAGTGGGCAGAAAGCATTTACCTGCTCCATGTGAGAAAAACAAAAAACTCACTCATCGATCCTGCTGAGACAGTAGAGGGATCCCACTGAGGGAAGGAATTCACTGACTCACTGTGGTGGAATTTAAAATGACTTGACTCAATAATTAGCAAGAGCAAAGCAAGGGTATTTATTTAAAATCTTGCAAGATTAACTCATTACACTAAGTCAGATGCCTGAATGCAATGAGAACCGAAAAATTACATGGGTGCCTGCCTTTATAGCATTCTTTATCACACTCTCAAGGTCCGAGACTGGGGAAACTCAAGTTGTTATCCTCTCATCCTCTGGTCCTAGACATAACAGTTATTCAGCTTTCGCTGAGTTCAAACTATTGCAAGGTCGAGTTGAAAGTTTACAGAATTCATCAGAGATAAGCTAACTGCAAACCCTCATCAAAGCATCGATTGTAAAGTTCGGCACAGCATTGATTTAAAATTGACACATTCTCTTTAAATTTCACAGTAAATGGGTGATTAATTTCACAGTAAATGGATAATTTTCCATTACAACCAATGCCCCTGCTGAAACAGCGCAGAGTTTTCACATCTCAACAGCGATTGAACATTGTTGTTCATCACAGTTATGTCTGAAAGCAATGTTTTAATATTCTAAATAGCACTCAAACAAATCAGCTTTGTGTTAAATACAGTATCAAAGGTCATTGGAAGGATGGGATTACAGAGTACTTGAAACATCAGCACAGGTTCTCAAGGGGAAATCATGTCTGACAAATATATTAAAATTCTTTGAGTCGGTCATGAGCAAGTTAGAAGAAGTCTACCCTGCGGAGGTGACGAGATTGAATTTCCAACAAACATTTGTCAATGTGCAGTATGGCAAACTGCTAAATAATAGGCCATGGATAGATGCTTTGCTGCCTGGCAGAAGGCAGACTGTTGAGTAAAGTAGTCTTTTCCAGGATGGCAACCCGTGACTAGTGGAATTCAGCAGGATTCGTTGTTGGACCCACAGTTATTCACATTTAATACGAATGATCCGGTTAAAGGAATGGAGGGTATTGTTGCTCCATTTGAAGAAGAGACAAGGATAGGTGGAAGGATAGATCTTATTGATGAAGCGGGCATGCTGCAGAATGACCTAAAGGGGCTGATTTCTTCATTAAAATAGTTGTAGTTGCAATACTTTGTGGAAAAGTGTGAGGTCTTATATTTAGTGGAAAGTGTAGAGGCGTAGACAATTTTCTGAAAGCGTAAAGAATTCATAGATCTGAAATGAAATGGCACTTGGGAGATCTCGTTCAATTTTCTCCTATGTTTAACGTACAGTTTCAGTTGGGGTTTAGGAAGGGAAATTCAATGTGGGCGTTCAGTTCAAGCGAGTTAGAAAATATGTGCAGGAGTGTACACCTCAAACAATAAGAGGCTCTGGACAGATGCAGTTGGAACATTGGGAGCAGTTTGTGTGCCCATATCTAAGTCATGACGGGATATGAGTGGTGGACAGGAGGTTTATAATGGCTCACTCAGTAGTGAGTACTCATGCCTTGCAGTCTTTGTTCAGAAAGGGATACATGTAGATGTCTGGGAATAATAGACCTGTGTGTGTGAGAATTGTCGTAGGTAAGTTGTTGGATGCAACGAGTAAACGATAGAACAAATATGCATTTTGAGATACAAGGAGTGAATCTGGATGACCAAATGTCTTTTTCTACAAACATGATTGAGTTTTTGAGTGAGTAACCAAGACGATTGATGAGGATAGAGTGGGAGACATTGCTCACTTGGACTTGAATAAAGTTTACAAGGTTCCACATGGTTGACGAATTCCTAAAGTTGTGTAGAAAGTGAGGACTGCAGATGCTGGAGATCAGAGCTGAAAATGTGTTGCTGGAAAAGCGCAGCAGGTTAGGCAGCATCCCAGGAACAGGAGAATCGATGTTTCGGGCATAAGCCCTTCTTCAGCCCTCCTGAAGAAGGGCTTATGCCCGAAACGTCGATTCGCCTAATTCATAAAGTTAGATCACATAGAGCTCAAGGTGAACTTTCCAATTAGATATAAATTTAGTGCAAGAGCAGGAGTCTGAGAATGTTGGTGGAGGGGTATTTTCAGATTGGAGGACTGTTACCAATGGTGTCCCACAGGGATTGGCGCTGAGTTCACTTACATTTTTTTTTCATTTCAAGAAATTATTTAGGTGGGAATTCAGAAAGCATGATAAGGAAGTTTGCAAAATTGGTCGTAGAATGGACAATAAAAAACGTTTTGGAAGATTGTGAAGCGATATTATCATCAGGTTAGTTTCTCTCCATCCTCGAGTTTTAAAAGCGCGGTCGGTGGGAGTGAAGGGCCATTCGTCCATCGTGCAGCGCAGGTTATTAGATGTCCATCTATTACCGTCCAAGTTTGCAGCATATGGCCCACAACTTTGAGTGTTCTGATGTTTCCGGGCAAAATGTCAATCAGATTCTCTCTGTGATCTTAAATGATACAACAATGATTGCCATTGTCACACTGCATTATAAGCCCCTTGAAGAACGTATTCTCATGTTCACATACAGAGGAAGACACACAGGCACATTCCCCGCCAATGACAGAGGCCTTAGCTTTATACCCACTCCATGTGCTTTGCATTCACAAGATTCTCCGGAGAAAGACGGCTTTAAGTGGAAAACATGACATTCTCCAGACAATGTGTACCGTTGTGGTTAGCCACGATATGAAATGGATAATGAACTGAAATAGTTCCACACGCTTCTCAATCACACCAATTCCATTGTGTCCTAGGATCTGACAGGAGAGCGCCCAGCAGACACTCACAACAAACAACTGACACATGGCAAACGATAAACACTTTCACGTCTCGTCTCGATCTGTTTCTGTTCCTGGCACAGTTCCAGCTTCCTCTGAACGTCCAGTCCCTAGGTCAATGAGCTGTTTGATACAAGCACAGGCACATCGAGAAAGTAATCTTTATTTCAAAAGGAGAGCCAGGTAATGTAATCTGTAAGGGCTTGCTCACGGCTTGGTAATAAGACACCACGGTCTCATCGCCCTGATTATCCTATAGACTGTACCAGTTATTATCAAATGAAATGCCCAATGAATACCGTGACTGACAGAAAGATCAGTGGAGTGTAGCTTCGACCCCTTACTCACCGAGGGACATTTTGCAAACAATGCCCTGTTATTTCTCTAACTGAGTTCCTCGCAGCTGGTCATGGACGTGTCGATCACAGAAAATACCATTTGGCCCACTAAGTCTGCACCAGTCCAAGACAATCCCCTGACCTGTTCTCATCTCATTTGGCAGCACTTGGCTCAGAATTGCAAACGAATGAAGTAATGGAAGTGTATAATAAAATGGGTCTTTCCTGCTCTGGAGGTTTCTGCCTTTTCCATGCAGACGGACGGTCGGTTGCAGATTCTAACCTTCCTTAACTGTGTTAGATGGTTTTTTTTTTACCTCATCGTGTGTATTGACTTTCAAACAAGAAGGCAGAGAACAAGTACTCTTCTATTTCACTCTTGTCTCTCAATCAAAGTCAGCAAAATGCTTAACTGCACCAGGAATCCACAGTGAATTTAAAGCCCATCGCCTCAATCAATAGGCCACTACTGCAGAAGCACGCTGGTAAAGTGGTTTTACGTTTCCCCTCGTTGTGGAGCTGAGCGAGAGGCAAGCATTGTTCAATTTGTTTGAATTCATTCACCAAGTCTTCGACAGGGTTAAATGTCAGGACATGTTTGGTCTGTGTATTTCAATCTCTATAGTTAAAATAGTCAGACATTTCAGGAGAAAATAAGCAGGTCTGACAGCATCTTGGGAGAGACAAACAGAGACAACGATTCAGAGCTTCTTTAGAAGTTTCTCAGAACTCGGTTTTCTCTCACAGGTACTGCCAAACCTGCCGAATACTTTGATTAGTTTCTGTTTGTGTTTCAGATTCTGAGCATCCGCAACCCTTTCTATCCACTCAGCAAAACAGAAACGCATTTGTTGTTCCTCACTGGATAAGTTTTCTGTTGGGGGAACATATCCCTGAACCTATTATAAACCTTAAACTGCTCAGCAACGGATTCGGATGGATAAGAACAGCGACCGCTCCATGCATGGGTACGCCCTCTCGGCAAACAGCCGAACGAGAGAATTCATTGTTCCACAGAGACTGGGGAGTGCCTTGTAGAAGGCACTGCACAGTATCTCATAAGTTAGACTGTTAGTGAATTCAAGTTTTTGCCTGTCCTTCGTAGAATGACAATTGTCCTCAATTGGTTTGACTTTTCCATAATAAATCCTGGGAAAATGGGAACAGTCCGATTACACGCCTTGCAGACACATGCATGTCACTGGGAACCAGCTCTCCTAAAACCGCGACCTTCTCCCTTCGAGCCTTATGAGGAACGTAGTACTGACCACGGTTAAAAACCCAGAACCGTGCAGCCAAAAAAAAGGATGGTGTGAGAACAGCTCTCGCTCTGTTCCTTGGTCATGGTAGACCAGCAACCTGTCAGTGAACAGCTGAACACACTGACTAGCATCGCCACAGTCACTGATAGCCAAAGGTGTCAATCACCCCCGAATGCAAGCTTTAGTCTGCTCCTCCCATATTGGCAATCGTCCTTAATTAGCTTTGCTTTTCCGAAATACATCCTGGGAAATTCATGGTGAAGACATGGGAATAGTCTGACCACACACTCTATAGACGCACCCATGACACCAGGAAACAATTCTCCTCCAAACGGGATCGTCTCCCTTCCAGCCTTACACTGGTCCTGTCTGTTTCCGCGTTTTCTCATTGTCTTGAGATTTGACTTCCTTACGTGCAGGAATGAGAATCCTTTTAATGTCACAAAATCAGTTCATGTTCGGTGAACATCAGAGTCAACGTATCTGCCTCCGAAAGAACAGGAAGATTTCTAAACTGTCTCTGCTCAGTTGAACAGTTCATCCTTCGTTCTCCTCTGAATCCGCTTCCCAAGGAATACCTAAAGATTCACAAAGCTCAAGACTGGGATTTATGTTTTACTTCTTGAAAGTTTTCTCACCTGCCAATTGGCATCATTTTCCCAGAATCTCTTCACAATCCTTTGCCTCGCACCATCTCCTGAGATAAATAAAATCTCAAATGTGGAGAGATTCCAGACTCTGGCGATGTTTTGTTTGGAGCAAAGAAGTTTAATGGGAGATTTCTTGGGGACGTTTATAATGATGTGGGAGGAACCGTTGTCGATGGGCGAGTTGATTGTCAGGAGGAACTGTTGCCTCTGACCAGGACAACTGACCAGGGGACGAGGGAGAGAAGGACTTTAATGACAAACACAATAAACTCAGTAAAACCTACACATACCCCATGCGTTTGTTATTATTTATGGATAGAAGAACGGAGCGAACGTTTTGATTCAGGTCCGTTTCTAATTCAGAACGCAACTTTCCTGCATGTCAATAAATAAGCAGACCAGATAAAATGTCGAAATATTTTTAGGGTTTTTCCAGGTTTGCAGGGATAACTCATCCAACAGGAAATCATTTAAAATGAACAGTGAAGGAAAGCTGCTCAGTATTGCTGAGAGATAGAGTGAATGGGAGGGATCCATTTTCATGAGCAGAGAGATTAATAATACGGCAGAGGTCGAGCAATAAAGACGTCCTTGTATTTTTACAGCGCCTTTCGGCACCTCTTTGGTCACAGGCACTGAAGTACCTTTGAAGCAAACATGTCATTGTCAAATCTAATGTGATAATCAGGGCAGTTTTTTTTCAACCAGTGGTCAAGAAATAATACTCAGAACTGGCACTGAAGATGCCAGTGAGATTATACCTTACTTTATGCGTTTCTTCTGCTCTGGTTTATATCCAAAATAGTGCGGGACCGGAGGTCCGAGTCTCAGAGGAAGGGGTTACCCACTTAAGACACAGATGGGGAGGATGTTCTCACATTCCGAAGATAGCAAGTATGTAGAAGTATTTACAGCAGAGGCCTGTCAAGACTGGATATATTCAAGGCTTCAATTACTTCTCTGTTAATAGCATGGAGCAAGAGGCAGAGTCAAATGAGTCCAAATTTGCTGACAATACACACAAGTGGGAACGCATACTATGATGAGATCGTGGGAATCTGCATAGGCATGGAGATAGATCAAGTGAGTGGGGACAAACTTGTCAGATGCAGTTTCATATCAGGATTATGAGGTACAGAGTGGTATTACAATCGAAATAACGTAGAAGAAACGTGTGACAGAGAGGAAGTGTACGTACAACACAAACAAAATTTCGTATCTAACTCGTTCCCTAACAAAAAGGTTGGTTTCCTTTCCGAAAGCTCAAAATGAAGTGGTGGTTTCCCAGGAAAAAAAAACACTGAAACTAATACCCTAATCGAAAACGAAGAAAAGCTTGGGTGATTCCAATGGACAACGCTGACGCTTATGGCTCTCTAAAATTTGTTTACAATGGAGCTGGGAGTGGGAATTGGGGGAGCTGGCGAGTGGAAGTCAGATCACCCATGATTACTGTCGTCCTGGATATGTCTTCCTCATTTTCTGTACGTTGTATTTCGCATTGTGCTTCCTGTGAGTACGCTTGTAAACTACACCGCTGGTGACTTGTTTCCCTGACTGTTCTTCACACCACCCGCTTTAGAATTCAACGTTCTTTTCTCCTGAATCTAGGAAATCTCTGAACATTGCAAAAATGTGACAACAAACTCGATATTTCCCACGCCTGTCTGCCTTCTTGCAATATCGATTGATCCATCACTGTGTTACTGTTGCACAAATTAAGAACAAATCAAACCGCATCAATAACTTCTAGGTTGCGAACGCAGATAGCTGCAGCAACCTCTCAGAGTACTGGCAACTGTGCGATCTCAGAAGCACACATTAGACAACCAGAATTACAAAATAATTACAGTCACCGAGGCCGTGCCAGAAACAGCACCTGAGAAAAAATAGACACCCTATTTTGGGTTACAGACCTGGTTTTATTTCTCAATCAGCAATTGAATTTTACATTGGTTATAGCAACGGTTCCCTCACACAAGCAACTAACTACGGCTGCAGATGGAGGAGAAAGTGAGAACTGTAGATACTGGAGTCAGAGTCGAGAGTGTGTTGCTGCAAAACACATCGGGTCAGGCAGCATCCGAGGCGCAGGAGAATCGACGTTTTGGCGTTTGCCTGGTGGTTTGCTCATGGCTGAAACGTCCACTCTCCTGCTTCTTGAATGCCTCCAAAGCTGCTATACATGTCCAGGAACACACTCTCCATTGCTGCAGACTGTCACATAATGCGAGCTTCCAGCCGTGTATTCAATGACACTCAGTGTAATAAGAGAACCTCCTGAGGACACCTGGCAGTGGTGTTTAGTGTTAAGTTGATCTTCATGATTGCGTGTCGTGAGTTGTCTGTCCTATATAATGTTTCCTGCAGTCTCGACGTGCAACATTGTTTGTCCTGCACGTGATGGGTATTGGGTCCATTGTTCTGGTGAGTTCTTGTCTGAACGTGGCTTTCGGTTCATGTTCTCTCATGAATCCGAGTGGTCAGAGGAGTGTGGCTCTGTGTTCCGAGACTTTTTTTATATATAAGATAGAGTGCGTGGTGTGTTGGGTCATGGCATGTCCTCTTAGCGTTGGAAGCTAAGGAAGCTGTGGGAATATCTATTGCTGAAAAGCATTTCTGGCTGATCCATTAAACACCACAACCAGCTGTTCCGCAGTAGCAATGCACAGAGATGATGACGACAACAAATTCGACTGGGACAACACAGCAATAATAGGACAAGCTAAACAGAGGGCAGCCAGAGAATTTCTGAAATGACTAGACTCATCCAATGATTCCATCAATAAACATGTTGACCTGGACCTAACATACCAGGACATGCAACGAACGACTAAAACCGGCAACTGAAAGCAGTGGGAAGGAAATCAAACCAATTCGAAACGCTATAGGACAGCAGCGCTTCAAAAGACTCTTATCAGTCTTGAGGATGTCACCGAGAAACAGGAGAAAACGGCTGAAAACCAATTTCACAAAAACACCGAACATCCCCACACCATCTGCCCCCTTCACCAGAACTACAAACCATTACGCAAACCTTGAAACCCTGAAAGTGTCAGTAACTCCCCAGCGAGAAAATGAACCCTGGCGTCCCACGTGACAGATGAGGAGGCTAAACGTGATGGATGTCAGAGCTAATTGAGCCTGCAGGCTACTCGTGCGTGCTCTTGTCAAAAACAACTGCTGGATTATCCTCATCCCATTTCCATCATTTAACGTTGTTTGCCTTGAGCATTACAAATTCACATCTGAATATCTCAAAGTAACGAGAATTTTTGCCGCTCCAACACTTAGAGACAGTGAGTTCCACATTCGAACCACTCGCTGGCTGGTAAAGTTTTTTTTTTAATGAGCTCCTACTTATACCTTTGTGACTGTTATCTTAAATCTCTGGCTCCCTGGTGAATTATCCCTCCATTTTTGGGAAAACTTCAGTTGGGTGTACCCAAACGATGCCTCTCATTCTTTAGTACATCTAAATACTGTGTCCTCTCAATCTCCCCTGCTCTCAGAAAAGCAACGCCAGTCTTGCTAAAATCTTCAATAGCGGAAGTTCTTCAATCCAGATAATATATTAGCAAATCACTTCGGCACCGTTTCCACGGCTGTCATATCGCTTCAATAATGTGAATTGCCGAATTGTACACAATTCTCTGGCGAGAGACGAATGTTGACTTGAAATAAATGTGGGAATACCACAGACACTGGTCCTTTCCAATAACGTATTTTTAACTCCGTACTGTTCTGTGTCCTTTTAATGAACCCAATTCTCCAATGATCTCTGGTCCATACAAATCAAACAGTGTACATGAGGTTTGATAACCCAACTACATTATCTGATTGCATTAAGTGTTTGAAAGGTCCTGATGATGATATTGGAGCAGGTTCACCTAACAAGAGTGACAGGTGCAGCACAAACTTGACAGTGCCAATGTGAACGTGAATGTTAATTTGTGCAATGGTCCAGTGACATGGGAGGAGGGAAGGAAAGTTGGAAATGTGATTGTGAAAAGGAGCAAAATCTCTGAGATTAGGTGCAGACAGTGGCTGTTTGAAGCAATAAAATAATCAATTTACAGAGTAATTTCACCTTTAAAATTCATTGTTTCTTTTCTGCATTTATTTTGCACAGGTTATTGGGAGTAACACGGAACAATTGTGCATAACTGATACTCAGATTTAAGTGGAGGTCGCTTCGGCCACAATGCAGAGGACGAACCACTATACGATCACATGAAAAAGCACAACACAAATAGCAATAAATGCAACGGCAGAAATAGACGAGGAACAGCACCACATGTACAACAGGAAAACCCACTGAGATTGGATTGAATCGTTATCTTCGATGTCCCCAGTGGCTGTGGAGATTCCAGCATTGAGAATGTTGAAGACTGAATTTGATAGATTTCTATAAAGGATGAAATGTACAGGCGATAGTGCACTAATATTGTTGAAATGCAGGTTTCAATAACAACGTAGTTTCACTTCGTTACTTTAGCACATCACACCAGTTCCCAGGTTTAGAATCTGAGAAACTGAGTGGTGGACTGGCGACGATCCGATCGAAAATTGGGAGTGGATCTTGACTCTATCTGCCACTGACGAAGTCCGTGATCATGCAGTCCTTCAATGAGGTAAAAGAAGCGCGTGAAACGACGAGGCTGGGAGCTCCAAACTCATCTGGAACAACTCTGTTCACAAGGAGCAGGGAGAATTGGAAGAAGGGGCTGCGAGGTCTAACCTTAACCCGAGACACTTCAATTGAAAAGGCGCAGGGAGCATTGCGTTAAGTGAAAGGATCCTGAGCTATTTTAATCTGAATTGACATTGGTTTCGGCAGCACACATGTTTGTGGATTGAGGAATCTGCCCCAGGGAATTGTTTCAACTATAAATAAATATTTTAAAACGACTGAGCTCGTGTCGAAGCACCTTTGCATTGGAAAATGGGTTTAATATTATTGTCCTCTAACATTTCTCACTTGTCTGACTCTGCAGTCGTTTAACTTTCTTGTTGGGTCTTTTAAACATCTTTTCTTTTTCCATGCATTGCAATTTCCTGCAATCTTGTTCAGGGCGTTAAGGTAACCTAAACATCCGAAATTGAAAGTGAATATATGATGTTGTGATTCGGCTCAAGTTTCTCTCGAATTAAGGTGGAACAGCAGGAGAGTAATGGTTAAATTTATCAGATTAGCAAGAAGCAAATTGAATGGGTGGGCAGATAGAGGGTGAAAGGAATCTTCATGAGGACAAATATGCTTTCTTTGCCAATAAAATTTACCGCATCGCAGGGTGCTGATTATTGAACACAAGCGGTGGTGATAATTTTATTTGCTTGTTTTGTGAATGTCTCACCTGGACTGACAGAAGTTGAGCTAATAATTTGTTTTACATGGAGTCAGGTGGGGAGAATTTAAATTTAGCAAGCTCCAAATAGCAGGAATCCTTTTTCTTTTCTGAACTTCAGTCCCCGACTGACTAAGATGACGTTTGGAAAATTATCTTACAGCATGTTAGAAGACGAGATACAGATTCGAACACGGAAACCAAGTTCCGTATCAAGATAAAATTATGCCACTTTATTCGCTAAGACAAAAGCAACATAAAAGTTCTTCCTTTTGACTCGCAGTAATTCTTGCATAATATTATAAATTTGTTTCCTATGTAAAGGGAACAGCTGCTCTTCATCTAACTTTCTAAATGGATTAAAATCTCGGTACCTTTAACAAATCAGACCTCAATCTTCTTTGCTCTGTGCAGAACAACTTCAACTTCTCCACCCTGAACTTACCTGTAATTTTTTCACTGTTCTGATAATTCTCCTTTTAGATTTCTCCACTGACGCTCACATTCTTTATGATGATCACCTGTTTGCGCATACCCAAATGCTGTGTATTCCTGTGGGAGATGTTATCACGCACAGGCAATTGCTCAGTGACATCATCCTGATTCCTGGGTATTTCCTCAACTGAGAGCGTTTGCTCTGACCACAGTGCTTCTGATTTCTAATGCCAGCTCCAGCATTAGATTACGAAGTTGTAAGCAAATGAATTATTTCAAGATTTTTAACTAGTAAACTCCACAGTTCGGTTTTCCGTGCTGTGCTTTTCTATCTGAAAACTGTTTTACATGTCTCTTTGGCTGAAGTTACCTTTTCGTGCCAAATGAGGCAAAGTTCACCCATTGAATCTGTTTGATACTTTTATCCTGAATGAATTTCTGTCATGGTTTATTAGATTAGATTAGATTACAGACTGGAAACTGACCCTTCGTCCCAACAAATCCACACCGACCCGGCGAAGCGCAACCCACCCAGACCCACTCCCCCACATGCACCCCTTCACCTATGACTACGGGCAATTTACCATGGCCAATTCACCTAACCTGCACATTTTTGGATTGTGGGAGGAAACCAGAAAGCCTGAGGAAACCCACGCAGACACAGGGAGAATGTGCAAACTCCACTCAGAGAGTCGCCTGAGGCGGCAATTTGAACCCGGGTGTCTCGCGCTGTGAGGATGCAGTGCTAACTACTGTGCCACCGTACCACCCACAAATGAAGTTTCTGCCATAGTTTAACTACCTCTTTCCCCAAGAATGTCAGTATTGTGTTGGTTTTGTTTTATTCTTACCTCTATTGACTCTCTGAATTAGGTTTTAGAGCTGAACATTTCCTGACAATATGCTAATGGTAATTGTCTTCGTTGAGAAGTTCCCATAGGCCATAATGCAAGGAGATATGAAAATGACTGAAATAGTGAAATGACTGTGATGTGCGTCAAAAACAGTGACAACTAATTTACATAAATCTATTGTTATGATCCAACTAGTGGGAGGAAATGGCTGAAAGCCAAATTCCCAGGTCGACAGAACGCACCTATAATAACTGCACCAGCTTCCATGGGGCCAAATCTTTCGACAAACCTTGAAAGCTCCAAGACGGTCTTCACCGGTATGAAATTGAAACTCCGATTCCCGCGGAATAGGCAAAGATACTCACCACCAAAGAACTCAGTACATCCGGTGGGGCGCCTGTTCATTGTGCGTGCTCTTGTCAATAACAACTGCTTGGCTCTCCTCATTCCACTTTCCATCATTTTGTCCTGTGTGCCTTATCATCAAAAACTGACCTGATTGCTTCTGAAGGTTGTGATGGTTTCTGCCTCTCCAGCCTCTGCCGACATTGCGGTCCAGATTCAACCACTTGGTGGCTGATAAAAAATTTTTGCACATCTACACAAACCTTTTTAACTCTTACCTGAAATATATGGCACCCTGGTGAATGAAGTCATCCACGAATGGAAAGCGTTTCTTTCTGTCTACCGTGTCCATACCCCTCATTATTTGGTACTGCTTAATCATGTCTCCTCATGTTATCCCTCTACCTCAGAAAATACAACCCAAAGGTGTCTCATCTCACCTCTTAACTGAAGCTCTTCAGCACAGAAACTATCCTCAGAATTCACTTTTCCTTTTCGCATCGCTGCTATAACGTGAATGGCGGAACTCCGAACAAAAATCTGCATCTCAAGGAACAAAATGACATAGATATCACAGAAAGCAACATCAATTGCTCTTTTCCAAAATAAAATGTCCCTTTTCCTCACTACCGCTCTGTATTCTTCTCCTCAGACTGATGCTCGAACACTGTCTGGTCATTGCCATTTAAAAGTGGTACATGAGGATTGATCTCACAACCACGGTGTCTGATTGATCCAAATGGTTTGATGGTTCGAATGGTTTGGTGAGTCTGGTGGAAGTCCACCCAGCAACAGTGACAGCAGCACAGACTGAACGGTGTCCATGCAGAAGTAATTGTTAGAATGTGCAGTGCCTGTTTGAAATGGAATGAGGGAACATATCCACAACAGGATTACTTGCCAAATATGATATATGACTTGGAGATATGTCAGGTAGCGGCAGTTTGACGGAAGAGAATAATCATTTCAGAGAATATTTCCATGTACAAATATAATTAATGTTAAAAGTGCCAATTCAATTACCATTTCATGACATAAATATCGCTTTAGAAACCCAACTTTTTGACCCCAGTCATGTAACGAGTTACAATGAAGATTACAAAATGTGCTTGGTTTTTTAAGGAGTATTTTAATGTGAAAATCTGAGATCGAGGGAGGGAGTTTAGCGAAGTGGCTACACAGTTTATGGCTTTGGCAGCGAGAAGTTGTGGGTAGCCTTTGTGAAACTATGGAAAAATTAAAAGTGAGAATGATAAGGTGCATAGATTTTAGTTAATGCAGATATCATGAAGGGTGTTTTAAAACTTTCATTCTTTGAATATGGGCATCTTTGGCTGTGTTGGCATTTATTGACAAGACCTAATTGCCTATCGAGACGGCTGGTGGACTTTAACGACCGAGGCAGAGAGGAAGTTATTAAGAGAGTTGAACAGAATTATGTCAGATTTTAAAATGTTTTATCGGGTTTCTGGGTGCGTTAGACGGGGTGAGAATACTGGTTTGCCTTTGGACCTTGGTCGTGGATGTGGTATTGCATTTTCCTGCAGGACTTTGTCAGTCGGCCACGAGACGGATGTTCACGGGCAACAGAATCACGGCTTCATTAACGTCTACAACTGGACTCTGCAGCGTGACAGCTGACGTAGTACCGGAGCATGGCAGCAGAATTGGCGGAGCATGAGCCAGGAATGTGGTCGTGACAGCGATGGATGATTGAACTGGTGAGATGTAATATAACCATTGAGGTTCGGCAGCAGCAGTCAGCAGTGGAGTCAGCTGGTAGAAAAAGGTGCATCTTTGCGAAACGTGGGGACGTATGACCACGGTGGGGAAGTATGAACGCTTTTGCAGAAAGCCCAACTTGGAGAGTTTGCAGTTTATGGCTTAAAAAAAGACTGTAATGTCGGTTTCTTTTCAAATTTATTTCTTTTCTCAACTTTTATATTGAGAAAGCCTATGTTTCTTCTCCAAGTTCTGCGACAAAGATTTGGTGATGGACATTTTCTGAAGATGCTACTTTGTGGGGGGCATTGCCCAATTCTCCCTCATAGCCTGTACCGAAGAATACGTGACAATTCCATTTTAAGGAATCCCAGAAGTGCTCAAACAGGACCTTTGCCCCCAAGAGGAAACCAGCAAGAGCAATTCTGATATCCTAATATTCTCGATTAACCTCAGACTAATGCATCTAACCTTCATAAACCTGAACACTAAGGTCAATTTAGCTTCGCCAACGCACCTACCCTGCACATCTTTGGACTGTCGGAGGACCCTGAAGCGCCCAGAAAAAAGAAAATCCATGCAGCACAGTGTGAATGTGCAAAATCCACACAGATAATTGCCAGAGGATGAAGTTGAAATTGGGTCCTCAGCGCTGTGAGAAAGCAGTAATGATCAATGACCCAGCGCACCTAACAACTCCCTCGCGCCGTCACTCACACTTACAGAGAATGAGGTTCTATCTTTCCATAATATCATGTTTAGTTATGGACCCCTCTCCATCCCAGTACCACCAGTCCACCCTTTGCTGACTGTTGACAGTGTCACATCACCATGCCGTTGGGCAGCATGCTGGAGTAAGAGCACAATGTTGATTATGAACATGCTCGCCACAAGTTATCTTCATACAGAAATGTTGGCCTCTACCATCAAAGGGACCGAGTGAAATTTGAAGGGGAGGGCAGCGTACCAAGCTATATACAGGTTTGTAGGTTTCATAATGGGTCTGTGCAGGACTGTAGCCCCAAACAAGTGGTTTTATGGACCGTGATTGAAGCCGCAGAGAGCCTCAGGCTTCTTCGCACTAACAGGCCCATACAGCGGCCATTTTCCTTGAATCTGCTTGTCTTGTTTTCATTTGAGTTATCGCTTTACTGTTTGTTATTCTGTCTTTGGTGAGCATGGGGCTGAAATCAAATGTTATTGAGTTAAATCATTGCTGTCGAGTGTGGTGCTGCAAATGTACAGCTGGTCAAGCAGAATCCAAGGAACAGGGGAATTGACGTTTGGAGCAAAAGCCCTTCACCTGGAATGAGGCTTCTGAGTCATGACAGTAGTAAGATAATTGGAAGGGGGTGGGTAAGGTCATGGGAGCTGAGAGTGCGATAGTTGGATGAATGTGGGGATGATGTGATAGGTCAGAGAGGATGGTGGAGTGGATAAGTGAGAAGGAAGCTCGACGTTGTAGGACAGGTCATGAGGGAGTTTCCTAGTTCGAAGTTTGGATTTGGGATAATGTGGGAGGACGGGAAAGGAGGAAATTGTTGAAATTCACCTTAATCCCGTGAGGTTGGATAGTCCTAAGGTCGAAGATGAAGCGTTCTCCCGACAAGTGTGCAGTGGTTTGGACTTTGCAATGGAGGAGGCCCAGAACCTTCAAGTCCTTGGGCGAGTGGATGGGGTTGTTCAAGTGGTCAGAGGTGCGATTTGTTGGCACGGGCATTCTGCACGTAGGTGGCTTGTCTCCCCAATGTAGAGGAGACCATATCAGGAGTCACGTATACAGTAAATCACATGTGTGAAGTGTAGGTAAGTCTCTGACAAATTTATGGAAGGCTTTTTTGAGCCTTGGACATAGGTATTGGGGAGGTGTGGGCTCAGGATTTCCAATTCCTGCAGTGGCAGGGGAAGGTGCAGTTCGGGGAATGTTGGTTGCTGGTGGGTAGTGATGAAGTGTTTGCGTGGAGAAGCATGCGCTGATCTCGATTTTGCCATGTGATGCGGCACAGGCACGGAGAGAACGTGCAATCTCCACTCAAACAGTCGCTCAATGCTGGAATCCGACCTGGGACCCTTGTGCTACGAGGCAGCCGTCCTGACCAATGAGCTGCCGTGTCACACATTTGCTCACTGACTTGGCGCCTTTCGCCCTCTCTAGCAACTATCTCCATGGAATCACCATACTCGGTCTGAAGGTATTTCTCCTCGTCTCATTTCCAAATTGTTATCGTTTCACTTTGACTCTGTGCTCTCAGTTTCTGGTGTGTCATAGTGGTTGAAACATCTTCTCCACATTGGCTTTGCACAAGCCTCTCATCATTCTGTAAATTTCAATCACATCGAGTCATTGACTCAGACATAATTGAAAAAGACCGCTGTTCCAAACAGTCCATGCTACCAGTTACGAACCTTACATAGATCCAACTGCGTGTACTGGCTCCATATCTCTCCTCACATTTCCTAATCATGCACTTAATCAATTGTCTTTTAAACATTGTAACTTTATCCAAATTCAATGCTTCCTTTGCACAGGAGACATACCGTGTAAATTAAAACAAAGTGCACCTCATGCCTTTTAATATTATTTCTCCTCTCACCTTAAAAATATGTCCACTCGTACATAAATCCCCCAAAGAAGAAAAGCACAATTGTGGTTGAGCTAATCTGTACCCCTCACGATTTCAAAAACTTTTATAGGGTAAACATCAACCTCCTATGCTCATTTGAAAGAAGTCCCAGCCGATCAAACCTCCCCTGACAGCTCAATTTCTTCATTCCAACATACTGGTAAATCTCTTCTGAACGCTCTCCAGCTTAATATTCTTTTTAGTATGACAGGGCACACAAAACTAGACAGAGTACTCCAGAAGACACCTTACCAACATCTCGTCCAACCTCATCATGGCGACCCAACTCCAACACACAAAACAATGAGCAATGACGGAAACATTCTAACAGCATTTTTAACGGAACTTTCGATATGTGACACGACTTTCAAAGTCAATTTCGTGATGTATTCACGTGTATACTATGCAGCATTATTCAATTGTAATTGTACATTTGCAACATCAGTTTCTAATTCAAAATGCAGCACCTTGCATTTATCCAAGTTAAATTCTCTCTGCCATTCATTTGGTCATATACCTGAATGATCAATGTCTCTTTTAATCTTAGATAACCTTAGATAACCTTCTTCTCTATCTACTGTACCACCATGGAGTGTTATGGAGTCTCGGAGCACAGAAAGAGGTCGTTTGGTGCAAACTGGTTCATACTGATCATGATGCCAGTCCACATTAACCACATTTCTCTGCACTTTGCCCATATCATTGTAATCGTTTGCTATCTATGTATTTGTCCAAACGCCTTTTAAATGTTCTTTGTGTATGCACAAAAACTTCTGCTGTCATCTCATTATATGCATATCGCTCATGTTGGTGTCAACCACAATCTGACGATCCCGACCTTCCATATTGTCATCTAAAACATTTACATAAGTCACAAACAAAACAGCCAGTATTGATCCGCGTGGAACACTGCTGGTCACAAGCCTCCAGTCTGACAAACAATCCTCCAAAACCTCACTCTTTCTCTTGTTCTTAACTGAATTTTGTATACAATTGGCAGGCTCACTGTGAACCCCATGTGATCTAACTTTACTCCATGCGGAATCTGTTAAAACGCTTTCCTAAAGCCGAAATAAGCATTGTCTATTGTTCTTGCCTCAGCAATCCTCTGGCATACTTGTTCAAAAATTCAAACAAATTTGTGAGATACAGTTTGCACCTCACGAATCCACGCTGATGACGCCGTATATTTTCTGGCCTCTGCAAATGCTGTCTTCCAAAACCACCTCTAAAAACCTGCGAACCAGCAATTTCAAACTCACAAGTCTGTAGGTCCCAGTCTTTTCCTTGTATCCGTTCTTCAACAACGTTCGTCACTGTCCAGTCATTTGGAATCTTACCCATATGTAGAGATGATGCAATTATTTTAGCAAGGAGTCCTGCAATTTCCACGCTTATCTTCCACAATGATTTGGGATAATGTTCCGACACAGTGTAAACCTCTATGCTAATTGAAACCAGCAACACAGAAAGGTATTTACCCCGTGCTGTAATCCTTGAAAATTCGAGAGGCAAAGCGTAGCCAAATGGTCACGATTTAAAAGTAAAAGTACCAACTTTATTCTTTACGTCTAAGAGAGAATATGAAAACTAACAACTATTTACAACTACTTTCTCTTAAAACCAAATTTTACCTTCCAATCCACAATAATATTCTGAATAAAAATTTCCCAATGACGATTTTAAAAAAAAATTACTGTTCTAAACCGCTTAGCATTGCCGAGTCTCCTTTTGTGTATTTTTGTTTGTAGATTATTTCCAGGTTATCACCGATGTTCTGCCACATTCCTCAGGTAGGTACATTTCTGGGATCTTTTGAGCTGGATGTCTTTGACGCAGTCCTGCACTAGCTGTTCAAAACATCCTGTTTTATGCCCCCAAACACTGGATTGTTTCATTGGCTTTAAAATTATCAAAATGCTAAGTTCAAACGTGATTTTGATTTGGGATCTTGATTCATAATTTAAACTGATGGCAATCCAGCTCTGCTGGCTGTTTCGAAGCAATGTCACATTGTTACCTTGTTCAGAAAAGGTTGTGCCATCGCCTTGCAAGCTTTTCAACTCTTTTCTTCACAACACCTTCATAAAATACACGAGACCAGGGTATGGAGATTTGTCCGTTTTACATTTTCTGATACCTCCAACAATTATTTTCCTGTAACATGAAGTGTTTTTCACGATGTATTTCCATGATTTCTGTAGCCTTCCTAAGTCTAACATATCGTTGGTGAACAGATTTCCCAAACTGAACTATTCCATCTTGCTTGCATTTGGTCTGAATCCCTCTAAACACTTTCTCTTCATCTAAATGCCCCAAATGTCTTTCAAATCATGTCTTCGCACCTCCACGTGCCAGTTGCTCTAGCGGTTGGTTTCACATACAAACCATCCTCTGTGTGAAAAGTATGTCTTGTCATTCCGTGTAAATGTTACGAGTTCAGGACTCCTGCATCCAATGAATACAGACCTTTGCTGTTCACCTTATCGAGAGCACTCCTGACTTTATGAATCTCTATAAAGTCGTCCTTCGACCTCCGATACTGCAGTCCGACAAGTGAAATCCTGCACAGTCTCCCCTTAACAATTCACTCCTGGGAAAATGGAGACTCTTTGATGCATGAAGCCACACAGATTCGAATGCAATCCAGCCACTATAAACATCACCTAATCTCAATTTCTTTGATGTCTTGTGAAATAATTTAGGAAAAGAATCGTCCTCTCCATGCATGGAGTGTAAACATTGGGTCTCGCTTTCTCCACAGTAAAAACTGATGTGAAAAATCCTTTTAATGTCTCTTCCATCTGCTGAGCTCAAACGCAACGTCAAACTCCTTGATCTTTAAAGTACTATTTCTCGAGTGGGTCTCTTGCTAGATATGTACTTGTAGACCCTCTTTGGATTATTTTCAACCCAGTTGGATTAGATTATTTCATATCCCCTCTTTGCCTTCCTGGTTTGCAACTTATTGAAGTCCCTATTAGAAATTAATTTCAACCCAGTTGTCTGTCTGATATTTGATATTGTTTCGTTCTGACCAGACCCAGAACACATTTACTCATCAATGGTCACCTCTGGTGAGTGTCCAGCCTAACAACTTCAGCTCAGGTTCACATCTAACTCTGTCTTCGGGAAAGTGTTGGTCTGTCATTAAAGTTGGAATAACAGAGCATTAGAAATGCATTGCAGAATAAAGTAGATTCAGTACAGCTTTGTGAAGAAGAAATCAGATCGAACATTTTTAGAAGAATTTTTACATCGTAACAAGCACGATACATTATTGGAAATGCAGTAAATGGAAAATATCTGAATTTCTAAAATTATTCAGAACGGTGTTTTATATGATACCACTTCACAAGCACAGAAGCATGAACCCACACAGTTGGTGGTATGTATTAATTGAGGATTAGGGGATGAATTCAGAGGAGAGCTAATGAGGGCCTTTTCATGACGGTAAATTGTAACTTGCGGATTCCATAGCCAACAATAATGGTGCCACAGCTGTTGACAACATATACTAATCACCTGTATAACAGAAGTTAATGGACTGTTGGTCAGGCTTGAGATGACACAAAATAGATGGGGATGCAAGTAGTGAGGGTGACACAGCAACATCGTGGACGGACAGAATCAAGATAAACATGTGGACAAAAACTCAGCAGCATTTTAAGTGGAAAAAAACTTTATGCGTTTTGGCAGGAAGAATTACAGAGATGAATATTAAGTGGGGAAATTCACTGCACAAAGCTTCAGCGTACAGATGATTTTGTTTCCTTGTACATGAAATATCAAAAGCTCGCGTCCAGTTTCAGCAGGTATTCGGGATGTCAAATCATCTCTTTCACTTTATTGAAATGGAATGAGGACATGTTTTTTTTTTCAAAGTATACATGGCATTAGTCAGATCGCAGCTGGATTCATATGAAGAGTTTTAGTCCCCCTATTTGAGGAAAAGCATTTCAGGGAATTTTAACACAAATCATCCTGGATATGGGAGGATATTCTCGGGAGATGAGATTGAGAAGATTGCTCCTGTGATCATTTGAGTCTAGAAGAATGAAACAAGATTTTGGTGAAATATATTAGATACTGAAGGGTATGATCGGATAATTTCTGGGAGAATGATTCGCCTTGTTTAAGAATCGAAGACCAGAGAACATAATCTCAGAGTAAGTAGTCACCGATTTAAGAGAGTTTTGGAGCAATTTCGTACTCCTCGAGCCAACTGATTATGTGTAAATATTTACTGCAGACAGCTGTATAAATTGCCTGCTCAGTGTATCCAAGACTGGGAGAAACAGATCTTAAACTCCGAGAGATTCAAAGGTTAGGTGATATTGCAGGAATGTGAATCTGAGGATTATCAGATCAGCCATAATCTCACTGAATGTTGAGAGCAGACTGCATACGTTGAATTGCCGACTTCTTCTCTTGCATTTTATTGTCTTTTTATCTGGAATTTCAATGCCTCTGTGTTTCATTTATCAATTAATTTACCGGGCAATATTAGAGTTTTACAGTGCGAAGTCTTAAAACCAAATATCACTTCAGCATCTGATGGTGTTGTCCAGTTGATTGTGGCCTGAATATGATTCACTTTTGAACATGGAAAGGAAAAGCATCATTCACAGTGTGGAGAAACTGTATACGTGTTGTACGTGTGGACAAGGCTTCAGCAGATAATCTGCCTTGTCAGAACATAAATACAGCTGGACTATGAAGAGGCCATTCGTCTGTTTCGAGTGTGAGACAGAATTCACTTGATCCACCTCACGGTTGGAACAACAGCAAGTAGACACGGAGGAAAGTCTTTTAAATGCCCTAAATGTGGGAAGCGCCTAAAAATCTCTGAGGATTTGTTGACACATCAACGTGTTGACACTGATGAGATACCGTCAGTTTATCTCAAAATTGGCCTGGATTCATGTGGTTAATTGGACTCACTGTGCACCCGCATCTCACTTTGGGGAGTGGCTGTTCATCTGCACGAGTGTGGGAAGAGATTTGATGTGAAACCCAACCTTCGGAAATAACCGTAAGTGCATAAGTGAAGAATATGACTGTTTTTTACTGTGTTTCATAGCGTGCCAACATCTCAACAATAAGTTTTGGTTTGAAGTTCAGCTTTTGTGGAGCTGTGCCAAAGAATTTAACTGTTTTTTTAATTAATGATCGAATGACGCCCATTGTGACTTTCTTCTGATGAAGTTAATAATTTCAATCAGACACGAAATGTATTCCATGTTCCTCCTGTTCTATGGCAGCTAATTCATTTAAAATAAATTCTTCAAACATCTGAGAAGTGCCTGATTTTCTCCAAATTATCCTGACAGGAATTGCTTGTGTGATTGAGAAGTCTCAAATGGTGCTGAATAATATGCTGTCAGGTGTGACATTTTGGCGCAATGGTCATCACTGCTTTCTCACAGGGCCACAGCCCTTGCTTCAATTGCAGCCTTGGTCATATTGTGTGTGGCGTTAGCACAATCTCCCCATGTCTGTGTGGTTTCCATTCCACGGCCCAAAGACGTGCAGGTTACGTGGATGTACCATCGCTAAATTTTCCAGGGAAGTCTGGATTAGATAGTTCACCATGAGAAATGCAGGGTTACAGGAAGATGGTGGGGGAATTTTCCCTGTGGGATCTTGTTTAGAAGGTAGGTATGGACATGTTGGGTAGATCGGCCTGTTTCCATACTTCAGGGATTCCATGTGTCTGTGAATCACATAACCATCTCTGATTTTATGATTGAAGAATAGTCATTAAAACAACTCAGAATTGTTGGGACTACCACAATAATCTGCAAAATCCCTGCAGTGATGTTCTGCGCTTGGGTTGATCGACATTCAAAACGTGCAAGCATTTGGGCTGGATGACTCCTCCCCGTGGAGAGTGTTACATTGTTGAAAGCATACATGTTCACTTTAAAACAATGCATTTTTTGAAGGTTGAAGGTAAATTAAAGCGCATGCCTTGCTCACTGAATGAAATAGCTGGGGGTCAGGCTGTTCCAAAATAGATAGAGGTAACACGTTTCGGTGAAAACCTGAACTTTGCTTGCTGTTTCGACAAATAACTCACATTTAACCAATTACATTATATTATGCCCAGGATCGCAGAAGCCAAGAAGATTTCAATTTTTGTTTCCTTTGGCATGTGGAATCTAATTAAATTATACAAATTTCATATCATTGGAGTGTATATAAATCCAGCATTTTGAAAACTAGAGTGAGAACGACTGATGGAGAGCTCCCCTTCCATCTAACATTTTCCTTTCTAAGAAATTAGAAGGCACTCTCTAAACGTTCTTTTTTTCTGTAAAACATACACTGTAAAAATGAAATGAGTTGAAAAATTGAGATGAGCAGGTAGATGTTGAAGACAGCGAAGCACATACAAACCGTGTGGACTTCAGATTAAGTTGATGTCATGTTTAACAAATGTGTTGTTGAATTAGCATGTAAATAGGATTGTGTTCAGTTAAAGTAAATAATCTTTAGTTTTTTCATCGTTTTGTATAGTATTCGCAATTGCATTAAAATAAGAAGTTGTTTTTCTTCAACTAATGGAAGTTAAAAGTTCTGTGTCAATCACTCACGTTTAAACAGATTACGAGATGAGAAGAGGTTTCCCGAGTGTTTGCATTTAATTAACGAGGGACTCGACGTCCTCATTGTAACAAAGGTTTCCTTTCATTCCAATCGACTCTAGTTTTGCAAAAGCTCTTCAAATCAGACAGTCGCAGCCTGAATATCAATGTCAGTCAGTCTCACCTTGCCTCTTGAGTGCAGTATTTAATCCACGTTGGACTAATTTAAAATGAGGATAAAAGCTAAATGACTCTGATGGAACAGACAACATCAGAGAGCTACTTATGATTGACTGAAAGCACAGTTTGTACACCCTTCCATCACTTTGGTGATGGTTGAGCATTGATTGACAGGAGCAAAAGTTGGATTTATCCTGCTTTTGAGCACTCGACACAACTGAGCATTTCATTAAAATCTGTATCAATATGAATGTCGTGGCTCAACATCAATGTTGTGAAAGCGGGAGCAGGGCATTGAGTATGATTACCGCAAATCATTATATCGAAAGTAAAGACAGGCTTGAAGGCCAAAATATCGGCCTGCTGTTCCGATGTATCAATGCTGGGATCTTCGGGGGAGGGGGAACTGATAAAGAATCGTCCAGGGTCGACATCATTTCGCACGTTTGCCTGAGGATTATTGACAATATTTCGGACTTACCTTATGCACGGATTGTGCCGGGCGCTCCCGTCTGCCCCATGTCAGAGACAGTCTTTGAGAAGTGTAGCTCATTTCCAGTCCAGCTTGTTATGTGAGGACAGAGTGTTCCTTCTCCCTCAACTGTCTGTGCCGGCACTTGGCTCATCCTTGTCGTCTCTGCGTTTGGTGGATAACTATTCGCGCCCCCTACTCCTATTGGAAAGGCGCCACTGTCAATCATCTGTTTAGCGTGCACGTGCAGCATTGTGAAGCAGCGGTAGAGGCACAAACCACGGGCTGTAGCCATATGGACTGGAACTGGAGGCTTGCTCACACTGGGAGATTAGAAATCCCCAACATTCGCCTAAACTTGCAAAAAAGACTGTTTATTGCTCTGAGTTAGAGTCAGCCTGACCACCTGTGACTGCACACATGTGCACTCCACTCTCACATCCAAGACGCATATCATATACGAATCCAATCCATCTCATTTGAGTGTTCTTTGATATGGATGGGTTGCTTTTGATTCATGTAACATTTGGCCATTCTAATTCCGTGATTGAGTCACTTATTAGTGTCAGGACATGAGTAGAAGTAGTCAAATTTAAAATGCCCCCGGTCAGTCAATTTTAATCACATCCACAAACGTGTCTCTCATGCACTCCTTTTTTTTCACTTTGAAACAGCAACTGAGGCAAAGATAATCAGGACAGGAGATAAACCCACTTCGAATATGATGTCACTGCCAGTGGAATCAGAATTCTATTCTCCCGTGTTTTTCTCTCCCTTCGTGAATTTGTTGCGTGAACTGTTTGGGTCTTTTGTGAGGGAGCCACAAATAATATTTTGGACATGGAGCTGAATTCTGCCTTTGTACTCTGCTCTGCGGTGGCGCAGTGGTAAGCACTGCTGTCTCACAGCACCAGATATCCGGGTTCAATTCACCATCTCAGGCTACTGTCTGTGTGGAGTTTGAAAATTCTCCCCGTATCTGCATGGGTTTCCTCCGGGTGCTCCGGTTTCCTCCCACAGTCGAAAAATGTACAGGTTGGTGAATTAGCCATGCAAAATTGCCCGTAGTGTTACGAAAAGGGATAAAATGTAGGGGGATGGGTCTAGATGGGTTGCTCTTCGGAGGGTCGTTATGCACTTGTTGAGCTGAAGGGCGTGTTTCCATACTGTAAGTAATCTAATCGAATGTATTATGCATAAGGCTAGTATATCATTAATTTTACATAAGATTTGGGCAGTGTGCATTGTAACATTTCCGTTTTATGCGCACATGCAGCTTATTCTTTATGTCATTCAATGCAATAGTCAGATCTGAAGACATTTTTTCATCTGCAGGATGGGCACAAACTCTTTCGTTAAGTTTGCTTGAAAGAGCTCGAGCAATGAGAATAAAGGTTGCATTAAATGCTACAGTTAAACATTCCGTAGAAGATCAATTTTCTCGTTCTCATTCCTAGGTTGAGTTGGAAGCAAATTAATAGAAGAAACAATCACCGTTCTGAATATTGTTTTAAAAAGTGACGTCATGTTGAAATAATGCATTGGGGAGAAAATAAAATGCTGTGAGCACTTGATAGACAAATAGAAATGCAGAGTTAATGCACAATATGAACAAGAATCTAGTGTTAGTTTTAGAAGTAAGAGAAAACTTTTCTTAATTTTCAAAGGAAATCAGACCACAGATTTCCTGATCAGTGATGTTTGATTGTCCACCAATCTCACTTTTCCAAGACAGGGTTTTCTTTGCCACTGATGCTTTTTCAGCCACACTTCCTCCTCGCCTTCCTACTCTTTCCATTAACCACTCTTCCCTTGCATTACACAGCTTGCTGCTTCAGACGCTTTCACTGACCATCTCCGTTAACACTTCCTGCACTGTATATCACTCTACTTCCCCTATTACTCCCACTTTCCGTTACCATCACTTTCGGTTTTTGCTCTCAACGAGATGCTGAAAGTTGCTGATTTCTGTGCTACTGCAGATCATCAATGAATGATGAATTTCGACCGATCAATTTCCAACATGTACAGACAATAATATGTTTCGAACTATCTGCTGCACCGTGAACTGAATGGCTTTGATCAATACTGATACAAACTTGAGATCTTTTCGCCCCTCTTTCACAAAGCTTAACCAAAGAGACTTATTACCAATAGGACAGAAATCTTCGGACAGAATTAAAAGTCCGTGCCCAATTCACTTTTGAAAATTTTGAAGACATTACTAAATGAAACAGTCTTCTCATCTTTTGCTCTTTATTCTTTCAATGGATCTTCCAGTGTAATTTGAGGTGAGATAAGAGTAAACTCCCATCGAAACAGAACTTGTTGGCAGGTGGCATGAAGGACCCTGACCAAATTATGACAAATCCGAATTAGAGAATATTCTGCACTCGTAATGGGAATAGTGAATAAAAACAACCTCTGCAAGTTATTTTCCAATTTACATGTCATTCTGTCTCGAGACCAATTTGTTGATAATTCACTATCAGTTGTTAAAAACATCTTGAAAAGTCCCTAAAAACAGCTGCGTGCGTATGTGCATCACTTGGACAGAAGAGATTAATTCAGATGTCCCTCTGTCATCTTCTGCAGAATGATTCAGTTTGTCAAATACAATCTTCCGATGCTAGTGCGTTCAAGACTGATGAATGAATATGTCCTGTATAAATATGCCAAGATATTTCAAGTTTCATAAAGTTTGAGAGCTTGCTAGACCCCAGTGACATCAGGACACGACATGACATTGAGGTAATGATCGGGGTTTTTACTTCAATCGATTACTTTCAGAGGGTTGATTATGCGACATCATGGCCACTGATTTCTACATTTTCATGGCGAGTCATGACAGTCCACGACGTTATCGATATTGAGAACATTTTTAAAAGACATTTTTTTAAAAATTTACATTCAAATTCTGCAAGCAAATACCTGAGAGTCAACCGAAATGGCAGCTTCACCATCTCCTTTCAGGTCAGATATATATCCAGTCCAAAACAAAAAAAAGACAGTTGAAAGCGAAGGAAATCCTTAGGACATCTCTTAGCATCTGAGCAGCGAGAGACAGAATTTACGTTTTGAGACCAATATGAGTTTTTCAGAACAGAGTCACATCACACAAAATATGCCAATTCTGTTTCACTCTTCGATCCTGACTCATCTGATGAATTTCGCCACCATTTTCTGTTTGCATTTCAGATTTCCATGTTCCCCAGTATTCCTTGTCACAGGAACTCAGTTGTGAGCGTGTCATGGTGGCACGGTGGCTCAAGGGTTCGCGCTGCTGTCTTACAGAATTACGGGCCTTGGTAAAATTGCACCGTTAGTGCAGAGCCTATATTGAGTTTTCACATTCTTCTCTTGTTTGTAAGTGCTTCCTTAAGCTACTCCCGATTCCTCCCACAGTCCAAACATGCAAATTGTAAAGGAATTGACCATGTTAAATTGCTCATCTGTAGCTACTTGAGTTGGCTATGGGAGTTTCAGGGACAGTGGATGATGCAGGATAGCCATAGCAGATACATGGATAGGGTAGCAGGTATTTCTGGGTGCAGTGCTCTTCAGAAGTCAGTGTAGGTTCGATGTGCCGAATATCTCATTGTTACAATTTAGGATTCCACGTGAAAATTACAACAAATCTGGCAGTTACTGAGACCATCATCTCTGCACTAGCTCGGAATGAGTTATTTCTTGACTGTTGTTGTTCTGTATTCTCACATGGCCCTGCGCATTGTGTTCTCTATGTCTGTTTTTCTAAGTCCGAATATCCTATGCATATATGCTCAACCGTATCGATCTGGATATCCAGTGATTAAAGTTTATACATAACGTACTCTTCTCTCCTTTTAAACTTAACCTGTTGGGTTCACATTGCGTTACATTCTATCTGGCAGAAAGAGAGATCATGACTGGGGCAATATCTCCACAGCACTGTTCGCATTTCTTTGTGTCTCCAAGTTAATGGTATATCCACTCTGTCCCTGACACATGAATCCATGGTTTTTAATGAGCAAGGTTTTTGTACATGCCAAGTTTGACTTGGGTCTGAAGTCATGAAAATTCAATTATTGTTTTACAACGACTAATACAGCAATAAGATGCTTGTCAACATTTTTAAAAGTATCCTGACCAGCACTGTGTGTTGTCATTCCAACGCAGCCTTCTGAGGGCAGTGAGAGGGATGTCCAGACAAATCAAAGCTTCTTCTGTAATGTCAGGGCAACTCTGTCATTTGACAATCTTTTGGTTGGCATTTGCTGCAGCGGAGGAGAGAGCAGCACAGTAACAACAACTTGATTGTGTGATGTTTAGGGAGGCAAGCGGTTACAGCTTTGTAAATGTGCAACATTCTGAATCATATAGCCCGCGAAAAGAAATCATCCATCATTTCTCCTCACCACTAACTTCGCTAGAGCAATCGTGTTTGGCGATTAAATCAATAGTAAATGATGTTTACATCCAATCCAGTCCAAATGTTAATGTGAGATGGAGGTTCTGTAGTGAATGTGTTAATAGAACTGTTTGTTCAGAGACTGTGATTGATGTCAGTCTCCATGGATCCTAAATGTGTCACTGGAGGGTTTCTCTCTCCTATTAGTAAGAGGCTTCTTTCAATGTGTTATGCCGTTGTCGCAAGAGTTGCATTAATTCCGTCACGAACAGAGTTCAGCAGCTCCATAGACAGGGCAAGTAGAAATCAGAATCTGAGGACATTCGACTGGAATGTTGCAACAATCGAGCAGAATCTGAGAACAATGGACTGGAATGTTGAATCAGTGGATCAGAATCTGAGAACACTGGACTGGAATGTTACAATTACGCACAGGCGTGTATCCGAAGGTCTTTACTGGTTGGCAAGGGCTGAGTTATTACCAAGAAAGATACTGTGTGGACTCATCGTTTTTCAGGGCGGTTATTATCCAGTTCTCGCTATTATTGGTATTCCTGGTAAGTCCCTCTAATTCTGCTCATTTATTCATTACAGAAACCATGTCGAAATTCTTTTTTTTTCTGTTTTGTATATCTGGTAAATATAAAAACTATTGCATTTAGTTTCAGTGTAAACTCCATTCGTTATCTGTATATTTCAGAACCTTTCCTCACAAATATCTAAGAACAAGACAGCAAGCACCGTTTTTGTCCTGAACTGAATTATATCTTGAATTATCTTCCATCACCAAACCTGTCCACTACCTGTTTCGTAATACCCCGAATCTCCAACTCTGCATCAGTGCGGTTGCTGAATAAACCATTATCTAAACCAAGGTGAAGATCACACTTTACATATCCAGTTCTCTTCTGGTCACTGACCCAGTTACACATATTTCAATCATAAACTTGTTCTTGTCTCCAAATTTACTTCATATTGGGGACAATGTGTCAGAGTAGGAAAGATGCTGGATCGATAATTCAGAGTCACAGGTCATTACAGGAAAGACACTGTGTCAAATCCTACCACAGCTGGTAGCGGAACATAACTTCAAATAATAAGAAAGGAAATTTTAAAAAAAACAAATTTCACGAACTGTAACCATAAAATGAGCAGCATTTTGTCCAATAACCTATCCGTTTTACTGATATCCTTTGGTAATGAAATATAACATGTTACCGAGTTTGTATTAAGAGTGATTCATATCCATAACAATGTGCTTGGTTCTATACTGCCTTGTTGAACGGCCACAGTCAATGGAAATAAGTGATGGTTATCAAATGCTGCCCTTGTCAGCGATGCTGACATCCCACAAAATAACAATATAAAGGGTAAATCAAACAATGAAAGATGCTGGAGATCTGAAACAGAAAGAAACAGAGTGCTTAGGAAACGGGACACGTTTGGCAGCTTCGGTTGACATTTAAACAGGGTTTTGAGTAAAATGATCACGGTTCAGTTCTGAAAGTAGCTGGGAATTAGTGTAATGTGTGCTGGTGGAGTGATCTCATGTATGAAGAAATAGAGAGAAAGGAAAAGGAATCAGCAAAGGAATTGTTGATTATTTTTTGGGATGGAATTAAAATATGAGATTAACATCACTGATTTTCCACCTTTTTCCATATGCCTGAGTGTCATGCCCAGGTCAGTATATGTCCCTGTTTAAAGTGAAGTTAAGTTTCCTCTGTTTCTATTCCGTGAGTGTGGTCATCTTCTTTTATTCACTAATGGTTCATCAGTGTTATTTCTGAGTCAGTATATGTTTCCCTTGATAAGGTATTGGTGAGCTGCCTTCGTAAACCATTGCATACTGCCAGTGTTTAGCCAGTAATACAAACTAAGGAGAGGGTGGTATTTTAACACTGAGCGGGTGTACCATGTCCGTGAAGATTTGACTTGTTCCTGTTATTGGAAAGTCAGAGGAAGTTCGCTGGTTGGTAATCTTGGATTTGTGTTGTCAGCTGCACTGATTGTTCAGGGAGATCTGAGGGTCTTGTATCCCCACAATGGACAAGGTGTAGACACTGCATTTGCAAATTGTCTGGGTCTACAGAGACCGCACAGGGAGGGCCAAGACACTCCACTACCATTTTTCCAACTTCCCAATGTCGTATATTATCCAGGTCCGAAGTGTGAAGCCAGTTTATTTCAACAATGAGGAGGTCACAGAGCTTTGTAACTTCATTCAGCACCACCTGTAGTTTCATGTCAGTGAGAAAACGTACTGACAATACCAAACAAATGTTTTGATTCGAGAACATTCCGGAATTGTGGGGGTGATATATCCAAAAGGCCACACTGTCGTCCTCTCACATATTCGCTACGTGACAGAGGCCATCTCTGTTCGAGGTAAGAATGTTGGTTTCTGACAGAAACTCTTTTATGAATGGCCTGTAGGTTTGCTCGCTGAGCTGCAGGATTGGTATCCAGACTTTTCATTACCTGGCGAGGTAACATCATCAGTGGGGACCTCCAAGTGAAGCGAAGCTGTTGTCTCCGGCTTTCTATTTATATGTTTGTCTTGGATGGGGTTCCTGGGGTTTGTGGTGCTGTCACTTCCTGTTCGTTTTCTGAGGGGTTGATAGATGGTATCTCGATCTATGTGTTTGTTTATGGCGTTGTCGTTGGAGTGCCAGGCCTCTAGGAATTCTCTGGCATGTCTTTGCTTAGCCAGTCCCAGGATAGATGTGTTGTCCCAGTTGAAATGGTGTCTTTTTTATCCGTGTGTAGGGCAACCAGGGAGAGAGTGTCGGGACATTTTGTGGCAAGCTGTTGTTCATGGATCCCAGTGGCTAACTTTCTTCCTGTTTGTCCTTAGTAGTGTTTGTGGAAGTCCTTGCATGGATGTTTGTAGATGACGTTGGTTTTGTCCATGGGTTGGACTTGGTCTTTCAAGTTTGTTAGTTTTTCTTTGAGAGTGTTGATGGGTATGTGTGCTTTTAGGATTCCGAGAGGTCCGAGTAGTCTGGCTGTCATTTCTGAAACTTCTTTGATGTATGGTAAGGTGATTAGGGTTTCTGGCTGTGTTCGGCCTGCTTGCCGTTGTTTGTTCCTGAGGAATCTGCGGACGGTATTTTGTAGTAACTGTTCTTCTTGAAGACGTTGTATAGGTGTTTCTCATCTGTTTTCCGAAGTTTGTCTGTGCTGCAGCGTGGGGTGGCTCGTTGGAATAGTGTTCTGACACAGCTTCGTCTGTGTGTGTTGGGATGTTTGCTGGTGCAGTTAAGTATTTGTTCATTGTTTGTCGGTTTTCTGTACACGCAGGTTTGTAGTTCTCCGTTGTCCATTATTTCGACTGTGACGTCCAGGAATGCGAGCTTGTTGTCGATTTCTTCCTTCTTGGTGAACATTATGCCTGTGAGGGTGTCGTTGATGATGCTACATGTCTCTTTTATCTTGTTTCGTTTTGTGAAGACAAAGGTGTCATCCACCGAGCAGACCTAGATTTTTGGTTTGATAGTTGGTCGGGCTGTATGTTCTCGTCTTTTGGAAAAGTTTAAGAACAGGTTGATTGGCGAAAGTGAGGAACTTCAAACATCTTGAATTATGAATGTTTATGTATTGGAAAAGTTCATGGTAGTGAAGGTTGGTAAGCTGCTAGACAAGACGAGTGATGAATTTAGAGGGCTACATAGATAGTGTTGGAGAATTGAGCTTTTGGGATCTGGTAGAGACACCATTGGTCAATGGCCTCCTTCTGCAATGTCAATTCCTTAATTGAGGAGGGAGGAAAAAGTTCATCAAAACTCTTTAGATGATGGAAAAGCATCCTACAGAATGCAAAGTAACCTGTCTGAACGCAAAGTGGAAATATAGAAAACCAACAGATCAATAACTTGACGTCGGATATGAGGAAAATATTCGCATTGTTTTTCATTAACGATAACCAGACCCTCGTTGAATAATGATATGATTGAGCAGAGTCAGCCGAGATTCATGACAGGGAAATTATTTTTGATAAAAATACTGGAGTTTATGGAGAATGTTCGTTGTGACATCGACGAATGAGAAGCGGGGGGAGTAGTGTATGTTCATCATAGAAGATATTTTCACATGGTTGCGCACAGGTGAGTGACGACTGTAACAGTGTAGCGGAAGGGAGAATATACTAAATGAACTGAGAATTGAATGATGGAGAGAATCCTGAGAGCAGGGCTCTGTTCTGTTCTGAAGATTACTACTCATTGGTATCTCATGTCTGAGTCGTTGAAACACCACAATTCACAACGCAAATAAGTGATTTGAACAACAAATGATGTGAGCATCGTATACAGTCATTTTCATTTTGTATTTCTTAAAATGTGAGAAGTCGGGAAGCACTTTTCTCGAAATGGACCTTGATGTCCTTGGTCATAAGTCACGAACAGAATTCATGCAGGCCGTCTATGAATCACGACAGTGAATTGTATGTTACCCTTCATTACAAAATGAATCGAGGTCGGAGTAAAGCTGTAGAGAGTTCTTGAAGCTGTAGTTGGGGTATTCTGGACAGAGGTTCGCTCCTTTATAAGCAAAAATCTCAACGTCACAGAGACAGTGCAAAGGATTTTCACCAGATTAATCACTGGGTTGATGAAAGTATGAGTAGAGTGTGAAGGAAATAAGTGTTCAATTTGTAGCAAGCTGACAGAATAAGAGGTGATTTTATTAAATGTTGAAGATTACGGACTAACACTCATTATGTCGAGTGAAAGATATTGATGCCATAAGAAATTGTATTTTCGCGATGATACCTTGCCTGATAGTTTACGTATCTCGGTGTGCCCCCCATATTAAGCGTGACAGAGCTCCGGGTTCTGAATAAACTCTCACTATCTCAATGTGCAGTTAGTTTGTGGCCCTGCACTGAACATCATAGAAAATAGAACAGATCAGAACAGGGCTTTCAGCCCAAGATGTTGTGCCGACCACTGATCCTCATGTAAGCACCCTCAAATTTCTGTGACCATATGAATGTCCAGGAGTCTCTTAAATGTCCCCAATGACCCTGCTCCACAACTGCTGCTGGCAACGCATTCCATGCTCTCACAACTCTCTGTGTAAAGAACCCGCCTCTAACATCCCCTGTATACTTTCCTGCAACCAGCTGAAAACTACGACCTCTCGTGTTAGTCATTTCTGCCCTGGGACATAGTCTCTGGCTATCGACTCTACACATGCCTCTCATTATCTTGTAAACCTCAATTAGGTCCCCTCTTCTCCTCCTTTTCTCCAATGAAAAAAGTTGGAGCTCAGTCAACCTCTCCACATAAGATAAGCCCCCCAGTCCAGGCAGCATCCTGGTAAACCTCCTCTGAACCCGCTCCAAAGCATCCACATCTTTCTTATAATAGGGCAACCAGAACTGGATGCAGTATTCCAAGTGCGCTCTAATCAAAGATTTATACAGCTCCAACAAGATCTCACTGCTCTTAAACTCAATCCCCCTGTTAATGAAAGGCAAAATACCATATGCTTTCTAAACAACCCTGTCTACTTGGTGGCCATTTTAAGGGATCTATGTACCTGCAACCCAAGATCCCTCTGTTCCTCCACACAGCCAAGAATATTACCCTTAATCCTGTACTCAGCTTTCAAATTCGACCTCCCAAAATGTATCAACTCGTATTTATCCAGATTGACCTCCATCTGCCACCTCTCAGCCCAACTCTCCATCCTGTCAATTTCCCGTTGTCAACGACACGTCCAACCTTTGTGCCATCTGCAAACTTGCTGATCCATCCTTCAATCCCATCATCCAAGTCATTAATAAAAATTACAAACAGGAGAGGCCCAAGGACAGAACCCTGTGGAACACCACTCACCACAGACTTCCAGGCAGAATATTTTCCTTCTACGACCAATCGCTGTCTTCTGTTAGCCAGCCAATTCTGTATCCAGACAGCTATGTCCATGTTGTTCATAAATCTGTCAGCAAACATAATGTCTTATTCCTGAAAGAGGTAGCAAGTTCCCCCGGCTTCCGATCTCCAAATAGAACACTAGCCTGTCTTATTGGAGATGGAAGGTGCTTTCTTGAGACACGGCACAAAACAAGCACTGTCCTTCCTCACCGTCAGCAAACCACTATCAAATAGCAGGTGTGTACCATTAACACTGCAGACAGGCGGAACAACTTGGAGCAGTCTGTCCGTCCAGTCTCTGCTTATTGGTTTGTCATGTTGGGGCGTTGATATCAACCTCCTTTTTGAGGGCCTGAGAGACTGAAGCCGCCTGATTCAATTGAAGAAGCTCAAAGACATGATTCGGCGACCGCTGGTTCCTGTCTAACCGCTCAACATTTTGACTAGTTTCTTTCTCTTCCTGTTGAAACAACAGGCGGGAGAGAATGGGCTATCCCTTTCATCTCATGCTGGCGCGGGGGAGGGGGGGCTGATTAGCTTCATCATATTCCAATAAATCAATCTTGAGCTGCTCAATAAGTTCCTCACTTTTTCTTGTGAAAACTGCACTGTCTAGCAGTACTGTAAATTGTTTTGTACCCACACTTTAAAAGCACAAGCCCGAATGTTGTCCGAGTCTTGCTGAACAAGCGCATCCGCCACTTCAGGAGATGAGGTGGGCACATTGTTGTGAACGTTGTGTAATCTTCAGTGGCTATCCGCACTTCTGATCTTATGATGGGCGTAACATATTGATGAAGCAGCTGAAGATGTTTGTGCCGAGTAATCTGCCCTGAGGATGGCCTGCAGTCATGTCCCATGACAGAAATGGTAGATGTCCACGAACCCACAAACATTGCCTGAGTGCTCTGAGTCTCTCCAACCAGTGGGGAGCTTACTCCTGGTTGCCATGAGGTTCAGTTTTCTTCGAGTTTCTTGATACCAACCTCAGTTAAGTCTTGCTTGATATGAGAACCTGACACTCTTTCCTTGTGTGCGCATATTTTATTCATGTCAATAGGTCACGGTGTAAGTGTGATAAGTGCTTCGTTCTTACAGAGAGTAGTCACTGTCGGAACATCTCCACTCCAGAGAGTTCGGGGAGATTGATCACTGAGAAGTTTGGAAGACAGGGTATCGATAGATGTTTGACATGTCAGGTAGTTCAGGAGTTGGGGCCGAAAGCAGATCACCCATGCTCTGATTGAAGGGAAAGTTAGGAGCTGAGTGATCTCCACCTGCTTCTTATGTTCTTTCATTCTGTTATTAGGGGTTTCACTGTTTTTTATTTTCCCAGAAGTCCTGTGAAGGAATTTTGCAGTCAGACAGACTAAACGATTTTACGAGTAATGTCTGGGTACGGCATCAGGCATGTATTCATAGTGAATCTTGGTGAACGACATGGCTAATAAATGGAGACAGGGGAACTTCTACAAGAAGAAACAAAACGATGAGAATTTTTCACAAACTCCTACTCAACCCCAAGAACGTGTTCCAAACTATGCTTTACTGTGAGCAGGGGCTGAATTTTCTCCGCTTTTTTTCTCTGTTCACCAGTTACAAGGAGAAAGTGGTCTTCAACAGCTCCTGTCTAACTATTTTGAGGAGCTGACTGAAATGTGGTGACGTAGAACTGAGGAGCAGGAGTTGTTCCATGCTCCACCTGGCACAAAGACTGTGGCTGATCAGATTGTGTCTTCACTTTCCCATTTGTGGTTCATTATCGTCGTGTCACTTTTTCGAAAAATATTTAACTAACGCACAGCTTTGAATAAATGCACACACACAGGTACCACAGACTTGTGGAGAATAGAATTCCCATCAAACGGCCTTTTGAGAATTTCTCCTGATTCCTCTTCTGAATGTCGTTGGAGAGTCACTGTTTCCTTTTCTAGTCCCACTTCTCCATTGATCGCAACAAATTCCATATGCGACCAATTGTGTCTTGTGGCAGTTGACACAGGTCTCAGAGTGGTTCAGGTTCAAAACCTTAGTCCAAGAACTCCCCACCTACGTTCGGGACAGCACCCACGCCCTACACCTCCTCCATGATTTTCACTTGCTCGGCACCCAATGCCTGATCTTCACCATGGACGTCTAGTCCCTATACACCTCCATCTCCATCATGAAGGCCTCAAAGCTTCTTCCTTTCCCGACAAACCAACCAGTATCCTTCCACTGACACACTCGTTCGACTGTCTGAATTGGTCCTCACTCTGAACAAATTCTCTATCCAATTCTCCCACTTCCTCCAAACGAAAGGAGTAGCCATGGGCACCCGCATGGGCCTCAGCTATGCTGCCTCTTCATCGGCTATGTGGAACAGTCCATCTTCCACAGCTACACGGGCACCACCACCCCTCATTTTCCACCGCTGTATCGATAACTGCATCGGCACTACCTCCTGCTCCCACGAGGAGGTTGAACAGTTCATCCAGTTTACTAACACCGTCCAGCCCGACCTCAAATTTACCTGGACCGTCTCAGACTCCTCCCTCCCCTTCCTCGACCTCTCCATTTCTATCTCGGTCGACCGACTCAACAAGGACATTTACTATAAACCGACTGACTCCCACAGCTACCTAATTACCCTCCTCCCACCCTGCCCCCTGTAAAAACGCCATCCCATATTCCCAATTCCTTCGTCTCCACCGCATCTGCTCCAGATGGAGCAGATTGGGTGGACCAATTCCAATACTGAACAACACAGGAGGCCTCCTTCTTCAAAGACCGCAATATCCCCTCAGACGTGGTTGACGAAGCTCTCCACCGCATCCCATCCACATCCCTCTCCTCCGAAGTTGAACCCCGCCCCTCCAATCGCCACCAGGACAGAACCCCACTGGTCAACCCCTACAACCCCGCCAACCTCTAGGTACATCGTATCATCCTTCGTCATTTCCTCATCGCCTCATATTCTGCCTCAGAACCCTCCAAACATAAGGGATGAATGCCGATTTCTCCAGCTTCCTCATTTCACCTCACCCCACCTTATCTCAGTCCCAACCCTCGGACTCAGCACCGCCTCCATGACCTGCAATCTTCTTCCCGACAACTCTGCTCCCACCCCCTCTCTGGCCTATCAGCCTCGCATTAACTTCCTTCCACCGATCGCATTTCCAATGCCCCTCCCGCAAGTCCCTCCTCCCTACCTTTTATCTTAGCCTGAAGAGAGAGTGAAAAAAAAACACCGCTGCCCGCTACCGGTAAGTACTTTTAAAACAAACAGTCTTACCTTAGCTGCTGCTCGCACTCAAAATACAGGAGCATCCGGGCGATGGTGAGTATCACCAGCCATTATGCGTGGAAGAATTGAACTGACATTGAATGAGAGGGACACCATGGATTGGGGTATGTTGTTAATGAAGTGAGTTCAAAAGGAAACTAGCTCGGCCTCGTGCAGGCGATTCCTGCCACAATCAATGATTATGTGACTGAGACAAAGTATTGTCAGATTCAGCACAAAGAGTCTGAGACTTTGCTGAACCCACCCCCCGTTTCAAAGCTCAGCTGCTTGTCCATTACTCGCTATCACAGAGAAGGTGCTAAACGTGACTTACCTTTGTTGGGGGAGGTGGGGGGAGGAGGGCAGTATTTGTGGCTAGTCATCATAAATCTATTAATTTTAAAATAGAGGTGGAAACGGACGAACTGGAAATAAACGGTAAGGTTCAAAACTGGAGGAAGGTCAAATTTGATGATATTAGGCACGAACTAGTTTATACGATTGGACCTCGGAGTGACCATCTGGGAACGGGGACGCCTTCATAAAAGAGACATCAAGAGTTCAGAGTCTGTATGATCCTGTTAGGGTGAAGGGTAAAGGTGGGAGGTGTGAGAAATGCTGGATGACTCGAGAAAGTGAGGTTCTGTTCCGGATAAGTGGGAATCATGTGTCAGATATAGACAGTGGGAATCGAGTTTTTTTTCAATATTCAGTCATGGGGCGAAGGCGTCGTTAGGTAGGGAGAATTTATTGGCCATCTCTAATTTCCCAAAGGGCAGTTCATAGTTAAACACATTGCTGTGTGTCTGGAGTTACATGTAGACGAGACCAGGTACATATTAAGGTGTCGGTTTGTTCGCTGAGCTGTAGGTTTGATATCCAGACGTTTCGTTACCTGGCTCGGTAACATCATCAGTGGCGACCTCCAAGTGAAGCGAAGCTGTTGTCTCCTGCTTTCTATTTATATCTTTCTCCTGGATAGTTTTCCTGGGGTTTGTGGTGATGTCGTTTCCTGTTCGTTTTCTGAGGGGTTGATAGATGGCATCTAGATCTATGTGTTTGTTTATGGAATTGCGATTGGAGTGCCAGGCCTCTAGGAATTCTCTGACATGCCTTTGCTTGGCCTGTCCCAGGACAGCCAGACTACTTAGACACCTCAGAATCCTACTAGCATACAAACCCACCAACCCTCTCAAACAAAAACTAACAAACTTAAAAGACTCAGTACATCCCATGGACAAACCAACGTCATCTACAAAATTCCATGCAAGGATTGCCACAAACACTACATAGGATAAGCAGGAAGAAAGTTAACCATCAGAATATTCGAACACCAGCTAGCCACAAAATGACATGACCCTGTCTCCTCGTAGCCATACACATGGATGAAAAAAGCCACCATTTCAACTGGGACAACACATCTATCCTGTGACAGGCTAAGCAAAGGCATGCCAGAGAACTCCTAGAGGTCTGGCACTCCAAACACAACGTCATAAACAAACACAGAGATCTAGATGCCATCAATCAACCCCTCAGAAAACGAACAGGAAATGACATCACCACAAACCCCAGGAACACCATACAGGGGAAAGATACAAATAGAAAGCATGAGACAACAGCTTCGCTTTACTTGGAGATCGCCACTGATGATGTTACCTAGCCAGGTAATGATACGTCTGGATATCAAACCTACTGCCTGAGATGAAAGAGGTATTACAAAAACATTTTGCATCATATTGAATGTGCAGGAGGATATTGAAGCTCGACAACTCCGAAAAAATCAATGGAATCTTGGAAATTGTCTGTATCACAGAGGAGTTCTTAAAACTTATAAAGTTGGAAAAATTCCAGCACCTGATCAGATGTACCCTCGAAGTCGTGGAAAGATCGGGAAGTGAATGCTGGGCCCCATGCTGAGTTTTATGAATCGTGGATAGCCACAGGTGAGGCGTTGGAAGACTGGAGTTTGGCTAACGTGGTGTCATTACTAAAAGAATCTAAGAAGAGTGATAAGGAAAAGCAGTGAGCCTGACGCCAGTGGTGGACAAGTTGTTGGGAGAGGATTATGAGGCACAGGATGTGCATGGATTTTGAAAGGCATGCACTGATTCGGAATAATAAACATAGATTTAAGCATGGGAATTTTTGTCTCGCTAACGTGACTGAGTTTTCTGAACAAGTGACTGAGATGCTTCATTGAGGCAGAGAAATGTATATTGTTGAAATGTACCTCCGTAAGTGATTTGACAACTTTCCACCTCGTAGACCGGTGAATAGTATATGTGGAATACAGGGAGAAGTCGCCATTTGATTAGAAAATTGACTTGAAGGTCGGAGTTGAGGGTTGTCGTGTAGAATTGTTTTTGAACTGTTCGGCTGTGACCAGGGGCGTGCCACAATGATTGGTGCTGGTTCCACTCGTTTTCATTGCTTATATCATTGTCTTGGATGTGAGCATAGGAGGGCCAGTTGGTAAGCTTGAAGATATCACCAAAATTTATGATGTAGTGTACAGGGAAGAAGGTTACCTCAGAGTACAACAGGATCTTGATTAGTTGGGTCAATAGGCTGAGGAGTGGCAGATGGCATTTACTATAGATAAATGTGAAGTGCGACATTTTGGAGAGGCAAATCATTGCAAGATTATCCACTCAATGAGCAGATCCTGCGTCGATCAACAAAGAGGCCTGGCAGTGTCGGTTCATGGCTCCTTGAAAGTGCAGTCACTGCTGTACAGGATTGTGAAAAGGCTTTGGTATGTTTGTCGTTATTGGTCAGCAATTTGACGATCGGAGTCGGGACGTCATGTACAGGTCAGTAGTTCCATCACTTTTCAAATCCTGCATTCAATTCTAGCTCTCCTCCTGTGGGAAAGTCGTTGTTAAATTTGAAGAGGGTCAGAAAATATTTACAAGAATGTTGCTGGGACTTGAACATTACAGACAGTTTGAATAGTTTGGGGCTACTTTGCCTGAAGCGTGAGGGGCATGGACAGGGTGAATATCAAAGATCTTTTCCCCAAAACGAGAGGTCTGCAACCTAAGGTGAGGGGGGAAAATCAATTAAAATGGACCTAAGGAGCGCCTTTTTCATCCAGTGGCTGGTGTATGTTTGGAATGAGCTGCCACAGGATGTATTGGAGGCGGTTACAATTACAACACTTGAAAGGCATTTTGATAGGTATGTGACGACAAACGGTTTATAGCAATATATTCAAAATGCTGACAATTGTGACTAGATTGTTTTAGGATATCTGTTCAGCAGGGATCAGTTGCATGGAAGGGTTTATTTCAATGTTATACAGCTCCATGACTCTCTGACTCTGTCTGAGCTCACACCAACATTCTGTTTCTGCATCATTACTTAAAATCCTGCAAAGTGCTGTTGAAATGTCTTAATTTCAGCATACTGAAACCTGTGAACACATCCTTCGAAAATGCTCTCTCTCAGTGTCTCTCCCGCTGTCTACTTTCCAAACATTCACATATGTTGTTAATCAAACTGACATTCAGTTTTAAAGAGAATAACTGCCCTGTATCTTTCCCTGACCTTTAGTGATGCTTACCCTACAGCATCAGATTCCACTATTAAGAAGCTGAGGAAAAGTTTTTTTTAAAGCATAGCTTGCGGTTTCTTTGTCCTGCACGGTGCTTCATGTTGGACAGTGGGATTTCAGCAGCTTTCAGAGAGCTTTCAGTCTTTATACCTTGTGCTGGCCTATTTAATGAAAGCCCGCGTTAACCACTCTTTGCTGATCAGTTGCTCAGTTGCATGAGGAATCCTTTGAACTGTGTTTGCTTCAGACTAGGATTCTAACTTATCATTCAGTGACATTTAATTTAATTCGGTTATTGAAAATTTACTAGAAATGCTGGGGATTCTTTCCGTGGAAGTTGTGTTTTAAGCTGCTGTGTACATTCAAGTAGCTGAGAGTATTTGATGACCCACTCTGGAGAAGTTATAAAGTGATGAAGTTGAAAAAATACTTTTAAGAGAAAGTTGAAGAGCTATCATGTGGCTGACTGCAGGCACAAAATGACCTGGACAATTTTTTAATGACACATTTTCGTTGTAAAATAAGAAACCTTGTTGTTTTCACAGCATTTAGAATTCAACCAACCTATTTAAATTACACCCCAATATTCTAAAAGTCAATCGAATTGGAATTTTGCTGTTTTGACAGCATCGAACCAATGAGGTGATCGACTGTTTTGGGGTATAAAACGCCAACATTACAGACAGTTTGCAATAAAAAAGAGCACCTTCTGATATTGAACGACTGCAACTCTCTCTAAAAGGTACCTTCTTAACCCATATGTATATAAAAAATCTGCAGCAGATGGCCAAAGATGTCCTGGGGATTTCTGCAGAGGAGGATCGACACTGCTGGCTGGTTTTGAAAGTTATAGGCTGTAAATTTAAGAGGGGCTTTATTGGATCAATATATTGTTACAGAGTAGAATTTAGCTAAATATTTTAGACAAAGGAGGCTCGGAGTTGGAATATTTTGTTGTTTAATGGTCACTTTAGAATTCTTAGTTTTATTGTTCAACATGATATTTGGGGTAGTTCTCTGTCACCCATGCTTTAACAGATTACGAGGCAAGCTGCGCATTTCTGTGTGCGTGGTTGAATTAGCAGAAGCTGTTACCGGCGTGTTGCAACAACAGAATGGGTGACGGTTGCTGAGGGATAGACCATAAATCTTTCAATCATTTTAATCCTTGTATTTGTGAAGAGTGTCAGATCAGTGCAGGGTTGCATATGTCCCAAACTGTTTATAAAACAAGACAGAAATAAAACAACAGACCAGCTGTAAAAAATGGCTGATGGAGCCATGTCTAGAGGCCATAAAGCAACGTAAAATATTTATTGTTCACTGACTTTGTGCAGTGCTGCACCAAGTTTTAATAGCTCAGTTATTAAGGCCTTTCACAACATTGAGACATCTTTCAGACCACCGAGACTGCTGCTCAGGAACGGGGTGAAACCAATATGACACCATGTGCCTGTTACAGAGGGGTATGAGGAGGTTAGTCAGCCCATACGAGCATTTTCCCACTTAAAGAGGTGGAAAGCTGAAATTTGCATTTTGCAAAAGGAATGAGTCGAAACATTGAGAAGTGTTGCTGCAGCTATACGAGGTTTTAATGAAAGGACACCTGGAGAAAATAGTGCTGTTTGTTTTTCTGTAACTGGGAAGGATGCGAGCTCCAGCAAATACTGTTTACTGGCTGTTCATCATCCATGGGTTGTTGTGTCGTTTCATGCCCCCGGCCTGGTGTACTCGCTGAGGAGAAGGCCATTCAGCCTATTGAGCTTGATACAGAGGGAAAGGATGAGGCCATTCCATACAGACCGAGTAAATGTTCCCTTTTATTATGATATAAAAATTCTGAAAGTAAGGGGTTAACGGAACGTATTTGTTCAGTCACGATATGAAGACGCTGGTGTTGGACTGGGGTGTACAAAGTTAAAAATCACCAACTTTTTGTGCAACAGAATTTATCGCCCAAATTACAGCGGGATGTAATTGAAATTATACATTGAAAAAGACTCAGATTATTTCTTTCACATGTAAATCACAAATCGTATTCTATCTCAAAAGAACGGTTTTCATATCGACTGCAAACAACACACCCACACAAATACACATTATGTATTACCTTATACTGGTGCAAATGAGACACAGAACTATACATTTATGGGAGTTCATTTACTGTCACTCAATGGATATGAGTGATATACTGCAATGGTTGGCAACACAGAAAGCCCAATTTATGGAGTACTCCACTCGAACGGTCTGCACAGCTCACCATTCTGGCTGGTACCTTGCCCTGTTTACGGTGTCAGGGGCGGTTCGATGAGGCAGATTCAGAACTTGATGTGACAAGCCATTTCTGCGGATCTGACAATGTTTTTATTGAATTTTCTCATCCTTGTGATTGGGCCAACCAATATCTCACTTCTGCTGTTAGTTCTACTCTCCTTTCTCCTTTTCCATAAGTTCACAATATATTAGCAATTAATTAATTAATTACTTGTCTTTCTCTGTCTTTCCCTGACCTTGGCTTTTGACTTCTCAGTGTGTCGAGTGTTGGCATTTTGGAGATCAGAAAAAAATGAAATGGTGTGTTTCGGGCCGTTATTCCGTTCCCATTGTGTCCGATATGGTGCTCCATGTTGGATAGAGGTGCTTTCAGCAGCTTTGACGTATGTCTTTGTAAGTTGGTCTGTGCCTGTCCCCGGACCAAATGTTTATCCCTCGCAACTGATTGTGCGGTCAGTAACACGTGGAAGTCCCTCAAGTATTATTCTGAACGGTCAGGCAGCCATCTTGCTGCTTACGGACTACTAACTGTCTCCTGTTATTGAAAGGTTAGTGCCGGTGCTGGGGATGTCATGTTGGAGGTTGTACTCTGAGCTGCCTCGGATATTCAGGGAGGCATGCGGAATTTGGAAGGGAAGATAAGGCGCTCTGTCATCCCTTCTTGTGGATCGTTTCACGGAACATCTTTGGGTCAACCGCACCCACCAGGCCCACCGCCCTCTGGCTGAATATTTCAGCGCCCGCTCCCTCTCCATTAACGACATGCAGGAAAAGCCAACTGTTGCTAATCGACGCCTGAATGAAGAATGCCTCATATTTCGCCTCGGGACCCGAGAAACATACGAGATAAATGTGGATTTTAACAGCCTCCTCAGTTCCTATCCCCGTACATGATCCCAGTCCCAAGCCTCCAACTCGACACCGCCCATCAGAACTGTCCATCCCTCCTTCCTCAGACCTATCACCTTCTCCATCACCTTAAAACACACATCGCCTTCGCAGCTGACTTGCCCCCAACCCCAACCCGGTCCGATTTATCTCTCAGCTTTTTCCAACAAGCCTCATTCCTGATGAATGGCTGATACCTGAAACGTTGATTGTGCTGCTCCGCGGTTGCTGTCTGACCTGCTGTCTGACCTGACGATTTCTATACACTAGAGGGAGAGAACAGGCTTGTGGTGGAGAAATAGTGCAACAGCTATCGTTTGTGTATTGTGGTAGAAAACTCAATGACCCATTGGGATTAATCAAATGTCTATTTATATATATTTTTTTATAATAGTTAATCATATTAATGATATGCACATTGTGTGGGCAAAATGCATTGATGGGATATTATCAATTGTTTTTAACTTCCACCAGCTGTCAGAGCATTAAACTGGCCTGGATGAGTAATTCAATGGGATTTCCACAACAGCACCATCTCAACATGGGGACTTAGCAGAAACCACAATGAGCAGGTTATTTCTGAGCTGCTTGATAGCTCTGTCAAAAATAACTCCCACCAATGTTACTGTCTTGAAGGGAAGGAAGCAGTGGTAATTAGTCAAATTGTAATTATTATTCTGTTACGGGATGGGACACAGCTAAATAATTTTCCAAGTTGTTCGGGAGCTGTGAGAGTTGGAGCTAGAATGAAACAGTTTCCCCAGGGACAACATGCAGTAGAAATTTTCAGTCCTATGCCAGGAATGGTGTCATGGCCTATTGTCTGAGTTATATCTATTGTGTTCAGCTGTTTCTTCACGTCAGGTGCAGTGAATCGAAGTGGTTAAAGACGGAAATCTTTGATTCCTTTGTTGTAATGGCGAGGATGAGGTGGATCATCGACTGAACACTTCTGGCTGATGATAGTGCAAATACTGCGTGCTTTGGTTTTACCCTGATGTGCAGGGCTATTACATTCTTAATAATTGGGATATTTGTGGAGCCATCTCCGCCATTAAGCTGTTTATGCGTTCATCACCATTTACGACGAGATGGGGCTGGAGTGAAGAATTTCAATCTGATCTGTTGGTCTTGAAAGCATTTCACCTTCTCTTTCAGATGTTCGTTCTGCTGTATGGAATGCAACCAGTCCAGTCCAGTAACTTTAACAGGTTGTGATCAGATTTCAGTACACACGTTTCTAACCCTGGCATGTGCAACACACTCATCACTGAATCACAGATCAGCTCGTTGGTAATGATAGACTGAGAGACTATACCAAGCAAAAGGTTTCAGGTTGTGATTCAATACCATTTTGCTGCGGCTGCTGTGGCTTGCATTACTACATCAATGTTAAGAATGTTATTTTCAAAGTAAGAGGAGCACGAACTTTGAAGAGGCTTTTTGTCCTGGAAATGAGCTGAGAGCAGCAAAGCATTGGTGATGAAAGAGATATATAATGTCATAGATTCTTAGATTCACACAATATAAAAAGAAACCCTTCAGCCCAACGTGTCCATGCTCACCAGGTTTCCTAAACTGAACTAATCCTGTTTGTCTGCATCTGGCATATAGCCTTCCAATGCTTTCCATGGAATTGTATTTTAAATGTTGTAATTGTATTTCCCGGTACCGCTTTCTCTGGCAGCTCATTACATATTCACAGCAGTCTGTGCGAAACATCTAACTCGTCGATCTCTTTTACATCTATCCACTCTTAACTTAAACGTGTACCTTTGATTTCGGAAACCTCTTCCCTGGGGAGAAGCCCTTGGCTATTTACCCTATCCATGTCCAACATAATTATAACACTCTGCAAGTTCACCACTCAGCTTGCTACACAAAAGGGAAAATAATTCCCAGACTACCAAAGGCAGTGATCTCGGGATTGCTATCAGTACCACGTGCTAGCCAGCATAAAAATGAAAGACGACGCAGGATGAACTCGTGGCTTGGGGGATGGTGTAGGAGGTTCAGGTTTGTTGGACATTTGGACCCGTTCTGCGGAAGGTGGGACAATTAAAGATTGGAAGGTTTACACATGAACCAGACTGGAACTAACGTCCTTGGGGGAGGTTTTGCTCCTGCTGTTGGGGACGTTTTAAAGTAACGTGGCAGGTGGCTGGAAATCAGAATAGCAGAGAAGTAGACAACAAGGTGGAAACTGAAGGCTGTAAGAATCATGAAGTTAGCATTAATAAGGGGAAGTTTTGGCACAGAGCAGATGAACGCAAAGAACTGGTCGCCTCAAGTGCATATACTTTCATGCAAGGAGTGTAGTGGGGAAGGCAGATGAAGGTAGGGCTTAGGATGGTGCCTGGAATTATGTCGCTATTACAGTCTCAGAGACTTGGTTGAAAGAAGGGCCTGATTAGCAACTAAATGTTCCAGGATATAAACGCTTGAGACAGGGCAGGGAGAGAAGTATAAAGGGTGGGGAGGAGTTCCATTGCTGGTCAGGGATGATATCACGGCTCTGCAAAAGGAGGGCATTATGGTGGGCTTCAGTGGTGGAGCATTACGGGTGGAACCGAGAAAAAGGAAGCGTGCAGTTACATTGTTGGAGGGAAAAGTAACAAACTTGGTCAAGGCTAATTGTATCAAAATTAGGAGAAGCTGGGAAATGCGGATTGGGAGCAGTTATTTGAAGGGAAGTCGGCATTTCATATGTGGGAGGCTTTCAAAGATAGTGTAAAGATAGTGCAGGATAAGCATCCCCTTTGAAAGCAAAGGATAGGAAAGGCAAGATTCGTGAACCGTGGATGACAGGAGAAATGGGACGATTAGCCAAAAGGAAAAGGGAAGCATACATAAAGTCCAGGTAGCTAAGAACAGAACGGGCCGGCATGGAATATCAGGAGAGTAGGACCATTCTTAAACGAGGAATTAAGCGGACTAATAAGATTGAAGAATTCATTGTTGGGCAGGTTTTGGAAAAATGCAGATGTAGCAAAGTTGTTGTTTTGGGTGATTTCGACTTTCCTAAAATCATCTGGAATCTCCTTAGAGAAGATTGTTTGGATGGAGCCGCTTTTTGTAAGGTTTGTTCAGGAGTGTTTCCTGACTCAGTATGTCGACAGGCCGACGAAGGGAGAGGCTATTTTGGATCTGGTGCTCGGAAATGAGCGAGGACCGGTGACAGATCTAGCGGTGGAGGACATTTTGGTGACAGTCATTAAAATCGCCTCACATTTATCAAAGACTTGGAGAGGGAAGACAGCAGTTACAGGTAGAGAAGATACTTAATTGGGGAAAATGGAAATGATGACGCTGTCAGACTGGAGGTGGGAAGTACAGCATGGGAATTATTGTTCCACAGAAAGGGCACAGCCGACATGTGAAGAATGTTTAAGGAGAAGCTGTTGCGAGTGATGCAAAAATTTGTTCCTCTGAGACGAGTAGGAAGGGGACGACGAGAACAGGTGAACTTCGCATCCATAGGAAGAAGGCAGCTTACGGAAGGTGTAGGAAGCATGGATCTACCACAGGTTTATAGGATAACAGGCTTGCTAGAAAGGAGCTCAGAAGTGGACTGAGGAGAGTCAGGACCGGGAACGAAAAAGGCATTTAACTAACACGTGAGGAATAAGAAAATGATCAGGGATAAAGTAGGGCCGATCAGGGACAGCGTAGGGAACTTGTGCGTAGAATATGAGCAGACAAAAGGAAGCCCTAAATGAGTCTTTTGCTTTGGTTTTCACGAAGGAAAGGGACCTTGTTTCGAATGGGAGCTTTGAGGAATTCGCATACAGGCTTGATTCTAGCAAAATTGATGAAGCTGATGTGCTGGAAGCTTGGGCAAACAATAAGATGCATGAGTCCCCAGGGCAAGGCCAGATTTATCCTCAGCTTCTCCAGGAATCGAGAAGGGAGGTTATTCTACTTTTCAGGAAGGGTAATAGGGAAATCCCTGGCAATTACAGGCTAGTTAGTCTTACGTCTATGGTCAGCAAAGCTTTTGGAAAGAATTCTGAGGGATAGGATTTATGATTAGGAGAAAGTGAGGACTGCAGGTGCTGGAGTACCAGAGTTGAAAAAAGTGGTGCTGGATAAACACAGCAGGCCAGGCAGCATCCGAGGACGAGGACAGTCGACGTTTCGGGCATAAACCCTGCTTTATTCTTGAAGATGGGCTTCTGCCCAAAACGTCGATTCTCCTGCTCCTCGGATGCTGCCTGCCCTGCTGTGATTTTCCAGCACCACTTTTTTCAACATAGGATTAATGACTACTTGAAAAAGCATAGCCTGACGAAAGGCAGTCAGCTTGCCTTGTGAGCGGAAGGTCATGCCTCACAAATTTTATTGAGTTCTTTGGGGAGGTGACAAGGCAGGTCGACGAAGGACGAGCGGTAGATGTGGCATTTGATAAGGTTCCCCATGTTAGCCTCAATCATAAAGTCAGGAAGTATGGGATACAGGGAGACCTGGCTATCTGGATTCAGAATTGTTTGGAAGACAGAAGGCAGAGAGTTCATGTAGGTTGAAAGAATTCTGCCTGGATGTCAGTGTTGAGTGGGTCCCACAGAGCTCTGTTCTTGGGCCTGTGCTCTTTGTAGTTTACATACATGTGTTGGGTGAGGAGTTTGAGGGGTTGGTGAGTAAATTTGCAGAAGACACAAATGTTGAAGGTTTGTTTATAGTATCGAGGGATACTGCAGCTACAGCGTGACATTGGTAAAATGTAGTGCTGGACTGAAAATGACAAATGGAGTTCAACCTTGACAATATGAGGTGATACATTTTGGAAGGTCGAACTCGAAATCTGAATATAGTGATTCCAGACAGGATTCTTGGCAGTATGGAGGAACAGAGAGATCTTGGTGTCAAGTCGATCGATTCCACATAGTTGCTACCCAAGAGGATAGTAGTGAAAAAAGAGCATATGGTATTTCGGCTTTCATTAACAGGGGGATAGAATTTAACGCCACTAGGTTTTGTTACAACTCAACAAGTCACTGGTGACACCACACATGGAACATTGTATCCAGTTCTGGTCGCCCTATTGTAAGAAAGGTATAGAGGCTTTGGAGACGGTGAAAAAAAGGTTTACCAGGATGCTGACTGGACTGGAGGGCTCGCCTTGTGAAGAAAGATTGACCAAGCTCGCACTTTTATCTGTGGAGATGAGGGAGAGACGTGACCTGAACGTGCTATGCAAGCTTATTAAAGAAATAGATAAAGTCAATAGCCTGAGACTTTTCTCCAGTGCAGGATTGACTGGTACGAGGGCTCGTAGTTTTTAAGATATTAGGAAAAAATGTATAGAGGGGATGTCAGAGGAAGGTTCCTTCCACAGAGAGTTGTGAATACATGGAATGCGTTGTCAATGGTGATGGTGGAAGCGGAGTCATTCGGGACATTAAAGCGACTGTTGGCATGCAAATAGATCGCAGACAACTAAGGGATGTGTATCTGAAGTTATTTGATTTTACATGAGGATTCATGCACGGCAGCACATCGTGGACCAAAGGGTCGACTTTTCTATATTCAATGTTCTTAAAGTGGTCATGAAATAACTTTAGTGTGCACAATTATTAAGAATCCCAAAGCCATTTACTCGATATAAGAAACAAACTGGTAACTGGAGAAAGGATTGGTCCACTAAAGGATAAGGAAGGAAGGCTGTATTTTGAACCTGAGAAGATGTGTGAAATTCTGAATGATTACTTTGCATCAGGGTTCAATGAGGAGAGAAGAGATAGAAGTTTAATTACTCTGGATCACGTTCACATAAGTAGGTAAGATGTGTTTGGTAGGCTCGATCATATTACGGTGGACAAATAAACAAGACTGGGTGGGATGTATTCCAGGTTGCTGAGCGAGGCAAGAGAGAAAATATCTAGGCCCTGTCAGCTATCTTTGTAGCATCCTTAAACACAGGTGAGGTTCTGGAAGATTGGAAAATTGCTCATGATGCCCTCCTGTGCAAGATGGTACTAAGAACATTTCGGTTAACTACAAACCAGTGAGCATGACATCAGTGGTGGGAAAGTTGGTGGAGAAGGTCCTGGGGGGTAAAATCTATTTATATTTGGAACAGAATGGACTTTTCAGTGATAGGCAAAATGGTTTTGTGCGGGAGAGATCGCGCCTTACCAATTTACTCGAATTCGTTGAGTAAGTAAACGTATTGATAGATGAAGGAAGGACTTTAGATGTCATATACACAGACATTGACAAGGCGTTTGATAAGGCTCCCATAGTAACCCAACGGAGAATGTGAAGTCACATGGTGTGCAGATTGTTCTAGCTAGGTGGTGAAAGAACTGGTTGAAAAGCTGGAGGCCGAGAGTAGTCCTTGAAGGGAGATTATCGAAATGGAGAAAGGTTACGAGTGGTGTGCCACAGGGATCAGTGCTGGCGCCAGTGCTGTTTGTGATGTACATAAATTATCTGGGAAAGGGCACTGTTGGTATAATCAGCAAGTTTGCAGATGACACGAAAATTGGTGGAGGAGCAGAAAACGTAGGACACCGTCAAAGAATACAGGAGAATATAGATAGACTGGAGGGTTGGCAGAGAAGTCATAGATGGAGTTTAATACAGGCAAATGTGAGTTGATGCATTTTGGAAAGTCTAATTTTAGAATGAATTATACAGTAAACAGAATGTCATTGTGAAAACTTGATGAGCAGAGAGATCGGAATGTGCAAGTCAATTGCACGCTGAATGTCGCTCACAGGTGGATGGATTGGTCAAGAAGGCATATAGTATGCTTGCCTTCATCGGATGGGCTATTGAGTAAAAGAACATCAGGTCTGTTAAAATTGTACAATACATTGGTGCGGCCGCATTTGGAATATTGTGTACATTTCTGGTCACCACATGACCAAAAAGCTGTGAAGGCTTTGGAGAGGGTGTTGGCAATGTTTATGAGGATGTTGTCTGGTATGGAAGGTGCTACCTATGAAGAGCTGTTGACGAGCTTAGGATTGTTTTCATTCGAAAAAATGAGATTGAGGCGAGACCTTATTGAGGTCTACAAAATCATAAAAGGTATAGACAGTGGAGATCGAGATAAGCGTTTTCCAAAGTGAAGGAATAAGTAATGAGATGTCACGCTTTCAAGTTGACAGGTGAAATATTTAAGGGGGATACTCGCGACAAATACCTCACACAGAGGGTGGTAGGTGTCTGGAACGCGTTGCCAGCAGAGGTGGTAGAGGCAGGCACGTTCGATTCATTTCAGATGCATCTGAATCGATGGACGAGTGCTTGGGGAGCAGAGGGATACAGTTGCTTCGGAATTGGGTGATAGATTTACACACTAGATTTGGATTGGCTCAGGCTTGGAGCGCCATAGGGCGTCCTGGGCTGAAAATTTTCTTTGTTCTTTGTTCTGTTTTTCTATCCAGGCTGTCATTATATCACATGACCTCCAGTCTCTTTCTCATCATTGTAAATATTTTACACCCTTTCCCGTTTTTAACATGCTTCGTATATAAGGGCAACACGAATTGTACACAGTTCTACAAATTTGACCTTACTCTCCTCTTGAACAGCAACAGCATCATGACCAAATTACTATATTCACTGCTCTGACTGAAGAAGGCAATCGTACCTACTGACTTCACACCAACCTGTCCACATGTGCAAGTCCTGCTCTGATTTGCCGAACAAAAGGCAGTACCTCATATTTATCTGCAGGAAGCTCCACCTGCCAATCCTCAGCCGACTGGCACAGTTCATCATGGTCTCATTTTTCTTTTAAATGACCTTCTTCACTGCCATTTAACCAGAAATCCTGGGAATTCTAGTAGCATACAAACCCACCAACACTCTCAAACAAAAATGACCAAACCTAAAAGACCCAGTACAACCCATGGATAAACTCAACTTCATCTACAAAATTCCATGCAAGGACTGCCACAAACACTACTTAGGAAAAACAGGAAGAAAGTGAGACACCAGGATACATGAACACGAGCTAGCCACAACAAGACACGATCCTCTCTCCCTCGTAGCCCAACACACGGATGAAAAAAAACACCAATTCGACTGGGACAACACATCTATCCTGGGACAGGCTAAGCAAAGACATGCCAGAGAATTCCTGGAGCCCCGACACTCCAACCACAACGCCATAAACACATAGATCTCGATGCCATCTATCAACTCCTCAGAAAACGAACAGGAAATGACAACACCACAAACCACACGAGCCCTATCCAGGAGAAAGATATAAATAGAAATCAGGAGACACTAGCTTCGCTTCACTTGCAGGTCGCCACTGATGATGTTACCTAGCCTGGTAATGAAACGTCTGGATATCAAACCTACAGCTCAGCGAGCAAACTCACACCCTAAGCCTCAACCTGAGCAAGAAGGTCATTTAAAAGGAAAATGAGACCATGATTAACTGGGCCGGTAGGCTGAGGATTGGCAGGTGGAGCTTCCTGCAGATAAATATGAGGTACTGCCTTTTTTTAGGCAAATCAGAGCAGCACTTACTCATGTGGACAGGTTGGTGTGAAGGCAGTAGGTACGATTGCCTTCATCAGTTAGAGCAGTGAATATAGTAATTTGGACATGATGCTGTTGCTGTAAATCTTGCAATAACCAGCAATTTGCTGTCGTCTACAATGTTACTGTCCATCCTTTGTATATTTTCGTCTAAATAATTTCTCAAAGTAACAAACAACAGTGGTCAACAGCACTGGTCCTGTCTCACACCGCTGGGCACCACAAATCTCTCCCTGCACCATCTGTCTCCTACTTTCATTTAGAAACTCTTCCTGATCCCCTGTGATCGATCCTTATTAGCCAGGCTACCATGTGGCATCTTGTTGGGTCTCACGAAGGTCCACGTAGAAAAAACGTATGCTTGAACAGGCCCTGGGTGTTTATCTAACGTTGTGCTTTTTCAAAATTCCGGCACTTCCTCTTCTGTAAGGTAGCCCGCATTTAAAAACATCACTGCATTGAATTATTTCCCTAAGTCCCCCAGCTTCCATGTCTTCCGCCACAGTAAATAATGACGCATTTTGGGACCTGTGAACATATTTCCATTTGCATGATAATAGTCAAGAAAAACGAAATGCCTGCTCCACAAGGTTCAGTCATAAATTGGGGCAAGGGCAGTTGTGATGGAATTGGGCAAAAATTTTCAAGAGTTGATTGGAGGAAGCTGTTGAAGGTGAAACGACGTCAGGAAAGTGGGACTCATTAAAAAGCAAGACAGTGAGACTTCAGCAATCACATCTTCACCTCAGTGTAAAGGGCAATGCTAACAGGAGCAGGGCACAGGATATGTCGGGGATATTGAGGCTTTGAATAAAGGAAAAAGGAGGCATACATCTGGTACAAGCAAGACGTTGATTAGATTCCCAACAGTGTGGAAACAGGCTCTTCGCCCCAACAAGCCCACACCAATCACCCAGACGCATTCCTCTTGAATTAACACTATGGACAATTTAGAATGTCCAATTCACCTAACCTGCACATATTTAGACTGTGTGAAGAAACTGGAGCACCTGGAGGAAACCTACGCAGACACGGGGAGAATGTGCAAACTCCACACAGACAGTTGCCCGAGGCGGGAATTGCACCCGGGTCCCTGGTGCTGTGAGGCAGCACTGACAACTACTGAGCTACCGTGCCGCCCTTCATTTATCGAAACACTATAAGTTGCACAGTATACCTATATCCTCGAAGGCGCAAAAGAGTAAGGTGACACAACCATGATTAACAGACAAAGTTAAAAATTGTATTATATCAAGGGAAAGTCGTTCAGAAAAATGGCAGACATTATGGATTCATTTGAACAAAGGAGGACTAAGAAATTGATAAGGACATGAAAAAGACATCAAGAATACAAACTAGAAAGAAACATAAAGACTGATGCAAAGCTTCTGACAATATGTGAAAGGAAAATTAAAGCCACGTGAAATGTTAAGCAGTGTAGAACAAATGTGGACAGGATAATTTATTGTTGATAAAAGAGCAATTGCAGGGAAACTAACTCGTTGTACTGTGTCTGTCTTCGTGGAGGAATACATAACATCTCCCAGAAATACAAAGTGGCCATGAGACTTGTGTAACTAACGACTCAACTCATTCATATTAGTAACGCGGTGTGTTTGAAAACATAACCGGGTTCGTGATTGATAAGTCTGACACACCAAATATACTTCACAATGAAATTTCAGAGACAAAAGCAATGCAAAGATTGATTGCATTAGGCAACACGGTACTTCTCCTGTGCAATTTGGAAGGTTATAAATGCATTCCACAATCCAAACTGGGAAGAAGAGGATAAGTGGGGAGGTATAGAACAAGTAACTTGTCATGCACCGGAGGGAATCTGTTTAAATCTGTTATAACAAATATGGTATTGGTCATTCAGAAAGTAATAGCAAACTTTAAGAGAATGCATATATGAAATCGAACTTATAATTCTCAGACATTTTTCTTGAAGATATCGCTTGTAGAGATAAACAATGGAGAACGAACAGAGATGATATAATTGAATATGCGGGAGGATTGTTGTGGAACTGTTCACCGAGCTGGGAATTTGTGTGACAGACGTTTCGTCCCATGGTCTAGGTGACATCCTCAGTGCTTGGGAACATCCTGTGAAGCGCTCCTGTGATTTTCCTCCGGCATTTATAATGATTTGAATCTGCCACTTCCGATTGTCAGTTCCAGCTGTCCGTTGCAGTGGCAGTTGTATTGGGTCCAGGTCAATGTGCTTATTGATTGAACCAGTGGATGAGTGCCATGCCTCTTTGGAATTCACTGGCTGTTCTCTGTTTGGCTTGTCCTATAATAGTACTGTTGTCCCAGTCGAACTCATGTTGCTTGTCATCTGAGTGTATGGCTACTAAGGATAGCTGGTCATGTCGTTTCGTGGCTAGTTGGTGTTCATGTTTGCGGATGTTTGGCTGTCTTCCTGTTTTATCTTATGTAGTGTTTTGTGCAGTCCTTGCATAGGATTTTGTACACTTCATGGATTTTGCTCATGCTGGGTATCGGGTCCTTTGTCCTGGTGAGTTTTTGTCTGAGAGTGGCTGTTGGTTTGTGTGCTGTTATGAGTCCTCGTGGTCGCAGTAGTCTGGCTGTCATATCGGAAATATTTTTAATGTGTGGTAGTGTGGCTAGTTCTTTGGGTTATGGCATGTCCTCATTCTGTTGTCTTTCCCTTCGGCATCTGTTGATGAAATTGCGGGGGTATCTGTTTTTGGTGAATACATTGTAAAGGTGTGCTTCTTCCTCTTTTTGCAGTTCTGGTGTACTGCAGTGTGTTGTGGCCCTTTTGAACAGTGTCTTGCTGCAACTTCTTTTGCGTGTGTTGGGGAGGTGCTTTCGTAATTTAGAACTTGGTCTGTGTGTGTGGCTTTCCTGTAAATCTTTGTGGTGAATTTTCGCTTCGGTGTTCTCTGTACCATCACGTCAAGGAATGGGAGTTGATTGTCCTTTTCTTCCTTTCTAGTGAATCGGATTCCTATGAGGGTGGCGTTGATGATCCGGTATGTGTTCTCTATTTTTTTGTTTTTAATGCTTGCAAATATATCATAACATATCTGACACAGAGTTTGGGTTACTTTGTTTAAGACAGTTTGTTCTAACATTTGCATTACCATTTCTGCTATGAGTCCAGAGATGGGTGAGCCCATGTATATACCGTTGATGAATTCATATATTTGGTTGTTGAATGTGAAGTGTGTTGTGAGGCACAGGTCCAGTAGTTTGAGTTTGCAGTCTTTGTTGATAGGTTCCCGGTCTTGTTGTCTGTTTTGTATGTCCAGCAGGCTGGCTATTGTTTCTCTGGCTAGGTTTTGTCGATAGAGGTGAACACTGCTGTTACATCGAATGAGACCATAGTTTCTTCCTTGTCTATGTGTATATTTCTGATGATGTCCAAGAATTCCTGTGGTTTTTGTCTAGAGTGGCTGGATCTGCTGATCAGGTGTATTAAATAAGTATTAAATAAGTGCTTCGCCATGTCCTCAGTTTCACCTAACACTTCCCACTACGATCTTTCATTGGACCAAATCCTAGCAGCGAGATTTTAAAATATCCAGTCTCGAGACTGTCGACCACACCAAGTTCAGTCGGCAGTCCACACCAGGCTAGGTCTCCAGACCGCACCGTGCCCAGTCTCAAGGCTGCACGGGACCCAGCCTCCAGAATATACTAGGGCCAGTCTCCAAAGCACATCGGGCCAAGTCTCCAGAGCGCAGCAGGCCGAGTCTCCAGGCCACAGCAGGCCCAGTCTCTGGGACACACTCGGCCAGACTGCAGAACATTCCAGGAACAGTCTCCGAATTGCATCGGGCCTATTGTACTGGCGACGCAGGGCCAAGTCACCAGGCCACACTTGGCCCAGTCTCCAGACCGCATGGGGCCCAGTCTCCAAATTGCACCAGACACAGTCTCCAGACTGCCCCGGGCCCAGTATCCAGACCGCACTTGGACACTCCAGGCAGCACTGTTCGTTAAATCTTGAAGCCTTGCTTCCCCTCTCGATCCTCTGGTCTGTGACTCACTTCCTCCGTTCCCAAAGGAGTCACGTTAAAAAGGCAATAGCTTGGCAAGAAAATACTCTCCAGAAAATAGAATAAGTAAGGAAGACACAAAGTGTGAGCGGAGCATAGGTGTTCAACCTGGAACATTCTGACTCTGTCATCATCTTTATGACATTCCACGCTGTTTCCGTCTTCAATGAATTACTTTGAAGACTCAGAGCAGTTTTCTACGATTCCTTGCAATGTTGTCCTTGAGGTAATAACAGAAAGAGATAGACATGCCCTTCGGTGGCCCATATGCTGCCATTGGGGTTGTTTCATGACTTTACAATCTATTCTCACTATACTTTCGAAGAGTATATCCAAAAAACATTCAAAGTTGTACAAAGTGAACTAAAATTAAACTCAACCTTTCCGAAATTGCTTCACTCACGGTGACCTTGAAACAATGTAACTGCTTGGTCTGCATAGCTACCTGTGTTGGACAGATATCGAGTCCACGTGTGTAGGTAAATGCACTGCTGTGGTCTGCATAGTTTCTGGTGCTGGACAGATAAATTTTCCAGGTCTATAGATCTAAGCACTGCGGTGGTCTGCTTCGGTCCCCACGCTGACCAGACATTTTTTCCAGGTTTACAGCTTACTGCAGTGTTGCGGTCTCCCTAGTTCGCAGTGCTCGACAGAGACCTATGACAAAGTAAGGATTCAGGTGCTCGAAGTCAGAGTCGAGTGTGTGCTGCTGGGAATGCACAGCAGGCCAGTCAGTATCCAAGAAGAAATAGAATCAACGTTTCTGGCATAATCCCTTCATCAGAAATCTGATCAGTGCTTACTTCTGAAACTTCGATTCACTTGCTCTTCGCATGCTGCCTGGCCTGATGTGCATTCCCAGCATTCTAGTCTGTGTATAAAGGTCAATGCACTGCTGTGTTCTGCATAGCTCCCAGTGATGAACATACATCTAGTCCGAGTTTAAAGATCGAGGCAATGCTGTGGTCTGCACAGCTCCCCGTGCTGGACAGATGTCTAGTTTGTGTTAATAGAGCAATGTACTGCTGTGGTCTGCACAGTTTTCTGCACTCGGCAGATTGCTGGTTTGGACTGAGCAGATCTCGATCGACACAGTGTCGTGTGCTGGACAGATAACTCCTCTGATTTAATATTTCTCTGTGATGTATTGAAAATGTATTATACCTAACGAGTTCAGCTGATCTGTAATGGCTTTCATTCTTATTTTGTGATTTGACCCTCCGTTTCTCACTCGATTAATGTTGCAGTGTGCCTATGTACAGTACATCATGTTGCTGAATATCTACTGTACTGGCAGCAACCACAGCCAGTTCATTCAGAAGAAATCAGCCATTCCCATCGTCTTCAGGTCTCCACGTTGCTAGAAATGATAGCCTTCTGAATGAAGGCCATCCCCTTGGAACACAGCTCATAACACAGCAGCCTTCACCGCCCCCCACCGCCAACCAACCACTTCAAAATATTCCGTTTTGTAACGAGAGCAGTGGGGCCAATGGGAACATTAAGGAGCAGATCATCAGGGAGATGGAGGAAAAGTTCAGACTAAACCCAACAGTACACACTGTGTCTCTCAGTCCTGTTATCTCCCGACATTTATTTAATATACAGACTATTATTCTTGCTGAAAAATATCACAGTTTTACATACACCCACGTTACATTCCTGCTGCCAAGTCGCTGTCTATTGCTTTTCCAATTAGAAATTCTCTACCTCCTCTTGATAACTTAGTTTTCTGACTATCTAAGTTAGAATACATCTGTTGCATTTCTCGAAAACGTTGCAAATCGTTGAGGTCTCTGTAAAGGTCACTGTGTCGCTGCAGTCGTTAATTTGTGTTAAACTGATAAAGACTCATTGATCCCTAACTTATCGCTTGTCCCGGTTCAATAACCAGTCCGCCCATATTCCTGTGTGGCTGTTTTGAAAGGATGAATGTTCCTTGTAATTTCCAATGGACCAGGAATGAGATATTAAAAGATCAGCTTCAATTGCTGAGCAACAGGCTCGAATAGCTGAATAGCCTCATTCTATTCCTGTTTAAAAAACTTGATGGGCTGAATAACCTGCTTCAGTATAGGTGTAGTTATGAATGTTACTGAACATTTTGGTACCTTCGGTGAGCAGTCCACTTCTGACATTATGATGGAGGGAACGCCATTGATGCTGCAGCTGCTGATGGACCATGTTGTCTCATGGAGGACCAACTTTCATTTGCTTGGTCCTTTCGAAGTATATCCTACTTCACAGGAGGGAATGCCACATAACACAGTGGGAAAGATCTTCAATATGAGGCAGCTGAGACATTCCCTCCACCAGGACTGTGTGCTGGTTGCTCCAACAGATACTGTTAGAGACAGATCCATCTGGAAAAAGGAGTTTGGTGAGAACGTTTCCTTCTTTTTGGTTCCCCCATCAGTTGCCCTCGTCTGGTTGCTGTGTATTTGATGTCTCTCCCTGCTTAGTCAGTGGTGGACGTGTGGAGACACACTTGGTGATGGCCATGAAGTCCCAGACCCAGAGTATGTTCTTTTTCCTTCTCACTCGCAGTGCTTCCTTTGTTATGTTTTCAAATTCAAGGGGAACTGAGTTACCTCTGAAAGGTGGGATGAAGAGGAGCAGGATATGTTCATCCTCAAGCGATTTACTTGACCACCTTTGAACTATTAGCATGAGATTTCCGGGGTCCTGAAATCATTGTTGGGGAATTGCAGGGTAAACTCTTCCCTAACTTTAACCCAAGGAACCGCCATCACTTTTGGCTCCGTACTGCCGGTAGGACAAACTATACCCAGGGATGGTGATAGTGCTTCATGAAACATTACCCATCAGGCCTGATTCTTTTAGTAGGATGGTGTCATATTGTTTTCTAACTGGGAATGTAATATGGGAATATAAGATTATGAAAGGATTGGATAATCTGGCAGCAGGAAACACGTTCCCGCTGATGGGTGAGTGCCGAACCAGAGGAAACAGCTTCAAAATACGGGTAGACCATTTCGGACAGAGATGAGGAGAAACTTCTTCACCCAGAGAGTGGTGGCTGTGTGGAATGTTCTGCCCCAGAGGGCAGTGGAGGCCCAGTCTCTGGATTCATTTAAGAAAGAGTTGGATTTAGCTCTCAAAGATAGTGGAATCAAGGGTTATGGAGATAAGGCAGGAAGAGGATACTGATTAGGAATGATCAGCCATGATCATATTGAATGGAGGTGCAGGCTCGAAGGGCTGAATGGCCAACTCCTGCACCTATTGTCTATTGTCTATTATAATGCTCGAAATGTACAACAGGTTAGGCAGCATCCGAGGAGCAGGGGAATCAACTTTTCGAACATCAGCCCTTCATCAGGAATGAGGCTTCTGGGATGGGTGGCTGAGAGATAAATAGAAAGAGGTTGGGGCTGAGGGAAAGGTAACTGAAAATGTGATAGACAGGTGAAGGTTGTGTAGAAGGTTATAGGTCAGAGAGGAGAACCAACCAGAAATAGGGAAAGATGAAGGACAGTTCAAAGGTCCGGTGCCGAGTTGGAGGCTTCGGATTGTGATAATGTAGGGGGAGAGCAAATGCGAAAAATGATTAAATCTACATTGACCCTGTTCAGTTGCAGTGTCCCACGGCGGAATATGAGGCGTCTTCCTCAAGATTTTAGCTTCTTACTGTTTCTTGAAGATGAAGCCAGGACCTGCATTTCCTTGGTGGAGTGGGAGGCGGCGTTGAAGTGTTCAACATGGGGGGGTGGTGGTGATTGCTGCGGGTGTCCCAGAGATGTAGTGTGAAATGATCTGCAAGAAGGCGTCCAGTACCCCCGATGTAGAGGAGACCAAATTGAGTGCAAAGAACACTATAGGTGACACTGGCAGAGGCACAGGTAAGTTTACATCGGAAGCAAAAGGACCCTTTGTGGCCGTGTATGGATATCAGGCGGGAGGTGAAGGCGCAGATTTTGCAGGTCTTGCGGTGGCAGGGGAAGGTCCCAGGAGTGGGATGAGGTCAGGCGGACGTCAATCTGAAAAGGAAGCCGCGCAGGGAATCAGGGAACTATATTCCAAGTTGTGGGGTCTGTTTGTGGTTGGCGTAAATGGCGACGGAATATGGACGTTGGTGGGGTGGAAGGTTTAGATTAGATTAGATTAGATTACTTACAGTGTGGAAACAGGCCCTTCGGCCCAACAAGTCCACATCGCCCCGCCGAAGCGTAGCCCACCCATACCCCTACATCTAGATCTACATCTACCCCTTACCTAACACTAGGGGCAATTTAGCATGGCCAATTCACCTGACCTGCACATCTTAGGACTGTGGGAGGAAACCGGAGCACCCGGAGGAAACCCACGCAGACAAGGGGAGAACGTGCAAACTCCACACAGTCAGTCGCCTAAGGCGGGAATTGAACCCGGGTCTCTGGCGCTGTGAGGCAGCAGTACTAACCACTGTGCCACCGCGCGCCGCCCACAAGATGAACGGTGTCTGTCCTTGTTGCGTTCGGAGCACTGGGGTGGAATGGCGCAGGCGCAGGAAGTGGAAGAGATGCACTGGACGGCATCATCAAACATGTGAAAAGGGAAATTGTAATCTTTGAAGAAGGAGGTTATCTGTGTTTTTACAAAAGGCAAGATAGAAGGAGGTGTAGTCTCTATGGAGGTCAGTGCGCTTGTAGGAAATGTCCGTTGTAAATTGGTTTTCTGGAATATAATGTGCCCAATATTTTATAATGGACATTCCCCGAACATTCTATGTCTGATATTATATGTGAACGGCCGGACACCAGTGAATTGCACAAATGGTCAGATGCAGAGGGAAATGATCCCGTTCCAAGGAGTAGACACTGTTCCGAATCCCTCATGCAGTGAAAGGATTGAGTACATTTTCCCTGCGTTTACATTTCTTCACGACCCAGGATCGACCACAACTAAGACGAGAAAGCAGAAATTTCGAAACTCCGTTTGTCTTCAAGGAACTGGGAATGAATCCTTCAGGATAGCAAATTGTTCACCCTGTATATTAGGTACTGGAAAGAAATGACCTGTGCCTGCTCTCGTGTTATCGAGGTTGTGGGAATTTCTCAAGAACCATCTGTACTTGTGGACGTGTCTGTGTGTTTGGGAAGGGAAGGTTTCTTGTGATGTGTGACATTTTTGTCAGTAATTCAGAATTTCCCATTTGTTATTGCAGCTCCAGTTATTTCAGTAATAATGTAAAGTTACACATTTGATAATCTCAATGGGTCCTCAGTCAGACTAGGAAATTGCATACAGGCTGATGGATAATCTGTTTGTTTTCCTTCCTCACAGTTAACGCACTGACAGTCTACGTCTTGAATGAGAAAGATTGTGGATTGTCTCCATGCATGAGACGTTACCTGGTGGCCATGGCAGCGGCAGATCTACTGGTCATTATCTTCGACCTGATCCTGAGAAAGATTCCCGTTGTTTATGCAGAATTGTTTTATTTTATCACGTACATCCCCGTCTGTAATATCCACGCCGTTCTGATTTATGCATTCATTGACTGTTCTGTCTGGTTCACCGTCACTTTCACCATTGATCGGTGTGTGGCCATTTGCTGCCAGAAACTGAAAAGTAAATATTGCAGTGAGAAAACAGCGGCTGTGGTTCTGGGAGCAGTGACTATACTGAGTTGTTTAAAGAACATTTTCTGGTATTTTATTCTCAAACCTCAGTATCCGCTGTACAGCCGACCCTGGTATTGTGCAGCAAAAGATGGTGTTCAATCCTCCCATGTCTGGGTCACAATCCAGTCCATCCACTACATTATAACCCCGGCCCTACCATTTCTCCTAATTCTGCTGCTCAATGGTCTCACAACCACACACATTTTAGTGTCCAGCAGAGCCCGCAGGAGACTCCGAGCTACCACCAATGGGGACACTCAGTCGGACACAGAAATGAGAAATCGAATTAAATCCATCATTTTACTGTTTTCGATCTCGGCCAATTTCATCTTGTTATGGTCAATATGTATGCTGTATTCTATGTGGGTGCGGATTCAGGAAATTGTGAAAACCCATGTACATATCCCTAAATATCTGCGGGAATTGGGCTTCATGCTGCAGCTCCTCAGTTGTTGCACAAACACCGCGATTTATGCAGTGACACAGAATAAGTTCAGACAGCTTCTGAAGAATGTGCTGAAATATCCATTTACCTAAATTCATAAATCAATCAAATTCAATCGTTATTCAATCCATTCAGGATTTCCTCATATCAGTTCAGAGTTTCAGTGATGAAGCAGTCTGTCTCTATGTTAACAGACTGAGGGGAGCTCTAGTCTGTCCAACATTATCCCACAGTGGGGTTACGTGGACACATTAGAATGTTTCTCACAACTTAGTGGCCAATGGGAAACGGCAACATCCAACTGACTGTACTCTATCACTTCAATTTGTAAACAAAAATATTCATTAAAAAGCGCCAAGCAGCAGAGTGAAAGGTGTTGTTGCTTGCCTTTGCTTTGAAGAAGCTGGGCTGGAGAGAGAACGACTCAGCCCCAAGTCCTGGTCCACAGGAATGGGAGGGATTGGGCCTGAAGTCAGCAGTTGGGTTTAAGTCATTCTGTCCTTGCTTTCACCTCTGCATCCCCCCACTCAGACCTGTCCTTATGCACAATTCATTTCTCAGCCTTTTTCATTCTCCCTCCATATCTCCCTCCCATGCTCACACTGTTGCTCTGCTTCTCTCACTCCGCCTTCCATTTACACAGTCTATTTCCCTGTCCTCCGCTCCCCATTCTCCTGCGCTCTCTGCGTTCTGCACTCGTTACATCCCAATCTCCCTCTCTCCAATTCTGTCATTCTTGAATCCTCTTTTTACGTTCCGTTGCTGGGGGAACAGAAGAGGGGTCTGGATATTTAGGCCGATTCTGGGGAGAAAAGATTAATTTGGTTTGCCGGGCAGTTGTTCACTTAACAACCTGGGGCTTTGGACAATATCCTTTCTCGTGAATAGAGTGAATGCCAGAGCATTAGTCGTTGCTAGGAGGTAACATTTGGGGAGGCACCATCGGCTGTGGAAGGGGCTGAAGGGTAGGAGTTGGAAAACAGGCTGCTTCACCCGGCAGAGACTGTGTGGAACCCATTGTAGATACTCATTGGTCTGAGTGGGAATGTGATCAAAGACCAGTTCGAGAGAATTAACTAGGGAGGGGTATGTGACCAATGCTCAGGGTAGGGAGAGTGCGGGTGAGTGAGCATGATGGTGAGGGAGAATTCGGGCGGATGAGCGTGACTGTGTGGACTGTGCAGTAGAGTAGGTGTGACGGTGCTGGAGTGTATGAGGAGTGTAGATGACGGTAGGAGACTGTGCATGGAGATTGAGAGGGACCGTGGGGTAGTGGGCAGGCGACTGAGTCCGATGGTGGGGAAATATTCAGGGGGATCGAACATGACAGTGTGGGCGTTTGCGGGGGAGAGCGCGTGATGCGGTATGATTGTGTCGGGAGGGACTGAGTTGGTGTGGGAGTGTGTGGGGCAGTGAGTGTGATGATAATGGGGCATGATGGTGCGGAAGTGTGCAGAGGAGTGAGGGATATGGTGTTGGCGTGCTAAGGGTAGAGCGTGTCACAATGGAGGAGAGTGTAGGGGAAATAAAAGTGATGGTGAGGGAGTGTGAGGGGGAGTGAGTGCAACAGTACAGCTGCGTGCAGGGGAGTAAGCGTGATGGTTGGTTGTGTATAGCACGGTAGGCGTTTTAGTGATGAAGTTTACGAGGATTGAGCATAATGTTGGGGAACTCCGTGGAGGAGTGAGCATGGTAATGTAGGCATGTGGGAGGAAAGAGACCGTAACGTTGAGGGGAGAGTGTGAGTGAGGCAGTACGTTGGTGGGTGAGTGCGGGGGTGAGCGTGACGGTGACCGAGCTTGTTGGAGAGTCAGCTTGACGGGGGGGAAGTGTGCAGGAGTGTGAATATGATGGTTTGGACGGATGCGGATAAGAGATTGTGACAGTGGAGAAGAGGATAGCGGAAGTGAATGTGATGGTGGGGGAGTTTGCAGTGAAGTGACGATGGTGGTGCAGTATGATGCAGGGGAGTGTGTGTGACTGTGATGGAGTTTCTGGGGAATGAGTGTGATGGAAACAAGTTTGTAGGGAGATGGTATGACAGTGGGAGATAGTGCTGAGGAATGGATCTGATGGCGGGGCTGTGCATGGAAGTGTGAGCGGGACAGTGGGGAAGTATACAGGGGAGTGATGTGACGGTAGGACAGTGTGCGGGGTATTGAGCATGACTGTGTGGTGGTGTGCGTGTTGGTGGGGGCGTCTTTTTGGTAGTGAGTGTGATGATGGGGACGTGTGTAGGGGAGTCAATGTGACCACGGCGGATTGTGTGACTGTGGGGAGCATTCAGGGGAGTGAGCATGATGGTGGAGAGTGTGTGAGTGAGCAAGCGTGATGGTGGGCATATGTATGGGGAGTAGGCTTGATGGTGAGGCATTGTGTGTTGGAGCGAGCATGACAGTGGGGGAGTATATGGAGGTGTGAACATGATGGTGGGGGGATTTGGGGGATGTGAGTGAGATGGTGGGCAAACATGTGGGGAGTAAGTGCATTGGTAATGGTGTTTGTGGCGGTTGAGTTTGACAGGATTTGAGCTTGCAGGGGAGTAAGCATGAAGATGTGGGAGTGCAGGTGGAGTGAAAGTGACGTTGGCATTTGTACAAGCGAGCGAGCCTGTCCATGGGTGAGGGTGCAGAAGAGTAAGTGTGACAGTGGAGGAGTGTATGGGTGCATACATGACAATGGTGGAGAGTGTGAGGGAGTGAGCATAATGGTGGGGAAATATGTGAGGGAGTGAGCGTGATGGTCGGGGAGCGTGTGGGTGAGTGAGTGTGATGGTGGGTGTACGTGCGGAGGAGTGAGAGTGAAGGTGGAGAAGTGTGCGGGATGTGAGCATTACAGTGATGAAGAGCAAGGAGAAATGAGTGTGATGGTTTTGGGAATGTGCAGGGAAGAGGCAGTGACGGTGTGGGAGAGTGCGTGAGAGTGAGTGTACAGTGCGGGAGTATGTAGGATTGAGTGTGAAAGTGGGGACTTTTGCAAGACAGTGAGGGTGATAGTGGGTAAGTGTGAGCGTGACAGTCGACAAATGTGTGGGGAGTTGAATGACAGTGTGCAGTAATATTTGGGTGTGAATGTGATGGTGGAAAGATTGCGGGAGTGAGTGTGACCATGGGACAGGGCGCAGGAAGTGATCATGATGATATTGGAGTATGCAGGGGAGTGAGTGTGACGTTAGTGGCGACTCCTGCTGAATGAGTGCGACATTGTGGAATGTGAGGCAGAGAGCGTGATGATGGGCTAGCGTGTGGGATGAGTAGGAATAACGGTGGAGGATTGTGCGAGGGAGTGAGTGTGATGGTGAGGGAGTGCGCGGCAAGTAGCACTGACGATAGAGGAGTGTGTCAGGGAGTCAGCGTCAGGGTAGGAATTGTCTGAGGAGTAAGCACGAAGCTGCGTGAATGTTTGGGGCAGTGACGGTGGGAGAGTATGCAAGGGTGGGGGTCTGATGGTGGGAGCATGCACAGGGAGGGAGAGTGAGGTTTTAGAAGTGTGAGGGTGCGTGATTTTGATGATGCTGAAGTGTGCAGCTGAGTGAGTGTGACGGTTGGGGAGAGTGCGGGAAAATGAGTGTGATGGTGGTGGATTGTGGGGGAATGAATATAACGCAGAGCAGTGTGCAGGGCAGTGAGTGTGCTGGTGGGGGAGTGTACCTGGGAATGAAGGTTGTGTAGGGGTGTTTGTGGTAGGGGAGTGAACGTAACGGTTGTGCAGTGTGCATGGGAGAGAGTCGATTGGGGGAGTGAGTATGACGGTGGGAAATTATCTGGGACATTGATTGTGACAGTGGGTGTGCGTGTGTAGGGGATTGTGTGTGACGGTGTGGGAGCATGCAGAGTAGAAGGAGTGATAGTAGGGGTGTGGGCAGGGAGGTGAGAATGACTGAGTAGTGTCTGAGGGGGAGTGAGCATCATAGCGGCAGTATGCACGGAGAAGTGAACGTGATGGTGTGGTGTGCATGGTGGAGTGAACGCAACACTGGTGCAGGGTGTGGCGAGTATGAAAATAACAATGGGAGAGCGTGCGGGGAGTGAGCATGACATTGTCCTGTATGTGGCGCAGTGAGAGGGACTGTGGGGGAGTGTGTGGGGAAGTGAGTGGGACGGCTGGAGATCAAGTGCGGGAGTGAGTGGACGGTAGTGGAGCGCACGGAACTGAGTGTGATGGTGGATGAGTGTGCGGGGGAGTGTGCATGATGGTGAGCGAGTGTGTCGGCAAGAATGTATGAGGATGGGTGAGTGTGTGCAGGAGTCAGTGTGATGGTGTTTGAGTGTGTAGTGGTTTGAGTGTGACGGTGGGAGAGTATGCCAGGGACTGAGTGCAAAGGAAGTGGTGTGTGTGGGGGAGGGAGTGTAATGGTAGGAGATTGCATGGGGGAGTTTGTGCGATGCTGTAAAAGTGTATCGGGGAGCGACTGTGACGGTGGGTGAGTGTGGTGATAACGGGCTGTGACACTGGGACAGTGTGTGGTAGAATGACCTTCATTGCATGGGAGTGTGTGCGAGAGTGAGCGTGAGGGTGGGAGAGTGTGCGGTCGACTAAGAGTGAGGATGCAGGAGTGTGAGGGCAAATGAGAATGACATTGGGTGAGACTGCAGGGGAGTCAGTGTGAAGGTAGGGGATTTTGTGGGAGAATGAGCATGTTGGTGTGCGTGTGTGAGGCCGTGAACATGATGGTGGGGGCGTGTGCGTGGGAGTGAAATGGTAGGAGCATGTGGGCGTGAGCGCTACGTTGGGGTTGTGAGAGTGTGAAGGTGGTGGAGAGTGTGAGCGAATGAACATGACGGTGGGTAAGTTTGCAGGGGAGTAAGCATGACACTGTGGAGAGTGCGGGGGCTATGTTGGATCGTGGGTGAATGTGCAGTGTAGTTAGGATGATGTGAAGTAGATTGTGGGGAAGTTGGCTGGATGTTGGGGTGAGTGAGGCAGATGCTGTGGGAGTGTACAGCGGAGTGATGGTGATGTTGGTGGACTGTGGAGAGGAGTGAACATTGTGTTGGGGAATGTGCGGGGAAGAGAAAGTGATGCTGGACGAATGTGCAAAAAAATTAGAATAACAGTGGAGGCGTATGCAGAGAAGTGAGCATGACGATGGGGAGTGTGCAGGGGAGTGAACGTGATGGATGGGGTGTGTGCAGGCAAGAGAGCATGATGGCTGGAGACCTTTTGCGGGAGTGAGAGAGAAGATTGTGAGCACGCAGGGAGGGATTGTGCAGCTGAGTGACTGCGACTCTGTGTGCATGTACAGAAGAGTGTGTGTTGTTGTGGAGCAGTGTGCAGGGGAGTAAGTGAGAATGCAGGAGAGCGTGTAAAGGAATGACTTTGGTGCGAAGCAAGTGTGCGGGAGAGTGGGCCTGAGAGTGGAGAAGTGTACACGTGAGAGAGCTTGACAGTCGGGGGAAATGCACGGGAGTGAGCGACACATTGATAGACCAAGCATGAGATGGAGCGTGACGGTAGAAGATAATGTGGGGTGCTGGTGATGGGGCACAGTCGTGATTATTATAGTGGGGGATTGAGTGAGGAAATGAGTGTGATGGTGCAGGGGAGTGAAGGCGGTTGTGAGTGTGACAGTGCAATGAACTGAGCGCGAATGTAAGCGTGACTATGACGGAGTGAGTGTGAGGGGGTCAAGGTGACAGTGATGAAGTGAGTCTGAGAGGTTCAGAGTTACATTCAGTGAGTAAGAGAGACGAGGTCAGGATGAAAGTGATGAAGTGAGTGTGAAGTAGTCGGGGTGACAGTGAGGGATGGAGTGTCAAAGGGTCAAGGTGAGGGGGATACAGTGAGTATTCGGGGTCAGGGTGACAGAGGGAGTCTGATCAGAACAGGGTGAGAGTGACGGACTGTGTGTAAGGAGGTCAGGATGAAAGTGTTGGAGTGCTTGAGAGGGGGTCATCTTGTCAGTTACAGATTGTATTTGAGTCTGATGTGGTCAGGGTGATGGATACAGAGTGAGAGTCAGCGAGTGAGAGTGAACGTGACTGAGTAAGTTTGATCAGTTTAGATGACGGTGACAGAGTGTGAGAGAGGCGTTCAGGATAATGGTAACGGAGTGAGGGTGAGGGGGTCAGAGTGTCAGTGATGGAGAGTTTAAGGGTGTCAGCGTTAAAGTGATTACATGAGACTGAGGGGTTCAGGGTGACAGTGACGTAGTGACATGGAGGACGTCAACGTCATGGTGATGGAGTGAGAGTGATGGCATCAGGGCAATGGTAATAGAGTGAGTGTGAGGTGGTCAGAGTGATGGTGATGGAGAGAGATTGAGAGTGCAAACTTTACTGTGATGGACTGAGACTGAAGGGTTCAAGGTGACCGTGATGGACTGAGAGTGAGTGACCCAGTGTGATGTTTACAGTGTGATTGTAAGGGTGTCATGTTGACATTGATGGAGTGAGAATGAGGTGGTCAGTGTGACAGTAATGGAGTGAGTGTGAATGGCTCAGGCTACAGTGATGGAGTGAGCGTGAGGGAGTTAGGGTGACAGTCATGGAGTGAGTGTCAGTGGTTCAGATTGCATTGATGGAGTGAGTGTCAGGAGAAATTTGTGATGGAAAGGACTCTGTGTGATTGGGTCAGGGTAACATTGACAGAGAGGGTGTCTGTCTGCGTGGACCAGTGAAAGTCTGAGTATAAGTCGGGAAGTATAACGGGGTTGAGTGATTGTTAGTGGGCCAAGGCAACGGAGTGTGTGTGAGGGGGCCAGGGTTGCAGTGATGATGTGAATGCGATCAGATCAGGGTGAGGGCAATGGATTGAGAATGATAGAGCCAGAGAGAGGGTGATAGAGCCGGAGTGTGTACGAGGGTGTCAGGTTGATGGTGACAGAATAAGTGTGACAGGGTCAGGCTGACAACAGCAGAGAAAGTGGGAGGTGGTCAGGATGACAGAGTGAGTGTGAGGTGGTCAGGGTGATGGAGAGAATGTGAGGGGTGATGGTGACGCTTATGCAGTGTGTGTGAGAATATCAGGGTGATAAAGTGAAATTCAGGGTTTCATGGTGATGGTGAAAGAGAGAATATTGGTGAGTCACGTGACAACGGTGGAGTGAGTGAGTGTATGGGAGTCAGTGTGTCAGTGACGCAGTAAGTGTGAGGGGGTCCGTCTGATGGTGATGGAATTACTGTGTGGGGATTAGGGTGACGGAGAAGGAGTTATTGTTACAAGGTCTAGGTGACTATGATGGTGTTAGTGTGAGCGTGCCAGTGTGGCCGAGTGAGTCTGAGGGGGTCATGGTAACGGTTTGGAGCGAGATTGAAGTGGTCAGGGTGACAGTGATGCAATGAGTGTGAGAGTGTCTTGGTGAAAGTGACCGACTGTGTGTGAGCGAGGGAGGTTCGGCTGACAATGTTGGAGTGAGCGTGAGGAGATCCTGATGACGAAGGCAGGTTGGTTATGAGGAAATCGGGTTGATGCAGTGAATGTGATGTGTCAAGGATGACAAAGATGGAGTAAGTGTGATATGGCCAGTGTGACGTCAATGGAGTGAGTCTGAGGGGTCAGGTTAATAGTTCCAGAGTGAGTGTAAGATAGGGTCAGGGTGACAATCACCAAGTGCCTGTGAGTGGTTCCGAGTGACAGTGACAGAGTGAGTGTGAGGTGGCCAGGGAGACATTGACAGAGTAAGTGTGAGGAGTCAGGGTGATAGTTCCGGAGTGAGCGTGAGGATGTCAGGATGACGATGACGGAGTGAGCGTGAGGTGGCCAGGTTGACAGTGACAGATTGAGTGTGAGAGGTTCAGGATGACTTTGGTGGAGTAAGTGTGAGGTGGCCGGAGTTACAGAGATGGAGTGAGAATGTGGGAGTGGCTAGGGTGTCATCGACTGAGTGACTGTGAGGGCCAGGGTGGTAGTTCTAGAGTGAGTGTGATGGCGTCACAGGAATGGTGAGGGAGGGAGTCTGATCAGGTCAGGTTGATAGTAATGGAATTGGTACGAGGATGTCAGGATGACAGTGATGGAATGAAAGGGAGGGGAACATTGTGAGAGTGATGGAGTGAGTGTGATGGATTCAGGTTTATGGCAATGATGTGATTCTAAGGGGGTCAGGGTGAGGGTGAGGAAAAGAGTGAGAGCAGGTCAGGGTGACTGTGTGAGTATGACAGTGGGCAGGCTAGGGATGATGAAGTGATCAGCGGCGGGACGTGGTGCCAGTGATGGAGTGATTGTGAGGGCGACAAGGTGACTGACTAAGTGTGAGGGAGCCAGGGTAGGAGTATATGTGATCACGTCAGGGTGAGGGTGATGGAGTGCGTGTGACGCGGGTCAGGGTGATGGTGAGGTAGTGAGTGCGAGGTGGTATCTGTGACAGTGAAAGAGTCAGTGTAAATGGTCACTGTTACAGTAATGGACAAGTGTGGAGGGGATCAGGGTGACAGTGACAGAGGGTGGGTGAGCGGTTCAGGGTGATGGTGAACAATTGGGAGAAAGTGGTTCTGGTTTATCTGTGACACAGTGAGTGTGAGGGGGTCAGTGTAACGGTGATGCACTTGAGTGCGGGGGTGTCGGGATGACAGTGATGGAGTGAGTGTGAGGAAGGAAAGGTGACAATGACAGTGATGGAGTGAGACAGAGGGGTTCAGGGTGAAAGTGATGGCGTGAAACTGAGGGTGTCAGGATGGCAGTAGTGGAGTCAGTGTGAGGGTGTCGGGGTGACAGTGACAACGTGAGAGTGTAGGGATCAGGGTGATAGTGACAGTGTGAGCATAAGATCGTCAGGGTGTCAATGGCGGACTGAGTATAATGAGGTTAGTGTGACGTTGACAAAGTGACTGTCAGGGAGTTGAGGGTGACAATGACTGAGTGAGTGTGGAGGTATAGTGTGATGGAAATGGAAATAGTGCGAGTGGTCAGGGTGACAGTGAGGGAATGAGTGTGAGGGAGACACAACGACAGTGACTGAGTGAGTATGGCGGGTCAGGTTGCCTGTGACTGCGTGAGTTTGAGGTTTTCAGAGTGACAGTGACAGAGTGAGTAAGAGAGGGTTTGGGTGGCAGTGACGGGTTGTTTATGAGGATGGTCAGTGACGTGAGGAGTGAGTGTGAGGGCTGCGGGTGATACTGACAGAGGAAGTATGTGGGTTTCAGGGTGATCCTGGGAGAGTGAGTGTGAGGAAGTGAGCGTGACACTGAGGTAATGATTTTGATGGTTCAGGGTGACAGTGTGTGAAAGAGTCAGGGTGACGTCGTAAGAGTGAGCGATTCAGATGGACGGTGATGGAGTGAGTGTGATAGGCTCAAGGTGACTGTGATTGCGGGAGCCTGATGGGGTCCCGTTGACGGGTCAGACTGAGAGTCAGCAGGTTAGCGTGACAGTAACAGAGTAAGTCTGATCAGTTTACATGAAGGTGACCAAGTGAGAGAAGGCCGTTCAGGTGACGTTAACTGAGTGAGTGTAAGGGGGTCAGGGTGCCAGTGATGGAGTGAGAGTGCGGGTGTCAGCCTGGTTGTGATGAAGTGATTATGAGGAGGTCAGCAAGACGATGAAAGATTGAGTGTCAGCGTGTTAGTGTAACAGTGACAGAGTGAGTGGAAGGGGATCAATGTGTCGGTGATGGAGTATGTGTGTGAGGTGTTAGGGTGACAGTGATGGAGACAGTTTGAATGTGCCAGCCTTACTGTGATGAAGTGAGACTGAGGACGTCAGTATGTCACTGATGGAATGAGAGCGTGGGCTTCAGTGTGACGTGGCAAATTGTGCGTTGGAGGGTCAGGGTGATAACAGCAGAATAAATGTAAGGGCTTTCAGGGTGACCGAGTGAGTGTGAGTTCATGGGGGTGACGGAGAGAATGTAAAGGTTCCGAGTGACAATGACAGAGTGAGTGTGATGGTGTCAGGATGGTGGTGTCAGAGTGTGTGTGAGAGGGTCAGAATGACAATGGCACAGTGAATGTGAATGATCACGTGACAGAATGTCGTGGCTGTGAGGCTGGACAGCAGAACAGTTACAGAGAGAGTGTGAGGGTATCGGGTGACAGTGACTGACTACGTGTGAGAGGGTAAGAGGGTCACTGAAGGAGTGAATGTGATGGAGTCAGGGTGACGGTGATTGATTGAGTGTGAGGGGGTAAGAATGGAAGGGAGGACTGAGTGTGGTTGCGTCTGGGTGACAAAGGGAATGTAATGAGGTCAGGGTGACAGTGACGGAGTGAGTGTGTGGGTGTCATGGTGACAGAGATGGAGAAGTGTGAGGTGACCCGGGGACAGAGTTAGTTTGACATGGTTAGGTTGACATTGAGGGCTTGAGTGTGACAGGGCGAGGGTTTCGGGGAGCACTGAGTGTAATTGGTCTGGGTGATGGAGTGAATATGAGGGGGTCAGGATGAAGGAGTGATTGCGAGGAGGTCAGGGTGACAGCGAAGGAGTGTGTCTGAGGGGATCAGGGTGACAATGAGTGAGTGACTGTGAGGGAGTTAAATTGATTGTGTCTGAGTGAGTGTGAGGTATCAGGGTGATGATGATGGAATGAGTGTGAGGGGATCAGGGAAACGGTGATGGGGTGAATGTGACGAGTAAACGATGATTGTGACTCAGTGAGCGTGAGGGGTCAGAATGCTTATGACTGTGACTGATTATTAGCGGGTCAGGGCAACAGAGTGAGTATAGATAGCAGTGATGGAGTGAATGTGATCAAATCAGGGTGAGGGCAATGGCCTTGTTGTGAGGGGGTCAGGGGTTCAGTGAAGGAGTGATTGTGCGGGTGTCAGACTGATGGTAACAGTGACAGATTGCATGTCAGGGTGTGACAGTGAGTGGGTGAGAATATGGGGGACTGAGTATCTGCGATGGAGTGAGTGTGAGAGTGTGAGGTGACATTGAGGGTGTGAGTGTGATGCGTTCAGGGTGACGGAGATGGAGTGAGTGTGAGTGGGTCATTGTGACAGTGGCAGAGTGAATATGAGTGTGCCAAGGTTACGGTGATGGAGTGACTGTGAGGGTATCATACATCACAGTGATGGACTGATTGTACAGAGGGAATGGTGACAGTGACGGGTATGTGTGGGGCGATCATGGTGCGGGGTTGGAACGAGTGTGAGGGAATCAGAATGACCCTGATGGAGTGAGTGTGCGAGTGTCAGGCTGCTGGGGAAGGAGGGAGTGTGAAGGGGTCAGAGTGACGATGACAGATGGAGTGTCAGGGTGTGAGTGTGGCAGTAACGAAGTGCGTGTAAGGGGGTCGGTGTATTGGTGATGGAGTGTGTACGAGGGGTCAGGTCAGCATGAGTCTGTGAGTGTGAGTGGGTCAGGATGACAGAGTGAGTGTGAGGGAGTCAGGATGACGGTTACTGAGTGAGCGTGAGTGAGTCAGGGAACACAGTTAACGCTGGGGTCAGGGCGATTGTGATGGAATGCGTGTTAGAGGGTCAGGGTGACAACGTAAGAGTGAGTGTGAGGAGAGCAGAGTGACAGCAACGGAGTGAGTGTGAGGGTGATATGCGTGACAGTTACAGAGGGAGTGTGAGGGAGTGAGGGTGACAGTAACGGATTGAGTGTGAGGTAGTCAGGTTACAGTGGTAAAGTGACTGTAAGGAGGTAACGATGACAGAACGGACTGAGTGTGCTTGGCTCAGGCTGACAGTGACAGAGTCCATGTCAGGATATGTTTGATTTTAACGGAGTAAGTGACAGACTTATTTTAACGGAGTAAGTGTTATAGTTCTGGAGTGATTGTGGCTGGGTCAGGGCGATGGAGTGACTGTGAGGGTTTCAGGAAGCCTTTGCTGGACTACGTGTGAGGGGTCAGGGTGACACTAAAGGATTGAGTGCGAGGGGGTCAGGTTGACAGCGACTGAGTTCGTGTGCAGGTGTCAGGGTGACAGTAATGAGTGCATGTGAGGAGTTCGGGGTGATGCAGTGATTGTGAGGTGGCCAGGGTGACAGAGATGGAGTGTGCATTAGGTGGTCGGGGGACAGAGTGAATCTGAGGAGGTCAGGATGACATGGAGGGTTTGAGTGGGAATGTGTCAAGGAGGCTAGGCGGATTCAGTGTGATTGGGTCGGGGTGACGGTGATGAGGTGAGTGTGAGGGGGGTCAGGATTAATTAGAGTTTGTAAGGAGGTCAGGTACACAGTGATGGAGTGAGTGTGAGGGGTACACAGTGATGGTGACTAAGTTTGAGGAGGTTAGGGTGCCTGTGACTGTGACTAGTCAGGGTTACTTTCTCATACAGTGTGTGATAGGCTCACTCTGACAGAGACAGAGTGAGTATGAGGGTGTCAGAGTGACGGCGAGGGAGTGAGTCTGATGGGGTCAGTGTAACTGTGACAAAGTGAGTATCGCAGAGTGAGGGTGATAGTGACAGACTGAGTGTTGGGGTAATCGTGTGATGGTGATGGAGGGAGTGTGAGTGGGTCAGGTCGATTGCGACCGAGTGAGTGTGAGTTATCAGGGTGATGGTGGCGGAATGAAAGTGAGGGGTTCAGCGAAACAGTTACGGAGTGATTGTGAGGGGGACACTCTGACGTTGACTAAGTGAGTGTGAGAGTTTCAGTGTGAGACTGAGGGAGTGAGTGTGTAATGCTCAGTGTGACAATGACGGAATGAGTGTCAGGGACTCAGTGTGACAGTGGCAGACTGACCGTGTGGCGATATTGTGATGGTGATCGAGTTAGACGGAGGGGGTCAGAGTGACAGTGAGGGACGGAATGTGAGGTGGTGAGGGTGGCGGTGACTGAGTGAGTGTGAAGCGCCCGGGTGAAATTGAAGGAGTGTCTATGAAGTTGGTGCGTGTGATGAAGGGATTGTGAGGGCTCCTGGTGACGGTGATGGAGGGAGTGTAAGGGGTTCAGGCTGATACTGGGAGAGTGAGTGTGAGGGACCAGGGTGACAGTGATGTAGTGAGTGGTAGGGGGTAATAACGCGGGTGTCAGGCTGACAGTGATGGAGTGAATGTGTGTTTGTGTCAGAGTGACAATGACAGATTTAGTGTGCGGGGGTGAGTATGACACTAATGCAGTGTGTGTGAAAGGGTTGGTGTGTCAGCGATGGAGTGACTGTGAGGGTGTCAGGTGACAGTGAGGGTGTGGCTCTGATTGGGCCAGAGTAACAATGATGGAATGAGTGCGACCAGGTCAGGATGACGATGATGGTTTGATTGTGATGGGTTCAGAGTGATGGTGATGTGAGGGGTCAGTGTGACAGTGATGGAGTGAGTGAGAGTGGTTCAGGTTGATTCTGGGAGAGTGTGTGCGTGTGTGAGAGGCCACGGTGACAATGACATAGTGATTGTTTGGGGATAACAATGACGTTTACTAAGTCAATCTGAGGGAGTCAGTGTGAAACTGAGCGATTGATTTTGAGGGTTGAAGGTGTGAGGGAGAGTGTGTGTGTGTGTGTGTGTGTGTGTGACCGAGTCAAGGTGATGCCGTGAGAGTGGGTGATTCAGATTGACGGTGATGGAGTGAGTGGAATGGGCTTAAGGTGATTGTGATTGTGGGATTCTGATGAGGTCATGGTGATGGGGACCGAGTGAGAGTTAGCAAGTGAGCGTGACAGTGACATAGTAACTGTGATCAGGTTCGATAATGGAGACCAAGTGAGAGATAGGCGTTCAGGGTGATGGTAACGGATGAGTGTGAGGAGGTCAGGGTGTCAGTGATCAAGTGAGAGTGTGGGTTTCAAGGTGGTAGTGAAGGAGTGTGATGTGATCAAGTGACAATGACAGATTAAGTGTGAGGATTTAAGTGTGACAGTGACAGAGTGAGTCTAAGGCGGTCAGTGTACCATTGATGGAGCCTATGTGAGGGGTTAGGGTGATAGTGATGGAGAGAGTTTGTGGTGCCAGCGTTACTGTGATCGAGTGAGACTGAGGGGTTCAGGGCGACAATGACAGAGTGGGATTGAGGGAGTCAGGGTGAGAGAGATGGAGTGAGTGTGAGGGGATCAGGGTGACAGAATGAGTGTGAGGAGGGCAGGGTGACAGTAATGGAATGAGTGTGAGGTGGACAGCATGATCGTTACAGAGGGAGTGTGAGGGTTCCAGAAAGATAGCGAATGTGTGGGGTTCAGATTGGTCGTGATGGAGTAAGTGTGTGAAGGTCAGTGTGATAGTGACAGAGTGAGTGTGAGAGGTTCAGTGTGATGGTGAGTGACTACGTGCAGTGTGTAGAGTTGTAGCTGACGGAGTAAGCGCAAGTGGGTCAGGTTCATAGGAACAGAGTTAGTCTGAGGTAGTCAGGATGATTTTGAGGGTTTGAGTGTGAGGGGGCTCAAGGTGTCTGGGCGACAAAGTGAATGTGATGGGGTCAGGGTGACGGTGACAGAGTGAGTGAAGTGGCCAGGATTACAGAGATGGAATGAGTGTGAGATGGTCAGCGGACAGAGTGAGGTTGAGGTGGTCAGGATGGCACTGAGGATTTGAGTGTGAGGGGATCAGGGTGGCGGGGTGACTGAGTGTGATTGGGTTTGCGAAATGGTAATGGAGGGTGTGTGAAGGATCAGGATGACAGAGTGATTGCGAGGGCATCAGGGTGACAGTGATGGAGTGAATGTCAGGGGACATGGTGACAGTGTCTGAGTGAGTGTGCAGGTGTCAGGATGCCTATGAATGTGACTAGTCTGGGTTATTGTGACAGACTGAGTGTGATGGGGTCAGCGTGATAGAGATAGAGTGAGTGTGAGGGTATCAGGGTGTGGGTCAGGCAGTGATTCTGATGGGGTCATTGTGACGGTGACAAAGTGAGTGTCAGGGAGATGTAGGTGACAGTGATTAAGTGAGTTTAGGGTAGGTTGTGTGATGGTGATGAAGTCAAAGCATGGGGGTCAGGGTGACAGTGAGTGAAGAAGTGTGAGTGTGCCAGGTTGATTGTGTCCCAGTGAGTTTAAGGAGATCAGGGAAACGTTGACGGGGTGAGTGTGGGTGGCACATAGTGATAGTGACTGAGTGACTGTGAGTGGTTCAAGGTGCTTGTGACTGTGACTATCAGGGTTATTAAACGGACTGAGTGTGATGGGTTCAGCGTGATAGAGGCGGAGTGAGTGTGAGGCTATCAGGTTGAGTGTGAGGGATTGTGTTTGATGGAGCCAGTGTGACGGTGACAACGTAAGCGTCAGGGATTGAGGGTGACAGTGATGGACTGAGTGTGTGGAGGTAGTGTGATGGTGTTGACGTTAGTGCGAGGGGGTCAGTGCGACAGTGACGGAATGAGTGTGAGGGGGTCAGGGTGGCAGTGAGAGTGTGAAGGGGTCAGGGTGATGGTGATGGAGTGAGTGTGGGAGGCAGGATGACCGTGACCAAGTGAATGTCGGGAGGTCAGGGTGACAGTGGTGGAAAGAGTGTTAGTGGGTCGGGGTGACAATGACGTGGTATGTCTGAGCAGTCATTGTGATATTGGGAGACTGAGTGTGAAATGTCAGAGTGACAGTGAAGTGGGAGAGGATAATAATGAAGACGAGGTCGTCAGTATGATGTAGACAGGTTTACTGTGAGTTTTCGGGTTCAGCGTGACAGTGAGGGTTTGAGGTTGAATGATCAGGGGAACAGGGAGGGAGTATGTGTGACAGTCAGGGTGACGGTGTGACAGTGAGGGGTTCATTGTGACGGTGACGGTGTGAATAGGAGGTTGTCAGGGAGACAATTGGGGTTGGAGGGTAAGGACGAAATGGTCACGGCAATGGAGTGACATTGAGCATCAGGATGATGGTGAGGGAGGGATTCTGATGTGGTCAGGGTGACGATGACAGAGCTGATGTCAGTGAGTTAGAGTGACAGTGACAGGATGAGTGTGAGGGGGTCAGACTGACAGTGACAGAGAAAGTGTGAGGGGAGAAGATGAAAATGATGTAGGGACTGTGACGGGGTTATGTTGAAAGTGAACAAGTGATTGTGAAGGAGTCGGTGTGACAATGGCAGAGTCGGTGTGAGGGGTTTTGGGTGACTGTGAGAGAGTAAGTGCAAGAGGGTCAGTACAACGGTGATAGAGTGTGTGAGAGTGGGACAGAGTGACGGTGACTGCGTGAGTATCTGTGCCTCAGTGTGACAATGATGCAGTTAATGTGACGGAGTCATGGTGAGGGTGACTGAGGGATTGTGACCCTGTCAGGGAAACTGTGACTGAGTGAATATGAGCGGGTTAGGGTGACAGTGAGTGTGTGGCTATGAGAAAGTCAAAGTGATGGTGACGGAGGGAGTGTGAGAGGGTAAGGCTGACAGTGCCGAGTGAGTGTGAGGTAGTCAGGGTGACAGTGACCAAGTGACAGATAGTGTGTACATTTCAGGCTGGCGGTAAAAAATTAGTGTGAGTGGCTCATGGTGATCGTGACTGTGTGTGCTTCAGCATGACTGTGTGTGCTTCGGCCCTTGGGTTTCTATTGTTTGTAATTTTTATTAATGACTTGGATGTGGGGATTGAAGGATGGGTCAGCAAGTTTGCAGATGGCACAAAGGTTGGAGGTGTCGTTGAAAGTATAGAGGGCTGTTGTAGGCTGCAGCGGGACATTGACAGGATGCAGAGATGGGCTGAGAGGTGGCAGATGGAGTTCAACCTGGATTAATGCGAGGTGATGCAATTTGGAAGGTCGAATTTGAAAGCTGAGTACACCATTAAGGATAGGATTCTTGGCAGTATGGAGGAACAGAGGGATCTTGGGTTCAAGTGCACAGATCCCTGAAAATGGCCACCCAAGTGGACAGGGTTGTAAAGAAAGCATATGGTGGTTTGGCTTTCATGAACAGGGGTATTGAGTTTAAGAGCCGTGAGATCTTGTTGCAGCTCCATAAAACTTTGGTTAGACCGCACTTGGAATACTGTGTCCAGATCTGGTCACCCTATTATTAGAAAGATGTGGATGCTTTGGAGTGGGTTCAGAGGTGGTTTTTACCAGGATGCTGCCTGGACTGGAGGGCTTATCTTATGAGGAGAGGTTGACTGAGCTCGGATTTTTTTCATTGGAGAAAAGGAGGAGAAGAGGGGACCTAATTGAGGTCTACAAGATAATGAGAGGCATAGATAGAGTCGATAGCCAGAGACAATTTCCCAGGGCAGAAATGACTAACACGAGGGGTCGTAGATTTAAGCTGGTTGCAAGAAAGTTGAGAGGGGATTTCAGAGGCGGTTTCTTTACACAGAGAGTTGTGAGAGCATGGAATGCGTTGCCAGCAGCAGTTGTGGAGGCAGGGTCACTGGGGACATTTAAGAGACTCCTGGACATGCATATGGTCATAGAAATGTGAGGGTGCATACATGAGAATCAATGGTCGGCACAACATCGTGGACTGAAGGGCCTATTCTGTGCTGTACTGTTCTATGTTCTATGTTCTATGATAGGGACAGAATATGTATGTTCAGGTTGACATTGATGCAGTGGTTGTTACGATTGTGACCCTGTAAGGGAAATGGTGATAGTGAAGTGTGAGGGGGACAGAGTGACGGTGACTGAGTGAGTGTGAGGGGTTCTGGTTGTCAGTAACTGAGTGAATGTGAAGGCGCCAGGGTGACAATGATGGAGGATACGTGTGGCGGTCCAGGTGGAAGTGACGGATTGACTATGAGGATGTCAGGGAGACAGTGGTGGAATGAGTGTGACGGTATCAGTCTTAGGGTGACGGGGTGATGATGATTTAGTGAGTGTGTGGGGGCCTGGGTGGTGGTGACAAACTGCATTGAGTGCTCAGGCTGTTAGATATGGAATGAGTGTGATGGGGTAAGGTTGATGATGAAACAGTGAGTGTGGGAGGGTTAGATTGACGGTGACCAAGTCATCATAGGGGGGGTGACAGTGACAGAAACTGGGTGAGTGTGAGGGGTTCAGGGTGACAGTGACAGAGTGAGTTTGAGGTTGTCAGGCTGACAGTGTTGGAGTGCGTGTGACGGGGTTAGGGTGATGGTGCTGGAGTGAGTGTGAGGGTTTCAGCATGGTGCTCACGGAGTGAGTGTGAGAGTGCCAGGGTTACGATTCTGGAGTGTGTGTGAGGGTGTCATAGGTTATGGTGATGGAGTGAGTCTGAGGACTTAAGGGAGACAGTCACGGATGAGTGTGAGGAGGTCAGAGTGATGGTGATGGAGTGAGTGTGAAGAGGTCAGGGTGATGGTGAATGCGAGGGGGTCAGGTTGACAGTGACTAAGTCAGTGTGAGGGCGTCATAGTGACGATAACTGAGTTTCTGTGAGGGGTTCAGGGTGACCTTGATGGAGAGATTTTGCAGTGGGCAGGGTGTCATAGATGAGTGAGTGTGAGCTGGTCAGGTTAATGGAGAATGAGTTTGATGGGATAATGTTTACTGTGCTACTGAGTGAGTGTGAAGGAGTCAGGGTGACGGAGACAGAATGAGTTTGTATCGTGACGGTGTACGAGTGATTGTGTTGAAATCCGGGTGATGTTGGTGTAGTGAATGTGAGGGGGTTAGGTTGGCAGTTAAGGAGTAATTGTGAGATGTCATGCCAACGGTGATGGAGTGAATGTGAGGAGATCAGTGAAACAGTAATGTAGTGAGTGTGAGGTGGCAATGAGATGGTGACAGAATAAGTGTGAGGGGCGAGGATGAAGGAGACGGAGTTAATGGGGGGTTTCAGTGTGATAACCTTGCCACCCTCACACTCACTCCGTCACTGTTAAGCTGACCATCTCACACATCGCTGAAAATGGAATCCTGAAGAAGGGCTCATGCCCGAAACGTCTACTCTCCCGCTCCTTTGATGCTGCCTGACCTGCTGCCCTTTTCCAGCAACACATTTTCAGCTCTGATCTCCAGCATCCGCAGTCCTCACTTTTTCCTATCTCACACACACTCCGCTAGGGTAACCAGTATATTCTAACCCTCACTACATCCCCCTCATCCTGACCTCCTCACAGTCATCAGTCACTGTCTTCCTTACCTCCTTACATTCACTCCATCACCATAAACTCTGACACGCTCACACTCACTCTGTCAGTGTTACCCAGAAACCCTCAGAATCTCTCCTTCATTGTCACCCAGACGCCCTCAAACTCAGTCACAGGTACCTTGACCCCTTCACACTCTCTCAGGCACTGTCACCATGTCCTCCTCACACATACTCACCTACAGGCACCCTGACCCACTCACACTATTTCCAGCACCATCTCGCTATTCTCCCTACCCTCGCTCTGTCACTGTCACCCTCACTCCGAAACTCACATTGTCACTGTCACACTGATCCCATCAGACTCAGTCCCTCACCGTCACCCTGACACCTCACACTCACTCTGTCTCTGTCACGCTGAGCCCATCACACTCAGTCCGTCAAAGTTTCCCTGTCATCACAGTCACAGGCACCCTGACCCCTCACATTCACTTAGTCACAATCACCGTGAACCCCTCACATTCACTCCATCACCGTTTCCCTGATCCCCTTACACTCATTCCATTACCATCATCCTGATACATCATACTCACTTGGATACAATCAACCTAACCCCCTCACATTCACTCACTCACTGTCACACTTATCCCCTCACACACACTCCTTCACTATCATCCTGACCTCCTCATAATCACTGCTTCACCTTGAGCCCCTCACACTCACTCCATCATCATCACCATGATCCACTCACACTCACTCCGTCACTGTCACCCTGTCTAACTCACACACACTCCGTCAGGGTCTCCGTGATACTCTCACACTCACTCCGTCCCCCTCACCCTGACCTCCTCACACTCATTCGTCACTCATCTACCTGACACACACTCTGTCATTGTCAACCTGGCCTCCTTGCATCCAGGCCTTCATCCTGAGCCCCTCACAATTACTCCATCATCACCTGATCCCCTCATCCTCTCCCTTCACTGTCACCCTGATCATCTCACAAACACTCCGTCAGGGTCACCGCCACACTCTCCCACTCACTCCATCCCCTTCTCCCTGACCTCCTCGCACTCATCTGTCTTTGTCATCCTTACCTTCACACATTTACTCCAACACAGCAACCGAAAACACACACACACACTCACTCTCTCACTGTTACTCTGACGCCCTCAAACTCAGTCACAGGCACCTTGACCCCTTCACACTCACAGTCTCGGTCATCCTGTCCACATCACATATACGCGAGTTCCTGTCACCCTGACTCACTCTCACTAATTCCATCATCTTGAAGCTATTCAACCTACACTCGCTCTGTCACTGTCACCCTCACTCCGAAACTCAGCTTGTCACCGTCACACTGATCTCATCAGACTCACTCCCTCACCATTACCCTGTTACTCCCACATTCACTCTGTGTCAGTCACTCTGAGCCCATCACGATTACCCAGACCAATTACACTCAAAGCTCCCCGCCGCCCTGAGCCTGTCACACTCAAACCCGCAATGTCATCCTGAACATCTCAAACTTACTCTGTCTTCGGGCCACCTCACACTTCTCCATCTCTGTCACAATAAATCCCACACACACACTCCGTCACTGTCACCCTGACCTCAATGCAGTCACTTTGTCACCCAGAACCAACCACACTCAATCCTCCCTTTCACACTCAATCAATATCGTCACTCCATCACAGTCACTCTTTCAGCGACCCTCATACCCCTCGCACGGAGTCAGTTACTGTCACCCTGAAACCCTCACACTCTCTCTGTAACTGTTCCACTGTCCAGCTTCACAGCCACTACATTCTGTCACCTGATCCCCTCACATTCACTGTGCCACTGTCATCCTGACCCTCTCTCACACAAATTCTGATACCATCACCCTGACACCCTTACACTCATTCTGTCACGCTAACCCCCTCACACTCACTCTGTCATTGTCACTCGACCCCCACACATTCTCTCTGTCACCCTCATGAACTCACACTCACTCCGTCACCCTGAAAGCCCTTACATTCACTCCATTGTTATCACCCTGACACTCTAACACACATTTTGCCACCTCACACTGAAGCTCTCACTCTCATTCCATCAGTATCATCCTGACACCCTCAGTCTCATTTCATCACAGGAACACTGGCACCCTCAAACTATCTCCATCACTGTCATCCTAACCCCTCACACACATACTCCATCACTGACACACTGATCCCCTTCCACTCTCTCTGTCACTGTCACACTAGCACACTCACACTCAATTTTCATCGTCGTTCTGACCCTCTCATAGTCACTCCTTCACCACCATTCTGACACCCGCACACTCACTCCATCACCGATGCCCTGACCCCTTTACACTCACTCAGTTACCGTCACCCTGAACACCCATCTTTCACTTGGTCACCATCATCTAAACTGATCAGACTTACTTTGTTACTGTCACGCTAACTTGCTAGCTCTCACTCTGTCCCCGTCACCGGGACCCCAACAGACTCCTGCAATCACAGTCACCTTGTGCCCATCACACTCACTCCATCACCGCCAATCAGAATCGCTCACTCTCACGCCGTCACCCTGACTCTTTCACACGCTGTCACCCTGAACCATCAAAATCAATCCCTCAGTGTCACGCTGACTTCGTCATACTCACTCTCCCAGGATCACCCTGAAACCCTCACACTTCCTCTATCAGCATCACCCGCAGCCCTCACACTCACTTCATCTCAGTAAGGCTAGTACCCTCACTCTCTCTCCATCACCGTCACCCTGACACCCCCACACTCAACTGAGTCACCGTTACACTGACCCCCTCACACTCACTGTGTCACAGGTAAACTTGACCCACTTACTCCCAATTAGACACCGTCACCGTGAACTGCTCACACTCCCTCTGTCACTGTCACCCTGATCCCCCTCCACATTTCTCCATTCCTATAACCCTGATCATTTACACTCACTCTTTCACTGTCACAGTGACCGCCTCACAGTCACGAGCTCACCTCACACTGACCTGCCTCACACGCACTCCATCACCCTCACCCTGACGTGATCACATTTACTCCATCACATCTAGCCTGGTTCCCTCACACTTTGTCAGTCACCTTGTACCCCTCACAATCACTCCATCACTGGCAGCCTGTCCCGCCTCTGATCACTTCATCATCCCAACCCTGCCCACCGTCATACTCGGACGATCATCCTGACCCGCTCTCACTCTTTCACTCACCATTACCCTGACACCCTCAGAATCACACCATCGCCAAAACCCTGTATCACTCACACTCACTCCATCACCGTCACACTGTTTCCCTCACTCTCACTCCATCACTGTCACCCTGACCTCCTCGCACTCATTCCTTCACTATTAATCTGACCTTATCAGACGCCCTCCCTCACCTTCCCCTTGACCGCATCACACTCACTTTGGAGCTACCACCCAGGCCCTCACACTCACTCTGTCGATGTCACCATCGCCACTCACACTCTCTCACTCCATCTCTCTCACTCTGGCCACATCACACTTACTCCACCAAAGTCACCCTGAACCCCTCACACTCATTCCATCGCTGTTAACCTTGCCACCTCACGCTCACTCCGCCATCGTCATCCTAACACCCTCACACTCACTCCGGAACTATCATCCTGACCCCTTACACATACTCTGTCACTGTCACTCGGACCCACTCACTGGCACTTGGTTATTGTCACCCTGACACCACCTCACACTCACCCTGGAACTAATAACCAGACCCGTCACACTCACTCCATTGACGTCACCCTAGCCATATCACACTTATTACGTCTTTGTCATCCTTGCAACATCACATTCACCGCATCCACCCGATTTCCTCATAATCACTCCGCCTTAGATCATAGAACATAGAACATAGAACATAGAACATAGAACAATACAGAACAGAACATGCCCTTCGACACCCGATTTTGTGCCGAACATTTGTCCTCACTTTAGCACTTACCCATGTACCTATCCACTTGCCCCTTAAAGGTCACCAATGATTCTGACTCTGCCACTCCCACAGGCAGCGCATTCCATGCTCCCACCACTCTCTGGGTAAGGAACATACCCCTGTCATCCCCCTATACCATCCACCCTTCACCTTAAAATTATGTCCCCTTGTGACACTCTGTTGTACCTGGGGAAAAAAGTGTCTGATTGTCTACTCTATCTATTCTCCTGATCATCTTATAAACCTCTATCAAGTCACCCTTCATCCTTCGCCGTTCCCATGAGGAAAGGCCTAGCACTCTCAACCTATCCTCGTACGACCTATTCTCCATTCCAGGCAACACCCTGGTAAATCTCCTCTGCACTCTCTCCAAAGCTTCCACATCTTTCCTAAAATGAGGCGACCAGAACTGCACACAATACTCCAAATGTGGCCTTACCATGGTCCGATACAGCTGCAACATCACTTCATGACTTTTGCACTCAATCCCTCTGCTAATGAATGTTCATAAATCATTGGCCTTCTTACAAGCTCTATCCACGTGAGAGGCAACTTACAAAGATCTATGAACATAGACCCCAAGATCCCTCTGCTCCTCCGCCTTACTAAGAACCCTACCGTTAACCCTGGGTTCACATTCTTATTTGTCTTTCCAAAATGGTGAACCTCACACTTGACAGGGTTGAACTCCATCTGCCACTCCTCAGCCTAGCTCTGCATCATATCTAAGCCCCTTTGCAGCCAACAACAGACCTCCTCACTATCCACAACTCCACCAATCTTCTTATCGTCTGCAAATTAACTGACCCACCCTTCGGCTCCCTCTTCCAAGTCATTAATAAAAATTACAAACAGCAGAGGAGTCGGAACTGATCCCAGCAGAACTCCACATGTAACTGGCCTTAAGGCTGAATATTTACCATCTACCACCACTCTCTAACTTCGACTGGTTAGCCAGTTCTCTATCCAAATGTCCAAACTTCCCTCTATCCCATGCCTCCTGACTTTCCGCATAAGCCTACCATGGGGAACCTTATCAAATGCCTCACTAAAATCCATGTACGCTACATTCACTGCTTGACAATCATCCGCATGCTTGGTCACCTCCTCGAAGAATTCAATAAGACTTGTAAGGCAAGACCTACCCCTCACAAATCCGTGCTGCCAGTCCCTAATCAAGCAGTGTATTTCCAGATACTCATAAATCCTATCCCTCAGTACCCTTTCCATTACTTTGCCTACCACCGAAGTAAGACAAACTGATCTGTAATTCCCGGGGTTATCCCTGTTCTCTTTTTTGAACAGAGGCACAACTTTTGCCACTCTCCAACTCCCTGGCACCACCCCCATTGACAGTGAAGATGAAAAGATCATTGCCAATGGTTCTGCGATTTCCTCTCTTGCTTCCCACGTAATCCGAGGATATATCCCGTCAGCCCCAGGGGACTTATCTAGCCTCAGGTTTTTCAAAATGCCCAACACATCTTCCTTCCTAACAAGTATCTCCTCCAGCTTATCAGTCCGTTTCATTCTCTCCTCTTACATAATACGGTCCCTCTCATTTGTAAATACTAATGAAAAGTACTCATTCAAGACCTCTCCTATCCTTCCGACTCAATACACGTACTCCCACTACTTCGTCATCGGGATCTCCTCCCACTTACTCCGTTACTGTCAGCCTACCTCCCTCCCTCACACACACTCGGTCACTTTCACCAAGACACTCTCACACTCATTGAATCACTGTTACCCTGACCATTTCATTCTCGCTCCGTCACCGTTACCATGACCCCCTCACACACATACCGCCGCACTGACACATTCACACTAACACCATCATCGTCACCTAGATCTTGTAACATTAACTCCTTCGCTGTCACCCTGATCCCCACACAGTAACTCCATCACCGTCAGACGGACCCCCTCACACTTACTGCTTCATTGACACACTGACTCCCTCACTCTCACTCCACCGTTGTCACCCTGACTCACCAACATTCACTATTTCACCATCACCCAGAAACCCTGAAACTCATAGTATCACCCTGATATTCTTACACTCACTCCATAACCGTCACCATCACTCCTCACATTCTCTCGATCATGCTGACCACCTCACACTCACTCTGTCATCCTGACGGCCTCCCACTTTCTCTGCTGTTGTCAGCCTGACCCTGTCGCACTTACTCTGTCACCATCAACCTGACTCCCTCGTACACACTCTGGCTCTATCACCCTTACTCGCCTCACTATCAATCCATTGCCCTCACAATGATCTGATCACATTCACATCATAACTGCAACCCTGACCCCCTCACACTCACTCCATTGCCTTGACCCACTAACAATCACTCCAACCCCGTTATACTTATCGCCTTATACTCAGACTTTCCCTGGTCCACGCACACACTGAAACCTCTCTGTTATTGTTACCCTGACACAATCACACTGAGTCCGTTCCATCACAAATTTCTCCTGACACTCACTCTATCAATGTAATCTGAGCCACTCACACTCACTCCATTAATGTCACACTGACACCCTCGTTCTCACTCCATCACTGTCACCATGACCCCCTTACAATCACTCTGTAGACATCACACTAGGTCACACACACTCAGTCCATCACGGTCACCTTGAACCCTTCAGTCTCAGTCCATCACAGTAAAGTTGGCATCCTGAATCTCTCTCTCCATCACCATCAATCTGACCACCTCACACTCACTCTATCACCATTTCCCTGACGCCATCGCACTCACTCCGCACCATGACGCTGATGTCCTCAGTCTCTCGAGGTCTCTGTCACCCTGAACCACTCAGTATCGTTCCATCATATTAACTCTGACACCCATAAACTCTCTCCATCAACGACACTCTGACCCCTCGCACTCACTCTGTTACCATGATACTGAACGCCTCTCACACTGTGTCACCGTCATCTAAACTGATCACACTTACTCAGTAGCCTTCATTCTCAATCGCTGATTCTCACTCTGTCTACATCACCCTGACCCCATTAAACTCTCACACATTCTGCAACTGCCAAGCTGACCCCCTCACACACAATCCCTCACTTTCATCCTGACGTCCTTAAACTCAGTCTGTCACTCTCTCCCTGTCCCTATCAGACTCCCTCCATCACCCTGACCGCTCACACTCATTGTATACTCCTCACCCTGACACCTTCACACTCCACCCCTCACTGTCACCCCGACTACTTCACACTCACTCCAGCACCGTAACCGTGACCACCTCACACTCCCTTCGTCACCATCGCCCTAACCCATCACATTCAATCTGTCACACAAACCCAATCACACCCAGTCCGCTCTGGCATCCTGGCTCCCACCCACTCAAACTCTCAAAGTCATCCTGACCACCTCAGACTCACTCTGGCACCCTCGCCACCTCACATTCGCTCCGTCACTGTCACCACGAACCCCTCAAACTCACTCAGGTAGAACCCTGACCCACTCACACACACTCCATCAATATCACCCAGACCCCTTCACACTCATTCCATCACTGACCCCCTTACGCCCTCAAACCCATTTCCCTCATTTCACCCAGATCCTCTCACACATACTTCATCACCATCACCGTGAACCCCACGCACTCACTCCATCACTGCTACCCTTATCACCATATACTCACTCCATCACAGTAACCGTGACTCCCTCACACTCTGTCAATTTCTTCTTGACCACCTCATACTCTCTCCATCCCAGTCACCCTCACCGCCTCACACACACACTTCATCACAATCACCCTGACTCCATCAGAATCACTCCATCACCGTCACCCTGACCCCTCACACTCACTCTGTCACTGTCATCTTGACCCCCTCACACTCACACTCTCACTTTCACCCCGATCCCCTGACACTGACTCCATCACCGCCACGCTTGTCCCCCACACTCACTTGGTCACCGTCTTTTTGACCACCTCACATTCACTCCATCACTGTCACTCTGAGTTCGTCTCTCTCACCCAGTGAACGCAACTCTGAACCTCTCAGACTCACTTCATCACTGTCACCTTGACCCCCTCACACTCACTCCGTCATAGTCACGCTTACATTCTCGCTCACTTCGTTGCACTGTCATGCTCAAAATCACACTCACTCCCCCGCACCATCACACTCATTGCCTCACTCAATCCCCCACTATAATGCACACTACTGTGCCCCCTGACCAGCACACCACATGATCTCCTACCGTCACGTTGCACCTCACGCTTGGCCTATCAATGTGCCGCTTACTCCCGTGCATACCCCCCACTGTCTCGCTCACTCACCTGCACACTTCCCCACCCTCATGCCCGCTCTCCCGCACACTTGCTTCGCACCAAAGTCATTCCTTTACACGCTCTCCTACATTCTCACTTACTCCCCTGCACACTGATCCACAGTAACACTCACTCTTGTGTACATGCACTCAGAGTCGCAGTCACTCACCTGCACAATCCCTCACCAATCTTTACTCTCACTCCCGCAAAAGGTCTCCAGCCATCATGCTCTGATTCCTGCACATACCCCAACCATCACGTTCACTCCCCTACACTCTCCCCCATGATCATGCTCACTTCCCTGCACACGCCTCCATCTTTATGCTCATATTTTTGCACATTCGTCCACCTTCACTCTCTCTTCCCCACACATTCCCAACACAATGCTCACTCCCCTACACAGTCTGCCACCATCACCATCACTCAGCTGCACACTCCCCCAGCACATGCCTCACTCGCCCCAACTTCCGCACAATCTACTTCACATCATATTAAGTACACTGCACACTCACCCACTATCAAACTCAACCCCCACTCTCTCCACACTGTCACAAGTACTACACTGTACACTGACACACAGTCATGTTCATTCCCACACACTCTGCCCCACCCTCACACTCTCACAACCCCACCATAGCGCTCACATGCCCACAAGCCCCGACCATTACACTCCCATGCACACGCCCCAACCATCATTTTCACTGCCCCACACACACCCACACCAACATGCTCATTCTCCCACAAAATCTCCCACATTCACACCCACTCCCCTGCAGTTTCACCCAATATCATTCTCATTTACCCCCACACTCAGTCGAACACGCACTCTCCCACCCTCACGCTCACTCTCGCACACACTCCCACACAATGAAGTCAACTCACCCATTTTCAAATCACTCCCCTATACATGTTTACACCATCGCACAAACTCCCCCACGCACTCTTCTACCATCACACTCCCTCCCTCACACGCACCACTTCCTTTGCACTCAGTCCCTGGCATTCTCCCCCACCGTCACACACACACCACTACACACTCACCCACCATCATGTCCACTCCCCCGCACGCTCACCCACCATCACACTGAGTCACCCACACGCTCCACTGCCGTCAAACTCACTCCCGCTCTTGATCTCCAGCCTCCCGCTCTCTTCCCCACAAACTCCCCACAGTCCTTCTCACTCCTCCACATACACCACAATGTCATACTCACTCCCCCGCATGCTCTCTCAGTGTTATTTTCATATTCACCGCACCCTGCCCCAGTGTTGCATTCACTCCACCGCGCACACCCCACCATCATGCTCACTTCTCCGTGCACACTGCCACTATCATGCTCACTCCCCATCAGGCACTACCCAGTAATTCTCACTTCCCTGCACACACCCCGACCATCACACCTACTCCTCTGCATGCTACCTCACCGTCACATACAATCTCCTACACATGCACACCTACTATCACAATCAGTGTCACAGATACTTTCCCACCGTCATGCTCACTCCCCCATCAGACTCACTCCCCTGCACACTGCCACACCGTTACGCTAAGTTCCCTCCCATAAACACCTCTACACAACGTTCATTCCTAGGTGCATTCCCCATCGTCACACTGACTGCCCTGCACACTGCTCTGTGTTACAGTCAATCACACACAATCCACCACCATCATACTCACTTTCCCGCACTCTCCCCCTCCGTCACACTCAATAACCTGCACACTTCAGCATCATCACACTCACGCCCCCACACACTTCTAAAACTTCAATCTCCCTCCCCGTGCATTCTCCCACCATCAGACCCCCGCCCTTGCACAATTTCCCACCGTTACTATCCCAAACATTCACGCACCTTCATGCTCAATCCTCATACACTTCCCACCCTGACGCTGACTCCCTGACACACTCCCCTACCGTCATTTTTACTTTCCGCACACTTCCTCACCATCACGCTCACTACCCGCCCACACCAACACTGTCGGAGTTAATCCCTCACACAATCCCCCACTATCATACTCACTCCCCCTTGATTCTCGACTGTTATTCTCACTCTCCCGCGCAGCCCCCACTCCCCCGCCATTACTCTCACCCATATACTCCCTCTCCATCAAACTCACTCTCCCATCATCGTGCCGCATCACCACAAATGCCGCCGACATTTCACGTATTCCCCACTGCATTATGCCACAATCACACTCACTCCCCAAACACTGTCCCATCATTTTGGTCACTCTCCATGCACACGCCCACTTCACACTCATTCACTAGCATGCACACCCACCGTCACACTCACTCCCCGCACACTCCTGCACTGGTTTGCCTACTCATCCCACACGCTAGCCCATCGTCACGCTCTCTGCCTCACATTCCCCCAATGTCAAATTCACTCAGCAGGAGTCTCCACCAACATCACACTCTCTCCCCTGCGTACTCCAATATCATCACGATCACTCCCTGCACCCTGTCCCATGGTCACAATCATTCTTTCCAACATCACATTCATTCTCAAACATTACTGCACACTGTCATTCACCTCCCCGCACATTTGCCCACTGTCACGTTCACAATTACCCACAATCACCCTCACTGCCTTGTGCACGTCCCCACTTTCACACTCAATCCTACACACTCCCGCACTGTACACTCAATCTCACACACTCTCCCCCACCGTCACTGCCTCTTCCCTGCACATTCCCAAAACCATCAAGCTCATTCCTCCTTCCTCTTCATCACTGTAATGCTCACCTCCCGCATACTTCTCCACCTTCACTCTCACTCCTCCGCACATACACCCACCATCACGCTCACTCCCTCACATATTGACCCACCATTATGCTCACTCCCTCGCCCGCTCTGCCAATGCCATGCATGCACCCATACACTCCCCCACTGCCAATCTTACTCTGCTGCACCCACACCCATGGACAGGCTCGCTCAGATGCACAAATGCCAACGCCATTTTCACTCCACCTGCCCACCCACATCGTCATGCTTACTCCCCTGCAAGCTCCCGTAACGTCAGACTCGCACCCTCACATACCCCATTGCCATTGCACTTACTCCCCACACGTTTGCGCACCATCTCACTCACATCCCCCAAATCCCTCCACCATCATATTCACTCTCCCATGCACTCCCCCACTCTCATGCTCGCACCACCACACACTGCCTCACCGTGAAGCCTACTCCCCACACATATGCCCACCATCACGCTCACTCAATCACACACACTCCACCATCATGCTCATTCCCCTGAATGCTCCCCACATTCACATTCACTCCCCCACACTATCCACCACGGTCACATTCACTCCCCTCTACACGTCCCCACCATCATACTCACTACCAAACATACGACCCCACCGACATGCACACTTCCTTACACACCGCCACACCGTAATGCGCAATAATCCGCACACTGTCCTACCGTCATATTACTCCCCTGCACACCTCCCCACTGTCCCGCTAACTCTTCCACGCACGGCCCTGCCGTCAGACCCATTCCTCAGCACTCTCTCCCACTGTCATACCATCTCCCATCAAACTTGCTTCCATCACACTCATTCCCCAGAAACTCCATCACAGTCACTCTCATTCCCCTGCATACTACTGCACCATCATATTCACTTCACTACACTCTCCCCACCATCATATTCACTCCACTACCCTCTTCTCCACTGTCACCCTCTCTTCCCTGCACACGCCCAAACCATCATGTTCACACTGTTGGTCTGCTCCTTAATGTTTCCAGTGGCCCCACTATTCCCGTTACAAACTGATATTTTCAAGTGGTTGGTTGGCGGTGGGGAGTGGTGAGGGGTGCTGTTTTTGAGCTGTTGTCCAAGGGGATGGCCTTTATTCAGAAGTCTTTCATTTCCGGCTACATGGAGCCCTGAATACGTTGGGAATAGCTGTCTGGTTCTGAATGAAGAGGCTGTGATTGCTGCCAGGACACTGGGTATTCACCAACATGATGTACTGTGCATAGGCACACTGCAACATACATGGACTGGAAAACCGTGGGTCCAATCACAAAATGATAATGAAAGGCATTACAGATCAGCTGAAATTGTTAGGTATATTATATGTTCAATCCATAACAGAGAAACATTAAATCAGAAACATTAAATCCAGCACAAGACACTGTGTCGATCAATGTCTGCTCAGTCCAACCCAGCAATCTGCTGAGTGCAGAAAACTGTGCAGACCACAGCAGTACATTTCTCTATAAACCCAAACTAGACATCTGTCCAGCACGGGGAGCTGTGCAGACCACAGCATTGCCTCGATCTTTAAACTCGGACTAGATGTATGTTCATCACTGGGAGCTATGCAGAACACAGCAGTGCATTGACCTTTATACCCTGACTAGAATGCTGGGAACGCACATCAGGCCAGGCAGCATGCGAAGAGCAAGAGAATTGACGTTTCGGAAATAAGCACTGATCAGATTTCTGATGAAGGGTTTATGCCAGAAACGTTGATTCTCCTTCTCCTTGGATACTGACTGGCCTGCTGTGCATTCCCAGCATCACACTCTCGACTCTGATTTCCAGCACCTGAATCCTCACTTTCTCATAGGTCTCTGTCGAGCACTGAGAGCTCGGGAGACCGCAACACTGCAGTGATCTATAAACCAGGAAAAAATATCTGTTCAGCGTGGGGACCGAAGCAGACCACCGCAGTGCTTAGATCTATAGACCTGGAAAATTTATCTGTCCAGCAGAAGAGATTATGCAGACCACCGCAGTGCATTTACCTACACATGCGGACTTAATATCTGTCAAACACAGGGAGCTATGCAGACCACAGTCGTGAAATTGCATCGAAGCCACCCTGAGTGAAGCAATTTAGGAGAGGTTGAGTTTAATTTTAGCTCGCTTTCTACCACTTTGAATGTTTTTTGGATATACTCTTCGAAAGCTTATTGAGAATAGATTGTAAAGTCATGAAACAACCCCAATGGCAGCATACGGGCCAACGAAGGGCATGTCTATCTCTTTCCGTTAATTCAAGGACAACATTGCAAGGAATCGGAGAAAACTGCTCTGGGTCTTCAAAGGCATTCTTTGAAGAAGGAAACAGCGTGGAATGTCGTAAAAATGGTGGCAGGGTCATAATGCTCCAGGTTGAACGCCAATGCACCGCCCACACTTTGTGTGTTTCTTATTTGTTCTATTTTCTGGAGAGTATTTTCTTCACAATCTATTATCTTTTTAACGTGACTCCTTTGGGAGTGGAGGAAGTGAGTCCCAGAACAAAGGATCGTGAGGGTAATCAAGGCTTCAAGATTTAAAGAACAGTGCTGCCTGGAGACATGTCCAAGTGCTGTCTGGATACTGGGCCCGCGTCAGTCTGGAGACTGCGTCTGGTACAGTTTGGAGACTGGGCCCCGTGCGGTCTTGGGACTGGGCCAAGTGTGGCCTGGCACCTTGGCCCGGTGCCGCCTGTACAATAGGCCCGATGCAGTTGGGAGACTGGTCCTGGATTGTTCTGCAGTCTGACCCATTGTGTCCCAGAGACTGAGTCTGCTGCGGCCTGGAGACTGGGCCTGCTCCGCTCTGGAGACTTGGCCCGGTGTGCTATGGAGACTGGCCATGGTATAGTCTGGAGTCAGGGCCACGTGAGGCCTTGAGACTGGGCACGACGCACTCTGGAGACTGAGCCTGGTGTGGTCTGCCGACTAAACCTAGTGTGGTCGACAGTCTTAAGACTAGATATTGTATAATGTCGCCAGTAGGATTTGGTCCAGTGAAAGTTAGTAGTCGGAAGTGTTAGTTGAATTTGAGGACACGGGGAAGCACTTATTTAATACTTTTCGTCAGTATTCTCATTTGAAAAGGGCAATGTCATTGAGAATACGGAGATAAAGGCGACAAGATTATATGGGATTGATGTTAACAAAGGGGTGGTTTTCTCAATTTTGGAAGATCTGAATATAGTTATTAACTCTGGGCCAGCGAGATTTATTCTGGGATCTCTGGAAAGCCAGGGAGGAAATTACAGAATCTTTGACTTCAAAATATATGTCATCATTATCGACAGGAGTTGTGCCAGAATACTGGAGGATAGCAAAAGTTGTTCTCTTGTTTAAGAAGGAGTGTCGGGACAACCCTGGTAATGAAAGGGCAGTGCGCCTTACACTATTTATGTTTAATATGTTGGACAATTTTGAGAGCGATAAGATTTGTAATCACCTGGAAAGGAAAATTTGATTACAGATAGTCAACATAGTTTTGTGAAGGGTAGGTCGTGCCACACTCACCTTATTGAGTTCTTTGAAAAGGTGAGAAAACATGTGGGTGAAGGTAAAGTGGTTGGTGTGGTGTACAAGGACTTAAGTAAAGCATTTATTAAGATTCCACACAAATGGGTATTGCACAAAACACTGAGTTTTAGGATTCAAGGTGATTCAGCGGTTTAGATCAGAAATTGGCTATCTGAAAGAAGACAGAGGGTGATGGTTTGTGGGAAATGCTCATTCGGGAGGTCAATTACCAGTGGTGTGCTGCAAGGAGCTGTTTTGGGGCCACTGCGGCTTGTCGTTTTTATAAATGATCTGGATGTGGGCGAAGATGGATGGGTGAGCAAATTTGCAGGCGACACGAAGGGAGGCATGGTTGTGGATCGTTCTGACATATACATAAGATGCAGTGCTAGACTGAAAAGTGGCAATTGGAGATTAATAGAGGCAAGTTTGATGTAGTTCAATTCGGAAGAAATGACAACAATTCAGGTGATTGAGCTAATGGTGAATGTCTTGGCAGTTTAGATGAACAGAGAGATCTCATTTGTCCAGGTGCATACATACCTGAAAGTTGCCACTCAGGGTTATAGGGTTGTTAAGAAGGCATATGGTGTGTTGGCCTTTATTCGTAGAGGGATTGAGTTTCGGAGCCAAAAGGGCAAGGTTCAACTGAGAAGACACTGGTAAGGCCGCACCTGGATTATTGCCTGTAGTTCTGGTCAGTGCATAATATGAACGATGTGGAAGCTTTGGACAGGTACCAGATGAGATTTACGAGAATGTTACCTGTCATGGAAGGAAGGTCTTACGAGGAAAGGGTGAATGAGGACCTACACTGTATCCGGTGGAGAGAAGAAAATTTAGAGGTGACTTCATCGAGACGTACAAGATAATCAGAGGGTTCGATAGAATGGACAGTGAGAGGCTTTATCCTCGGATGGTGAAGGCTACCACGAGGAGGCCAAGCTTTACATTGAGGTTTCAGAGACATAGGATTGATATGAGATGTAGTTTCTAAACTCAGAGTGCAATAGGGGCCAGGAATGACCTGCCTGCAACAGTAGTCGAGTCGCCGACATTAAGCACATTTAAATGGGCCATGGATAGACATATGGATAATAATGGAACGAAGTGGTATAAATGTGAATCAGATTATATTCACCGTTCGATGGCATTGAGTGCCAAAGGGCCTTTGCTGTGCTGTAACTCTCTATGTTATGTGAATGGCGGCCCAGTGCAGCCAGGAGACTAGTCATGGTGCGGTCTTGAGACTAGTCATGGTGCGGTCTGGAGACTGGGCGTGGTGCAGTCTGGAGACTGCGCCCAGTGCTGTCGGGATATTTGTTGCTGGCACAAACTGGGTTGTAATTCGAGTCAGTTCTTTCTTTCATTTTTTTTATTCTGCTGGACTTTCGTTGATTATTCTTTCAATTATAAGAGAATACTGAAGAATCTACACTGAGATTTCTTGTACTTGTGATGGCGCGTAAGTGAAGTCATTGGTAACTTTCCGCTGCAAACATAAAGGTTCACGTGACAATGAAGCCAATTCAATTCAAATGTGAGAGAGTCACTGTACTTGATGCCCCTTTCGAACAAACCTGCTGCGTGTGCCGTGAAATGGAGCGTCTGGAGAGAATTTTATTACTATACTTTAATCATTAGAGGGAGAGACAGACAGTGAGAGAGTGAGGGGGAACATTTTGATTCCCATTTCAATGGATTTGCTACCAAAGAGCAGAAAGCCAAATGCTCAGAGACGCAGCTGCAGGGATATATACATCAGTAGACTGAAGTACACACGCAAGCGTGCACGTGTACACACACTCTCACACACACACACACACACACACACACACACAGAGAGAGAGAGAGAGAGAGACACACACACACACTCAGACAGACACATGGAGGTATTCAGCCCTTCATGTCTGTCTTTACATTCCGTGGCTGATCTGATCATGGCCGCACCTTTTATTCCTCCTGGAAAATAAGGCGGGGCAATTAGGTGTCATGTGAGAGTAAGGGCATTCTGGGACCTGTGAACATAATTCTGTCAATGCAAGTTTACATTATAATTTGGGACAAGACCGGTTCTGATGTGAAATTGGGCAAAAAAGTTCAAAAGCAAATTGAGGGAAGCTGTTGAAGGTGAAAGTACGTCAGGAAAGTTGGAGTCATTCAAAAGCGAGATAGTGAGATTTCAGGAATTACATGTTCCGTCCGTGTGAGGGGCACTGCTAACCGAAGTAGGGCACAGGATATGTCAGGGGATGTTGAGACGTTGGACAACGAAAAAAGGAGTCATACGTCAGGTTCAGGCTAATGGTATCAAAGGAATCCCTTGAGCATACTGAGTGTAGGACAACACTTACCAGGGAAATCACGAAGGCAAAAAGTGTGCATGAGGTGGCTTTGGCTGATAAGGTTAAGGAGGTTTGAATGAGATTCTATAAATATATTAACGACAAAGGAGAAAGTCGAGAGTCATTAGGACGCAATAAAAAACAATCAGCCATCTAATGATTGGCTCCACAGGAGATGAATGAGGTTATTAGGTCTATTGTCAAATGTAGTCACGTGAGGACACTGACAAGTTTACATGTCGCCACAAGTGACACAATCTTAGATACAAAGCTTCCACACACCCCACCTCCAAGAAACAAAATCTTGGTAGAACTCAGAAAAATGAAGAAAATAAAATTAAATGTAAAACATTACGGCCGCTCCTGTAGTGGTGGAAAAACAGAAAATCAGTTTATTGTTCAACAACAGAGTCCATAATTGCCTGGCCATGCTGGGTTCACACTGTACATAAAGAATCGACCTCCCCCTCCCCGCTGCGTTATCGCCTGTTTCTGCTCGAAGGATGAGGTCCCACACAAATACTTCACGTCGGTATTTACTCTGGAGCAAAATGCAGAAGAGAGGAAAGTCAGGGAAATAAAAATAAGTGATATTTGAAATGAGACCACATTACAGAAGCGGAAGAGCTGACGGTCTTAAAATGCATAACCGTAGAAAAAAACCCGGGACATGTTCAAATGTATGCCAGAATCATTGCAGGATATTGGGGAAGACACTGTGCTTGCACGGGCTGAGATGTTAGTATCATTCCTTCGAGTTCTGGTGAAGGATTACTGGATAATTAATTCCGATTTCTTTGCATAGATGTTGCCAGACCTGTTGAACTTTCCTAGCACCTTTTGTCCTTGTTTCTAACTTACAGAATCTACAGTCCTTTCAATTTTTTTTATTTGTATCATTGACAGCCACGGGTGAGGTGCTGAAGGATTTGAAGACAGCTAATGTGACAACATTATTTTTAAAAAGGTTGCCAGGAACTACAGACCAGTGACTCTGACGTCAGAGATGGCAAAATGCTTACAGGAGCTTCTGGGAGGCAAGATTTACATGCATTGGGAAAAACAAGGACTGATTAGAGATGGTCAGCATGGCTTTTTGTGTGGGAGAACTGGTCTCAAAAATTAGTTTTATGAAGAATTTTATGAGAAAAATTTTATGAAGAGGTGACCAAGAAGATAGATGAATGGCAATCAGCATACATTGTCTACGTGGATATTAGCAAGCCCCAACATTTGGGAGAACTAGCCAATTAGATACAACATTGCCTGAACAGGAGGAGGCAGAGGGTGCTGGGAGAGATTTGTTGTTTCTCCTCGTTGCCTGTGACCAGCGGTGTGCCACAAGGAGCTCCTTTTCATTGTTTTTCTAAACGATTTAGATGGGAACGTAGGAACCTTGGAAAGTAAGTTTGACAATGAAACCCCCAAAATTATTTGTTATAGTGGGCAGTGAAGAAGGTCCCGCAAAAGAACGGTGGCTTAGTGATTAATACTGTTGCCTCACACACCAGGAAACAGCTTCGAAACCAGCTTCGGGGAACTGCCTGTGTGGAGTTTGCATTTTCTCCCTGTGCCTGCGTGGGTTTCCTCCGGGTGCTCCGGGTTTCCTCCCACAATCCAAAAATGTGCCAAATGAATTGGCCATGCCGAATTTCCCATACTTTGGTGCATTAGTCAGAGGGAAATGTGTCGGGGTGGGTTAATCGTCGGAGAGTCAGTGTGGACTTGTTAGGCAGAAGGGCCAGTTTCCACACAGTAGGTCATCTAACCTTGATCCAATGGGCCGAGGAATGGCAGATGGAGCTTCTTTCTGTTTAATGTGAAATGCTGCATTTTTTTTAGACAAACCAGTGCAGGATTTACACAGTTAACGTTTGGGCCCTGGGCAGTTTTGTTCAACAGAGAAACCAAGGTTGCAGGTATATAGTTCTTTGAAAGTGGAGTCGCAGGTAGACAGGGTACGGACGAGGGTATTATGCAAGCTTATTTTAAACTAAAACACCATTGTGCATAGGATTTGGGATATCATGTTGAGGCTGTTCAAGAGAATGGTAAGGACGCATTTGGTGCACTGAGGGCAATTCTTGTCGCCCTTCTATGGGAAGGATGTTATAAACTGGAAAGGGGACAAAATATATTAAATGATGTGGCGGAAACGGGAGGTTTTCAGCTATATGGCAAGTCTGTGATTTTGCTCCCTTTGCGTAGGAGGATGTGAGGTGACCATACAGAGGTTTATCATATCATGAGGGGCACAGATAGGATGCACGGCCAAGGTCTTTTTTCCCACAGTAAGTGTGTCTGAAACCAGAGAGGATAGGTTTAAGCTGAGAGGAAAGAGATTTAAAAGGGATCTAAGGGGCTGTTGTTTCTCACAGAGGGTGGTGTATATATATATATATATATATATGTGTATGTGTCGCCAGCTGTCAGAGGAACTGGTATTGCTGAGTACAATTACAACATTTGAAAGACAATTGGATGGGTACACGTATAAAAAAGAGTTGGAGGAGTACGTGCCAAAAGCAGAAAATGGAATTAGTTCTGTTTAGGAAACATGGTACATAGAATTCTGATGCTGGTGTGGTGCTACAGACCACAGCAGTAGCAGAAGCATAATTATATTCAACCACAATCTGCAACTTTTTCTGCTGGGGATCATCCCTCAGTCTGCCATTACTACCAAACCGGTCTATGGTTCGGTGATGAATGTATTTGTACATTCGAGACAGAACCATGTGTCCCTAAACCCGATGGCAAACTATTAAAATTACCACATTTACTGCTTATATTGCAAACTGTTGGAATAACATCTGACAGAGAGGGCGAAATAACCCCAAGACAATAGCCCAATAGTCCGGCCACATCCAGTCATAAGTCGTGAGGTGATGTTGCAGCTGTACAGGACTTTGGTTAGGCCATACTTGGAGTACTGTGTGCAGTTCTGGTCGCCTCACTTTAGGAAAGATGTGGAAGCTTTGGAGAGGGTGCAGAGAAGATTTACCAGGATGTTGCCTGGAATGGAGAGTAGGTCGTACGAGGATAGGTTGAGAATTCTCGGCCTTTTCTCGTTGGAACGGCGAAGGATGAGGGGTGACTTGATAGAGGTTTATAAGATGATCAGCGGAATAGATAGAGTAGACAGTCAGAAACTTTTTCCCCGGGTACAACAGAGTGTTACAAGGGGACATAAATTTAAGGTGAGGGGTGGAAGGTATAGGGGAGATGTCAGGGGTGGGTTCTTTACCCAGAGAGTGGTGGGGGCATGGAATGCGCTGCCCGAGGGAGTGGTAGAGTCAGATTCATTGGCGACCTTTAAGTGGCATTTGGATAGGTACATGGATGGGTGCTTAATCTAGGATAGAAGTTCGGCACAACATCGTGGGCCGAAGGGCCTGTTCTGTGCTGTATTGTTCTATGTTCTATGTTCTATGTTCTAAGTGGTGATGGACGGTTAAACAACTCGCTGGAGGAGATGGCTCACAAATATCCCTAACTTAAATAATGGAACAGCCTTGTAGCTCTGTGTAAAAGACAAGGATGAAGTATCTGCAACATCCCCAGCCAGAAGCGTTGAATCATTTATCTACCTAACTCCCGCATAATGCCCACAGCATCACAGATGCCGGTCTCAAATCAATTCGATTTTCTGCACGTGACGTGAAGAACACAGTAAACTGACAAAGTCAATGGACCCTGACGTCATTCCTGCAAGAGGACTGGAAACATGTGCTGCACAACAAGCAGTGTCACTGGTGAAGTTGTTTTATTCCAGCTCCAACTCTGCTATCTCCCTGGCAATGTGGAAAATTTCTCAACTATGTCCTATTCCCCAAGAGTGGAATAATTTCAATCAGAACATGTACAACACCCCCAGACTCATCACGACAGTTAAATTCGTGTAAGGTCTTCTTCACAGCTGTCGAGCTGCACAGAAACGGCCAAGCAAGGTGATCAATTGTATCAAATTAACCCGAGGTCGAAAGGATAAACCCAGGTGGAGTTCACGATTTTGAGATGCCGATGTTGGACTGGGTTGAACAAAATTAAAAATCATACATTCCCAGGTTATAGTCCAACATTTTTAACGGCAAGCACTCGTTGTCAGAGCGCTGCTCCTTCATCGGGTTGTGTACATTTGGAGGTTTTGCTTTTTAACCCCGGATACAGCACCGATCTTTAGCCTCCGTATTGGAAAAGGGGACGGGAAGTAAAGTCCTACCGACCCATGTAGAAGCCTCCTTCCTAACATCTGACAGCTTTTGACAACCTTTACAGAGCTTTCCCACAGACTGCACAGAAAGATCAGGAAATGAGTGAGCCATTCAACACATTATACATCCCCCATTCCAGTTCATGGCTGAACATCTCCCTCATGCATTTCATCGCGAAAATGTATGCATCCCTTAATGTTATTGGAAAAATATTAAATATCATCTTCAGCAGTCCCTTCGATCCATCGTTTTGAAATGATGTCTGATCATTTATGTTCAAAGCATGGTCCTGCGCTATCACTTCCCATTTAGTGTCTATGCATTTTCAGTGCGTTTGCTCTCACAGGCTTGAGTGGGAGAGAATTCCCAAAGTTCAACAGTCTCTGGGTGTAGACGTTTATTCTCGTCTCAATGCAGAATGGCCTGGCTGTACCTCATAATGTGGCCTCTTGTTTCAGACGTCCCAGCCAGGGGAATTATCATCCTTGCTTCGAATCTGACTCACCGTCTAATGTTTATATTACTTACTCATCCACTCATTTTCCTAAACCCTTTGGAATACAGGCTTAGTCCACATAAATTAAGTCCCCACAACATGCCTGATATCCCAGAGATCCTTCACTGCACTCCCTGAAGATCGGTATTTTCCTTTATTAGGTACAGAAATCAAAACTGCACATAATGTTGCACAATGTTAGACATGCATTCTCACCAAATTGCAGCTGGAGTAAGACACCCTTACTCCTGTATTCGAATTCCCTTGAAATGACGGTCAAAGCACAATTTATCTACCTAAATGTTGCTTTCAGTGACGAGTGTACAAGAAGATCCAGATTATTTCCAATCTTGCAGCTAACCACTTTGTGGGTGTATGTACACGAGTCACTGTGTCAATGTCATTCCCAGTAGTGATATCTGGCGCCAGAACTCACAGCTGTGCATGTACCTCCAACGTCTGTGCAGATGAAAACAAGAAAATCCGCAGAAGTCCCTTGAAAATAATATTCTTAAACAATCCCTTTTCAAATGGCAGGCTACTGTTCTGTCATTCCCACCAAAGTACACAACATCACATTTACACATATAGGTATTCATGTGCCATGTGCTTGTCCATTCACTCAACTTGTCTCAGTCACCTTGGAGCACTTTGATATCCTCCTTACCCACCCATAGTCAGACAGCTTTTCGTGCTGTCAGCAGGTGTGGAAATATTGCATTTGGGTCCAGAACGCGATGTTTGCGGTGTATTGGGAAAACCTGAGGCCCAAGGCCCAATTCCTCTCACACACCACGATACGTCACGTCCCAAAAAAATTGTTCTCACACTTAGGGATCAGTGCAGAAGCCCCCTCTGGACTTCTTAGTTTCCTGCCCTTCATTGAGTCCTCCCCTGTCTGCGTTTTTACTTCTGAGGTATATCACCTCATATTTATCAGTGTTACAGTGCATCTGTCATTGACCTGGCCATTCCATCTACATGTTCCTATTACATAAGACCTTCCTCCTCACTATCAAACAAACACTTAGTAACCACATTCCCTCACAACCCTCAACATTCACATCTCCATTATTTTAGAGCACACCAAATAGTAAGTGACACAGCACTGATCCTTGCGTTACACATCTGCAGTCACACAAACAGCCTTCTGCCACCACCCTCCTTCTCCTTCCACTGAGGCAGTTTTGGATATAACTTGCCAAGTTAACCTTGATACCTTCAGATTTTAATTAATTTGTCAGTTTCCCATGTGGGGCTTTGTCAATGGACTTGGTGGGAAAACCATTTGAAAAAACACCTTGAAAAATTCCAATAAAATTCATTAGGCGTGACTTCCCTCCGATAAAGCCGAAGTGACTGTCCTGGATGAAACATTGCCTCTCAAATGAAAATCAATTTTATTCTTCTTTATATTCTCCAATAGCTTCCCTAAAAGTAAACCAATACTCACTGATCTATGGTGCCCTGGTCCTTCTGCATCACCCTTCCTTACAGTGTAACCGGATAAAATGCATCCGGATCATTTGTCCAATTTTTAGATCAGGTAAAACCATCAATCCCTGATCACATCTTATATCAATTTGCTCAAGAGCTTCCCAGTCCATCTTCTCAAATTCTGTCCATGCCTCCTCCTTCATCCCCAGAATGTTCTCATGGTTTCTAATCGGTTCTAACTGTTCGCTTATAGGAGTGGGAACACTGTTAACTTCAAACACATGAAGCACGTATAATAGATAATTAACAAAATTAACATTTGCTGTGTAATCCGAAAGAGATTACTTTGCTAGATTTAACACTTTGCTGAAATTTTAAATCGACAGCCTAATTTTGCTGGATTCTGCAAGTAAACTGCTCGCCCTGACAAGTCTTGCAAAACTGTCAGATTCAGCAATAGTCAGGGAAAACATAAACTTCATATAAACAACCGAATGTTCCCAGTTCTTGTCCTTGATAATGGTAAGCGAAATGTAGTACAAAATGAATATGTGAAAGTTGTGCAGTCCCTCACATACGGCATCTTGCCAAATGTATTGAAACTCTGCAGAAGTTCAATAAAGCTTTCTCTTTGCTCTTGCTAGCATTTGAGTCGAGTCGATTTAATTTCCACGACTGCAAACTTTGGGGTTCGTCCGGAACCCCGCGACTGGGTAAGAATCTGAGTATTCACTGGAGGTGTAGGCGCCAGCGCGTTGAAGGACTTTCGCTTCATCTCGAACGTTGAATTGGCCCCTTTGCGTGAGAGGACTGGGAATCTGTGGATCGCCCCACAGCCAGGATTTCAATCGAATAGGTCCAGGGTACGAGTTTTAACTTAAATAATCCTACATAGAGAATCATTCTCAGAGAATAAATAAAGCAGGAAGAGTTTCCAGTGAACTTTCGCTCGGTATTTGTGTAAAACACAAGGGATGTGATTGCTGACTCTACAGTGCTTTAGAGACAGCAAGTTTAAGGGTAGTTTTAGATTTGGAACAGCCACTGCCTGAGTTAGACTCGCCAAAGACATACCAGACATGTCGCTTCTTGGTTTGGGAAATCCAAGGCATTGAGGCAGACGTGCCCAATTCGAGAAGGCACCTCCAGAAGTGAAAGCAAGTCAAAAAGGAAAAGTTAACAGTAGAGACAGAGAGAGAGACAGCTGGACACTTTTCCAGTGAATTGAAATGGGCTCCAGCAAAAACAAACAAAAAGAGGGTCCAGAGAGGACTTGGAATGGTCAACCAAAAGTACAGAACATGTTAATTAATTACGGCCCAGAATCTGTAAAGCAGATAGAATTGTGGATTAAGGAACGCGGTTTTTCAGAGGATGGAGTTTTAGTTGAAGGCAGTTGGAAGTATTAAAGTCACGGTTGGAAGTGAGAGAGAAGCAAAAACGGAAAGGAAGAAGAAAATCTGTGAACTGGAGTGCTTATAATATATGGAAGGCTGAGGATGATATCAGGGAAAGTAAATGTCAAGTAAAAGATAGTTCAGATACACGTATAAACACGAGCACACATGCAGACGTGTGCGGAAAACAACCTTATGAAGCTGCACAGTGTCTTAAGTCTGTTCCAGATCCTGACCATGATGACTGCCCCGCGAGACATACAGCCCCCCCTACAAGATCCACCTGTCGAAGGTTCCAAGTCAGCGGCCGCCGTCTTAGGGTCTGCTGGATCACCAATAGCCTATCGTACCTGCAACCAATTGAAGCAAGAAGCCGAAAATGAGGACGGCCACTCCAAGACTGATAGACATCCAGGGCCTGCTCACGATCAGTCCACGACGGGCGAAAAGTCAGACAGCGAGAGTAATGACGTGCGATCATCGAAGCAGCACCAATGGTTAAGGTTGAAGATCCAGAAGGGCGCCCAGTGCTGGTCCACCGATCCTGGACCATGAAGGATTTGGAAACTGTCTATGGGCAGTTGCCTGACCCATGCGAGGTTGGAGCTAATAGGTTTGCTGAAAATGTAACAAAGTTCTGTGTCGAGACATCTCCTGGGACAGACACTGGTGCCGATGTCACCAAAATCAAGTATAAATGGTCAGCCGTAAGCGTCCATGCAAGATCAACCAACCCACAACTGTAAGAGAACAGAGACTTTAATGTTTTTGGTCCATGCTGGAAGCCACCTGTAGGGAGGCAGTCTCAGTGCGAATGGATATGACCAAAATTGCAACGCGTAAACAACAAGAAGGTGAGACAGTTTCCCAGTACCTTACCCGCCTCAGTGAAGTCCATAACGCCCATGGTGGACGGAGACCATCCGAGGACATGACGGCAGCAGAAATCGCCCCTGATGAAGCACACCTGAGGAACAGCTTCATCAATGGAAAGAAGGACGAAATAGTCAAAAAGGTAAAAGACACATGTATTACCTGCGACACTGGAAAGCTAACTTTGATAGAACAACATGCGATACATGCTGAATTAAATGCTGGCCCAAGGGAAGGAGAAGCAGAAACTAAAGATGGAAAAAAAAACACATAAACCTCAGCTTACTATGATTCAAATGGTCAGCCGTTGGAGGGAGGTGTTGCATGGAGAGAGGCAGGTGTGGAGGTGGCGGAAGAGGAAGACAAAGGGGTCATGGAAGAGGCGCTGGCAAAGGTTGATCTGGCGGGTACTTTGTTTGCGGGGGAATGGACCACTGGGCGAGACAGTGTCCATCCAGACAATCCCAATCGGCACTGGAGGCTGGACAGCAGGGTGACTGACAGGGGAATGCTGAGGTGGAGGTGGGCATCCCACAAGGTACAGGGAAGCTTCTTTCCCTTATGCTTGGCAATGAAGGATCGCTTATGCTTATCTCTTCTTCAAAACTTACGGGCATTGAAATAAGTCCCAAAGGCCATATTGAGCACTGAGATTGCGAAGTGTGGACCTATATGTTCAATATAATTATGATGAATATCAGTCGATGCCTACCTCAATGTTATATGTGGAAGTTACATCAGTTACCGTTTTGGTAGATACAGAGGCAACATATTCAGTCCTTAAATTAAGCCAGTTCAGAGAAATGACGGAAATAAAGATGAGTGGAAGGCTCCTGAACACAATGGGTGCATCAGAAGTCGTGATAAGAGAGAGATTTTCGTCACCCCAAATTTGTGAACCTAGTACTGGGGAAGCATTCCAACGCTCATTTTTGTTATTGAATTCTGTCCTTTAAATTTGATGGCTCGAGATCTCATAGTCAGTCTGGGGTTGGAGTTGCTCAGTACCCCGACTGTTTGCACGTAATCCAAGGGGAATATTTTCCCGTGCAGGCTGTAAAATACGACCCACGACCCCTGATGTATGTCTATGAGTGACGATTGAGCCAAAGATCGATACGTTCAGTGAATGCTAAACTCGCCCTGGAAATAAGTAACCATGTTAATCCTACTAACACCGATTATCTTGCTGGAGACACGCTGCGCAGCACAGAAACACCGCGATGGCCCTGACGAATCATATTGAAAGGATTGGTTCAGGAGATTCGTTAAACCGGATCATTTGTTATTGTGAGAAATTTATTGGAATGAACACAGATGTGCCGTCAGTGTGAACTTATCTAAAGTATCTATAACGGCAAGCAGACACTTCCTTTTTGATGTTTAAGGCACTTTTTCCTCACGTGTTACTGGCGAAGGCGTCCAGAAGGAATTGGGACCATGGGTGCTAAAGACACAAAGTTTGGGTCGTCAGCGACGATGTGAGTATCTGGTTCAATGCAGATATGCGGACACATAGGAAGAAACTAAATTGTCTAACTCTGGCAGATCAGACAGTCCAGATAACCCCCGCTAGTCCTGAAGAGTGTAGGAGGGTAGACTGGCGTTTCCCGAAGACAGAAGTCTCGGATCCATGATTAAAACGTCTTCGACTGAGTTGTGGGCAAAAGGGAACCATGGTGTGGGACTCATACGAAGCTGTGAACCACTAAGAATAACCCCGAAGTTTGAGTATCATCCTTGCAGAGCACAATAACCGGTAAAACCCGAGGCAATAGAAAAAAACATACTCCAGTCTTTGAATCGCTCCTAAGGGCTGGAATGATAATCCCCTGTGAAAACTCACAGGTGAGAACCCCCATTTTTTCCGGTCAAAAGGCAAACATTCCAGTTGAACCGGAGGAATGGAGGTTTGTTCAAGACCTGCAGGCTGTCAATAACGCTGTTGTTACACGAGCCCCAAATGTTCCCAACCCCTATGTAATAGTAACTCAAGTTACATAGGACTCTGGTTCTGTTCTCTGTTGTGGATTTAGCAATGCCTTCTTTCGTGTACCGGTTCACAGAGATAGTCAACTCTGGTTCGCTTTTTTATTCAAAGGGAAATCATTTCGCTTCACACGACTCTATCAAGGTTACTATGAGACCCCACCATATATAATGAGGCTTTACGCAGGAGTCTGGAGACTGTCGTTTTTACCCCGGGGTCAGCACTTCTGCAGTATAATAGCAGCACTGACAGAGGAACAATGTGAGATGGACACATTTACATTGTTCTGTCATCTAGCGAGGGAAGGGCAGAAAGTTAGTCTTGCAAAGCTACAATTTGTGCAAAACACTTTGGTCACTTAATATCTGAACAAGGGAAGGCCATTGATCAAGACAGAGTTCAAGCCGTCCGGCAAATTCCAAAGTCTCACACGAAGAAATAAGTGCTATCCTTTTTGGGCATGTGCTCCTACTGTAGAATGTTCATTCCACATTCTGCACCCCTGGCGCGCCCCTAAGTGACATAGCCGATAAGAAAGGTTTTCAGAGCCTGGGTCCGTTACAATGGACCCCAGAAACCGAGAGTGCATTTGTTGAATTAAAAAAGGCGCTCCAAACTGCACCTACACCGGGGATTCCGAATCCAAACAAGCCTTTTGTGCAAACTGCAGATGAGAAGCGTGGCTGCATGACATCTGTGCTGTTACACGATCATAGGGGAAAAGTGAGACTGGTAGGTTATTTTTCGGCTAAGCTGGACCCCGTAGCAGCAAGATTGCCTAAATGCCTGCGAGCCATGACTGCAGCTGAAAAGGCTGTTGTAGCGTCCAGGGACATAGTCAGTCTGGTGAACTAACCCTATTGGTCCCACATGCATTATCCTTATTGCTTTCCGAGCAAAAGACTGCACATACGTCGGAAGCACATTGGCTCAGACACTATACTGCGTTATTGGAGATGCCGAACATTACAATAAAGAGGTGTAACATCCTTATCCCCTGCTAGCCTTTTGTTTTGCTCTTTCTTACATTTGAGAAATGTCGAATTAATTTCCACGACACACGTTCAACAAATCACCATCTCCTTCTGCATCACGAAGTTGGATCAAGAACCTGATGGAACAGCAACATGGCATTTGAGAGAGGTTTAACAAGGAATGGTTCATGTGAAGTACAGACTCTGCTAGGTTATTAACCCCAGATCTACCTGTTTATTAAGGAGGAACTTCAATAAAATAAGTCACAGCGTCACGTTAACCTAGGAGACAGGGATGAGCAGATTGATCCAATACCTCTTAAAGCTTACAAGAATGACAATGGTCTTGTTTTAGGGCTCAGCAATGGAAAGCAATGACATATCAAATTCGGGAATCCGTTTCAATTCTCGAACCTGGAGCACAGGAACAGCAGTAGGAGATTATTCGAAATTGTTACAGCAGATGTAGGAGGAGGATGTTTCTTGTCTGGATACTAATATAGAGTTTCAGGAACAGGCCAAACAGAACCTCCATACTCCAACACAGGATCCATAATAGACCATGCAACACCTAACTCGTGTTACAGACAACAGGATGAATCAATTCAGCCTTCTAAATGCTGCAACACAAGAACTGGAAGAGGCCACAAAGTTACTGGAACTTTTCACACTAGGTTATGGATATTCAGCCGATTGAGTCAATTGCACAAGAATTGCAGACGAACATGAAACCGTTTGGGATGGTTTCTTATTTGAACAAGGTGGGCAATTCATCCACATTTATGTTCTTTGGGAATAGGAGAAGACCAATCACACCCTGATTACGATTTCTGGGCTATAGGAGGAGACTGTTCCGTTTCTCCAGCCTCTTATGAAGAAACACGAGGAGACACGTCAGCCACTTGAAATGGTGCACTGCTGCAGCAAGTTTCCATATGTCCCCAGTCCTCTTCTGAAGACAAGGCAGAAGGCATTCACGTCTTGAGTGGCTTGGTCAGGAACAGGAGCAGGATATTAGGCCTTTTTAACATCAGGACGACATTCAACGTATCAAGACTATAATGTAGGAACACCAAGAAGCCCATTTAGCACTCGCGTGTGTAAAGTAGGAACAGAATGAGACTAGTCCACCACTCGTGCCTTTTTCACGGCAATTCGAGCTGAGCTTTTTGCTGTCTTGTGCCTGTTACACAGGAATTGAAAGGAAATGAGGAGACTATAGAAAGGGAAGAACTTCGAATACATTCGGAAGCCAAACACCCAAGTTCAGGGAACGATACAGAGGGACAGAAACATTCACGTTAAAGACAGAAAGAGAAAGTTAAGACAGAAACGGAACATGTTGAAATATGGGGGAAAGCACAGGGGGGTACGTCTAATCGGAAGAGTGAGACCTTGATAGATGCAATCACAAGAAAGAGACCATTGAATAAAGGCAATGCCAGATCAGCTGAAACAATTTGTTACATTATATTCTGAATCTGCCTCACAGAAAAAACACAGACGGTCTTAACTCAGATAGGTTGTTTGCTCAGAAAGGAGAGCGGTGAAGACTATGCTCCTGTAATTCTCAGTAAGCGAGACAATCTGCCCAGCATGGGGAATATTGAAAATCTGGGACAGGATATTGTTGCAATAGATATCTTTTCAGCATTGGATGATTTGTATTCCGTACTTTAAATGACTGTGAATGGGGCTCCCAAAAAATTATGTTTCTGTATCTCCATGCATCAACTTGATGCAAGGTTTTTTTTTCATGTGTGCATTCGTGTGTGTATGACATAGGCAATGGTAGATGTGAAAATCTTTGTCTGAGAGAGAACACATATGGAGAAAATTAGTTTAAATATGAACAACTGGCAGGGGTTGGGATGATGGACAGAGAGGGACTGAGAAACAGTTCATGGCCAGATGTGCATATACGCTTGAGAGTATTAAAGTAAAGGCATTTCCAGACCCAATAACAACATCAGTGCGCAAAGGAATGACAGAATGATTGGGATTTTTTTAAGGGTACAGATAAGAGCCATATGGAATCGACGCAGATTAGCTTCTGCAGAATTGAAGCTGGGAGTTTTAGCAGCAGATTATTGGCTTCATTAAGACTGTCTGCCATAGCACAAAGTTCAAACAGCAGATGGGATGAGCCATAGAAGTATATCCTACAGGTATCAGTAATTATAATGAGGAGTGGGCAGGTTATGGTGCAGGAATGAAATCAGGGCCAAAGGGATCACTACTGTTGTCATTTCTCTGTTTCAGCCTCAGATATTGGTCAGGGATGTGATGGAGTCAAAGGAAGGAAATTGAGTTTGCAATCAGAATAGAAAACGGTGCTCTATGCTCCTAATATTTAAATATCAAGGGCAGTGATACAATGAAACATGGTTCACTACTGAAATTGAGTAGGTCAACATACAGACCCATGAGTAACACTGCACGAAGCAATGAAGTAGATAGCGAATTATCAAGTTCACTGATGCAGTTAGTAGTGGTTTGTAAACTGAATATCTGAGTTCAGAGTCTCAGCAGCAACAATAGGAGCGGCAAGGATGGTAGTGTCAATGAAAAGAACAGTGTTACAGTCAAACATGGTTTATAGAATAAATGACTGAACTGTGAAGCTTACCAGAGACACCAAAGAAAGCTCGGACTGCAGAATCAAAATATTGAATAATATTCGATCCAACATGATAATTATTTTCGATCATAATATGTAGAAGGAAGCCAAACATCCCAGTCTAAACTTCTGTCCATTGTTGGAACATTCTGTCTAATGTTCTCAGGCTCTGATCAATTGATGGAACATCCGAGTCGAACGTTCTCAGATTCTGATCTCTCCACCTCCTCTCTGTGGTACTGTTGATTACTGTTAGTACTGTTGCTGATTATGTGGAGATTGACATTATTCACAGTCACCAAAGGAAGAGGTGAAATTTACACCTCCCTTACATCACTTTACGTATCACAATAAAAGGAACAACTTCCTCGATCTGGATGGAATGGATGAGGTTGGCTGACCGTAAACCTTCGATATTATAAATCTCTTCTACCTGGATGTCGGAGCACTGTCAGAACACTGCAGGAATGTACATGACAGAGATAAAATAACAGAGCACCTGCACAAAATGTCTGGTGGGCATTTTCTCGAGACCACAAAATCGGGTAACAAGATTTACTGTCCATTGCGTTTTGTAATTTCACTAAAATTGTTAAGTGCCCTTTTACAAATCATTCCAAAACTTCGATAAATCATCCAAAGCATTTAAACTGCTAATTAGGAACAGAAGGAAGTAATTCTGTCCCCATGTGCCATTTTCAGAAGGATAGGAGAAGACCATCAGCATCTCTTGCCTGTTATACCAGGGTAATTCAGCCTCTCGAGTCTGTTATTGAGGATGAAAAGGAGGCCATTCAGCCCATTGACCCTGTCACAGAGGAACAGGAGGAAGCCATTCTACTTCTTTATTCTGTTATGCAGCAAATATTAGTTTTTAAATACTTATGGAGAAATTAGTTATGACATAAAGGTTAAAGTTTGAGTAAGGACAACCTTGTCCGTTTTAGGCTGGCTCTTTGAAAAGCTGCTTGAGAGAAGCTATTGGCATGAAAGTGGGATGCCTTCACAAATGAGATTAAAGAGTCTAGCGATAGTATATTTCTTTTCATGAGGAGGGTCAGGATGGTCGCTGGAGAGAACGCTGGATGACTAAAAGAAAGGAGGTTCTGGTCAACAAAAAGAAAGACGCATATGATAGGTGTCGGTATCAAAGACCAACTGAATCTGTCGAGGAGTACAAGGACAGAAGGATAATACTCAAGATGGAAATCAGGAGTGAAACGTGGAGACATTATACAATTTTGGAAAATAGGGTAAGCAATGATCCATAGAGTTTCTGCAAACATATTAATATCAAACGAGTAACTGGGAGAGAATAGGCCCTCTTAAAGTTCAGCAAGGCGACCAACATGTGGAACCACAGGATTTGGGGCAGCACGAAATAAATATTTCGCGTTCGTATGTCCTGTAGAAAAGGATACGTGATGCAGGTAACTTGAGGAAATGAACAATGATATTTTGCCAGGTTTTCAAATGACAGAAGATGAGGAGCTGTCCATCTTAAAATGTATTCAAGTGAATGACTCCCTGTGTTTAATTTTTTCCTTTTTTTTGCAGGGATTTTCCATCGTGTCATAACAGAGTCAAGTTTCGTGAATGTGCTTTATTTTGGATGCTACTGAAATACCTCCACAGAGGCCGGCATCCCAACACCAGAGAGAGTGCTTGACACTGATCCAGCTCCCTCAGAAGCAGCTGTCAAGGTGACAGAACCACTGCCACTCCTGTTCTTTTTGTGTGTATGTGCAGGTGTGAGACAGTAAAAGTCACAAGGAGTACAAATCTTTATTCCATTTCCACGACCAGGAACAAAAGGAACACCCAAGTGGCCAGTGACCAGCAGTGCCCTTCACACCAAATGGGAGGGCAGTGGTTAAATCAAAATAGAGTTTGAACTCCCTGTCTTTAAAGCGACTCCTGGATTGGCACATTGAAATTAGTATAATGAAGGGCATACAGGTGAGTTTGGTTTTAGAGAAGCATGAAAGACCTGCACAATATCGAGGGCTAAATGGCCTGCACTGTTCGATGTTCTCTGACCTGATCAGGTGTTTCACAGAATTCATTGAGAAGCTCGGAAACTAATTGTTCACCCTCTCGCTGAGATGCTTGCATCATGGACAGTCACAGGTAAGCTGCCAGAAGACGGCAGGGTGGCTGATATTGTGCGCTTTTTAAAGAACAACTGGGAAGGAAAAGCCAGGAACTGTAAACTGGTCTGCCAGATGTCATTGGTGGGTAACTTGCTTCAGGGATATCTGAGAGACTTGTTTTTGGAAAGGCAAGGACTGAGCAAGACAATATGGCTTTTGTGCGGGAAATCATATTTTTCAAATTTGATTTTGTTTTTTGAAGATGTGACGAAGTAGATTGGTGAAGGTGCGGAAGTATGGGTAGTCCATATGGTCTCCGGTCAGGTGTTGAAAAAGATTCCTCATGGTAAACTGGATATCACTTGTTAGATCACATGAAATACGTGGACAGTTGGATGTAATTGACCCGAAGATAAGAGATGAAGGTAGTGGTTGTGGACAGTTTTTGTTTTGCACTGGAGGCCTGTTTCTACCTGAGTGCCATAAGGATCTAATGGATTTTGTCATGAACATAAATGATTTGGATGTGAATAATGTCGGAATGCTTCGTGGCTTTACAGGTAACATCTACGTTGGTGATTTAGTGAACAGTGAAGAGGGTTAACTCAGAGTACAACGGGACACTGATCTGATGGAACAAAATGTCGAGGACTTGCTAATAAAATTTATGTTCGACAAAATTAAGGTGTAACGGTTTGACGAGGCAACTGGGGGCAGAAGTTTTGGTAAGATCTTGGGATACGTTGTCAGCCACAGACACCAAAATATAACTAATAGAAAATCTGCAGTGTGGAAGCAGGCCACTCGGCACATTGTGTGTACAAAGACCCGCCAAACAGCATCTTGACTAATACAGCCATGTTTTACCCCGCTAACCTGACATTTCCCACAGCCAACTCACCACAACCCAGGATACTGCGCAGCAGTTTAGCAAGGTCACTGCACATGTTGTACCGTGGGACGAAATCCAAAAGCAGTGTTGGAGCCCACACAGACCCAGGGAGAATGTGTTAATACCACGCACGCAGTCACCGTAGGTCGGAATCAAAGCTAGGCCCTTGGTGCCGTGACCCACCAGTGCTAACCACTGAGCCACATTCTACCCCCGTGACTTGCGCAGAGTGACTGCATTCTCCCAGTTTCTCTGGAACCTTCACATCTGTTCAGATGATGTCGAGTTCCAGTGGGGTACTTCCGGCATGCCCACCTTTTCTCTCGCACGAGGAGTTGCGTTACCCCTCCCAAACTCTGATGTACAGTGCCTTCAACTGCAATTGACCCATGTCTTGCACTTCTGCCCTCACTCCCTCCCCCTTCATAGATTAAGTCAACCATCACATCTGAGGTATACACAATAATTGACTATTGAAAAATAAAAAAAGAGTGCACATGCTGGAGATCTGAAACAAAAAGTTTTCAAATGCAGCACCTTAAATTTGAAATGTTCCCTCTGCTTTCTTCCTTCAGATGTAACGAGTCCTGCTGAGTTTTGCCAGCAATTTTTTGCATATCTAATGTCCTGCTTACAACATGCACAAAATTTGCAGGTTTGCCTTTGAGAGATAACTCCCACCAGTATTTGTTTCTTTGTGCTATTTCTAATGTCCAGACATATTGTTTCTGTATATTCTGAGCGCCGTGGGCTGTTGTGAGATTAATTTTAGATTCAGTGATCTGTTCCCTGAGGCCTTCCTTGATGTAAACATAAGTTAGCTGCATCGTGTTTGTCGTTCACAAAGGAAATGGTGAGTTAAATCCCGGGGCTCCCCCTTTGCTGGCTGAGTGGAGAATCACATGATCTCCCTAAAATTATGTACATTGCGCCCGATACCTGCTCTAATCTTGGGAGGAAATTCAGATCAGGCACGCATGGTCTCCTCTCATGGCTTCACTCCTGGACCTGGGGGAATGGGATGTCCTGCCTGTGACCCTTCTAACCCGAGAGGAGCTCATTCCCAAAGGTTTGGGGAGGGCAGCAATAGCACCCTGCCTGCCACGTACAGGCTCAATATCAGGGGTTGTGCCGGTTATCCCCACACAACTGTGCTTGTCCCAGTGTACTATGGGTTCTCAAAGATGGCACAGGTTCCTTGGGATGCTGGGTAATTCCAGGCTCTCCCATGGTGGGAATGGTGTCCAGTGAGAATTGGGGGAAGACCGATGTGATTCTCATTTGAGGACCCAAGTAACAATTAATGTGGGGAGTTTGGTGAGATCGTCTCAACCTCATGTTAGTAATCTCTCCCCAAAACCCAAACCACCTTGCACGTTGCATAAAAACAGTACTTATTAAGATGATTCCATAAGATCATATTGAATTGGAGCAAGGGTCGGCCATCTAGCCCTCAAGCCTGCACTCCAATAATGTCAGGGCTGCACTTTTCCTAGACTTAGCTCCACTTACCCTCCCTCTCACTATTAACCTTGATTCCTTTACACTTCCAAAATCTCGCTTTGCTTTAAAAGCATTCAGAAAAGTAACCACAACTACTTCATTCAACAGAGTATTCTACAGATTCACATGTAGATGTTCCTCTGCAACTCTGTCCAAAATTTGGTCCCATTCATTTTGAGGATCCTTCTAGTTTCTAGTTTCTCTGAACAGTGAGCGCAAACTCCCTACTATTACCGTATGTACTCCTTTCACAATTTTGTATGACCATAAATACCCAATTATTCTTCTAAGTCCCCATGAGTAGAGTCCGATTCTAAATTGTCTCTCTTCACATTTAGCGCTCTCAATTCTAGAATCAGCATAGTGAAGTTCTTCAACACCCATCGAGTGCGAGCACATTATTTCTCAAGTAAGGAGTCCAAACCTGTGCATGGTACACGAGGTGTGGCGTCATCAGCACCATTTACAGCTCCAGCATAATCTTTCTGTTTTTAAACTGATTCTCTTCATCAATGAAGAATAATATTCCATTTGCCTTCTTAATTATCTGCAAATCAATATTTTGTGAATCCTGCACAAGAAAAACCAGGATCCCCTGCAGAGCAGCATGCTGCAATTTTTTACCACATAAAAGGATGTCCAGTGTACTGTTATTCCTGCTAAAATGGATTAACTCACATTGACCGACATCGTACTCAATCTGTGAGACCCTTCCCCACTCACTATACTATCTATTCCCCTCTGCAGCCGTTCAGTATGTTCTATACACTTCATCCGCCCACTTATTTTCTGTCATCTGCAAACTTTGGTGTCACACACGAAGTCATCCATACAATATCCTGATTAATGGATTTAAGCTCCTCCTTTTTAATCATACAGATGTCATTCTTTGTGCGGAGATCTACCCTACCTCATCTTTAGTTTTGCATATCATCCTTTAATCTAAAATCTGGAGGATGTTCCGTTCTCAGTGTTGGTCGCCCAAACACCATATTTCTCTCATGGCATTAAATCATATCCATTTCTCAATACCATTTGAATATATAGAACATTTTGCAATAAAGTACCTTTCACCAACTTTTTAAAATCATTATTCCCGTCTTCACTTCCGCCACTATTTCTCATTCTGACGCCGTCAGGAAACAGTGTGACACCGTCATACTCACTGAATCAGGCTTGATCAGTACTATTTCAAGAAGCCTCATCACCAACACTAGGTATATCTGTCCATCCGGCATGATAGACACACCAGTGGTGGCGACACCATAGGGATACTGTCGGGAAAGGAGTTACCCTGGAATTCACCAACATTGATTCCAGAAACTGGGAAATCTCATTGTAACACGTCGGAGATGGTGAAGGAAAGCTTCTGATGAGACACCGACTGCCCTCCACACAGTTCCCCTCGATGTTGAAAACAAATCGGAGGAAGCACTGAGGGTGCCAGGGACCTAAAAATTAGTCTGGGTGTGGGACTTCAAAGTCCATCACCAAGAGTGTCGCCAGAGGCCCAACACTGACTGAGCAGGGAGAGGCCTCAAATACACAGCAGCCAAACTGGGGGAAGTGATGGGGGAACCAACAAGAGGAAAACATTTTCACCAAAACAACTATTACAGATGGATCTACCTCGACAGTATCTGTAGAAGCAGCCAGCACACGGTCCTGGTGGAGGGAAAATCTCAGCCACATATTGAAGGTAACGCCCACTGTGTTATGTGGCATTCCCTCCTGTGCAGTAGGACATACTGCTAAATGACCGATCAAATGGAAACTGCACCTCCATGAGGCACGGTGGGCTTGCAGTAGCTGCAGGATTAATGATCTTCCCTCCATCATAAAATCAGAAGTGAGCTGTTCACTGATGGTTCCAGAATGTTCAGTACCATTCACAACGACACCAATACTAAAACAGGCTATTCAGATCATCAGAAAATTTAAACATGAACAGAATGATGCCATTCAGCCGTTCCAGTCTTTTCCTCAGCAATTGAACCAGATCTTTTAATCTCTTACATCTGGAAAATGAAAGAGAATATTTAGCCTTTCCAAGCTGTAAACAGGAATACTGGAAGGACTGGTGACTGAGATGTGAGCTGGGCTAAATTAGGGATAAATCAGTCTCTGTCAGTTTGACAGAAATTAACAATTGCGATGACACAGTGACCGGTGCTGGGTCCTCAGTTATTTGCCACTAATATCAACGTTTTTGAAAGATTTAACAAATGTATTCGAACTAAGACAGACAGGAACCTAAGTTGTCAGGAGGCAGTGCAGCATATCTATTTGGAAAAACAATGGATGAGAATTTGGCACCTGGAATATAACGTGGGTAACAGTGAACCTGTTACTTTTCCAGGAAGAGTAACAGGCTATATATTAATAAATGTGGAGAGATTACAGGTATGTTTGGTAAATGTGTACTGGAAGATTCACGCTGTCGTTCACAAATGGGAAGTGTTGCTTTATCTCCTTGAAGATCTGCTCCCTGATGTTCTCAGTGGCCCAGTTGATCTCAATACACACCTGATATTTTTATGTGATTGGATGGCGGTGTGGAGTGCTGGGAGTGTGTGTTTTGTGATATCAAGCGGAAGGCATTTATCCGATTGGCAATCCTTTCTTTTGACATGGAGATTTGATGAATATGCGAATGGCTGACTGCTTCTGAATGAAGAGGCCAGCACAATTGGTTTTCAGGAACAAGATGTACTGAGCATGGTCAAACTGCAACATGAATTGAGGGAGGGACGGAGGATCCAATCACAAGACTGAGAACTAAATACATTGCCGATCAGCTGAAATAGTTAGTTTGAACTTACTCTCAGTCCAAGACGGAGAACCATTAATTCAGAGGAGATATCTGTTCAGCACAGTGTGAATTTCAAACTCTGTTCAGTCTTAACGCGCAATCTGCCGAGTGCGGAAAAATGTGCAGACCATGCCAATGCGTTAATCTATAAACTCGGACTAGGTGTGCGTCTAACGCTGGGATCTATCCCCATCACAGTAGTGTATTCATCCAGACACACCAGATATCTGTCCAGCAATGGCAGCTATGCAGATCACAGAAGTACATTGATCTTTCAACCCGGCCGAGATATCTGTCGTGCCCCACGAGCTATGCAGACCACAGCAGCACAATTATATTTAGGCTACTATCGGTGAAGCACACTAGAAGAGGTTGAGATGGATTTTCAGCCACTTTCTCGAACTTTTAGTATTTTTTGATACACTCTTCCGATTATTAGTGAGAATGGATTGTAAAGTCCTGAAACAAACCCAATGTCAGTATATGGGCCAGCAATGGACATGCCCATCTCGTTTTACTAAGGGACTGAATTGCATGGAATTGGACAAAACTGCGTTGAGTCTCCAAAATCATTCTATGAAGAAGGAAGCAAATATCCTTAAGATGGTGGCAGTCAGAAAGTTCCATCCGGAGCTTCTCTGCTCTGCCTGCTCTTTATATCTACCTTTATTATTCTGTTTCCGAGAGAGAATTCTTCTTCACAAACTTTAAAAAATTTAAATTTCCTCCGATGGGAATGGAGGAGGTGAATCCCAGGCAGGGGGCTGTCGCGGGGATGCGAGGCCTCGAGAAAGCACAGGGGGGGGCCTGGATACAATCTGGATAATGAACATGGTGTGGCCTGAAGAATGGGACCGATACGGTCTTGAGACTGGGCCTGGTGTGGTCTGGATTCTGAGCCTTGTATGGTGTGGAGACTGGGCCTGGTGCTGTGTGGCGACTGGGCCTGGGTAACTATGGAGACTAGGCCGGTATAGTCAGTTGACAAGCTCTGGTACAGTCTGGAGACTCGGAGTGGTACAGCCTGGGGACTGGGCCCATTACAGCCTGGAGGCTGAGCATGGTGTGCCCAAGAGACTGTGGTCGGAGCAGTCTAGAGTCTTGCCCTGGTGCGGTTTGGAGACTATTCCCTGCCCTGTCTGTACTCAGCCCGGTGCAACCTGGAGACAGGACTCAGTTGTGTCAGGATACTAAGCGTAGTGAATACTGGATAGTGGGCCTGGTTCGTTCTGGAAACTGGGCCTGATATGGTGTGGAGACTGGACCGGGGCGGCCGGGAGACTGGGCCCAGTGCTGTCTCGCAACTAGACCTGTGGAACTCTTGAGAATGGGCACAAACTGATGTGTCAGGGATTGTAATTCGTGTTGGTTCATTTTTTTCCCTTTTACTCTTCTCTGGACTTTCATTTTTCATTCTTTCCAAATACTTAAGAATCTGTAACAAGATTTCTTGTACCTGAGATGGCGCCATAAGTGAAACCATAGCAATGCTTCCACTGCATTCGTTAAAGTGTACGTGACATTGAAGCCAATTCAATTCAAATGTGAGGATTTCACTTTGTCTTGGGAAAACACAGATACACACACACACACACACACACACACACACACACACACACACACACACACACACACAAACACACACAAACAACCATAGAAAGATGCAGACATTCGGCAGATGCAGACCTTGAGTCGCTGCCTTGCCATTCAATAAGTTCATGGCTGGTCTGATCCTGGCATCACCTTTATTTTGTCTTGGGAATTAAGGCAGAGCATGAGGTTCAGCTGTTAAAATGGATGACTGTAATTCCATTAGTTTGAAGATAGTCCTGGAAAAGGATGAGCTTGGTCCACATGTTAACATCAATAATTAAGGCAAAGTTAATTGAGATGATATTTGGCAGCAAGGTACAAAAGATGATTGGAGAAGCTTTTCGCAGTTAAAAGGACATTTGGCAAGTGGGAGTCTTTCAAAGCGAGATAGTGAGAGTTCAGGGACAGCATGTTCCTGTTCGTGTGAAGAGCAATATTAGCTGGTGTAGGGATCATGACAGCGGTTATTGAGTGTCTGGTCAAGGGAAAACAAGCAAGTATATGTCCGGTATAGGCAGCAGCGATCAATGGAATCCCGTGAGCGTAACGTGTGTATGAGTATGCTTACCAGGGAAATCAGGAGGGCAAAAACGGGGCATGGGACAGCTGTTAAGGTTGAGGAGAATTGAAAGACATTATATTAGTATATTAAGGGCAAAAGAAAGTCTAGAGAGAGAATCGGTCTCCTAAAAACTTCGACAGCCATCTTTGTGTGGACACACACAAACCATTAAGCTTCTGAGGTTGATTGTCACGTGAACTCACATGAGGACAGGGAAAACTGTGCAAGTCGCCATATATGACACAATCTTGTCACAAAGTCCCCTCCCCACCAAAATACAGAATGTTGATATAAAGCAGAATAGTAAAGAAAGCACAGTTAAAATGTAAGGCATGATTGACATTCTGGTAAAAGTGGAAGCACATATACACAGTTAACAGTTCAACAACACATGACATATGTCTCTGACGATGCTGGGTTCACACTCCTCACAAAGTATCGAATTCACCACACTCAGATGCCTTAGAGCAAGTTCCTGCTCAATGGGCAAGATACACCATGAAAATATCGCGTCAGCATTTACTGTGGAGGAAGACATGGAAGCTGGGGAACTTAGGGAAATAAATCAATGCAGTGATGTTTTGAAATGCGGCTACCTTACGGAAGAGGAAATGCCAGAATTTTGAAAATGCACAACGTTAGAAAAACACCCAGGGCCTGTTCAAGCATACGTTTTTCTCCGTGGACCTTCCTGAGATCCAACAAGATGCCACATGGTAGCCTGGTTAATAAGGTTAGATCACAGGGGATCAGGAAGAGCTTCTAAATGAAAGTAGGAGACAGATGGTGCAGGGAGAGATTTGTGGTGACCAGCGGTGTGCCACAGGACCAGTGCTGGGCCACTGTTGTTTGTTATTTTGTGAAATGATTTGGATGAGAATATACAAATGATGGATGGTAACATTGTAGACCACACCAAATTGCTGGATATTGCAAAGGTTTATGAAGGTTTATAAATCAGGTTGAGATTAAGGATGTAGGTTTGTTCGTTGAGCTCAAGGTTTGATATCCAGACATTTCATTACCTGGCTAGGTAACATCATCAGTGGCGACCTCCAAGTGAAGCGAAGCTGTTGTCTCCTGATTTTTATTTATATCTTTCTCCTGAATGGGGTGCATGGGGCTTGTGGAGATGTCATTTCTGGTTCGTTTTCTGAGGGGTTGACAGATGACTTCGTGTCTTTTTGTGGCGAGCTGTTGTTCGTGGATTCTGGTGGCTAACCTTCTTCCTGTCTGTCCTACGTAGTGTTTGTGGCAGTCCTTGCATGGAATTTTGTAGATGACGTTGGTTTTGTCCATGGGTTGTACTGGGTCTTTTAAGTTTGTTAGTTTTTGGTTGAGAGTGTTGATGGGTTTGTGTACCACTAGGATTCTGAGGATTGCTGGTTAAATGGCAGTGAAGAAGGTAATTTAAAAGGAAAATGAGATCATGATTAACTGCGGCAGTTGGCCGAGGTTTGGCAGGTGGAGCTTCCTGCAGATAAATACGAGGTGCTGCCATTTTTTTTAGACAAATCAGAGCAGGGTTTACATATGTGGAGAGGGTGGTGTGGAAGGCAGTCGGTACGAATACCTTCATCAGTCAGAGCAATGACTATCGTAATAAGGACATGATGCTGTGTGTGTTCAAGAGGAGAGTAAGGTCAAATTTGGAGTTCTCTGTACAATTCGTGTTGCCCTGATATACGACGAATGTTTTAAACTGGCAAGAGTGCAAATTATTTACAATGTTGAGAAAGAGACTGGAGGTCATGTGGTATAATGATAGCCTGGATAGAAAAAATAAAACAAAGAACAAAGAAAATTTTCAGCCCAGGACGCCCTATGGCGCTCCAAGCCTGAGCCGATCCAAATCCAGTGTGTAAATCTGTAACCCAATTCCTCAGCATCTATATCCCTCTGCTCCCCATGTACTCATCCATCTATTCAGAGGGGTCTGAAATGAATCTAACGTGCCTGTCTCTTCTACCTCTGCTGGCAAAGCGTTCCAGACACCTACCACCCTCTGTGTGAGGTATTTGCAGCGAGTATCCCCCTTAAACATTTCACCTCTCACCTTGAAAGCGTGACATCTCATTACTGAATCCTTCACTCTGGAAAACGCTTATCTCGATCTACCCTGTCTATAACTTTTATGATTTTGTCGACCTCAATAAGGTCTCGCCTCAATCTCCTTTTTTCTAATGAAAACAATCCGAAGCTACTCAACCGCTCTTCATAGATAGCACCTTCCATTCCTGACAACATCCTCATAAACCTTGCCTTCACCCTCTCCAAAGCCTTCACATCTTTTTGGTAATGTGGTGACGAGAAATTTACACAATATTCCAAATGCGGCTGAACCAATGTCTTGTACAATTTTAACAGACCTGACAGTTCTTATACTCAATACCCCATACAATGAAGGCAAACATGCATTATGCCTTCTTGACCAATCAATCCACCTGTGAGCGACGTTCAGGGTACAATGACCTTGCACTCCCCGACCTCTCTGCTCATCAACTTTTCACAATTCTATTCTGTTTACTATACAATTCGTTCTGAAATTAGACTTCCCAACACGCATCAACTCACCTTTGCATGGATTAAACTCCACTTACTACTTTTCTGCCAAGCCTCCAGTCTATCCATATTCTCCTGTATTCTTTGACAGTGTCCTACGTTTTCTGCTCCTACACCAATTTTCGTGTCATCTGCAAACTTGTTAATTATACCAACAGTGCCCTTTTCCAGATCATTTATGTACATCACAAACAGCACTGGCGCCAGCACTGATCCCTGTGGCACACCACTCGTCACCTTTCTCTGTTTCGAGAAACTCCCTCCAATTACTAATCGTGGTCTCCTGTTTTTCAACCAGTTCGTTATCCACATAGCTATAACACTGCACACCATGTGATTTCACTTTCTCCATTAGTTTATTATGGGAACCTTAACAAACGCCTTGTCAAAGTCTATGTATATGACATCTACAGCCCTTCCTTCATCTATCAAGGCTGTTACTTACTCAAATAATTCGAGTAACTTGGTAAGGCACGATCTCTCCCGCACAAAATCATTTTGCCTATCACTGATAAGTCCATTCTGTTCCAAATATAAATAGATTTTACCCCCCAGGACATTCTCCAGCAACTTTCCCACCACTGATGTCAAGCTCACTGGACTGTAGTTAACCGAAATGTTCTTAGTACCCTCTTGTACACGAGGGCAACATGAGAAATTTTCCAAACTTCCAGCACCTCACCTGTGTTTAAGGATGCTACAAAGATAGCTGACAGGGCCTAGATATTTTCTCTCTTGCCTCCCTTTGCAACCTGGAATACATCCCACCCGGTCTTGTTGATTTGTCCACCGTAATATGTTCGAGCCTACCAAACACATCTTACCTACTTATGTGAACGTGATCCAGAGTAATCAAACTTCTATCTCTTCTCTCCTCAGTGAACACTGATGAAAAGTAATCATTCAGAGTTTCACACATCTTCTCAGGTTCAAAATGCAGCCTTGCTTCCTTATCCTTTCGTGGACCAATCCTTTCTCCAGTTACCCGCTTGCTTCTTATATCCGAATAAAAGGCTTTGGGATTCTTATTAATTGTGCACACTAAAGTTATTTCATGACCACTTTTAGAACATAGAACAAAGAAAAGTAGGCCATTTGATCTACGATGTGGTACCTAGCATTAATCCTAATGGAAAGTCAAATAACTTAAACTACACACCCCTGCGATCCGTTTGCATGCCCAGCAGTCTCTTAAATGTCCCGAATGACTCCACTTCCACCATCACCATTGACAGCGCATTCCATGCATTCACAAATCTCTGCGGAAGGAACCTTCCTCTGACATCCCATCTATACCTTTCTCCGAATATTTGAAAAAATATGAGCCCTTGTACAAGTCAATCCTGCACTGGCGAAAAGTCTGAATCTATTGACTCTATTTCTTTCATTAGCTTGCATACCTCGATCAGGTCTCGTCTCTTCCTCATCTCCAGAGGTAAAAGTCCGAGCTTCGTCATCCTCTCAGAACAAGGCAAGCCCTCCAGTCCAGGCAGCATCCTGGTAAACCTGTTTGGCACCGACTCCAAAGCCTCTGTACATTTACTAAAATAGGGCGACCAGAACTGGACACAATATTCCATATGTGGTCTCTCCATTGACTTGTAGGGCTGTAACAAAACTGCGTGGCGTTAAATTCGATCTGCCGTTAATGAAAGCCAAAACACCATATGCTCTTTAACACTACTATCCACTTGGGTAGCAACTACGTGGGATCTATCTACTTGAACACTAAGATCGCTCTGTTCCTCCATACTGCCAAGAATCCTGTCTGTAATCCAATATTCAGCTTTCGAGTTCGACCTTCCAAAATGTATCACCTCATATTGTCAAGGTTGAACTCCATTTGTCATTTTCAGCCCAGCACGACATTTTACCAATGTCACGCTGGATCTGCAGTATCCCTAGATACTATAAACGACCTGCAAAATTTGTGTCTTCTGCACATTTACTCCACAACCCCTCAAACTCCTCACCTAACACATTTATAAAATTTAGAAACAGCACAGGCTAAAGCTCTGTGGGACGCACTCAACACTGACCTCCAGGCAGAATTCTTTCTGTAATCCAAACAATTCTGAATCCAGATACCCAAGTCTCCCTGTATCCCATACTTCCCCTCTTTATGAGTTAGGCTATCATTGGGAACCTTATCAAATGCCACATCTACTGCTCGACCTTTGTCGACCTGACTTGTCACCTTCCCAAAGAACTCAATAAAATTTGTGAGACATGAACTGTCCCTCACAAGGCCACGCTGACTGCCTTTAGTCAGGCTATGCTTTTCCAAATAATAATAAAAACTTTCTTAAAAAAGTGGTGCTGGAAAATCACAGCAGGCTCGGCTGCATCCGAGGAGCAGGAGAATCAACGATTCGGGCATCAGACCATCTTTATTCCTGAAGAAGGGCTTATGCCCGAATCGTCGATTCTCCTGCTCCTCGGATGCTGCCTGGCCTGCTGTGTTTTTCTAGCACAACTTTTTTTCAGCTCTTGTACTCCAGCATCTGCAGACCTCACTTTCTCCTAATCATAAATCCTATCCCTCAGAATTCATTCCAAAACTTTGCTGATCATAGACGTAAGACTAACTTGTCTGTAATTGCCATGGATTTCCCTATTACCCTTCTTGAAAAGTGGAACAAACTCCTTTCTCGAGTCCCGGAGTAGCTTAGGATAATTCTGGCCTTTCCGTGGCGACTCACCAACGTTAGTGTTTGCCAAAGCTTCCAGCACATCAGCTTCATCGATCTTGATCGAATCAAGCCTGTATACGAGTTCCTCAAAGCTCCCATTCGCAATAAGGTCCCTTTCCTTTGTGATAACCGAAGCAAAAGACTTTTTTGGGGCTTCCCCTGTCTGTTCATACTCTATACACAAGTTCCCTGCGTAGTCCCTGATCGGCCCTTCTTCATCCCTGATCATTCTCTTATTCCTCACGGATGAGTTAAATGCCTTTTTCGTGACTGGTCCTGACTCTAGCAAGCCTGTGATCCTCTAAACCTGTGGTAGATCCTTGCTTTCTCCACCTTACGTAAGCTGCCTTCTTCCTTTGGATGTGAAGTTCATCTGTTCTCATCGTCCCCTTCTTACCCGTCTCAGAGGAACAAATTTTTGCATCACTCGAAACAGCTTTTGCTTAAACAGTCTTCACATCTCGACTGTGCCCTTTCTGTGGAACAATAGCTCCCATTCTGTACTTCCCAACTCCAGTTCTTTGCGTTCTTCTGCTCTCTCCCAACTCTTCCCCTTATTAATGTTAACTTCATGGTTCTTCTCGTCTCCAGTTTCCACCTTGTTGTCGACTTCTCTGCTATTCTGGTTTCCAGCCCCCTGTCACATTCATTTAAAAACAGCCCAACAGCAGTAGCAAAAACTCCCCCAAGGACGTTAGTTCCAGTCTGGTTCAGGTGTAGACCATCCAATTTTTAATAGTCCCTCCTTCCGCAGAACCGGTCCAGATGTCCAACAAACCTGAACCCACTACACCATTCCCCAAACCAAGTGTTCATCCTGCCTATTCTTTCATTTTTATGCTGGCTAGCACGTGGAACCGGTAGTAATCCCGAGATCACTGCCTTTGATAGTCTGGGAATTATTTTCCCTTTTGCGTATCAAGCTGAGTGGTGAACTTGCAGAGTGTTATAATAATGATGGACATAGATAGTGTAAATAGCCAAGGTCTTTTCCCCAGGTAAGAGGTGTCCAAAATAAATGGTACGGGTTTAAGGTAAGAGTGGAGAGATGTTAAAGAGATCGAAGAGTTAGATGTTTCGCACAGACTGCTGTGTATATGTAATGAGCTGCCAGAGAAAGCGGTACAGGGAAGTACAATTACATTTAATATACAATTCCATGGATACATGAGTAGGAAAGCTTTGCAAGGCTACATGCCAGATGCAGGCAAACAGGATTAGTTGAGTTTAGGAAACCTGATGAGCATGGACACGTTGGGCTGAACGGTCTCTTTGTATATTGTGTGATTCTAACACCATATGTCATTATAACCAATCATCATTAATGCTTTGCAGCGCTCAGCTCATTTCTAGGACAAAAATCCTCTTCAAAGATCGTGCCCCTCTTACTTTGAAAATAACATTCTTCACATTGATGTAGTAATCCACGCCAAAGCAGGAGCAGCAAAATCGTATTGAACCACAACCTGAAACATTTTGTCCAGTATACTTCCTCAGTCTACCATCATCAACAAGCCGATCTAAGATTCAACGATAAGTGTATTGCACATCCCAGGGTTAGAAACCTGAAACCTGGTAACAACCTGTTAAAGTTACTTGTCTGGACTGGTTGCTTTCCATACAACAGAACGAACATCTGAAAGAGAAGGTGAAATGTTTTTAAGACCAACAGATCAGATCGAAATTCTTCAGTCCTGCCCCATCTAGTCGTAAATGGTGATGGACGAATAAACAGCTTACTGGAGGAGATGGCTCCACAAATATCCCAATTATTAAGAAGGGAATAGTCCTGCGCATCAGGGTAAAAGCAAAGCATGCAGTATTTGCACTATCATCAGCCAGAAGTGTTCAGTCGATGATCCACCTCACCCTCGCCATTATACCCACAGGATCAATGATTTCCGATTTCAACCACTTCGATTCACTACACCTGACGTGAAGAAAACGTTGAACACAATAGATATATCAATGACAATGGGACGTGACACCACTCCTGGAATAGGACTGGTACATGTACACCCTGGGGAATCTACTTCATTCCAGCTCCACCTCTTATAGCTCACTAACAACGTGTAAAATTATTTAGCTGTGTCCCATCCCCTAAGAGAAGAATAATTACAATTTGACCAATTGCCACTGCTTCAGTCCCATCAAGATAGTAACATTGGTTGGAGTTCTTTTTGACAGAGCTGTCAAGGAGCTCAGAAATGACCTGCTCAGGGTTGTTTTCTGATCCGTCCATATTTTGAGATGGTGCTACTGTGGAAATGCCATTGGAATACCAATCCAGGCCAGGCTCATACTTTGACAGCTGGTGGAGGTTAAAAACAATTAGTAAACTATCGAGATCTAAAAATTGTGTGTGTAAGAGTGACCCTGAGTGCAGCGTCGATTAGAAGCACCACTTTATTCCCCAATGTACTTTCAGGAAGCAAATCTCACATGCTTTCCTGGTCTGGTCTAAACGTGACGTCACACACACAGACATATGATGAACTCTTCAATACTCTCCGAAAGGGCCAAGCAAGACCATCAATTGTATCACATTGCTCTGAGGTCTTCAAGTATAAACCGGATAGCACACCCATCACCAGGCTTAGAATTGGAAAAAACTATCCGGATACCCAGTCCTGTAGACCTGCAGAGGCCTGCTTTCGAACACATGACAGCTTGTGACAACATTTACAGAGTTTTCCCACAGACTGCAGAGAAACGTCGGGAAAGGAGTAGGTCATTCAAAACATTGAGCCCCCACCCGTTTTAGTTCATTTGATAATATCCCATCAATGCACTTTGTCCACACAATGTGCATATTCCTTAATATGTTTAACGATTATAAAAATATAAAGATAGACATTGAATTAATCCCTTTGGTTCATTGAGTTTTCTACCATCATGCAAAAATGATGGCTGTTGTTCTATCTCTACAACATATACCTGTCCTCTCCCTCTAGTGTATAGAAATCCTCATTTACATTCAGTGCCTTGACTTCCACAGCCTTATGTGCGAGAGAGTCCCCCAGGTTCACCAGTCTCTGAGCGCAGACATTTGTCATCTCAATGCAGAGTGACCTATCTGTACCTAATACTCTGGTCAATTGTTTCAGACCTCCCAGCCAGTGGAATTATCATCCCTGCTTCCAATTGGGCTCACCCTGTCAAAGAATGATATATGTCACTGAGATCTCCACTCATTTTCCTAAACCCCAAGGAATACAGGCACATTCGCCCCATACTCTTCTCCCACACAATCCTATCATCCCAGAGATCAGTCTGGCTCTACTTCGCTGCTCTACGTCAATGTCTGGTTTGTCGTATGTTAGTAAAGTAGTCCAAAACGTCACACAATCCTCCACAATGTTCCAGATGAGGTATCACCAAGTCCCTGTACAGTTGCAGTGAGATACATTCACTGCTGAACTCAAATCCCCTGGAAATGAAGTGCAATACAACATTTCTCTTCTTAACTGTTTTCCATTCCTGCAATATTGATTTCGGTGACTGAAGCGAAAGGAGATCCAGATCCTTTTCAGTGTTGCAGCTACCCATGTGGGTCTATGTACACTGGTCAGTGTGCCAATGCCATTCCTAGTATTGACGTCTGGCTTCAGAACTCACTGTCCTGCATGGACCTGGGAGGGGTTTGCAGCCGAAAAAAGAAAATAATTCACCTTATTCTAACAATGTTCTTTCACCAATGCCTTTTCAAATGATAATTTGCCACTCTATTTTTCCCACCAAAGAGCGCAACATCAAATCTACACATATTGCTCTTCATCTGCCACGTATTTGCCCAGTCACGCGACTTGTCTCAATCACCTTGGAGCTTTATTACATCCTCCTCACCCACTACCATCCAACATCGGTTAGTGCCATCAGCAGACATGTAAATATTGCATTTGATCCTCTCAATCAGAAGTTTGAGATGTGATGGGAATAGCTGAGGCCGAAGTACCACTGTCTGTGATATCCCATGATGCTTTTGTTACAAAACAAGGATATCTTTAAATCGATACACTGCTTCCTGTGAGCTCGCCAATTCTAAAACCATGTTCATGTATTAGCCCCATTACCAATCGTTTTGATTTTGCACTCGAGGCTTGGGACTTTACGAAATATATTCCTAAAAACTCAAATGCACTGCATTCATTGTTTCTCCATAATGCATTGGACAGTCTTGTTAACTTTGTCGATTACTATTACTTGCAACACAAATGTTTCTCCCAAACCGTTTATTTATAAACATCATTGTGTTGTCGAGAATGTGTTGCTGGAATGCACAGCAGTTCAGGCAGCAACCGAGGAGCAGGAGAATCAAAGTTTCATGCATCAGCCCTTCATCAGGAATGAGGGTTGTGGGACAATGCTGAGAGATAAATAGGACGGGGTTGGGGTTGGGGGGAAGTTAGCTGAGAAGGTGATGTGAGTTTTAAGGTGAAGGAGAAGTTAATAGTTCTGAGGGAGGAGGGATGGACAGGTCTGGTGGGCGGTGTCGAGTTGGAGGCTTGGGAATGGGATAATATCGGGAGAGAGGAAGTGAGGAGGCCGTTAAAATCCACATTTATCCCGTGTTTTTCTAGAGACCCAAGGCGAAATATGAGGCATTCTTCATGCAGTCCTCGAGTAGCAACGGTTGGCTGGACCTGAATGTCGTCGATGAAGAGGGAGTTGGCGCTGAAAGGTTCAGCCAGAGGGCGGTGCGGTTGGTGCGTGCGGGTGACCCAGAGATGTTCCATGAAATGATCTACAAGAAGGTAAGACAGATCGCCTTGTCTCCCCTTCCAGATTCCGCCTGTCTCCCTGAATATATGAGGCAGCTCACAGTCCAACCTCCAACATAACATCCCCAGCACCTGCACTAACTTTTCATTAGGAGTCGACAGTCAGAAGTCCCTAAGCTGCACGATAGATGCCTGACCGTTCAGAATAATACTCGAGGGACTTCCTCATAATACTGATCTCACAATCAGCTGTGAGGGATAAACAGGCGGTCCGGGGACAGACACAGACCAAGTTACAATCACATACATCAAAGCTGCTGAAAGCACCTCTATCCAACATGGAGCATCATATGGGACACACTGGGAAGTGAACAAAAGCCCGACACACACCATTTCTTTTTTCTGATCTACAAAATGCCAACACTCGACACACTGAAAAGTCAAAGCCAAGGTCAGGGAAACACACAGAAAGACAAGTAATTAATTAACAAGTAATTAATTGCTAGCATGTTGTAAACTTATGGATAAGGAGACAGGAAAGTAGAAATAACTGGAGAATTGACACAATGGTTGGCCCCATCACAAGGATGAGAACATTCAATACAGACATTGTCAGATCAGTAGAAATGGTTTGCCACATCAAATTCTAAATCTGCCTCATAGATCCGCCCCAGACACCACAAACGGGGCAAGGTACCAGCCGGAATGGAGAGGTGTGCAGACAATTCTCGTGGAGTCCTCCATAAATTGGGGTATCTGTCCAGCATGGGGAACATTGCAAGCCATTGCAGTGTATCACTCATATCCATCGAGTGACAGTAACTATACTCCCATAAGTGTATAGTTCTGTATCTCATTTGCACCAGTATACGGTAATACATTGTGTGTGTTTGTGTGGATGTGTCATTTGCAGTCGAAATGAAAATCGTTTTTTTTAGATAGAAGGAAATCAGTTCAAATGTGTACAACTGGCAAAGGTTCGGGTAATTATCATAGAGAGACTAAGCACCGTGTTATATACAGAGAATGTATCTTCTAAAAAATGTTTTGTGATTTACATATGAAAGAAATAATCTGGGTCATTTTCAAAGTATAATTTCAATTACATCCCACTGTAAATTGGCCGATAAATTCTGTTGTACAATAAAGTTGGTGATTTTTAACTTTGTACACCCCAGCGTCTTCAAATCATGACTGAACAAATAGGTTCCGTTAACCCCTTCCTTACAGAACTTTTATATCATAATAAAAGGGAATATTTACTCGGTCTGGCTGGAATGGCCTGATCTATCCCTCTGTACCAGGCTCAATGGGCTGAATGGCCTTCTCCTCAGCGTGTACAGCAGGCCGGTTGCATTATATGATGCAGCAACCCTTGGATGATGAACAGCCAGTAAACAGTATTTGTTGGAGCTCTCACCCTTCGCAGTTCCAGAAAAGCAAACAGCCCTATTTACTCCGTGTGTCCTTTCATTAACACCTCGTACAGCTGCAGCAACACTTCTCTATGTTTTGACTCATTCCTTTTGGAAAATGTGCCAAATTTCAGCTTTCTACCTCTTTAAGTGGGATAAGGCTCGAATGGGCTGAATAACCTCCTCATTTTCCTCTGTCACACGCACATGTTGTCATATTGGTTTCTCCCCGTTCCTGAGCAGCAGTCTTGGTGTTCTGAAAGATGTCTCAATGTTCTGAAAGGCCTTAATAACTGGGCATTTAAAACTTGGAGCAGCTTTGCACAAAGTCAGTGAACAATAAATATTTTTACGTTGCTTTATGGCCTCTAGACATGGGCCCATCAGCCATTTTTTACAGCTGTTCGGTTGTTTTATCTCTGTCTTGTTTTATAAACAGGTTGGGATAAATGCAACCCTGCACTGATCTGACACTATTCACAAATTCAAGGTTTAAAATGATTGAAAGATTTATGGTCTATCCCTCAGCAACCATCATCGATTCCGTTGTTGCAACACGCCGGAAACAGCTTCTGGTAATTAAACCACGTACACAGAAAAGCTCATCTTGCCTCCTAATCTGTTAAAGCATGGATGACAGAGAACTAGCCTAAATAGCATGTTAACAATAAAACTAAGAACTCTAAAGTGACCATTAAATAACAAAATATTCCAACTCCGAGCCTCCTTTGTCCAAAATATTTAGCGAGCTTCTACTCTGCAACAATATCCTGATCCCATAAAGCCCCTATTAAATTTACATCCAATAACTTTCAAAACCAGCCAGCAGTGTAGATCCTCTATGCAGAACTCCCCGGGTCGTTTTCCACTTTCTGCTGCAATTTTTTTTATATACAAGGGTAGAAAAAGAGAGAGTTGTAGCCGTTCAATGGCAGATGGTGCTCGTTTTATAGCTAACTGTCTGGAATGTTGGCGTTTTATACCCCAAAACTGTGGATCATCTGATTGTTTCCATGCTGTCAAAACAGCAAAATTCAAATTCGATTGACTTTGAAAATATTTGGACGTAATTTAAACAGGTTGGTTGATTTCGAAATGCTGTGAAAACAACAAGGTTTCTTATGTTGCAGCCAAAATGTTTCATTTTAAAATTGTTCGGGACACTTTGTGCCTGCAGTCAGCTACATGACAGATTTTCAACTTTCTCTTGAATGTATTCTTTCAACTTCATCAATTCATAACTTCTCCAGAGTGGGTCAACAAATACTCTAAGCTTCTTGAATGTACACAGCAGCTTAAAACACAACTTCCACGGAAACAATCACCAGCATTTCTAGTAAATTTTCACTAACTGAATTAAATTAAATGTCACTGAATGACAAGTTACAATCCTAGTCTGAAGCAAACACAGTTCAAGGGATTCCTCATGCAACTGTGCAACTGATCAGTAAAGTGTGGTTAACGCGGGCTTTCAGTAAATAGGCTCAGCACAAGTTATAAAGTCGTGTCTGAAAGCTGCTTAGATTCCACTGTCCAACATGAAGCACCGTGCAGGACAAAGAAACCGCAAGCTATGCTTTAAAAAAAAAACTTTTCCTCAGCTTCTTAATGGTGGAATCTGATGCTGTAAGGTAAGCATCACGAAAGGTCAGGGAAAGATACAGGACAGTTATTCACTTTAAAACTGAATGTCAGTTTGATTAACAACAAATGTGAGTATTTGGAAAGTAGACAGCGGGAGAGACACTGGGAGAGAGCATTGTCGAAGGATGTGTTCACAGGTTTCAGTATGCTGAAAGTAAGACATTTCAACAGCACTTTGTCGCATTTCCAGTCCTGGTGCAGGAACAGAATTTTGGTGTGAGCTCAGACACAGTCAGAGAGTCATGAAGATGTATAACATTGAAATAAACCCTTCTGTGCAACTGATCCCTGCTGATCAGATATACCAAAACAATCTAGTCACATTTGCCAGCATTTTGCCTATATCGCGCTAAACGGTTTGTAGTCTTATACCTATCCAAATGCCTTATAAATGTTGTAATTGTACCCGCCTCCACCACATCCAGTGGCAGTTCATTCCAAACATACACCAGCCACTGGTTGAAAAAGTTGCTCCTTAGGACCATTTTAATTGTTTTTCCCTCTCAACTTAGATTGCAACCCTCTAGTTTTGGGGAAAAGACCTTCGATATTCAACCTGTCCATGCCCCTTACGCTCCAGGCAAAGTATCCCCTAACTATTCAAAATGTCTCTAAAGGTCAAGTCCCAGCAACATTCTTGTAAATATTTTCCGACCCTCTTCATGTTTCACAACGTCCTTCCCACAGGAGCAGAGCTAGAATTGAATGCACTATTTGAAAAGTGATGGAACTACTGTCCTGGACATGACGTCCCGACTCCTCTCGTCAAAGCGCTGACCTTTAACGACAAACGTACCAAAGCTTTTTCACAATCCTGTCGAACTGTGACTGCAGTTTTAAGGAGCCAGGAATCTGCACTTCCAAGTGTCTTTGTATATCGATGCAGGACCTGTTCATTGAGTGGATAAGTCTTGCAATGATTTGCCTCTCCAAAATATATCACTTCACATTTGTCTACAGTAAACACCATCTGTCACTCCTCAGACTATTGGCCCATCTATTCAAGGTCCCGTTTTATCTGAGGTAACCTTCTTCCCTGTCCACTACACCATAGATTTTGGTGATATCTTCAACCTTACCAACTTGCCCTTCTATGCTCACATCCAATACATTCATATAAACAATGAAAACTAGTGGAACTAGCACCAATCCTGTGGCACGCCTCTGGTCACAGACTAGCAGTTCAAAAACAGTCTACATCACAACCCTTAACTTTTACCTTCAAGTCAATTTTCTAATCAAATGGCGAGTTCTCCCTGTATTCCATATATACTAATCTCATTAACCGGTCTGCAATGTTGAAAGTTGCCAAATCACTTACTGAGGTCCAGTTCAACAATGTACATTTCTCTGCCTCAATGAATCATCTTAGTCACTTGTTCAGAAAAGTCAGTCAAGTTGGAGAGACAGGATTTCCCACGCTTAAATCTATGTTAACTGTTCCTAATTTGTCGATGCCTTTCAATATACATGCAAACACTTTGCCTTATTATCCTCTCCCAACAACTTGTCCAGCAGAGGCGTCAGGGTCACCGCTATTCCTTATCCCCCTTCTTGGATTCTTTTAGTAATGTTAACAAGTTAGCCAAACTCCAGTCTTCCAAAATCTCACCTGTGGCTTTCCACGATTCATACATCTCAGCATGGGGCCCAGCATTCAGTTACCTATCTTTCCACGACTTCGAGGGTACATCTGATCAGGTCCTGGAGATTTTTCCATCTTTATTTGTTTTAAGAACTCCTCTATAATGCAGATATTTTCCACGATGTCATTGATTATTTCGGAACTCTCGAGCTTCCATATCCTCCTGCAAAGTAAATATGAAACAACATGTTTTGTAAATATCTTTTGCAGTTCTGCACATCGGCAAAATTGTTGATCTCCCGAGTTGCTCTTTTCTCTTTAATGCATTTCTGGAGTGCCTTTGGATTCTCCTTAACTTTACTTGCCATAGCGACCTCATGTACCCTGTTTGGCCTTCTGATTTCCTTCTGAGGTGCATTCCTAATGCCTTTCGACTCCTCTGGCGATTCACTTTAAATATGGAATTTATAGTCTAATGACGATGATGAATCCATTTTCAATTGTTGGAAAACTAATCTGATATACGAATGTTCATTAAGCAAGCAAACTGCAATACTTACCTGTTGCATGGTTTGTTAAGTTTTGTAGCTCAGGTTGAGATTTAGGGTGTCGGTTTGCTCGCTGGGCTGCAGGTTTGGGATCCAGACGTTTCGTTACCTGGCTCGGTAACATCATCGGTGGCGACCTCCAAGTGAAGCGAAGCTGTGGTCTCCTGCTTTCTATTTCTGTCTTTCTCCAGGATGGGGTTCATGGGGTTTGTGGTGATGTCATTTCCTGTTCGTTTTCTGAGGGGTTGACAGATGGCATCTAGATCTATGTGCTTGTTTATGGCGTAGTGTCTGGAGTGCCAGGCCTCCAGGAATTCTTTGGCATGCCTTTGCTTAACATGTCCCAGGATAGATGTGTGGTCCCAGTCGAAACGGTGGCTTTTTTCATCCGTGTTTCGGGCTACGAGGGAGAGAGGGTCGTGTCATTTTGTGGTGAGCTGGTGTTCGTGGATCCTGGTGGCTAACTTTATTCCTGTTTGTCCTACGTCGTGTTTTAGGCAGTCCTTGCATGGAATTTTGTAGATGACGTTGGTTTTGCCCATGAGATGTACAGGGTCTTCTAAGTTTGTTAGTTTTTGTTTGAGCGTGTTGGTGGGTTTGTGTACTAATAGGATTCCGAGGGGCCTGAGTAGTCTGGCTGTACTGGGACAGGCTAAGCAAAGGCATGCCAGAAAATTCCTAGAGGCCTGGCACTCCAAACACAACGCCATAAATAAACACATAGATCTAGATGCCATCTATCAACCCCTTAGAAGACGAACAGGAAATGTCATCACCACAAAGCCCAGGAACCCTCTCCTGGAGAAAGATATAAGTAGGAAGCAGGAGACAACAGCTTCGCTCCACTTGGAGGTCGCCACTGATGATGTAACCGAGCCAGGTAACGAAACGTCTGGATATCAAAACTCCAGCTCAGCGAGCAAACATAAACCCTAATACTTACCTGGTCTTGTCTACATCTGACTCCAGACACACAGCAATGTGTTTAACTCTGAACTGCCCTATGGGAAATCAGAGATGGCCAATAATTTCTGCCTACCCAATGACACCTTCATCCCATGACTGAATATTGAAAAACATTCGATTCCTGCTGTTTACATCTGACATATGATTCCCACTTGTCCAGGAACAAAACCTGAACTTCTCGAGTCATCCAGCCTTTTTCACAACTCCCACCTTTACCCTTCACTCGAACAGGAGCACACTGACTATGAACTGTTGACATCTCGTTTTTGTCGGCGTCTCCCTTCCCAGATGGCCAATTACCTGCCACTATGAGGTCCAATCGTATTTTGAAAGTTCGTGCCTAATATCATCAAATTTGACCTTCTCCCAATTTCGAACTTTACCTTTTAGATCCAGTTCGTCCGTTTCCAACTCTATTTTTAAACTAATAGATTTATGATGAATTTCCACAAATAGTGACCCCCCAAAGGTAAGTCAGGTTTAGCTCCTTCTCTGTGATAGCGATTAATGGACATCCAGCTGCAGCTTTGAATCGGGGGGTGGGCTCAGCAAAGTCTAAGACTCTTTGGGCTGAATCTGACAATACTTTGTCTCAGTCACATTTTCATTGTGTGTGACAGGAAATCGTCTGCACGAGGCCGAGCTAGTTTCTTTCGAACTCACTACATTAACTACATACCCCAATCTACGATGTCCCTTTCATTCAATGACAGTTCAATTCTCCCACTTATAATGGCTGGTGATACTCACCATCGCCTGGATGCTCCTGGATTTCACGGGATCCCTGGCACTGGCGCTGTCCTTAAAAGGACAATGGAGTTTTCTCAGTTGGGAGCACAGTTTACCGTGAGCATTCCAGATAATATGCAATTACACAACGTTTTGACGACGGGGGCACCGAAATCCTTGTGGATTGGCGAGTCCAGAAGAGGAACATTCTCTTCCCAGTGGGGGCCACACCACCAGACCCACCAACCATGGTCTGAGCTTACCACCCAGCCGAGTGCAGTATCTGCAGCCTGAAGAAATGGCCAGTAATATAAGACAAGCACCAAAAACCTTCACCGTATTCTCTCTGCTCCCTCATGCTCACTGTATATCTTTGATAGCAGCTGCCCCGTGAACAAGGCTCATTCTCCACCACTCTGTACACTGCACACAATTTATCATTCCTACCTCTCTCTCTCTCTTTTTCTCTCTTTCTCTCCAATCCCCCAACAACTTTCTGCAATCCTCACACTTTAATAACACTGCATGGATTCAACACTGTGGACTGACTATGTGCGGACACTACGCCACTTCAGATGCCAACAGAAACAGCACGGCCACCCACTCCCACCCTCACTCCCTCCTTTCCTGTCTCCCATTATAGGAGAAAAAGCATTGAAGAGGAGGGAAAGCGCCAAGCCAATTGTTGGAGTGCCCGATACCTGAGTCCTCACGCCCTTCCTGCCAGCGTGTGGAGGGGTTCCTGGGTACAATTCGGCGAGGACAAGGATGCATCGCGTGGAGATTCGGAGATATCCACGCCCTACAATTCAGTCAGAAGCAATGTTTATTGAGGGACAATTCTAACATTAAACCCACTGGCAGTTCCGTTTACCCACGGCATAACTCAGAAGGCCTAGCCCTGATGCCATCTACCTTTTGATTCGAGTTGGTACAATGGAATCCCCACTGTCTCAGTGGGCAAGAGAGTCTGCTCACAACGCATTGTCTCCAACAACTCCCAGAAAGGAAGCACGGTGGCACTCTCTTACGCAACCTAGTGTGAACAGCTCAGAAACTGAAGCGTATCTATCATAATTGCTGTTCTTCCTATCTGTTCTGGCATCTCCAATAATCTGTGCTCACTTACATCCAGGAACCTCTGCTCTTGGACCCCGTCGAGAAAGATACAGATTGTTTTATGTTGTCTTTCTAAGTCATTCCTACCAAAGTGCACCACCTTACACTGCTCTACTTTGATCCTCATCTGTGACCCACCTGCAAGCATGGAAATTGTACAACATCGTGCTCCACGCAAGACAACTGACATACTGGCAAACTCAAATATCTGAGTAAGAGGAATGCTGAGAAACAACGACACAGCGAGTGAAAGAGTGAGAAATTAAACGAAGATCAAAACATATACTTACAGATTCCCTACGTCTGTATGAATGTCAAGGCATTATTGTGTATGCCTGTGTTTCTGTATTACTGTTTGTGTATCTGTATCAATGTGTATTAAAGTGTAGGTACATTTATATGTGTATTTGTCTCTGCGTGAATCTGTGTGGATGCAGGTCTGGCATTCTCAGTGATGTTTCAGAGATACAATGTCGCCCACAGCGACAGGGGCAGAGGGTGATCGGCATCAAAGATTCAGTCTGAGATGCTAGAGAGGGAGGATGGCAGGTCACAGTACCATCCACCATGACAGCGTGTGCGCACACACACACACGCACACACACACATACACACACACACACACACACACACACACACACACACACACGGAAGAATTGCCAATCGGCTTGGGTCTGTCAGAATAGAACTGTGCACCTCCGACTGAACCATTTGATCAGGGGATGAGATAATTTATTGCACATTCAGTAACTTTCAATGTTTCCTAATGCTTAAAAATTGTACGAGAAAGAATCGAAATGTCTGGAAAAAGGTTCAATAGTGGTCGGAATATCACAGGAACAACATTGTTTGCTATCAGCAAAACTGCTCTGTGCATCCAAATATACTATTTGAAAAACAAAACAACTGTGCATCGTTCGAGATTCACATCATTTGGTGTCTTCTCGAAGAAAAAACCTGCCACACATGCAATCGTGTGGGTTCGCCAGCAGAGTGTAGTGTTATGAATATATTAAAAAACGGACAGACAGAAGACAGGTGGGAGACTTTGATTCCAATATTAATGGAATTACTCGGAAAACAAGATTGCAGAGATGCAGACTGAAGTACATACAAGCAGAGACAACGACACTAATACACAGAACACATGCACAAAGAGATACACACAAATATGGGCACATACACACAGACACAAGAATCCCCTCCCCCCAATCACACACCCACATTCACACAGGGGTGTGGAGAGAGAGAGAGAGATAGATAGATAGACAGATAGATAGATAGATAGACAGAGAGATAGATAGATAGACAGATAGATAGAGAGATAGAGAGATATACAGATAGATAGACAGACAGAAATATGTGTATACATTGAATAGGCAAAGAATTGGTTTAGTTCAGTTGGCTGAATTGTCGTTTTAGGAGCAGAGTGGCGCCAACAGTATGGGATCAATTCCCATTACCGGTTTGAGTTCCATATGAAGGAACCTCCTTCACCACCGTTTCCTTCACCTGCGGTCGGATGGCCCTCAGGTTAAATCACCACCTGTCGTTTCTCGCTAATAATAGAGCAGACCCTATGATCTGTTAATACTAAGATTACATAACAATTAATAGGCAATCAATGGTCAGTCGGAGAAGGCAGGTGAATGACTTGGAGAAAGATTTTAGCAATGATGAGTCGATAGCCTAATTCTGCTACAGTTTCTCATTTGCATGTGAACTTATGATGTACAGAATTCTCTTTCTGCTAATTAAATGGATGCTCACTTTGGAAAGTATTTGATTGAAGTGCATCAATGGAAGTGTAGTCAGGGGCTGAATGGTCTATATCTGTTCCTAATTGTTGTGTTTCAAAAGGGCAGTGATTGGTTTGAAGGGAACAATCTTTGAGAATAAGGCATTCCCATTTCAGACTGGGATAGAGATGTTGCTTCCTCTTTAGGATTGTGCAATCTGTCGTGTTCTCATTTTCAATATGCTGTGAGGACTGGGTGACTGAACATTCAAGGTTGGGTTCCAGAGGGCTTTGATGAACAAGAAGACAGGCTCAAAAGGGATTTTCAGCCATACTCACATCAACAATGAGCATTCTGAATGTTGCAGCAGGCTCGACGGACGAAAGGGATAACTGCTTCTCCTATCCAATGTGTGCTTATCATGACTGTTGAAACGGTAGTTAATTCTAAGTCTGTCGTCTGCAAGGTGTTAGAAAGGATTCTGAGGGACAGGATTCATGACCATCTGGAAGAGCATGGCTTGATTAAATGCAGTCAACACGGCTTTGTGAGGGGCAGGTCATGCCTCACAAACCGTATCGAGTTCTTTGAGGATGTGACTAGAAATGATGATGAGGGTCGAGCTGTGGATGTGGTGAATATGGACTTCAGCAAGGCATTTGATAAGGTTCCCCATCGTAGGCTCATTCAGAAGGTCAGGAGGAATGGGATTCAGGGGAACATAGCTGTCTGGATACACAATTGGTTGGCCAACATGAGACAGCGAATGTCAAAAGAAGCAAAATATTCTGCCTGGAAGTCTGTGGTGAGTGGTGTTCCACCGGGCTTTGTCCTTGGGCCGCTACTGTTTGTAATTTTTATTAATGACTTGGATGAGGGGATTGAAGGATGAGTCAGCAAGTTTGCAGATGACACAAAGGTTGGAGGCGTCGTTGACATTATAGAGGGCTGTTGTAAACTGCAGCGGGACATTGTCAGGATGCAGAGATGGGCTGAGAGGTGGCAGATGGAGTTCAACCTGGATAAATGCGAGGTGATGCAACTTGGAAGGTCGAACTTGAATGCTGAGTACAGGATTAAGGATAAGCTTCTTGGCAGTGTGGAGGAACAGAGGGATCTTGGGGTGTAGGTACATATATCCCTTAAAATGGCCACCCAAGTGGACAGGGTTGTTAAGAAAGCATATGGTGTTTTGGCTTTCATTAAAAGGGGTATTTTGTTTAAGAGCCGTGAGATCTTGTTGCAGCTCTATAAAACTTTGGTTAGACTGCACTTGGAATACTGTGTCCAGTTCTGGTTGCCCTAGAAAAGAAAGATGTGGATGCTTTGAAGCGGGTTCAGAGAAGGTTTCCCAGGATGCTGCCTGGACTGGAGGACTTATCCTATGAGGAGAGGTTGACTGAGCTCGGACTTGTTTTCATTGGAGAAAAGGAGAAGAAGAGGGGACCTAATTGAGGTATACAAGATGATGAGAGGCATAGATAGAGTCGATATCCAGACACTATTTCCCAGGGCAGAAATGACTAACACGAGAGGTCATAGTTTTAAGCTAGTTGGAGGAAGGTATCGATGGGATGTCAGAGGCGGGTTCTTTACACAGAGAGTTGTCAGAGCATGGAATGCGTTATCATCAGCAATAGTGGAGGCAGTGTCATTGGGGATATTTAAGAGACTCCTGGACATGCAAATGGTCACAGAAATTGAGGATACATACATGAGGATCAGTGGTCGGCACAACATTGTGGGCAGAAGGGCATTTTCTGTGCTGTACTGTTCTATGTTCTATGTTCAATATTTTATATTTTAGAGATTTAATAAAAATATCATAAGATGTGTATTTAAAGAAATAAACCCTCACCGCACTGAATGTTATAGTTTACGAAAATAAAACAGACGAAGGTTTATCTTTTAAGAGACTGAAACCCACTGAGCTGTGAGTCACAGAGTTGAACAGCACGTCATAGAGTCTTCTGTCAAATTTGTCCATGCCGAGCAGATATCCCCACCTAATCTATTCCCTATTGTCAGCACCTGGGCCATATCCTTCTAAACTGTTTCAAATAAGTATCCAGATGCCTTTAAAATGCAGTAATCGTACGAGCCTCCACCAGTTTTTTTGGTAGCTCATTCCATAGGCCCACCGCCCTATGCGTCAAAAAGTTGTTCCTTAGTTCCATTTTATATCTTTCCTCTCTCATCTGCCACTCCATCTGCCATTTCTCAGCCCAGCCCAGCCCAGCCCAGCCCAGTCTAAGTCGCGCTGCAGACTGCAGGATCCATCTATACTATCGGCGACACCTCCAACCTTTGTATCATCTGCAAATTTCCGAAACAACCCATCAACTTCCTCATCCAAGTCATTTATAATAATTACAAAGAGTTGAGGCCCAGAAAAAGAGCCCTGCGGGACCCCACTCAACACTGTCTTCCAGGCCGATTACTTTCCATCTACAACCACTATCTGCCTTCTGTCAGCCAGCCAATTCTGAATCCAAATCGCGAAATCTTTCTGTATCCCTTACTTACTGACTTTTTGAATGAGCCTACCATGGGGAACCCTGTCAAATGCCTTACTCAAATGCATATACATTACATTCACTGCTCGACCTACATCGACGTGTCTTGTCACCACCTCTAAGAACACAATAATTTTTGTGAGGGATGACCTTTCCCTCACAAAGCCATGCCGACTGCCTTTCATCTCACTATGCTTTGCCAAATAGTCATAACTTCTATCCCTCAGAATACTTTGCACAACTTTGCTGACTACAGATGTGAGACTGACCGATCTCTAATTGTCAATAATTTCGCTATTACCCTTCTTGAAAAGTGGAACGTCATTTGCCTCCTTCCCATCGTCTGGTAAGATTCCCAGGGAGAGTTAGAAGGCATACATCCTTGCCTGTGGCTGAACAATTGCTTTTCTCGCTTCCCAGAGCAGCCACGGATAAATCTGGTCTGGCCCTGGTGACTTTCTAATCTTTATGTTTTCCGAAATTTCTGGCACATCATCTTCATCTACCTTGAACTGGGCAAGATTGTATCCCAGCTCCTCTAAGTTTTCATTTGCAACGAGGTCTCTTTCCTTGGTGAAAACCGAGGCAAAAAACTCATTTCGGGTTTTCCCTGTCTGCTCAGACTCCACGCATAAGTTTCCGCTTCTATCCCTGATCGGCCCTCCCTTCCTTCTCCGTGATCATTCTCTTTTTCCTCACTTAGTAGTGAAACGCCTTTTGGTCTTCCCTAATCCTTCTTTCCCAGCATTTATCGTGCCTCCTCTTTGTTCTCCTCAGTCCATTTCTGAGCTCCTTTCAAGCAAGCCTGTAATGTCTAAATCTGTGCTAGTTACTTGCTTCCTCCACCTTCTGTAAGCTGCCTTCTTCCTTTTGAAGAGAAACTCCTCTGTTCTCGTCATCCAAGGTTGCGTAATCTTGCCATTTCTTACCTTTCACAGAGGAACAAATTTGTGCATCGCTCGCAACAACTGATCCTAAAATAGTCTCCACATGTCTGCTGTGTCCTTTCTGTGGAACAATTGCTCCCAGTCTGTTCTTCCCAACTCCTGTCTGATAGGGTCATAATTTACTTTTCCCCAACTAAATATCTTGCCTCGGAAACTGCACCTTTTACTATCCAAGGCTATGCTAAATGTAAGGCAATTGTGATCTCTTTCACCAAAGTGCCCCCCCACCCCCACCGCGAGGTCTGAAACCTGTCCAAGCTTGTTGCCGAGCACCAAATCCAAAATGGCCTCTCCCCTCATCGGACTGTCTGCACACTGAGTAAGGAAACCCTCCTGAAGACACCTGACAAAAAAACTGCTCCATCCGCTCCATCTGCAGTTAGGAGGTTCCACTTGATATTGGAAAAGTTGAAATCACCCATGGCAACAATCGTGCTACTTTTGCATTTTTCCAAAATCTGCCCGACTATGAGACCTGCAGTCTCTCGACTGCTATTGGTGGTGTCTAGAAAACTCCAATGTGGTGGCTGTTCCCTCTCTTTTCTTTTTAAACGTTCTCAACCCTGGAACATGAAGCAAGCATCCCTGCCCCTGTGAAAGCCACGTCTCCGTTCTGGCCACAACATTGTTGTCCCAAGCACAGATCCATGCTCTAAGTTCATCACTCTAATGCCTGATACTCCTTACAATAAAGTCGACACACTTTAACCGATCCCTTTGTCTCATCGTTTAAGAAAGCTTCCAGATAGATTCAATATATCCTGTCATTGTCCTGTCTGCAACTGACCCCCTCTCAGACATGTGGCCCCGATTCCCACGTCCCTGCCAAATTATTTTAAACCCTCATGAATCTCATGAGCAAATCTCCTACCCAGGACCTTTGTATCCCTTCAGTTCAGGTGCTTCACTCATGTACAGGTCCCACCTTCCGCAGAAGGCATCCCAATAGTCTTGGTATTTGTCGTCCTCCCTCCTGCACGAGCCGCGCAGCCACGTGTTAAACTGCATTCGTTAATTGTTCCGCATCTCACTGTCTCGTGACACCGGTAGCAAACCTGAGATCACTACTGTACTGGTCCTGCTCTTCAGCTTCCAACCTAACTATCTGTAGTCACTTTTAAGATCCTGAATCCCTTTATTGGCTATATCATTGGTGCCAAAATGTACCACGATTTATGGCTGCTCACCCTCCACTTTCAGAATCTTGTAATTCCGATTGGCGACATCCCTGACCCTGGCACCAGGAAGGCAACATACCTTTAGGTTGTCGCGTTCCTGACCACAAAATCTATCATCAATCCGTCTAACTATTGAGTCCCCTACCACTAGTGTTATCCTATTGCTCCCCTTCACTGCTGATTACAGTGCCAGGCTCAGTGCCAGAGACCTGACAACTATGGCTTTTTTCTGGAAGGCTGTCCCGACCGGCAGTATCCAAAACGATCTACTTTATTGGGTGTCTCGTGGTTCCTGCTTACCAGCGTGATGTGCTGAGTAGTCTCCTTATCTTCCTGTGTATTAGCAGGCAAAGAGCAGGCTAGAATAAAACCAGTAGCTTGGCGACATCAGGAGGTGGAGAAGTCAGCATTTTAGTTCTAACCGTTCTTCCTGGCTGAGGTTGAGAGTTGGGGGATCTGCAGATAAAGAGGGAAGGAGATGTTTGTGGTGGGACGAACAGCAGGTTGCTGAATTAGGGATAGGAGGTCACAGGTAGTAGATGCAACATGGTTGTTCAATGAGAGAGAATCCGGTTGGTAAATGGAAGGAGGGGTCATTGGGCGGAATGGATGGGAGGAGGTGGACTTGAGATGGTGTAGGTGCATGGTTGGGAAGACGATTGCAAATTGCAGAACTCATTGTTGAGTCCTTCGGGCTTCATGCTGCCCAGGTGGACGATGAAGTGTTGTTCCTCCAATTTGCGGTCTGACTCACCGTGGCAACAGAGGAGCCCAAGGATGGTAATGTGAGAAAGGGATTGGGAAAGGGGATTGAAATGGGTCGTGAGAAGATCATATCAGGGCGCACAGAATGCAGTCAAGTAGGATAGAAGAGAGACAGGTGAAACTCTGTCTGACCTGGACAGACTACAGAGAGCCCTGGAGGGAGGTGAGGGGAGTGGTGTGCTGACAGGTGATGCACCTAATCCAATTGCAGGGAATGCTTCGTGTGGGGGGAACTGGAGGAATAGGTGCGGAGTGTGGCACAAAGATTAGCAAAGCGAATGGCCCTTGTGGAATATGTGTCAGGTGGTAAGATCCAACATACTTTACTGTATCTGGTGCTCAGGATGTAGTCTTCTCTACATCGGGGAGACCAAACGAAAACGAAGGGAATGTTTTGCTGCTCATCTCAGCTCGGCCCATCAGCGCTGGCCTGACCTCCCAGTCACTGCCTATTTCAATTCTCCCTCTCAACCCCTCTACAACACTGCTTTCCTTGGTCTCCTCCATTGCCACAACAAACCAAACCGTAAATTGGATGAACAATTCTTCCTCCTGGGAAGCCTACAGGCTGGAGGAATCAACAGTGTGTTCTCCAATTTCAAATAGCCTCCCTTCCAATCCCCTGACACCCTTCGCAGCCCGTCCCATTACTTCCATTCCTCTGACCAAACCTTTTTCCAGCCACCAACCAGATTCAGTCCTCCTGTCGACAAGCCTGATGGTACACTCTACCTGTCTTCAGCTATTCACACCTCACCACACTGCCTCCTCCTCCCTCGCCCGCCTCTTTATCTGTGGCTCCCTTACATTCACCGCCCAGTTTAGAAGAATGGTTTAATGCAAGGCGTTGACTGCTTAACTCCTAATGCTGTCTGGCTTGTTGTGCTCTTCCAGTCTCCAGCCTGTTTCCTTTGGATTTAACATCTGCAGTTTAAAAATAAGGCTTCTTGTGCATTAGGCAGGAGATAGTGAATGGGTTGTGCCTCTTCTTATCCAATAGTTTCGATGGGCTGTAGGTCTTTTTCACATTCCTGTGAAACCAGCTTGAGATGCTGCATGCGCTTCTCTTTATTTTCTGTGGAAATGTGCAGGGTCTCACGGGACTGTTACATGCATGTTTGCTACACGTTAACAGCATAAGTTTGAATGTCGTCCAGGTTTTGACACTTTAGCACCTGTGTCGTGATAAATTGTTCTGAACATTGTGTGATAGTCACTGAACATGCTCACCTCTGACTGTATGATGAAGGGAAAGACATTGAAGAAGCAGCTGAAGATGTTTGTGCCAAACAAGGTACTCTGAGATCGCCCACAGCGATATCCAACCACATTGTGTTCTGAATTACCAAACCAGTTTACACCTGATTCCCATTGAGTTCATTTTTGTTCAGGTTCCTTGACACCTTGCTCAGTCAAATCCTGCTGTGATGTTATTAATGGTCAATTCTTCCAAAGTGTTAATATTTTTGTTCATGTCAATACGCCAAGGAATATGTGTGGGGAACATTTCCTTCTCTCAGAAGTTAGTGACTACTGTGTCTCCCTATCCCAGACAGTTACAGGAGCTGTATCACTGAAATGTTTGGTGGGATGGGAGGAAGAGGGTGCCAATGGCTTTTGACACGTCAGAGATTTGAGGGCGAGAAGGAACTGGGATTGAAGAGAAATCGAGGCCGACAGCAGATCAGCTCTGGCGTTACTGAAGATGAAGGCAGAGTTGAGGGGCGAAAGTGTCTCGTGTTACTCCAGTATACCACATATGCCAGTCTATTTGTGGACTCTTCCAGTTCTTGTCTAACAGACTTGAGGAGCTTAATGGACTGATCTTGTTTCTGCGTCCCTGGGTAGTGGTGCTGCATGGGCTAATCTGGGTGCAGTGTTATAGGCTTGAGGCGCAGATTAATCTGTGAATTTGATTGAATATCAGACTTCAGGGGTGAACAGCCTCATCCTGTTCTGGTGTAACTGAATTCCGTATAGACTAAGTCTACCACGCTCGGAGAAAGTGAGGACAGCAGATGCTGGAGTTCAGACTAGAAGAATGAGGCACTAGAAAAGCACAGCCTGTCAGGAAGCATCTGAGGAGCAGGAGAAACGACATTTCAGGTATCAACACTTCATCAGAAATGTCTGAAACATCGATTCTCCCGATCCTCGTGTGCTTTACCAGCGCCACACTTTTTGACTTCTACCTGGTCAAACTTCCTGGTCACTTCATCAAATAACTTGAACAAATTTGTCAGGTATGTTCTCGCGTGCGCAATGCCATGTTAACGATTCCCAACCAAATTCTGTTTTCCCAAATGAATGCATCTCTTATCCCTCAAAATCTTACCAAGTAACTTACCTACCACCGATGTGAAGCTTCACAATCTACGGTCCCCAGGCTGCGTTTTTGCTTTTACACTCATTGATGAAAAAGGGAACGACATATGCTACCCTGCCTTCCCAGCGGACCTCACCTGTGATTAATAGTGATGCAAAACTAGCGGCCAGGGCCCCTGCATATTCTTGTCTAACTACTTTAAGTGTGTATCTTGCAGTTATCTGATGAAAGCCAGGAGATTTATCTAACTTCATGCATTTCAATACTTCCTCTACTGTGGTATATACGGGCGCCAATATAGCACCAATAACATCCTCAAGTTCCGAAGTCTTCATGTTTTTCTGCATAGTCATCACAGGGGAGAAATATTCATTGAGGACTGTTCGTCCATCTCCTGCAGTTCTGCAAATACATATCCTCTTTGGGCCTGGAGAGGCCTATTCTCTCTATTTGGAGATGCCGATATTGAACTGGGGTGTACAAGGTTAAAAAGCACACAACACCAGGTTATACTCCAACAGGTTTAATTGGAAGCACACGAGCTTTCGGAGCGTCGCTCCTTCATCAGATGATAATGGAGGACTCAATCCTGACACACTGAATTTATAGCAAAATATTACAGTGTGATGCAACTCAAATTATACATTGAAAAATAACTCGATTGTCTGTTGAGTCTTTCATCTGTTTGAATATCATGATAGTTTCACTTCTTTCATGTGTAAATCACAAAACCTTTTTTTAAAAGTTGAATTCTCAGGTTAACTGTAACAATGGGTGATAGCTAGACAGCATATTGAAGATATTCGCCCCCTGTGTTTTCTGTCTATGCCATGATGTTTCGATTGATTCTAATCTAAAAAGTGAGATGACAGAGGATTACATGAATTCATGCAGTTTTTTAGCAAAGTGTAATGTAACTCTGTAACTACAAATTCACCCCACAAAATATCCGTGTGCATGTGCGTCTTTGTCTGTCTGGGTTGGAGGTTGTGATTGTGAGACAGAGTGTATGTGTGCGTGTCGTGAGTGCACAGTGGTCTAGTTCTCGAAGAGGATGCCTGTTTGAATGTGGGAGTGTGTGTGCCTGTAAGGGTGTGTGTATCTCTGCATATGTGCGTCCGTGTGTATGTGTGTGTTTGTATGTGTGTGTATGTGTGTGTAAGTGTGTGTCTGCACGAGTGTCTGTGTGTGTCCTGATTGAGGCCCTCCCAATGGGTATCAAAGTTAGCTATGAGCCTCTGCTCGGCCACGTCTTCACTCCACAATCACTACAAACACAGATACACTCTCTCTCACAATTACAACCCCCAGCCCACACACACACACTCACACACACACATACACTCTCTCTCACACTTACAACTCCCAGCCCAGACACACACACACATACACTCTCTCTCACACTTCCAACTCCCAGTCCAAACACACACACACACACGCAAACACACACAGAGAAAGACACATATGCACACATATATTTTGTGGGGTGAATTTGTACTTGCAGAGGTACGTTATACGTTGCTCAAAAATGGCATGAACTCATGTAATCCTCTTGTATCTCACTTTTTAGATTAGAATCAATCTAAACATCATAGCATAGACAGATAACACAAGGGGCTAATACCATCAACATATTGTCTAGCTATCCCCTATTGTTACAGCTAACCTGAGAATGCAATTTAAAACAAAATTGTGATTTACCCATGAAAGAAGTGAAATTATCATTTTATTCAAACAGATGACAGACTCAACAGACAATCAAAGTATTTTTCAATGTATAATTTCAGTTACATCGTACTGTAATTTTTTCTTATAAATTATGTGTCTTAGGATTGAGTCCTCCACTATCACCTGATGAAGGAACGACGCTCCGAAACCTAGTGTGGTTCCAATAGAACCTGTTGGACTATAACCAGGTCTTGTGTGATTTTTAACCTTCTACTCTTTCTAGTTATTCTTGTTTTTCGTTAAAATACTTAAGGTACCTATTGGATTACTCAATCTTCTCACCCAATACTACTTTGTGCCCCCTTACTGCCCTCCTGATTTCCTTCTTCAGTAAACTCCAGTGTCCCCAATACATCTCCCCTTTATCTCAACTGTCTTTACTTGAGCCGTGCCTTCTTTATTCTGGTCAAATCCTCAATTTTTCGCGTCACCCATAGTTCCGTATTCTTCCCAACATTTCCGTTCACCCTCACTGGAACATATAGACCTTGAACTCCCGCTATCTCGCTTACAAATGCCTCCTATTTGCGCGAGGGCCCTTTGCTGCAAACAAACACTTCAATCAACCCTTACAAATTCCTGTCTAATTCCATCAAAGTTCACGTTGCATGAATTTAAAACTTGAACATGTGGACCAGTTCTGTCCCTCTCAATAACGATTTGAAAATTTAATAGAACTGCGCTCGTTTGTCCTCCAGTCTAAAAATTGGATATGAGTCTTATTTTGTAACGGGGTTGACCTTTCGATAATTCACGCAGATTCGTTGAGTCTTTTCCAGTCTGAGAACTAAGATGTTTGCCGAACTCTATTCTTTCAGCCTTGGTTCACTGATACCCTCATCACGCAGAACTCTGCCTTCGTCTGGATCTGTCTAGCTTTGAAAGGATTAAGCCGATAGTGATCTTATTTTATCAGAGCCGTATTCCTGATGTCTACTTCATGTATGGCAGCATTAGTCTTAACCCTGTGACTCTTACATATGTCCTTTTCATGCAGTCACAGATCTTTCAACTGCGTTTTTTCCTCATGAGACATATATTTGTCTAATCTATCCCACTCCAGAAGGCCTCCTTCGTTTTTAAATCGATTTTGAGACACATCAAAAACCACATCATCTGGATTTGATTACTCACTGTGCAGGAAAGCAACTCACACCGGTTTATCCAGTTTGTTTTCTCACCTAATTCTCTGGAGGTTACCTAAACAATCAACAATAACCTGTGTGAAATGTTCTTCAAATCTGGGAATTGGCAACAAAGATGCTGGTCTTTGGCTGTGGCGTACCTTGCATTCAGCATGAATGACACGTACGCAAAAGATAACGACATCATTATGCATTCAAGGCCAATAAAAATGTTTTTGGAACTTAACCATAGTCTTCCATGCACCAAGGTGATCTCCTACAGGTAGTGTATGTGTTAGCAGTAACACCTCCTGTCTATATCCGACCGGGTACATAAAAACATATGAACAGAAAGGAGGAATCATCAAAGTGCTTCGCCTGGAGGCCCACTGAAAATATTACAGAGTAGGGTGAGGAAGCGTCTGGGAATGAATCTTTCAGCTCAGCCAGCAAACCTCATACAGATCCTTTATCTTTCTCTTCACATTTCTCTTCGGGCTGTGACTTATGATCGTGGGACAAATTACTACATAGTCTGGGGCGATACCAGGATATTTCTGTTTTAACTCCTCGGTTTCGTAGTCTTCCTTGAGCTTCTCCACAGCAAGGGTTTGATTCTCCCACCTTAGATTCTGCCAAATCATTCCAAAGAACAAAGTGAATTCCGGGAACTGACACTGTCAATGATTCCTACTGTAACTTGGCCAGTCTTGAGTTGGCACTCCAACCTGATCTTACATAGGGAGGACTAAATATCTGGATTAGTGGTGCTGGAATGTCACAGATGACTGCATTTTTGCCACCTCGTGCTCCCGCGAGGAGGTTGAGCAATTCATCAACTTCACTAACACATTCCACCCTGACCTCAAATTTACCTGGACCATCTCTGACACCTCGCTCCCCTTCCTGGACCTCTCCATCTCCATTAGTAACGACCGACTTGACACTGACATTTTTTACAAACCCACCGACTCCCACAGCTATCTGGATTACACCTCTTCCCACACTATCTCTTGCAAAAATGCCATCCCGTATTCCCAATTTCTCCACCTTTGCCGTATCTGATCCCAGGAGGACCAGTTCCACCATAGAACACACCAGATGGTGTCCTTCTTTAGAGACCACAATTTGCCTTCCCACGTGGTTAAAAATGCCCTCCAACGCATCTCGTCCACATCCCGCACCTCCGCCCTCAGACCCCACCCCTCCAACCGGAACAAGGACAGAACGCGCCTGGTGCTCATCTTCACCCCTACAAACCTTCGCATAAACCAAATCATCCGCTGACATTTCCGCCACCTCCAAAAAGACCCCACCACCAGGGATATATTTCCCTCCCCATCTCTTTCCATCTTCCGCAAATACCGTTCCCTCCATGACTACCTGTTCAGGTCCACAATCCCCTACGACCCACCCTCCCATTCTGGCACTTTCTCCTGCCACCGCAGGAACTGTAAAACCTGTGCCCACACCTCCTTTCTCACCTCTCTCCAAGGGCCTAAAGGAGCCTTCCACATCCATCAAAGTTTTACCTGCACATCCACTAATATCATTTATTGTATCCGTTGCTCCTGATGTGGTCTCCTCTACATTGGGAAGACTGGGCGCCTCCTAGCAGAGCGCTTTATGGAACATCTCCGAGACACCCTCACCAATCAACCAAACCGCCCCGTGGCCCAACATTTCAACTCCCCCTCCCACTCTGCCGTGGACATGGAAGTCCTGGGCCTCCTTCACCGCCGCTCCCTCATCACCAGACGCCTGGAGGAAGAACGCCTCATCTTCCGCCTCGGAACACTTCAACCCCAGTGCATCAATGTGGACTTCAACAGCTTCCTCATTTCCCCTTCCCCCACCTCATTCTAGTTTCAAACTTCCAGATCAACACTGTCTCCTTGACTTGTCCGGACTTGTCCGACCTGCCTAGCTCCTTTTCCAACTATCCATTCCACCCTCCCCTCCCTGACCTATCACCTTCATCACCTCCCCCACTCAGCCATTTTACTCTATGCTACTCTCTCCCCATCCCCACCTTCCTCCAGCTTATCTCTCCACGCTTCAGGCTCACTGCCTTTATTCCTGATGAAGGACTTTTGCCCGAAACGTCGATTTCGCTGCTCGTTGGATGCTGCCTGAACTGCTGTGATCTTCCAGCACCACTGATCCAGTATTTGGTTTCCAAAATCTGCAGTTATTTTTTTTAACAGGACTAAATATCTGTCCATCTATCCCACAAATTGCCACACTCTCGGGAAACAGATCAGAAAGAGTGCAAATTCACTCATCCTTTACAATCATCGTTAGATCCTTTGCCTCTCAAAATCATAACTTCTTGTCATTTCCGCCGTTCTTTAGAGTAAACTTTACACACAGAGGGGAAATATTTGTATAGATCAGGGACTTACTTCATACGCAGAGCATTCTTGATAATTCCTGCTATCTATTTACAAATAGAATAAATAGAAAAACATATAAATAGAAAGGAAGATTTATCAACAGTGCTTCACCTGGAGGCCCACTGAGAATGTTTCCTACTCGTGTGAGGTTGTGCACTCGCCTGCAGCTCCTTGGATCTTCCTGGGGTCTCCTTCACTACCTTCACTAATGCCACTGTCTTACGTTATTTTTTCCACATCTCTTCTCACAGTGCCTTTCTTTAACAAACCACACTATGACTTTACATGTATGACGTTACCACAGTGCAAACACTTGAGACCATTCCAACCTCTTTACCTTATTTTTTAACCTGTGATATATCCTTACTAATGTTCTCTACACTTTGTTCGCAGTGTGGGAGCTCCTTTTCTCCCAACGTCTTTCCATCACACGACGGAACTTTGGCCAGGAACTTGTCTTGTGCATTACAAATGTATTATTTGCTAACTCTGCTGGCAGTCCCATTTCCTGAATTTTCTGTTCCTCCACTGAAATTATTACTATCTCTGCAAGTGAGATTGCAAACCCCTCAACGTAGAATCGTTCGGACAGTCTCAAAGGATCTTATATATTAATAAAGCACGCACCCATCCATCAAATTGACAATGTTTAATTCCTAGGAGAAAGTGAGGACTGCAGATGCTGGAGATTGGAGCTTTAAAATGTGTTGCTGGAAAGCGCACAAAGTCAGGGAGCATGAAAGGAGCCCGTGAATCGACATTTCAGACATAAGCCTTTCTTCAGGAATGAGGAGTGTCTACCAAGTAGGATAAGAAAAAAGGTAGGGAGGTTGGACTTGAGGGAGGGGTGTTGGGAATGCGATAGGTGGAAGGAGGTTAAGGAGTTTAACTCCATTTTCCTCAATTGTAATTTCTGTTTTTTTTCTAGCTCTACTGTACGTGTCTATGTCTCTGACACACATAAGTGTTTGTGTGACTTACTTACAATTTCAACTTTACTCTGTCTTGAGTTGAATACAAATCTAACTTCTGAGTTAAATTTAAAAGTATGTTCCTTTTTTTCATTTCTAAACGTTCTGGAATAATTTGAGAATCATCTTCAAATTCTTGAACTGCTTTCACAATTTTAAGAGCCATTTCTCTCACTTTTAATTTAAGCAACCACAAGTCAAAGGAATTAAACAAATTGTCTCACCTAAATTTTATTGAAAGATCCAGGACACTAACATGCAAATGTTCAAACCTGCTGGTATTATTTTCGTTCCTTCAAATCTGTCTAAACTAGTTCAAATCTCTGGTGAAAGACCTCAAGCTCTCAAATCCCAGCAACGAGCCCCCAAATTAAGACATGGGGTAAGCCCCGAAAGCTCCCGCCCCTACCACCTAATTTAAACCAGAAACACAGAAACGATTTAATCAGCGTCGTAATCTGTGAAAATTCGAGAAGCCAAGACCATTGAAAATATCACTGTTTCAAGTAACATCTGACAATATTTTTATGTTTTACAGAGAACAATTAATTACTCCATCTAATGCTCTGTTAGGGAATTTATTAACCCTATTGTACCTGCAAGTCTCCCCTCTCACCATGCATATTTATTTCGCTAATTCCAGTTGACTATTTGGGGACCTACAGTACACCCACTGTAACGTCACCTTCCGTTACTTATTTCTTAGCTCCACCCACAAAGCCTCACATGATGCTCCTTTGGTCATTTTATTCCTTGATCACTGCTGTGATGCTCACCTTAACCAAACATGCAAATCCTCCTCCGCTCCTTCCAACACGTCTGGCCCTCCTTAAGCACCTGTACACTGATTCATTAAGTTGTCAGTCCTATCTCCTCCTCAGCCATGCTTCTGTTATGGCCATGATATCCCTATTCAATGGATCTGTCCACGCCCTGAGTTTATCGAACTGACCTGTCAGCCGTCTTGCTTAGAAACAGAACCAATTTAATCCAACAGACATTCCTTGCTCACTGTTGTGTTCCAGCCTGACCTGTATGTCCAAATTACTATTTCTTTGATGACTATGTTTTCTTCCTGCATCGGAATTGCCTCCCAGTTGTTTACGGTCCCCCTTCTCGTTCCAATCATAGTTTTAACCGTCCTTTGCAGCACTGACAAACCTAGGTGCGATGACATTGGTCCCCCTCCAATCCAGGTACAAACCACCCGTTCTGAATAGGTCACCTCTGCCGCAGAAGAGATCCCAGTGATCTAAAAATCTGAATCCCTGCACACTGCACTCATTCTTCAGCAACGCATTTATCTGCCATATCCTCCTGTTCTTGCCCTCACTTGCACGTGACACTGGAAATAATCTGGTTTCTCTTTTGTTAACTTCACAGGACCTCATCGATATTTCTATCAATGTCATTGATACCAAATGTGTAATGACGTCTGCGGCTCACGCCCCCACCCACACCCACACTTCCCGAGTGCAACCATTTGGAGATATCGTGTACCCTGGCACCTGAGAGGCAACACAGCTTGATGGATTCCCATTTGCGGCCACAAAGTTTTCTGTCTGTCCCCCTAACTGTTGAGTCTCCTACCTCTAAGCAAGCTCCCGTACTTTTACACTTTTCTGCCGTGCCCTCGAGCCAGTTGTAGAGCAAACCGAAGTTGCTACTGCTGCTTTCTCCTGAATGGTCACCCGCCTATCATTATCTGAAACAAGTTTACCTGTTTATGAAGGGAATGGTCACTGGGGATTCTTGCACTCTGCCTTCTACCTTTGCCTTTCATAGTCGTCACCCAGCTACTCTCTGCCTGGAACATGACAAGTAGCAAGGAACACCTGGTGGATTAAATTGCATCTACTTCAATCCAAGCGGGCTGACAGTAAATGCTGGTGAATGCGCGAATGCAGGGATTGAATTGGCATGTGGGACTGTGATACCACAGTCATTACAAAAGGAGGGACGTGGGTGTTGTCATATCACTAAATCTCTTATCAATGAAGTCATCAGCATCTCGAATAATCCTGAATGCATCCAGCTCCAGATCCCGAGAACGTTCTCCGCGCAGTTGCAGATGGGTGAACCTCAAACGCATGTAGTCATCCGAGAAAGTGGCAGTCTCCCTGAGCTCCTACATCCAGCAGGAGGAACACGCAACTGCTCTAACTGCCGTCTCAACTCCTGTAAGACTAATGCTTTAAGGACTTTACCTGAGCTAATCTGTACTTTTTGCTGAGCTGTCGCTATCCGAAATCTCTCGAACCAAACCCTTACTCCTGAAGTGGTTACCAACAAATTTAGCAAAAGCATATCACTCCATTCTTCCACACCTCCTTAACTCCACAGCCCAGCACCTCCACCCATTCATTTATATTTGGTTTGGGAAGGAGGGAGACACTACAGTGACGTAGTGTTTCGGTCTTCAGCACTCCTCAACAACAGGCCCAGGATGTTCTTCTAACACTGCAGGTCAATTGTTGGTATTGGAGGGTGTCTGCCTGAGGTCTTCCACACCACCCTGCATCATCATCGTCCTCTGCTGCTCCTTTCTGTGTATTAGTATTACAATTATGAATTCCTTTAATCCGTTGATTGCATTCCAAACTTTGCCTCACTGCAGACGGAGAGAGGTTGATGTTCCAGTGAACATAGGGCTATTGGAAATAGAATATCATAAGACATAGGAGCAATAGCATTCCCACCCCTCACTGAGTCTGACTTTCCTTATAATAACATGACATTTATTCTGATAATCTCCTTTACTACTTTCCTGCAAATTTCTCCATAACCGTTGTTTTAAAATTCTGTCTCTCTCAGCCTTGATGATATTTAATGATTCCATAAGACCGTAAGTCATAGAAGGGGAAGTAAGGCCATTCGACCAATCGAGTCCACTCCGCTATTCAATCATTGCTGATCGGCATTTCAAAGCCACTTACTCGCACTGTCCCCGTATCCCTTAACTCCTTGTGAGATAAAACATTATATTAATCTCTGCCTTGAAGACATTTAATGTCCCTGCCTCCACTGTGCTCTGTGGCCATGAATTTTCCATGCTCATCACTCTCTGGATGAAGTAATGTCTCCTCATTTCCGTTTTACATTGACCAGCTCTAATTCTAAGGCTGTGCCAAGGAGTCCTTGTATGCTCTCCTGACGGAAACAATTTCCAGAGTCCACCAATCATTATCTTATAAGCTTCTATTAGACTTCCCCTCTAACGAATACAATTCCACTATCTTCAGCTGTTCATCATGTGTCAGGCCGAACATTCCAGGGACCATTCGTGCGAATCTCCGTTAGACACGTTCCAGTGCCTGTATGGTCTTCCTGAGGGGGTACAAAAATGGACACAATATTCTAAATGCTGCCTAACCAGAGCCAGTCGCACTTCACTGCTTTTTCATTCCAACCCTCGCGTAATAAATGACAACATTTCATGTGTTTTCTTAACCACGGACTCAACCTGCAAGTCATTCTTTAGTGAATCCTATACGAGCACTATTATATACCTTTGTAATTTGTCTTTATTAATTTTCTCACCGTTTCTAAAATAATCCATGCCTGTGCTCTTTTTTCCAAGGTGGATGATCTCACATTTGGCTCAAGTTGAATTTCGTCAGCCATTTCTTGCACCATTCTACTGAACTGTCTAAATATTTCTGTAGGCTCCCCACCTCCTCAGACCTACCTGTCTGTCCACCTAACTTCATAACATCGGCGAACTTCGCCAGGATTCCCACAGTATCTTCATTCAGATCATTAATATATAAAGTGAGCAGCTGGGGACACAAAACTGAACCCTGTGGGGCACCACTTGTCACCAGATGCCATTCTGAAAAAGAACATTTTATCCCAACTATCTGCCTTCTGTCAGCCAATCCTCAGTACATGCCAGTTGCTCACGTCGAACACCATGGGCCCTCACCTTACTCAGCAGCCTCCAGTCAGACACCTTACAAAGCCCTTTGAGAGTTTAGTTAGACAACATCCACTGTATTTCTCTGTTCTAACTTACTTGTTACTTCTTTAAAGAAGTCTAACAGGTTTGTCAGGCACGACCTCCCCTTATAGAATCCATGCTGACTTGTTCTAAATCGCCACTGTACTTCCAAGAATTTAGAAATTTCATGCTGAACGATGGATTCTAGATTTTAATCGCCAAACGAGATTAATCTAATCGGCCTCTAATTTTCTAGCTTTTGTCTTGATCCTTTCTTTAACGAGAGGGGTACAACAGCTATTTTCCAACCACCTGGGTCTTTCCCTGAATCCAGTGAATTTTGAAAGATTAAAAACAACGCTTCCGCTATTTCTTCAGCCACATCTCTCAGAACTGTCGGACGTAGCCCAACCAGGCCAGCAGATTTATCAGTTTTAGGCCTTTCAGCTTATAAGCACTTACTCTTTTGTAATGGCCACCATACTCAACACTGCCCCTTGACGCTCCTGAATTGTTCGGATATTACTCATGTCTTCCAGTGTGAAGAGTGACACAAAGAATTTATGAAATTCTTCAGATATTTTCTTATCTCCCATCACTAGCCTTCCTGCATCGATTTGGAAAGGCCAATTTCTACTTTTCCCACTAGTTTATTTCTTATTTATTGAAAGAATTTTAAAATTTAATTTCTAATATTACTGGCTGGCTTACCTTCATATTTAATCCTCGACTTCCTTATTTCTCTCTTTGTTATCCTCTCTTTGCTTTTTTAGCCTTCCCAATCTTCTGATTTCCCAGTTCTCTCTTCCACTTTATAGGCTCGCTCTTTTTTCTGTGAAACTTTTCCTGAGTACCTTTGTCAGCCATGATTGTCTAATCCCAACCCAGGTAATCTTTCTTTTCTTTGAGATTCAACCTGAACAGCCGTCAGAATTTTCTCAATTGTTTCCCTACCACTGATGATAGAATTGATAGTCTTTATTCCGATGGCTTATTTCTTACACGCTGAAAACTGAACCTGCATTAGATGCCATCCTGTCCTATCAAACGTCCTCAGTGGCTAGAGGCAAAACCAAAAAAAAGAAATTCAAGAACCTGTGATCTCCACGTTCATCTCCGATATCAGCCGAAGATACAGCTCATCCAGATCTGGGGATTTGCCCACTCTTTATCGCGCATAACTTCCAATTCTTTCTCAGCTTTTGCCTCAATCTGTTCGAGGATCTCACTGTCATTCTCCCTGAATCCAGTCACTGCTTCTCCAAAGTGAACACGAATATGAATTGCGTGTTAAACATATTTTCTGGCTCCGTGCACATGCTGCCTCCTTGGTCCTTAATACAACCAATTATTTCACGTGTTATCCTCTTCCCCTTCACAACCCGATGCAATATCGTTGGATTGTCGCTACTTTTACCCGTTAATGTTTTATCACATCACCTTTTAGCTTTTCTACTCAGTTTCCTAAGTTCAGCCCCACCATTTCTGTACTCTTCTTGTACCTGCACTGATCTGATCACATTATAAATGCTTTAAGCTTTTATTTATATTTTATACCGTTCTGAATATTTGTCGACAGACGAGGTTCTCTGTGCTCCTTTTCCAAACTTTCAGCTTCGATGGAACATGTTTGGCCGGCACTGACATCATTTCCATTTAAATCATGTGATCGCACCTCACGCTGTTCTGCTGCAATGTTAAACAGATCTAACCGCACTTTCGCCAGTTCCAGTCATTTTTAAAAATATAAAATCTGCCTCCGCAATCCAAAAACATTTTACTTCTCAGACCTTTTGTTTTTTTTTCTTTTCCTGGAAAAATTTAAAATGTATGAGACGTGGTTGCTGGTCCTAAAATGGTCTTCAAATCCTGCCTAGAATAACTGACTGGCTTCACTCCCCATAAAGAGGTCCCAGTATTACACCATCCTTTGTTGCGGCTTCTTCGTTTTAGTATAAGAAACTCTCTGGAATAAATTTCAAACCATCTGGCTAGTCTGATAAAAGTTATCACGGCCCCAATAAATGTTGGGAATTGAGATATCTCAGTATAATGATCCTATTCCTGTTTTACACACCTCGATGATTTGTCTTTATAGCTGCTCCTGTATTTTCTTTCATCTGGTGAGTAATAATATATCCCCAGCAGTTGTCTGTCATTGTTTTAACCCTAAGCTCCAACCACAAAGCCTCGCTTGAAGATTCTTCCATGATATCATCCCTCCTGAAATCAGTAACTCACTCCATGATTAATAAACAAAACCACCTCCATTTTTCTCCCTCTTCTCTCCTGGCTATGGTTCCTGTACAATAGAATACTGAGTTACCAGTACTGATCCCCCTCAGTTATATCTCTGTGATGACAAAAATGTCACACCTCCACATCTCAAAGAACAATGAAGAACAAAAGAAATTTACAGACCAGGGACAGGCCCTTCAGTCCTTCAAGCCTGAGCCGTTCCACATGTACGGTCCAAACCTGTTCGTCAATTCCTAAGCATCTGTATGCCTCTGCTCCCCATCTACTCATGCATTTGTCCAGAGGCATCTTAAATGAATCGACCATGTCTGACTCTGCCATCTCTGATGGCAACGCGTTCCAAACGCCCACCACTGACCGTGAAGTACTGACCGTGTGAACACCCTTAAACTTTTTACCTTTCAGGTTGAAAACGTGGTCTCTAGTTATTGAATTGCGTACCCGAGGAAAATGTTTGTATCTATCCATCCTGTCTTTGCTTTTCATGATTTTGTCATCGTCAGTCAGGTCACTCCTCAATCTCCTTCGTTCTAATGAAAATAACCTAACCTACTCAACCTTTCAATATAGCTGCACCTTCCATACCAGGCAACATCCTCGTAAAACTTCTCTGCACCCTCTCCAAGTCGTCCACATCATTTTGGTGATGTGGTAAGAACTGTACACAGTATTCTAAATGCGGCCGAACCAATGTATTGTACAATTTTAACAAAACGTGCCAGCTCTTATAATCAATACCACGTCCGAACGAGGCAAGCACACCATATGACTTCATGAACACTCAATCTGCTGTGCAGCCACCTTCAGGCTACATTGGACCTGAACTCCCAGATCTCTCTGTTCATCAACTTTTCCCAAAGCTCTTCCATTTTCAGTATCGTTCGCTCTAGAACTAGACCTCCCAAAATGCATCACCTCACATTTGCCCGGATTTGAATTCCATCAGCCACTTCTTCGCTCAAATCTCCAGTTTATCTGTATTTTCCTGTGCTATTTAACAGTTCACTGAGTTTCCTGCTACTCCTTCAATCTTCGTATCATCTGTAAACCTACCAGTCAGACCATCAATGTCCTCTTCCAGAATATTTATTGAAATCACAAACAACAGTGACCCCAGCACTGATCCATGCAGAACACCATTGGTCACCTTTCTCAATTTCGAGAAACTCCTTTCAACTACTAATCTCTGTCTTCTGTTGCTAAAACAGGTCTTTATTCACCATGCGCACCATGTGGCTTCACTTTTTTCATTAGTTCACCGTGGGGAAACCTATCAAACTCCTTACCAAAGTCCAATTATATGACATAGACATCACATCCTTCATCTATGAATTTGGTCACTTCCTCAAAGAATTCTAATACGTTTGTAAGGCACGAACTCCTCCGCTCAGAACCATGTTGCCTATCACTGTTAAGACCATTATCTACCAAATAGAAATGGATCCTATCCCTCCGTACCTTCTCTACCAACTTTCCCACCACTTACATCAGGCACACTGGTGTGTAGTTACCTGAAAAATCCTGAGAACCCTTCTTGAACAGGGGACAACAATAAAAATATCCTCGTCCTCCGGCACTTTACCTGTGTATAAGGAGGTGACAAAGATCTCTGTCAGAGCCCCTGCTATTCCCTCTCTCACCTCCATCAGCAACCTGGTATTGATCCCATCCAATCCTGGGGATTTGTCCACATTAATATCATTTAGAGTACCAACACATCCTCTCTTCTTATGTCCCTCATGATACCAGTACTTTATAAGTTTTGTAAAGATGCCTTCTACAACAAGCCTCCCGGCAATACGTTCTGGAAACATCCCATCCTCTTTGTTGAAAGCAGATTGCACAAATACTTTCACAATATCTTGTATTTAACTTTAATCATGTGTCACTTACTTAGGGGAACAGCTCCGGTCTGTTCACTCTGTCCGTACCTCTCACGACCTCTGTCAGCTTCATTCTTCAACCTTCTCTGCTCGAAAAGCAAATCTAGCTTATCTTCATGGTTGAATATTCTCTTGTCTTGTTTTTTTCTTCCAAAGTGAGGCATACACATATTCCAACGTTAGGTATTTTTTGGGTCATTGTCCTGGCCATCTGAACAAAGTTTTCGTACCCTCCTGTAACCCAACACGATCCTCCTTACTGTGAACGACCCGGCTAAGCATTGTGTCATGCACAGCATTGTTTATCATCCTGCAACATCCCCACCATCGCGCACATTCTAACCATCAACATTTATGAATATCAGAAACAAAACTTGATTTTCTTCCTGTTCTACACAAGTTGTTCCAGAGGAAGAAACCAGAATACCATTCTCCTGTTTATTTTTCTCCCTTCGTGAATTTGTAGCGTGATGCCATAAAAGTCTTTTATGAGGGAGCCACAAATAGTATTTTGGACATGGAGCTGAATTCTGCCTTTATACTCTGCTCTGCGGTGGCGCAGTGGTAAGCACTGCTGCCTCACAGCACCAGAGAGCCGGGTTCAATTCACCATTTCAGGTGACTGTCTGTGTGAAATTTGCACATTCTCCCCGTGTCTGCATGGGTTTCCTCCGGGTGCTCCTGTTTCCTCCCACAGTACAGGTTAGGTGAATTAGCCTTGCTACATTGCCCGTAGTGTTAGTTGTAGTGATAAAATGTCGGGTAATGGGTCTGGGTGGGTTGCTCTTCGGAGGGTCGTTATGCACTTTTTCAGACGAAGGGTCTGTTTCCAGACTGTAAGTAATCTAGTCGAATGTATTATGCGTAAGGCTTGTACTTCATTAATTTTAGACAAGGTATTGGAACTGTGCATTGTAACATTTCCGTTTTATGCGCACCTGCAGAGAGTCTTAGAGTCATAGAGCAGCTTATTCTTTATGTTATTCACTGCAATAATCAGATCTGAAGATCTTTTTTCACCTGCAGGATGGACGTAGATTCTTTCGTTAAGTTTGCTTGAAAGAGGTAGAGCGATGAGAATAAAGTTTGCATTAAATTCTAAAGTTAAACATTCCGTCGAAGAACAATTTTCTCGTTCTCATCCTTGGGTTGAGTTGGAAGCAAATTGGTAGAAGAAACAACCACCGTTCGGAATATTGTTTTAAAAAGTGACGTCATGTTGAAATAATGCATTGGGGAGAAAAGAAAATGCTGTGTGCACTTGATAGACAAACAGAAATGCAGAGTTAATGCACAATATAAACAAGAATCTCGTGTTAATTTTAAAAGTAGGAGAAATCTGTTCTTAATTTTCAAAGGAAACCAGACCCCAGATTTCCTGAACAGTGATATTTGATTGTTCATCAATCTCACTTTTCCAAATACAGCTTTTTCTTTGCCACTGATGCTTTTTCAGCCACACTTCCTCCTCGCATTCCTACTCTTTCCTTTAACGCCTACTTCCCTGGCATTGCGCCTTTTGCTGCTACAGACGCTTCCACTGACCATCTCCCTTAACACTTCCTGTACTGTATGTCACTCCACTTCCCCTATTACTCCCGCTTTCCCTGACCATCACTTTCGCTTTTTGCTCTCAACTAGATGCTGAAAGTTGCTGATTTCTGTGCTACTGCAGGACATCAGTGAATGATGAGTTTGGAACGATCAATTTCCAACAGCTACAGGCAATAATATGTTTCCACGTATCTGCTGAACCGTGAACTGAATGGTTTTGGTCAATACTGATACAAACTGAAGCTTCTTTCCGCTTCCCTTTCACAAAGCTTCACCAAAGAGACTTATTACTAATAGGACAGAAACCTTCGGACAGAATTAAAAGTCCGTGCCCAATTTACTTTGGAAAATTTTGAGGACATGATGAAATGAAACAGTCTTCTCAATCTTATTCTCTTTATTCTTTCAATGGATCTTCCAGTGTAATTTGAGGTGGTAGAAGAGTAAACTCCCTTTCCATCGAAACAGGACTTGACGTCATGTGACATCAAGGACCCTGACCAAATTATGACAATTCCCAATTAGAGAATATTCTGCACTAGTAATGGGAATATTGAATAAAAACAACCTCTGCAAGTTATCTTCCAAGTTACATGTCATTCTGTCTCGGGACTAATTTGTTGATAATTCACTATCAGTTGGTGAAAACATCTTGAAAAGTCCCTAAAAACAGCTGTGTGCGTATGTGCATCACTTGGAGAGAACAGATTCATTCAGATGGCTCTCTGTCACCTTCTGAAGAATGATTCGGTTTGTCAAATACAATCTTCCCATCCTAGTGCGTTCAAAACTCATGAATGAACATGTCCTGTATAAATATGCCAAGATATTCCATGGTTCATAAAGTTTGAGGACTTGGTAGATGAGTGCGACCCCAGTGACATCAGGATACGACATGACATTGATGTAATAATCGGGGTATTTACTTCATCGATTACTTTCAGAGGGTTGATTATGCGACATCATGGCCACTGATTTCAACATTTTCATTGCACGTAATGACAGTCCATGACGTTAGCAATATTGAGAAATTAGTCAAACATATTTTTTTTTAAATTTACATTCCAATTCGGTAACGAAATGGTTGAGAGTCAACTGAAATGGCAGCTCCTGCATCTACTTTCAGGTCAGATATATATCCAGTCCAAAAGAACAAAAGACAGTTGAAAGCGCAGGAAAACTTTAGCACATCTATCAGTATCTGAGCAGCAAGAAACAGAATTTACGTTTTGAGACCAATATGATTTTATCAGAACAGAGTCAAATCAGACACAATATGCCAATTCTGTTTCACTCTTCGATCCTGACTCATCTGATGAATTTCGCCACCATTTTCTGTTTACCTTTCAGATTTCCATGTTCCCCAGTATTCATTGACACAGTAACGCAGTTGTAAGTGTGGCCCGGTGGCACGGTGCCTCAAGGGTTAGTGCTGATGTTGTACAGCATAACGGGCCTTGGTAAAATTTTACCCTTAGTCCAGTGCCTGTATTGAGCTTTCACATTCTTCCCTTGTTTGTAAGTGCTTCCTTGAGCTGCCCCCAATTCCTCCCACAGTCCAAACATGGGAATTGACCATGTTAAATTGCTCATCTGCAGCTACTTGACTTGGCTATGGGAGTACAGGTATAGGGGAGGTGGCAGGATAGCCAGAGGAGATACGTGGATAGAGTGGCAGGTGGTTCTAGGTACAGTGCTCTTCAGAGGTCAGTGTAGGTTCGATGGGTCGAATATCTCACCTTTACAATTCAGGGTTCCACGTGAAAATTACAACAAAGATGGCAGTTACTGTGACCATCATCTCTGCACCAGCTCGGAATGAGTTATTTCTTGACTGTTGTTGTTCTGTATTCTCACATGGCCCTGCGCATTGTGTTCTCTGTGTCTGTGTTTTTAATCCGAATATCCTATGCATATATGTTCAACCTTATCGATCTGGATATCCAGTGATTAAAGTTTAAACATAACGTACTCTTCTCTCCTTTTAAACTTATCCTGTTTTGTTCACATTGCGTTACATTCTGTCTGGCAGAAAGAGAGATGATGACTGGGGCAATATCTCCACAGCCACTGTTCGCATTTCTTTCTGTCACCGAGTTAATGGTATATTCACTCTGTTCCTGACTCCAGAATCCATGGTTTTTAATGAACAAGGTCTTTGTTCATGCCAAGCTTGACTTTGGTCTGAAGTCAAGAAAAGTCAATTATTGTTTTTCAACGACTAATACAGCAATAAGATGCTTGTCAATTTTTAAAAAAGTATCCTGACCAGCACTGTGTGTTGACATTACAAGGTGGCCTTCTGAGAGCAGTGAGATGAACGTCCTGACAAATCCAAGCTCCTTCTGTAATGCCAGGGCAACTCTGTCATTTGGCAATCTTTTGGTTGGCATTTGTTGCAGCGGAGGAGAGAGCAGCACCGTAACAACAACTTGATTGTGTGATTTATAGGGAGGCAAACGTTTACAGCATTGTAAATGAACAACATTCTGAATCATATAGCCTGCGAAAAGAAAACATCGAGCATTTCTCCTCACCACTAACTTCGCAAGAGCAATCGTGTTTGGAGATTAAATCAATAGTTAGTGATGTTGACATCCAATCCAGTTCAGTTGTTAAAGTGAGCTGGAAGTTATGTTCTGAAGGCGTTAACTGGAATTGGTTGTTCAGAGACTGTGATCGATGTCAGTCTCAATGGATCCTAACTGTGTCACTGGAGAGTTTCTCTCTCCTGTTAGTAAGGGGCTTCTTTCAATGTGTTATGCCATTGTAGCAAGAAATGCATCAACTCCGACACGAACAGAGTTCAGCAGCTGTATAGATAGAACATAGAACATAGAACATCGAAAAATACAGCGCAGTACAGGCCCTTCGGCCCTCGATGTTGCGCCGACCGAAGCCTACCTTACCTATACTAGCCCAATTACCTCCATATGCTTGTCCAATGCCCGCTTAAATGACCATAAAGAGGGAGAGTCCACCACTGCTACTGGCAGGACATTCCATGAACTCACAACCCGCTGAGTAAAAAATCTACCCCTAACATCTGTCCTATACCTACCACCCATTAAATTAAAGCTGTGTCCCCGAGTAACAGCTGACTCCATACACGGAAAAAGGTTCTCACTGTCAACCCTATCTAAACCCCTAATCATCTTGTACAGCTCTATCAAATCTCCCCTAAACCTTCTTTTCTCCAATGAGAAAAGTCCCAAGTGCCTCAGCCTTTCCTCATGCGATCTTCCTACCATGGCAGGCAACATCCTGGTAAACGTCCTCTGCACTCGTTCCAATGCCTCCACATCCTTCCTATAGTATGGCGACCAAAACTGCACACAATACTCCAGATGAGGCCGCACCAGAGTCTTATACAACTGAAACATGACCTCAGGACTCCGCAACTCAATTCCTCTACCATTAAAGCCCAGTACACCATATGCCTGCGTCACAGCACTATTTACCTGGGTGGCAACCTTCAAAGATCTGTGTACATGGATACCAAGATCCCTCTGCTTATCCACACTACCAAGTCGTCTACCATTAGCCCAGTAATCCATCTTCTTGTTCCTCCAACCAAAGCGAATGACTTCACATTTAGCAACATTGAATTCCATTTGCCACCTTACTGCCCAGCTCTGCAACTTATCTATATCGCGCTGTAACCTGCTTTCGCTGTCCACAACTCCACCGACCTTCGTGTCATCCGCAAACTTGCTCACCCAGCCTTCAATCCCCTCCTCCAGGTCATGTGTAAAAATGACAAACAGCAATGGTCCCAAAACAGATCCTTGTGGAACACCGCTAGTAACTGCGCTCTAAGATGAACCAATACCATCAACTACTACCCTCTGTCTCCTTCCAGCCAGCCAAATCCTAATCCAAACCTCTAATGCACCCTCAATGCCATACCTCCGTCGTTTTTGCATTAGCCTCCCATGGGGTACCTTATCGAACGCCTTTCTAAAATCCATATACACCACATCTACTGCTTTGCCCTCGTCCACTTCCTTGGTCACCTTCTAAAAGTATTCAATAAGCTTTATGAGGCACGACCTGCCCTTCACAAAACCATGCTGACAATCCTTGATCACATTATTCCTATCCAGATGTTCATAAATCCTATCCCTTACAATTCTCTCTAAGACTTTGCCCACAACAGAAGTGAGACTCACTGGCCTATAGTTACTCGGGCTATCCCTGCTCCCCTTCTTGAACAAGGGGACCACATTCGCTATCCTCCAGTCTTCTGGCACTATTCCCGTAGATAACGACGACATAAAAATCAAGGCCAATGGCTCCGCTATCTCCTCCCTAGCTTCCCAGAGGATCCTAGGATTAATGCCATCAGGCCCAGGGGACTTATCCATTTTTATCCTTTCCAGTAATCCCCAGACCTCAAGGCCATCCATTCTAATCACTTGTGTAAATATTCACATCAGCAGCAGTGTCCTGTTCCTGAGTTAATACTGACGAAAAGTATTGATTTAGTGTCTCACCAATCTCCTCCGCCTCCACACACAACTTCCCACTACTATCCTGGACTGGACCGATACCTACCCTAGTCATCCTTTTATTGCTGACATACCTATAGAAAGCCTTTGGGTTTTCCCTAATCCTACCAACTAGGACTTTTCATGTCCCCTTCTCGCTGCTCTTAACTCTCTCTTTCGATCCTTCCTGGCTACCTTATAACTCTCAATCGCCCCAACTGAATCTTTACACCTCATCTTTACATAGGCCGCCCTCTTCCCTTTCACAAGGAATTCCAATTCCTTATTAAACCACGGCTCCCTCACAAGACCCTTTACTCCCTGCCTGACAGGTACATACTTATCAAGGACACCCATTAGCTGTTCCTTGAACAATCTACACATATCATTTGTGTTCTTCCCTTGAAGACTATTTTTCCAATCCACGCATCCTAATTCATGCCTCACCGCATCATAATTTCCCTGCCCCCAGCTATAACTCTTGCCCTGCAGTGCACACTTATCCCTCCCCATCTTTAGCGTAGAAGTCACCGAGTTGTGGTCACTGCCACCGAAGTGCTCACCTCTCTCCAAGTCAAACACCTGGCCTGGTTCATGACCTAGAACCAAATCCAGTATGGCCTCACCTCTTGTTGGCTTGTCGACATATTGTGTCAGAAACCCTCCTGCACACATTGGACAAACACCGACCCATCTAACGATCTCGAGTTATAGCTTTCCCAGTCAATATCTGGGAAGTTAAAGTCCCCCATAACAACCACCCTGCTGCTTTCACTCTTCTCCTGAATCATCGTCCGAATACTTTCCTCTACTTCTCTCGGACTATTAGGAGGCCTGTAGAAAACTCCAAACAGGGTGACCATACCTTTCCGATTTCTAACCTCCGCCCACACTTCCTGAGATGGCAAGTCTTCCTCCATCACCCTTTCTACTGCTGTAATACTATCCTTGACAAGCAATGCCATACCTCCCCCTCTTTTAGCCCCATCTCTGACCCTACTAAAACATTTAAACCCTGGAACCTGAAACAGCCATTCCTGTCCCTGTTCTACCCACGTCTCTGTAATGGCCACAACATCGAATTTCCAGGTACCAACCCATGCTGCAAGCTCACCTACCTTATTTCTTATACTTCTGGCATTGAAATATACACACTTCAAGCCACCTTCGTGTTTACAGCCACCCTCGTTCGAGATCGATGCCATGTTCCTAACCTCCCTACACTCAAGGTCCTGTACCCTAAAGCTACAGTCCAGGTTCCCATGCCCCTGCAGAGTTAGTTGAAACCCTCCCAAAGAGCACTAGCAAACCACCCCCCAAGTATACTGATGCCCCTCAGGTTCAGGTGTAGACCATCCTGTTTATAGAGGTCCCACCTTCCCCAGAAAGAACCCCAGTTGTCCAGAAACCAGAATCCCTCCCTCCTGCAACCATCCCTGTAGCCACGCATTTAACTCTTCTCTCTCCCTATTCCTCGACTCTCTATCACGTGGCACGGGTAACAAACCAGAGACAACGACTCTTGTCGTTCTAGCTGTGAGCTTCCAACCTAGCTCCCTGAAAGCCTGTCTAACATCCTCACCCCTCTTCCTACCTATGTCGATGGTGCCAACGTGGACCACGATCTGGGGCTGCTCGCCCCTCCCCCTTGCGGACCTGGAAAACACGATCAGAAACATCATGTACCCTTGCACCTGGGAGGCAACATACCAATCGTGAGTCTCTATCGCCCCCGCAAAACCGCCTATCTGTGCCCTTCTCTATTGAGTCCCCAATAACTGTCGGTCTACCTTTCTCCACCCTTCCCTTCTGAGCAACGGGGACAGGCTCCGTGCCAGAGGCCTGAAACTCGTTGCTTACCCCTGGTAAGTCATCCCCCCAACAGGTATCCAAAACGGTATACTTGTTCTTGAGGGGAATGACCGCAGGGGGTCCCTGCACTGGCTGCTTCCTCCCACTCCCCCTCACTGTCACCCATCTCTCTATAACTTTCGGAGTAACTACTTCCCTAAAGCTCTGATCTATGACCATCTCTGCTTCCCGAATGATCCGCAGTTCATCCAACTCCAGCTCCAGTTCCCGAACACGGTCTTGGAGGAGCTGGAGATGGGTGCACATCTTGCAAGTGTAATCAGGAGGGACGCTAATGGCTTCCCTCACCTCATACATGTTGCAAGAGGAACATTGCACTGCCTTCGCTGTCATCCCTCTAAAAGAGAAACTTTAAAAACTAGATCTAAAGAAACAAACAAGCAAAATGCAGCACTTACCTGCTTGTCACAATGGGTCTTATTATTCGGTTAGAAGAGGAGGGCGGGTGGGAGGCTCTTCCCCTGAAGTGCCTCGGGTTCCTTGCCTGCGCACTTTTATAAGAAAAATACCTTCCCAGGTAAGCTCGCACGACACCAGCTTCCAGGTCCGCTAGGCGCTTAAAAAAAACAATAACTGGACTATACCGTGATTAATAAAACACCACCAGACAGCTGTTACCTGCTCCGCTGAGAGAGTGAGGCTGAAGGCTTGGAGCTGCGCACTTTTATAAGAAAAATACCTTCCCAGGTAAGCCAGCATGATACCAGCTTCCGGGTCCGCTAGGCGCTTAAAAAAAACTTTAACTTTTAGCCGTTAAAAAAAATAAACAGATAGGGCAAGGAGAGATCAGAATCTGAGAACATTCGACTGGAAAGTTCCAATAAGCGATCAGAATCTGAGAACAATGGACTGGAATGTTACAATTACGCACAGGCGTGTATCCGAAGGTCTTCACTGCTTCACAGGACTAAGTCAGGTTTACCAGGACAGAGACTATGTGTACTCATGATTATTCAGGGAGGTTATTATCCAGTCCTCGCCGTTTTTGATATTCCAGGGAAGTCCCTCTAATTCTGCTCATTTATGAATTACAGAAACCATGCTGAAATTCTTTTTTTTCTGTTTTGTATGTCTAGAAAATATCGAAACTATAGCATTTAGTCTCATTATAAACTCCATTCAATATCTGCATATTTCAGAACTTTTCCTCACAAATATCTGAGAATAAGACAGTAAGCACCGTTTTTGTCTTAAACCGAATGTTATCTTGGATTATCTTCCATCACCAAACCTGTCCACCACCTGTTTCATAATAAACCGAATCTCCAACTCTGTCAGTGCGGTAGCTGAAGAAACCATTATATAAGCCAAGGTGAAGATCAGAGTTTACCGTTCCAGTTCTCTTCTGGCCACTGATCCAGTTCCACATATTTCAATCACAAACTTGTTCTTGTCTCCAAATTTACTTCATAATGAGGTCAATGTGTCAGAGTAGGAAAGTCGCTAGATGGATAATTCAGAGTCACAGGTCATGACACGAAAGACACTGCTTCAAATCCTACCACAGCTGGTAGTGGAATATAAATTCAAATAATAAGAACTGAAATAAAAAAAAACAAATTTCACATACTTCAAACATAAAATGATTACATTTACCAATATCCTTTGGGAATGAAATATAACCTGTTACCGAGTTTGGGTTAAGAGTGACTTCATACCCATAAAAATGTGCTTGGTTCTATACTGCCTTGTGGAACGGTAATTAGCGTTGGTTGTCAAATGCTGCCATTGTCAGCGATGCTGAAATACCATAAAGTAACAAAATAAAGGGTAAATCAAACAAAGAAAAATACTGGAGATCTGAAACAGAAAGGAAGAGAGTGCTGGGGAAACGGGACAGGTTTGGCAGCCTCTGTTGACATATACATAGTGTTTTGTGTACACTGATCACTTGTCAGGTCTGAAAGTAGTTGGGAAAGTAGCTGGTGGAGTGCTTTAATATATGAAGAATAGAGAGAAATAAAAAAAAGAATCAGCAAAGGAATTGTTGATAATCATCTGGGATGGAATTGAAATATGAGATTATTATCACTGATTTTTCACTTTTTCCCATATTCCTGAGTATCATGCCCAGGTCAGTATATGTCCCTGTCTAAATTGAGTTATGTTTCCTCTGTATCTATTCCTTGAGTGTGGTCATCTTCTTTGATTCACTAATGGTTCATCAGTGTTATTTCTGAGTCAGTATATGTTTCCCTTTCGCAGTTGCCCTTGATAAGGTGTTGGTCAGCTGCCTTCGTGAACCACTGCAGGCTGCCAGTGATTTGAAGATTTCACTTGCTTCTGTTATTGGAAAATCAGAGGAAGTTCGCTGGATGGTAACCTTGGATTTGTGTTGTCAGTTGCTCTGAATGTTCAGGGAGACCTGAGAGCCTTGTATCCCCACAATGGACAAGATGTAGACACTGCATTGACAAATTGTCTGGGTCTGTAGAGACCGCACAGGGAGGTCCAAGACACTCCTCTATCATTTTTGCTACTTCCCAATGTAGTGTCTTTATCAGGTCCAAAGTGTGAAGCCAGTTTATTTCAACAATGAGGAGTTCACAGAACATTGTAACCTCATTCAGCATAACCCATAGTTTCATACCAAAGAGAAGGCTGTACTGACAATACCCAAAAAATGTTTTGATTCTGGAACATTTCGGACATGTCGGGCTGATATATCCGATATGCCACAGTGTCATCCTCTCACGTATTCGCTACGTGACGGAGGCCAGCTCTGTTCGAGGTAAAAATGTTGGTTCTGTCTCCACAGAGGAAGCAACAGAAAATCTTTTGGAAATGGGGTGCAGGTTTGCTCGCTGAGCTGTGGGTTTGGTATCCAGACGTTTCATTACCTGGCTAGGTGACATCATCAGTGGGGACCTTCAAGTGAACCGAAGCTGTTGTCTCCTGCTTTCTATTTATATGTTTGTCCTGGATAGGGTTCTTGGGGTTTGTGATGATGTCATTTCCTGCTGTTTTCTGAGGGGTTGATAGATGGTATCTCGATCTATGTGTTTGTTTATGGCGTTGTGGTTGGAGTGCCAGGCCTCTAGGAATTCTGTGGCATGTATTTGATTTGCCTGTCCCAGTTGAAATGGTGTTTTTTTTATCCGTGTGTAGGGCTACGAGGGAGAGAGGGTCGAGTCTTTTTGTGGCAAGCTGGTGTTCGTGGATCCTGGTGGCTAACTTTCTTCCCGTTTGTCCTACGTAGTGTTTGTGTCAGCCCTTGCATAGAATTTTTTAGATGACGTTGGTTTTCTCCATGGGATGTACTGGGTATTTCAAGTTTGTTCGCTTTTGTGTGATAGTGTTGGTGGGTTTGTGTGCAATGAGGATTCCGAGAAGTCTTCGTCGTCTGGCTGTAGTTTCTGAGACTTCTTTGATGTATGGTAAGGAGGTCAGGGTTTCTGGCTGTGTTTGGCCTGCTTGTCGTGGTTTGTTCCTGAAGAATCTGCGGACTGTATTTTTTGAATATCTGTTCTTCTTGAATATGTTGTATAGGTGGTTGTCCCCTGTTTTCCGAATTTTGTCTGTGCTGCAGTGTGTGGTGGCTCGTTGGACTACTGTTCTGGTACAGCTTCGTTTGTGCGTGTTGGGATGTTTGCTGGTGCAGTTAAGTATTTTGTCAGTGTTTGTCGGTTTTCTGTACACACCGTTGTCCATTCATTCGACTGTGTCGTCCAGGAATGCGAGTTTATTGTCGCTTTCTTCCTCCTTGGTAAACTTTATGCCTGTGAGGGTGTTGTTGATAATGTTACATGTCTCTTCTATCTCGTTTCATTTTGTGATGACAAAGGTGTCATCTACCTCGCGGGCCAAGATTTTTGGTTTGATGATTGGTTGGGCTGTTTGTAATTAACGATAACCAGAGCCTCGGTTAATAATGATATGATTTATCAGAGTCAGCCGAGATTCATGACAGTAAAATTATTTTTGTTAAAGATACTGAAGTTTGTGGAGGATGTTGGTTGTGACATCGACGAATGAGAAGCAGTGGGAGCGGTGTATTTTAATCTGAGTAGATATTTTCACATGGTTGTGCACAGGTGAGTGAAGAACATGTGACTGAAGACAGAATAGGTCGTTAGAGGATAGGTTGAGAGTGCTAGGCCTTTTCTCATTGGAACAGCGAAGGATGAGGGGTGACTTGATAGAGGTTTATAAGATGATCAGATGAATAGATAGAGTAGACAGTCAGTAACTTTTTTCCCCGGGTACAACAGAGATTTACAAGCGGACATAAATTTAAGGTGAAGGGTGGAATGTGTAGGGGGAATGTCAGGGTTCGGTTCTTTCCCCAGAGAGTGGTGGGGGCATGGAATGCACTGCCTGTGGGAGTGGCAGAGTCAGAATCATTGGTGACCTTTAAGAGGCAATTGGATTGGTACATGGATGGGTGCGAAAGCTAGGAAAAATGTTTGGCACAACATCGTGGGCCGAAGGGCCTGTTGTGTGCTGTATTGTTCTATGTTCTATTAAAGTAATAATGAAGCGTAAGGGAGAATATACTAAATGCATTGAGAAGTGAATGATGGAGAGAATACTGAGAGCAGGGCCCTGTTCTGTTCTGAAGGCTTCTACTAATTGGTATCACATGTATGAGTCGTTGAAACACCACGATTCACAACGCAAGTAAATAATTTTAAAATCAAATGATGTGAACATAGAACATAGAACATAGAACATAGAACAATACAGCACAGAACAGGCCCTTCGGCCCACGATGTTGTGCCGAACCTCTAACCTAGATTAAGCACCCATCCATGTACCAATCCAAATGCCGCTTAAAGGTCGCCGATGATTCTGACTCTACCACTCCCACGGGCAGCGCATTCCATGCACCCACCACTCTCTGGGTAACGAACCCACCCCTGATATCTCTCCTATACCTTCCACCCTTCACCTTAAATTTATGTCCCCTTGTAACACTCTGTTGTATCCGGGGAAAACGTTTCTGACTGTCTACTCTATCTATTCCTCTGATCATCTTATAAACCTCTATCAAGTCACCCCTCATCCTTCGCCGTTCCAACGAGAAAAGGCCGAGAACTCTCAACCTATTGTCATACGACCTATTCTCCATTCCAGGCAACATCCTGGTAAATCTCCTCTGCACCCTCTCCAAAGCTTCCACATCTTTCCTAAAGTGAGGCGACCAGAACTGCACACAGTACTCCAACTGTGGCCTAACCAAAGTCCTGTACAGCTGCAACATCACTTCACGACCCTTGAATTCAATCCCTCTGCTAATGAACGCTAATACTCCTTAGACCTTCTTACAAACTCTATCCACCTGAGTGGCAAATTTCAAAGATCTATGTACATAGACCCCAAGATCCCTCTGTTCCTCCACCTGACTAAGAACCCTACCATTAACCCTGTATTCCGCATTCTTATTTGTTCTTCCAAAATGGACAACCTCACACTTGGCAGGGTTGACCTCCATCTGCCACTCCTCAGCCCAGCTCTGCAACATATCTAAGTCCCTTTGCAAACGACAAATGCCCTCCTCACTATCCACAACTCCACCTATCTTCGTATCATCTGCAAATTTACTGACCCACCCTTCGACTCCCTCATCTAAGTCATTAATAAAAATTACAAACAGCAGAGGACCCAGAACTGATCCCTGTGGAACTCCACTTGTAACCGGGCTCCAGGCTGAATATTTACCATCTACCACCACTCTCTGACTTAGACCAGTTAGCCAGTTTTCTATCCAATTGGCTAAATTTCCCTCTATCCCATGCCTCCTGACTTTCCGCATAAGCCTACCATGGGGAACCTTATCAAATGCCTTACTAAAAACCATGTACACTACATCCACTGCTCTACCCTCATCCACATGCTTGGTCATCTCCTCGAAGAATTCAATAAGACTTGTCAGGCAAGACCGACCCTTCACAAATCCGTGCTGGCTGTCCCTAATCAAGCAGTGTCTTTCCAGATACTCATAAATCCTATCCCTCAGTACCCTTTCCATTACTTTGCCGACCACAGAAGTTAGACGAACTGGCCTGTAATTCCCGGGGTTATCCCTATTCCCTTTTTTGAACAGGGGCACAACATTCGCTACTCTCCAGTCCCCTGGTACCAACCCCGTTGCCAGTCAAGACGAGAAGATCATTGCCAACGGTACTGAAATTTCCTCTCTTGGTTCCCACATAATCCTAGGATATATCCCATCAGGCCAGGGGGACTTGTCGATCCTCAAGTTGTTCAAAATATCCAACACATCTTCCTTCATTACAAGTATCTCTTCTAGCTTAACAGTCCGTTTTTTCACTCTCCTCTTCAACAATACGGTCCCTCTCGTTCGTAAATACTGAAGAGAAGTACTTGTTCAAAACTTGTTCAAGACATCGTATACAGTCCTTTTCATTTTGTATTTCTTAGAATATGAGAAGTAGGGAAGCGCTTTTCACGAAAAGGAACTTGATGTCGTTGGTCATAAGTCACTCACAGAATTGATGCAGGCCATCTATCAATCACGACAGTGAATTGTATGTTACCCTTCATTACAAAATGAATCGAGGTAGAAGTAAAGCTGTAGAGAACTCTTGATGCAGTATTTAGTGTATTCTGGACAGAGGTTCACTCCTTTCTAAGCAAAACACTCCACACAACAGAGTCAGTGCAAAGGATTTTCACCAGATTAATCCCTGGGCTGATGATACTATGAGAAGAGTGTGAAGGAAATAAGTGTTCGATTTGTAGCACGCTGACAGAATAAGAGCTGATTGTATTCAATGTTGAAGATTGTGGACTAACATTCATTCTGTTGATTGAAAGACATTGATAGCATAAGAATTTTTTTTCGCGATGATACCTTGCCTGATAGTTTACGTATCTCTGTGGGACCCCCATATTAGGCGAGACAGAGCTGCAGGATCTAAATACACTCTCACTATCTCAATGTGCAGTTGGTTTGTTCATAAATCTGTCAGCAGGCATAATGCCTTATTCTTGAAAGAGGTAGCAAGTTCCACCAGCTTCTGACATCCAAATAGAACACAAGACTATCTTATTGGAGATGGAAGTTGCCTTCTTGACACTCAGCACAAAACAAATACTGTCCTTCCTCACCGTCAGCAACCCACAATAAAGTAGCACGTGTGTACCATGAACACTGGAGCCAGGCGGAACAACGTGGATCAGTCTGTCCGTCCAGTCTCTGCTTCTTGGTTTGTCATGTTGGGGCATTGAGGTCATCCTCCTGTTTGAGGAGCTGAGGGACTGAAGCCTCCTGATCCAATTGAAGAAGCTCAAGGACATGATTTGGCGACTGCTCGTTCCTATTTGACAGCTCAACATTTTGAGTAGCTTATTTCTCTTCCTCTTTAAACAGCAGGAGGGAGAGAATGGGCTACCCCTCTTATCTAATAGTTGGGAGGCTGATTAGCTTCATCATATTCCTATAAGTCAATCTTGAGGTGCTCAATATGCTCCTTATATTTTTCTGGTGAAATATTCACTGTCCAGCGTACTATTACCTGTATTTTACCCACACTTTAACAGCACAAGCCGGAATCTTGTCCGAGTCTTGCCGCACATGAACATACACCACTTCAGGAGATGTCTTGTGCGAGTTGATATTGGTCTCAGAGTGGTTCAGGTTCAAGAACTTAGTCTAAGAACGCCCCACTTACATTCGGGACACCACCCACGCCCTCCACCTCCTCCATGATTTTAACTTCCCTGGCCCCCAGTGCCTTATCTTCACCATGGACATCCAGTCCCTATACAGCTCCATACCCATCACGAAGGCCTCAAAACCTTCGCTTCTTCCTATCCCGCCGAACTATCCAGTACCCTTCCACCGACACCCTCCTTCGACTGACTGAACTGGTCCTCACTCTGACAACTTCTCTTTCCAATCCTCCCTCCTCCTTCCTACTAAAGGAGTAGCCATGGGCACCCGCATGGGCCCCAGCTATGCCTGCCCCTTCGTCGAATATGTGGAACAGTCCATCTTCCGCAGCCACACTGGCACAAAACCACGCCTTTTCCTCAGCTACATCGATGACTGTATCGGCGCCACCTCGTGCTCCCACGAGAAGGTTTAAAAGTTCATGCACTTTACTAACAACTTCCACCCTACCTCAAACTTACCTGGACCTTCTCAGACTCCTCCCCCTCCTTCCTAGACCTCTCCATTTCTATGTCGTGCGACCGACTCAAGACGGACATTTACTATAAACCGACTGCCTCCCACAGCTACCCAGATTACACCACCTCCCACCCTGCCCCCTGTAAAACTGTCATCCCATGTTCCCAATTCCTTCACCTCCGCCGCATCTGATCCCAGGAGGACCAATTCGAATACCAAACAACCAAGAAGGCCTGCTTCTTCAAAAACCGCAATTTCCCCACAGACGTGTTTGACGATGCTCTCCACCGCATCTCCTCCACTTCCCGCTCCTCCGCCCTTGAAACCCCGCCCCTCCAATCGCCACCATGACAGAACCCTACTGGTCCGCACCTACCACCCAACCAAACTCCAGACACATCGTCATTTCCGCCACTAACAAACTGACACGACCACTTTTCTCTTCAGAAAGGAAATAGGGAAATCCCCGGCAATTACAGACTAGTCAGTCTCACGTCTGTCATCTGCAAGGTGTTAGAAAGAATTCTGAGGGATCGGATTTATGACCATTTGGAAGAGCATGCCTTGATTAAATGCAGTTAACACGGCTTTGTGAGGGGCAGATCATGCCTCACAAAACGTATCGTGTTCATTGAGGATTTGACTAGAAACGTTGATGAGGGTCGAGCTGTGGATGTGGTGTATATGGACTTTATCAAGGCATTTGATAAGGGTCCCCATCGTAGGCTCATTAAGAATGTCAGGAGGAATGGGATTCAGGGCAACATAGCTGTCTGGATACAGAATTGGCTGGCCAAGAGAAGACAGTGAGTGGTTGAAGAAGGAAAATATTCTGCTTGGAAGTCTGTGGTGAGTGGTGTTCCACAGGGCTCTGTCCTTGGGCCTCAACTGTTTGTAATTTTTATTAATGACATGCATGAGGGGATTGAAGGATGGGTCAGCAAGTTTGCAGATGACACAAATGTTGGAGGTGTCGTTGGCTGTTGTAGGCTGCAGCGGGACATTGACAGGATGCAGAGATGGGCTGACAGGTGGCAGATGGAGTTCAACCTGGATAAATGCGAGGTGATGCATTTTGGAAGGTCGAATTTGAAAGCTGAGTACAGGATTAAGGATAGGATTCTTGGTAGTGTGGAGGAACAGGGGGATCTTGGGGTGCAGGTACATAGATCCCTTAAAATGGCCACCCAAGAGAACAGGGTTGTTAAGAAAGCATATGGTGTTTTGACTTTCATTAACAGTGGTATTGAGCTTTAGTATCGTGAGATCTTGTTGCAACTCTATAAAACTTTGGTTAGACCGCACTTGGAATACTGCGTCCAGTTCTGGTCGCCCTATTATAAGAAAGACGTGGATGTTTTGGAGCGGGTTCAGAGGCGGTTTACCAGGATGCTGCCTGGACTGGAGGGCTTATCTTATCAGGAGAGATTGACTGAGCTCGGAGTTTTTTCTTTGGAGAAAGGGAGGAGAAGAAGGTACCTAATTGCGGTATCCAAGGTCATGAGAGGCATAGGTAGAGTCGATAGCCAGACACTATTTCCCAGGGCAGAAATGACTAAAACGTGGGGTCATAGTTTTAAGCTGTTTGAGGGAAAGTATAGAGGGATGTCAGAGGCGGGTTCTTCACACAGAGAGTGTGAGAGCATGGAATGCGTTGCCAGCAGCTATGGTGGAGGCAGGGTCATTGGGAACATTTAAGAGACTCCTCGACATACATATGATCACAGAAATTTGAGTGTGAATACATGAGGATCAATAGTCGCACAACATCGTTGCCTGAAGGGCCTGTTCTGTGCTGTACTGTTCTATGTTGTATGTTCTATGTTCTATATACTTAGCTCCCCTCGCCTATCTATGTTCCAGAAAGTCTATTCCCTTCCACGACTTCCTCGTCAGGTCCACAGCCTCCACCAACCCGACCTCCACTCCCGGCACCTTCCCCTGCAACTGAAAGAAATGCAAATCTTATGCCCGCACCTCCCCCTCACTTTCCTCCAAGGTCCCAAGGGATCCTTCCATATCCGTCACAAATTCACCTGCACCTACACACACATCATTTACTGCATCCACTGCACCCGATGTGGCCTTCTCTACATTGGGGAGACAGGCAGCTAACTTTTGGAACGTTTCAGAAAACACCTCTGGGACACCCGCAGCAAACAACCCAACCGCCCCGTGGCTGAAAACTTTAACTCCCCCTCCCACTCCGCCTAGGACATGCAGGTCCTTGGCCTCCTCCATCACCAGACCATGACAACACGACGCCTGGAGGAAGAGCGCCTCATCTTCCGCCTAGGAACCCTCCAACCACAAGGCATGTTTGCAGATTTCTACAGCTTCCTCATTTCCCCTAACCCTACTTTATCTCAGTCCCAACCCTTGGACTCAGCACCGCATTCAAGACCTGCAATCTTCATCCTGACCACTCCGCCCCGACCCCCTCTCCGGTCTACCACCCTCACTTTAATTTCCTTCCACCTATCGTATTGCCAACGCCACTCCCGCAAGTCCCTCCTCCCTACCTTTTATCTTCGCCTACTTGGCACACCTTTCTCATTCCTGAAGAAGTGCTTATGTCCGAAAGCTCGATTCTCCTGCTCCTTGGATGCTGCCTGACCTACTGCACTTTTCCAGCAACACATGTTTCAGCTCTGATGTCCAGCATCTGCAGTCCTCACTTTCTCCTTCGGGTTCAGTGTTATTAGCAAGTTATGCAGATTGGTAATTTTTTTTAAAAATAAGTTCTAAAGCAAAGTTACTCGAGCTTCGATGGAAAGATACATGAGAAACACTTTGGAAATTAACAATATGTACATCAATATTTATTTTTCTGAGACAAAGAAATGTGCACAATCCTGCAAAATATTAGTTCAGAAGAGTTTCGTCCAAGTAATAGTCAATTTCATGACAAAAGGAAAATTGTGATTGTCTCAGTTGTTTTTCTACCTCTGAAGTTATTCTGGTCACACAAGCTGCCAGCATTGGGGTGTCTTCCTGGAACGGTTTGATTGAGCTGAATTTCCTTTGCTGCAGGCAGTAGAGATATTCCATTGAATCCTCAACAGGGATCCTACATCAGTGAAAAAGATGTCTGTTGGGGTTTCAGCTCTCATATGTTGCTGTTACACGAAATTAACGGGAACCATGTACAGTCTAGTTGAATATTCCCCTGTCTGTATGACTCCATCATTGGTCTCTTCTCAATTTAGGAGTGATTCAAAGTTTAAAATGAAAATACATGATTACATGTGCCTACATGAATCTATTTACAACAAATTCATGTCTTCATGGTATCTGCCATAACCTTAATGCATTGATTCTTTAAAATTGAGTCCTCAGTTTCATTTTCTCATCCATCGGCTATGCTTCTGATGCACTCTCCTCAGGTTCGACGGTTCAATGCGAATATCTCCCACTTTCATGCCTGAACTGCCCTGGACCCTTATAGGCCACGAGGGATGTAGATACGGTAAACAGCTAAGGTTATTTTCAGAGGCTTTAAACACGAGGGCATGAATTAAGGTGATGTGGAAAGATTTTCATTCAGAGGATAGCGTGCGTGTGGAACGAGCTGCCAGAGGAAATGGTAAAGTTGGATACAATTCCAAACTTTTTGAGTGATCTGGATGGGTATATGCATAGGCGCATGAGATGGTTATGTGCCGAATGAGGCAAATGGAATTACATCAGATTGAAATTTCTGGTCGGGCAGATAGCTTGACCGAATGGTCTATTTACTAGCTGTATGACTCTCTGCATCCATCAGGCCTTCATTTTAGTAACGAGTAAAGTGCAACATCTTTGAAAAGCTTCTAAATCAATTGCATATTTTTCTAACAGTATAGGGGTTCAGAACTACACACAATACATTAGATAATAATTTAGGCATTGTCATGTACAAATGCAATTAAACATCCCCATGATTAAACCTGATAGCCTTTGTATGAAACTGCATCATTGAATACACTCTCGTAATCACTTCCTAAATCTCCTGACTAAATTTAAGTGATTCTAGTGCTGGAACATATAAATCCCTGAGTACCACAGAATATTACGAATTTTTCCTCTATTTAAGCATTTTAATATTGTTTTGTACGTCAGTCACAGCACGAATCGTCGTAAAATCATTACTGCTGAAGATTTTCTCACTAACCTCCCTTGTCTTTTTTTGCCCAATGCAGACTCTCCATGTCCAACTAAATGACTGTCTCAGCGAAAGAACTAAGTGTGCTCCAATCCAATCAATCCCCTCATCCACGTCATTGGTATCGATTATAAATAGTTGATAGCCTCACATTTGTTCCTGAGGCACTCCACTACGTTACTGTTTCGCAACATGAAAATAAACATTTATCGTGAATATTTCTTCCTTTATAGTTAACCTGGGGTCACCTGTTGCAGGGCAGCTGACTCGAAACATTGGTTCGCAACACAGCCGACCCCGATGCTGTGTAATATACTTAAAGGGCTGAAATATGTCTATCTATTCTTGCGTAAATCCGTCGAGGGCAGAATGGATGAATGGGGTCTTCATCTACCGCTTCAACAGCCATGATAAGCACACATTGGTTAGGAGAAGCAGTTATCCCTTTAGTCCGTCGAGCCTGCTGCACATCATTGTTGATGTGAGTTTGGCTGAACATTCCTGAACACTGTCGTCTTCTTCATCAAAGCCCTCTGGAACCCAACCGTGAATGTTTTCAGTCACCCAGTCCTCACAGCATATTGAAAAAGAGAACACCACAGATTGCACAATCCTAAAGAGAACGCAACATCTCTATCCCAGTCTGAAATGAGAATGCCTTATTCTCAAAGACTGTTCCCTTCGAACCAATCACTGCCCTTTTCAAACACAACAGTTTGGAACAGATATAGAACATTCAGCCACTCAAACCTGACCAGACTTCCATTAATGCGCTTCACTCAAATACTTTTCAAATTTAGCCTCCACTTAATTCGAAGAAAAAGAATTCTGTACACCATAAGTTCGTATGCGAATGAGAAACTGGAGCAGAATTAGGCTATTCGACTCATCATTGCTGAAATCTTTCTCCAAGTCATTCACCTGCCTTCTCCGACTGACCATTGATTGCCTATTAATTGTGGTGTAGTCTTAGTCTGACCAGATCGTCGGGTCTGCTCTTTTCTTAGCGAGAAACGACTGGTCGTGATTTAACCTGAGGGCCATCAGATCGCAGGTGAGGGAAACTGTGGCGAAGGAGTGTCGTTCATATGGAATTCAAACCGGTAAGGGGCATTGATCCCATTCTGTTGGCGTCACTCTGCTGTTAAAACAACCATTCACAACCATTCAGCCAACTGAACTAAACCAATTATTTGCCTGTTGAACTTATTATATATATATGTACACAAACACATTTCTGTATACACACATACATATACCCCTGTGTGTTTGTGGGTGCGTAATTGTGGGGAGTGTATTCATGTGTTTGTGTGCATGTGCCCATAGTTGTGTGCATGTGTTCTGTGTATTCGTGTCATCGTCTCTGCTTGTGTATACTTCAGTCTGCATCTCTGCAATCTTGTTTTCCGAGTAATTCCATTAATATTGGAATCAAAGTTTCCCACCTGTCTTCTGTCTGTCCGTTTTTTAATATATTCATGCGACACTACACTCTGCTGGCGACCCCACACGATTGCATGTGTGGCAGGTTTTTTCTTCGAGAAGGCACCAAATGATGTGAATCTCGAACGATGCACAGTTGTTCTGTTTTTCAAATCGTATATTTGGAAGCATAGAGCAGTTTTGCTGATAGTAAGCAATGTTGTTCCTGCGATATTCCGACTACTATACAGCCTTTTTTCAGAATTTTCGTTTCTTTCTCGAACAATTTTTAAGCATTAGGAAACATTGCAAGTTACTGAATGTGCAATAAATTATCTCATCTCCTGACAAAATATTTCGGTCGGAGGTGAACAGATCTATTCTTACGGACCCAAGTTTATTTGCAATTCTTCCGTATGTACGTGTGTGTGTGTGTGTGTGTGTGTGTGTGTGTGTGTGTGTGTGTGTGTGTGTGTGTGTGTGTGTGTGTGTGTGTGTGTGTGTGTGTATGTGTGTGTGTGTCTGTGTGCACTTTCAGGTTGGACCTGACAGTGCGCATGCGCTGTGACCTGCAATTCTACCGCTCTGCACCAGACTGAATCATCGAGGCCTATTACTCTCTGTCCCTGTCGCTGTGGGTGACATTGTATCTCTTTTAGCATCACAGAGAATGCAAAACCTGCATCCACAAACAGACTCACGCAGAGACAAATACACATATAAATGTACCTACATTTAAATACACATTGATAAAGGTACACAAACAGTAATACAGAAACATAGGCATACAGAACAATGCCTTGACATTTATACAGACGTAGGGAATCTGTCAGTATATCGTTTGATCTTCGGTTACTTTCTCACTACTTCACTCGCTGTGTCAGCATTACTCTTACTCAGATGTTTGAGATGGCCAATATGTTAGTCGTCTTGCGTGGAGTACAATAGAATACAATTTCCATGCTTGCAGGTATGAGACAGATGAGGATCAAAGTAGAGCAGTGTGAGGTCGTGCACTTTGGTAGGAATGACTTTGAAAAACAACATAAAACAACCTGTATCTTTCTCGATGGGGTCCAAGAGCAGACGGTCCTGCGTGCATATAAGCTCAGATTATTAGAGATGCCAGGACAGATATGGAGAGCAGCAAATACTACAAATACGGTTCAGTTTCTGAGCTGTTTACAGAAGGAGGCGTAAGAGAGAGCCACGTGTTCCTTCCTGGGAGTTGTTGGAGACAATGCGTTGTGGGCACAACCTCATGCCCACTGAGACAGTGGGATTCCATTTGTACCAACTCGATACAAAAGATCGATTGCATCAGGCTACTCGTTCTGAGTTATACCGTGGGTAAACGGAGCTGCGAGTCGGTTTAAAGTGAGAATTGTCCCTCAATGAAAATTGCTTCTGAATCAGTTGTAGGGTGTGGATATCTCCGAGTCTCCACGCGAGGCATCCTTGTCCTCGCCGAATTGTACCATGGTCCCCTCCACACGGTGGCGGGAAGGGGGTGAGGACACAGGTATCGGTCACTCCAACAATTGGCTTGGCACTTTCTGTACTATTCCATGCTTTTTCTCCTGCAATGAGAGATAGGAAAGAAGGGAGTGAGGGTGGGTGTGGGTGGCCGTGCTGTTTCTGTTGGCATATGAATTGGCATAGTATCCGAATGTAGTCAGTCTGCAGTGTTGAATCCATGCAGTGTTTTTAATGTGGGAGGACAGCAGAATGTTCTTGGGGGATTGGCGAGAAAGAGAGAAAACGATAGAGAGTGAGGTTGGAAGTTACTGTGTGCAGTGTCGAGAGTGGTTGAGAATGAGCCTTGTTCACGGGGCAGGAGCTATAACAGACATACTGCATGAGGGAGCAGAGAGAATACGGTGAAAGTCGTTGATGCTTGTCTCGTATTGTTGGCCATTTCTTCAGACTGCAGATACTCCACTCGGCTGGATGGGTCTGGTGGTGTGGCCCCCTCTGAGAAGAGAATGGTCCTCTTCTGTACGCGCCCATCCAGCAGGATTTCGGTGCCCGCGAAGACGATGTGCAATTGCCAGTTATCTGGAATGCTCACGGTAAACTGAGCTCCCAACTGAGGAACCTCCATTGTCCTTTTAAGGATAGCGCCAGTGCCAGGGATCCCAGAATTACCACGAGCATCCAGGCGATGGTGAGTATCACCAGCCATTATAAGTGGGAGAATTTAACTGTCATTGAATGAAAGGGACATCGTGGATTGGGGTATGTCATTAATGAAGTGAGTTCGAAAGGAAACAAGCTCGGTCCGAGCAAACAATTCCCTGTCACACACAATGAAAATGTGACTGAAACAAAATATTGATAGATTCAGCCCCAAGAGACTTAGACTTTGCTGAGCCCACCCCCCACCCCCCACCCCACCCCCCCACCCCGTATCAAAGCTGCAGCTGCTTGCCCATTACTCGCTATGACAGAGAAGGAGCTAAACCTGACTTACCATTGTGGGGGGGGGGTGGGGGGGCACTATCTGTGGAAAGTCATCATAAATCTATTAGTTTTAAAATAACGGGCGAACCGGCTCTAAAAGGTAAAGTTTGAAATTGGAGGAAGGTCAAGTTTGATGATATTACGCGAGAATTTTCAAAATTCGATTGGACTTCATCGTGGCAGGTAAGTGGCCATCTGGGAAGGGAGACGCCTACAAAAACGAGATGTCAAGAGTTCGTAGTCAGTATGCTCCTGTTAGGAAGAAGTGTAAAGGTGGGAGGTGTGAGAAATGCTGGATGACTCGAGACGTTGAGGTTCTGTTCCTGGATAAGTGGGAATCATATGTCAAATATAGATAGCAGGAATCGTGTTTTTTTTTCACTATTCCGTCATGGGATGAAGGTGTCATTGGGTAGGCAGAAATTATTGACCAACTCTGATATCGATAGGGCAGTTCAGAGTTGCTGTGTGTCTGGAGTCAGATATACACTAGACAAGGTAAGTATTAGGGTGTAGGGTTGCTTGCTGAGCTGTAGGTTTGATATCCAGACGTTTCGTTACCTGGCTAGTTAACATCATCAGTGACGACCTCCCAGTGAAGCGAATCTCTTGTCCCTAATTTCTATTTATATCTTTCTCCTGGATGGGGTTCCTGGGGTTTGTTCTGATGTCATTTCCTGTTCGTTTTCTGAGGGGTTGATAAATGGCATCTAGATCTATGTTCTTGTTTATGGCGTTGCCATTGCAGTACCACTCCTCTAGGAATTCTCTGGCATGTCTTTGCATTGAAATGGACCTCAGTAAGTGATTTGACAACTTTCCACACGGTAGACCGGTTAACAAGATTAGTATATGGGGAATACGGGAAGAACCAGCCTTTTGATTAGAAAATTGATTGAAGGTAGGAGTTGAGGGTTGTAGTGTAGAGTTGTTTTTGAACTGCGAGGCTGTAAACAGAGGGGTGCCACAAGGATTTGTGCTGGTTCCACTAGTTTTCATTGCTTACATGAAAGTATTGGATGTGAGCAAAGGAGGACTAGTTGGTAAGTTTGAAGATATCACCAAAGGTTATGGTGTAGTGGACAGGGAGGAAGGTTACCTCAGAGTACAACGGGATCTTGATTAGATCGGCCAATAGGCTGAGGAGTGGCAGATGGTGTTCACGATAGATAAATGAGAAGTGCTTTATTTTGGAGAGGCAAATCATTGCAAAACTTATCCACTCATTGAGCAGGTCCTGTGTCGATAAAGAAAGAGACCTAGGGGTGCAGATTCATGGCTCCTTAAAAGTGCAGTCACAGTTCGACAGAATTGTGAAAATGCTTTGGCATGTTTGTCGTTATTGGTCAGCGCTTTGACGAGAGGAGTCGGGACGTCATGGACAGGACAGTAGTTCCATCACTTTTCAAATACTGCATTCAAATTCTAGCTTTCCCCCTTTGGGAAAGACGTTGTGAAACTTGCAGAGAGTCAGAAAATAATTCCAAGAATGTTGCTGGGACTTGAGCTTTCGAGACAGTTTGAATAGATTGGGTCTCCTTTGCCTGAAGCATAAGGGGCATGGACAGGGTGAATATCAGAGGTCTTTTCCCCAAAATTAGATGGTTGCAATCGAAGGTGAGAGGGTAAAACAATGAAAAGGAACCTAAGGAGCAACTTTTTCATTCATGAGATCGTGCCTGTTTCGAAAGAACTGCCCCAGGATGTTTGAGGCAGGTACAATTACAACATTTATAAGGCATTTGGATAGGTATATCACGACAAACGGTTTAGACCGATACAGGCAAAGTGCTGGCCAAAGTGATTAGATTGTTTTAGGTTATCTGTTCAGCAGGGATCAGTTGCATGGAAGGGTTTAGTTCAATGTTATACATCTCCATGACTCTCTGACTCTGTATGAGCTCACACCAACATTCTGTTTCTACATCATTACTGGAATTGCCGCAAAGTGCTGTTGAAATGTCTTAATTTCAGCATACTAAAAACTGTGAACACATCCTTCGACAATGCTCTCTCCCAGTGTCTCTCCCGCTCTCTACTTTGCAAACCCTCACATTTGTTGTTAATCAAACTGACATTCAGTTTAAAAGTGAATAACTGTCCTGTATCTTTCCCTGGCCTTTAGTGATGCTTACCCTGCAGCATCAGATTCCACTATGAATAAGCTGCGTAAAGTTCTTTTTGAAGCATAACTTGCGGTTTCTTTGTCCTGCACATTGCTTCATGTTGGACAGTGGGATTTCAGCAGCTTTCAGATACGTCTTTGTAACTTGTGCTGAGCCTATTTACTGAAAGCCCGTGTTTACCAATCTTTGCTGATCATTTGCTCAATTGCATGAGGAATCCGTTCACCTGTGTTTGCTTCAGACTAGGAATGTAACTTGTCATTCAGTGACATTTAATTTAATTCAGTTATCGAAAATTTACTAGAAATGCTGAGAATTGTTTCCGTGGAAGTTGTGTTTTAAGCTGCTGTGTACATTCAAGAAGTTTAGAGTATTTGGTGACCAACTCTGGAGAAGTTATAATGTGATGAAGTTAAAATCATGAAGTTGAAAGAATACGTTTAAGAGAAAGTTGACAAGCTGACTGCAGGCACAAAGTGCCCTGAACAATTTTAAAATGAAACATTTGGGCTGTAAAATAAGACACCTTGTTGTTTTCACAGTATTTCAAATTCTACCAACTTGTTTAAATTACTCCCCAATATTCTAAATGTGAATCGAATTTGAATTTTGCTGTTTTGACAGTGTCGAACCAATGAGATGATTCACTGTTGTGGGATATAAAACGCCAACATTACAGACAGTTAGCAATAAAAAGAGCACCTTCTGATATTGAACGACTGCAACTCTCTCTAACAGGTACCTTTTTTTTACCCATACATTAAAAAAAATTCTGCACCAGAAGGCCGAAGGTGACACGGAGAGTTCTGCAGAGGAGGATTTACACTGCTGGTGGTTTTGAAAGTTATAGGCTGTAAATTTAATAGGGGCTTTATTGGATCAGTATATTGTGACAGCAGAAACGAGATAAATATTTTAGACAAAGGAGGCTCGGAGTTGGAATATTTTGTTGTTTAATGTTCACTTTAGAATTCTTATTTTTATTGTTCAACAAGATATTTTGGGTAGTTCTCTGTCACCCATGCTTTAACAGATGACGAGGCAAGATGAGCTTTTCTGTATTCGTGGTTAAATTAGCAGAAGCTTTTACCGGCGTGTTGGAACAACGGAATGGATGACGGTTGCTGAGGGATAGATCAGAAATCTTTCAATCATTTTAATCCTTGTATTTATGAATAGTGTCAGATCACTGCAGGGTTGCATATGTCCCAAACTGTTTATGAAACAAGACAGAAAAAAAACAACTGAACAGCTGTAAAAAATAGCTGATGGAGCCATGTCTAAAGGCCATAAAGCAACGTAAAAATGTTTATTGTTCACTGACTTTGTGCAATACTACTCGAAGTTTTAAATGCCCAGTTATTAAGGCCTTTCAGAACATTGAGACATCTTTCAGAGCACCAAGACTACTGCTCAGGAACGGGGAGAAATCAATATGACACCATGTGCCTGTTACACAGGGATATGAGGACGTGAGTCAGACCATAGGAGCCTATTCCCACTTAAAGAGGTTGAAAGCTGATATTTGGCACATTCTGCAAAATGAATGAGTCAAAACAGAGAGAAGTGCTCCTGCAGATGTACGAGGTGTTAATGAAAGGACACACGGAGTAAATAGTGCGGTTTGTTTTTATGTAACTGAGAAGGGTGAGAGCTCCAGCAAATACTGTTTCCTGGCTGCTCATCATCCAAGGGTTGCTGCGTCATTTAATGCCTCCGGCCTGCTGTACACGTTTAGGAAAAGGCCATTTAGCCCATTGAGCCTGGTACAGAGGGATAGGCTGAGGCCATCCATCCAGACCGAGAAAATTCTTCCTTTTATTATGATATAAAAATCCTGTCAGGAAGGGGTTATCGGAACCTATTCACTCAGCCATGATTTGAAGACTGGGGTTTTACAAAGTTAAATGTTACCAAGTTATAGTCCAACAGAATTTGTAGCAAATGTTTACAATGTGATGAAATTGAAATTATATATTGAAAAAGTCCCAGATTTTTTCTTTCAGATGTAAATCGCAAAACATTTTTTAAAAGATGCATTCTCTGTTTATACCACAGTGCTTAGTATCTCTATGTTGATTACCCAAATCTTTGCCAGTTGTTCACATTTAAACTGATTTCCTCCATGCGTATTCTATCTAAAGAAAACGGTTTTCATATCGACTGCCAACAACACACCAACACAAATATATATAATGTGCAAATTAGATACAGAAACATATGGGAGTTCATTTACTGTCACTCGATGGATTGCCAATCCTCCCATGCAACACATTTCTGAAATTATATATGAATGATGTACTGCAATGGTTCTCAATGTTCCCCATGCTGGGCAGGTAGCCCAATTTATGGATTACACGAGAACGGTCTGCACAGCTCTCCATTCTGGCCGGCATCTTGCCCCGTTTATGTTGTCTGGGCGGTTCTATGAGGCAGATTCAGAAACTGATGTGACAAACCATTTCTATTGATCTGACAATGCCTTTATTGAATGTTCTCATCCTTGTGATTGGGCCAACCATTGTCTCACTTCTCCAGATAGTTCTACTCTCCTGTACTTTATCGATAAGTTCACAACATGTAAGCAGTTAATTAATTACTTGTCTTTCTGTGTCTTTCCCTGACCTCGGCTTTTGACTCCCCAGTGGGTCGAGTGTTGGCATTTTGAAGATCAGAAAAAAATGAAATGGTGTGTGTCAGGCAGTTGTTCTCTTCCCAGTGTGTCCCACATGGTGCTCCATGTTGGATAGAGGGGCTTTCAGCGGGTTTGACGCATTGCTTTGTAACTTGGTCTGTGCCTGTCCACGGACTGCCTGTATATCCCTCTCAGCTGATTGTGCGGTCAGTAACATGGAAGGCACTCAAATATTATTCTAAAGGGTCAGGCATCTATGTTGCAGCTTAGGGACATCTGACTATCTCCTGCTATTGAAACGTTAGTGCAGGTGTTGGGGATGTTATTTTGGAGGCTGTAGTGTGAGCTGCCTCAGACATTCAGGGAGACAAGCGGAATCTGGAAAGGGAAACAAGACGCTCTGTCTTCCCTTCTTGTGGATGGTTTCACGGAACATCTTCTGCATCACAAGCACCCATCAACCCCAAAGTCCTCTGGCTGAACTCTTCAGCGCCCTCTCCCTCTCCATCAACGACATGCAGGTCCAGCCAACCGTTGCTCGTCGACGCCTGCATGAAGAATGCCTCATATTTCGCCTTTGGACCCGACAAATCCACGGGATAAATGTGGATTTTAACAGCCTCCTGAATTCCTCCCCCCCTACATTATCCCAGTAAAAAGCCTTCAACTCGACACCGCCCACCAGAACTGTCCATCCCTCCTCCTTCAAAACTATCACCTTCTCCATCACCTTAAAACACACATTGCCTTCTCAGCTAAATTCCCCCCAAACCCTAACCTCGTCCCATTTATCTCTCAGATTTGTCCCACAAGTCTCATTCCTGATGAAGAGCTGATGCCTTAAACGTTGATTCTCCTGCTCCTCGGTTTCTGCCTGACCTGCTGTGCATTCCCAGCAACACATTCGCGACAACACGATGATGTTTGTAAATAAACGGTTTTGGAGAAACGTTTTGTGTTGCAAGTAATAGTTACCGACAAAGTTAACATGACTGTCCGATGCAGTATGGAGAAACAATGAATGCAGTGCATTTGTGTTTTTTAGGAATATTTTTCATAAAGTCCCAAGCCTAGAGTGCAAAATCAAACTGAGTGGAATGGGTCTAATACATGAACATGGTTTTAGAATGGGCGAGCTAACAGGAAGCAGTATATCGGTTTCAAGATATCCTTGTTTTGTAGAGGAAGCATTATGGGATACTACTGACAGTGGTACTTCGGCCTCAGCTATTCCCTGTACACTTCGAAGATTTGATTGAGAGGATCAAATGCAATATTTCCAAGTCTGCTGATGACACTAACCGATGTTGGATGGGAGTGGGTGAGGAGGATATAATAAAGCTCCAAGGTGATTGTGGCAAGTGGAGTGCCTGTGTAAATACGTGGCAGATGAAGAGCAATGTGTGTAGATCTGATGTTGTGCTCTTTGGTTGGAAAAAAAATGTCAAAATACCATTTGAAAAGGCATTGGTGAAAGAACATTGTTAGGATAAGGTGAATTATGGTCATTTTATTATTTCCTGCTGCAAACCCCTACGAGGTCCATGCAGGACAGTGAGTTCTGAAACCAGAAATCAATACTGGGAATGGCATTGGCACGCTGACCAGCGTACATAGACCCACATGGGTATCTGTAACACTGAAAAGGATTTGGATCTCCTTTCACCACACTCTCCGAAAGCAATATTGCAGGAACAGAAAACAGTTAAGAAGAGAAATGTTGTGTTGCACTTCACTTCCAGGGGATTTGAGGCCAGCAGTGATGGTATCTCACTGCAACTGTACATGGGCTTGGTGATACGTCATCTCGAACATTGTGGAGGTTTGTGTGAAGTTTTGGACTACTTAACTAACAAAAGACACCAGACATTGAGGGAGAGCAGCGACGTAGAGCCAGACTGATCTCTGGGATGAAAGGATTGTGTAGGAGAGGAGTATCGGATGAATGAGCCTGCATTCCTGAGGGTTTAGGAAAATGAGTGGAGATCGTAGTGACATATATAATTCTTTGACAGGGTGAGCCCAATTGGAAACAGGGATGATAATTCCTCTTGCTGGAAGGTCTAAAACTGGTGCCCACAGTATTAGGTACAGAAAGTTCAATCTGTATTGAGATGTCAATTAATGTCTCCGCTCAGAGAGTGGTGAACCTGGGGGTCTCTCTCGCACATAAGGCTGTGGACGTCAAGGCACTGAATATAAATGTGGATTTCTATATACTAGAGGAAGTGAACAGACTAATGGTGTGGAGATAGAGCAACATCCATCATTTTGGATTATGGTAGAAAGCTCAATGTACCAAAGGGATTAATCAAATGTCTATTTTTATATTTTTATAATAGTTAATAATATTAAGGAATATGCACATTGTGTGGGCAAAGTGCATTGATGGGATATTCTCAAATGAACTAGAATGGGTGGAGGCTCAATGTGTTGAATGACCTCCGCATTTCCCGATGTTTCTGTGCAGTCTGTGGGAAACCTCTGTAAATGTTGTCACAAGCTGTCAGGTGTTCGGAAGGAGGGCTCAGCAGGTCTACAGGACTGTGTATCCGGATACTTTTTCCAAATCTGAGCCTGGTGATGGGTTTCTGTCTGGTTTATTCTTGAAGACTTCAGAGCAATGTGATATAATCGATGGTCTTGCTTGGCCCTTTCGGAAACTATTGATGAATTCATCATATTTCTATGTGTCTGACGTCACGTTTATGCCAGACCAGTAAAGCATGCGAGATTTGCTTCCTGAAAGTACATTGGGGAATAAAGTGGTGCTTCCAATCGACATTAAATTCAGGGTCACTGTGACTGACACTAGATTTTCGATCTCGATATTTTATTAAATGTTTTTTTTAATTTCCACCAGCTGTCAGAGCATTAGCCTGGCGTGGTTAACAATCCAATGGCATTTCCACAACAGCACCATTTCAACATGGGAACCCATCAGAAATCACACTGTGCAGGTTATTTCTAAGTTGCTTGACAGCTCTGTCAAAAAGAACTCCCAAAATGTTACTGTCTTGATGGGACTGAAGCGGTGGCAATAGGTTAAATTGTAATTATTCTTCTCTTCGGGGATGGGACACAGCTAAAGAAATTTCCACGTTGTTAGGGAGCTGTAAGATTTGGAGCTGGAATGAAACAGTTTCACCAGGGACAACATGCAACAGACGTATTCAGTCCTATTCCAGCAACGGTGTCACGGCCCATTGTCTTTGTTACATCTATTTTGTGCAGCTGTTTCTTCACGTCAGATGCAGTGAATCGAAGTGCTTGAAGATGTAAATCTGTGATCCTGTGGGTATCATGGTGAGGCTGAGGTGGATCATCGACAGAACACTTCTGGCTGATGACAGTGCAAATACTGCATGCTTTGCTTTTACCCTGATGCGCAGGGCTATTCCATTCTAAATAATTGGGATATTTTGGAGCCATCTACTCCAGAAAGTTTTTATTCGTCCATCGCCATTTACGACGAGATGGGGCAGGACTGAAGAGTTTCGATCTGATCTGTTTGTCTTGAAAGCATTTCACCTTCACTTTCAGATGTTCGTTCTGCTGTATGGAATGTAACAAGTCCAGTCGAGTAAATTTAACAGGTTGTGATCAGGTTTCAGTACACCCATTTCTTCCCCTTGCACGTGCAACACACTCATCACTGTATCACACATCGGCTTGTTGGTGATGGTAGACTGAGGGCGGATACCGGGCAAAAGGTTGCATTTTATGGTTTAATACCATTTTGCTGTTGCTGCTTTGGCTTGCATTACGACAGCAATGTTAAGAATATTATTTTCAAAGTAAGTGGAGCACGAACTTTGAAGAGGATTTTTGTCGTAGAAATGAGCTGAGAGCAGCAAAGCATTGGTGATGAACGTGAATTATAATGTCATAGGGTCTAAGATTCACACAATATACAAAGAGACCTTTCAGGCCAATATGTCCATGCTCACTTGGCCTCCTAACCTGAACTAATCCAGTATGTCTGCATCTGGTATATAGCCTTCCAAATCTTTCCTACTCTTGTATCCCTGAAATTGTATATTGCATTTTGGAATTGTATTTCTCTGTACCGCTTTCTCTGGCAGTTCATTACATATACACAGCAGTCTGTGCGAAACATCTAACTCTTCGATCTCTTTAACATCTCTCCACTCTGACCTTAAACCTGTACCTTTTATTTTGGACACCTCTTCCCTGAGGAGAAGACGTTGGCAATTTACCCTATCCATGTCCAGCATTATTATAACACTCTGCAAGTTCACCACTCAGATTGCTACGCAAAAGGGAAAATAATTCCCAGACTATCAAAGGCCGTGATCTCGGGATTACTTCTGGTGCCACGTGCAAGCCAGCAGAAAAATGAAAGAACAGGCAGGATGAACACGTGGCTTGGCGGATGGTGTATGTGGTTCAGGTTTGTTGGATATTTGGACGAGTTCTGCGGAAGGTGGGACTATTAAAAAATGGATGGTCTACACCTGAACCAGACTGGAACTAACGTCCTTGGGGGAGATTTTGCTACTGCTGTTGGGGAGGTTTTGAACTAATGTGACAGGGAGTTGGAAACCAAAATAGCAGAGAAGTTGACCACAAGGTGCACACTGGAGACTATAAGAACCATGAAGTTAACATTAATAATGGGAAGAGTCGGCAGAGAGCAAATGAACGCAAAGAACTGGTGCCCTCACGTGCATACAAGTTCATGCAAGGAGTATAGTGGAGCAGGCAGATGCACGTAGGATTGGGTTGGTGCCTGGAATAATGTCGTTATTACAGTCACAGAGACTTGTTTGAAAGAATGCCTGATGAGCAAATAAATGTTCCAGGATATAAACGCTTCAGACAGGGCAAGGAATAAAGTAAAAAGTTTGGGGAGGAGTTGCATTTCTGGTCAGAGATGATATCACGGCTCTGCAAAAGGAGGGCATTGTGGTGGGCTTTAGTAGTGAATTATTATTGGTGGAACTGAGAAATAAGAAGGGTACAGTTACATTGTTGGAGCTGTATTATAGGCCTCCCAACAGCGTGTGTGAGGTAGAAAGAAAATAGGTGAACAGATTATAGAAAGATGTCGAGGCAACAGTGTGGTGCTAATTAGACTTTTTAATTTTCCCAAAAGTGGCTCGCAGACAAGTAGTGTCTGAGGTCTGGATAGGATAGAATTTATAAGAAGCGTCCAGGAATGTTTTCTGGAACAGTATGTCAATATCGGACGAGGGAAGAGGCCTTATTGGAGCTGGTGTTGGGGAATGATCGAGGCGAGCCGGTAGAAGTTGCGTTGTGGGATTTCTAAGGGAACAGTGACCACAATTCTGTAGGCCTTAGAATACTCATAGACAAAGATGAGAGTTGTCTTCACGGAAAAGTACTAACCTGGGCCACGAACAATTTTTCAAAATTAGGCAGAAGCTGGGAAATGCGGATTGGGAGCAGCTATTTAAAGGGAAGTCCACTTTCAAATTTGGGAGTCTTTCAAAGATAGTGTGAGGATAGAGCAAGATAAGCATGCCACGTTGAAAGCAAAGGATAGGAAAAGCAAGATTCGTGAATCGTGGATGACAGCAGAAATGGTACGAAAAGCCAAGTGGAAAAGAGAAGCGTACATAGAGTCCAGGTAGCTAAGAACAGTACGGACACTCGTGGAATATCGTGAGAGTAGGACCATTCTTAAACGAGGAATTCGGCGGACTAATAAAATTGAGCAATTCATTGTTGGGCAGTTTTTGGAAAAATGCAGATGTAGCAAAGTTGTTGTTATGGGTGATTTCAATTTCCCCAAAATCAACTGGAATCTCCTTAGGGAAGATTGTTCGATGGAGCCGCTTTTGTCAGGTTTGTTCAGGAGGGTTTCCTTACTCAGTATGTAGACAGGCCGACGAAGGGAGAGGCTATTTTATATTTGGTGCTCGGAAATGAGCCAGGACCGGTGTCAGATCTCGCGGTGGGAGAATACTTTGGTGACAGTCATCATAATTGCCTCACATTTATAGAAGTCTTGGAGAGGGAAGACAGCAGTGACAGGTAGGGAAGATACTTAATTGAGGAAAAGGAAAGGATGACGCTATCAGACACGAGTTGGGAAGTACAGCATGGGAGCTATTGTTCCACAGAAAGGGCGCAGCAGATATGTCAAGACTGTTTAAGGATAAGTTGTTGCGAGTGATGCAAAAAATTGTTTCACTGAGACAGATAAGAAGGGGATGACTAGAACAGATGAACCTTTCATTTATAGGAAGATGGCAGCTCACGTAAGGTGGAGGAAACAAGGATCTACCACAGTTTTAGAGGATCACAGGCTTGCGAGAATGGAATTCAGAAATGGACTGAGGAGAGTCAGGAACGGACATGAATAAGGCATTTAATTCAGACGTCAGGAAAAAAAATGATCAGGGATAATGTAGGGACGATCAGGTGTAGCGTCGGAAGCTTGTGCGTCGAATATGAGCAGACGGGGAAGCCCAAAACGACTCCTTTGCTTCGTTTATCAAGAAAGAAAGGGACCTTGTTTCGAATGGGAGCTTTGAGGAACTCGTATACAGACTTCATTCAATCAAGATCTATGAAGCTGAAGTGCTGGAAGCTTTGGCAAACATTAAGATTGGTGAGTCCCCAGGGCAAGGACAGATTTATCCTAAGCAACTCCGGGAATCGAAAAAGGAGGTTTTTCCTCTTTTCAAGAAGGGTAATAGGGAAATCCCTGGCAACTGCAGACTAATTAGTCTTACGTCTATGGTCAGCAAATTTCGAAAGAATTCTGAGGGATAGGATTTATGATTAGGAGAAAGTGAGGACTGCAAATGCTGGAGTATCAGAGTGGAAAAAACGTGCTGCTCGAAAAACACAGTACGCCAGGCAGCATTCGAGGAGCAGGAGAATCGACGTATCGAGCATAAGCCCTTCTTCAGGAATGAAGAAGGGCTTATGCCTGAAACGTCAATTCTCCTGCTCCTCGGATGCTGCCTGGCCTGCTGTGATTTTCTAGTACCACGTTTTTCAACGTAGGATTAATGACTATTTGGAAAATCATAGCCTGACGGAAGGCAGTCGGCAGGGCCTTTTGAGGGGCAGGTCATGCCTCACAAATTTTATTTTTCTTTGGGGAGTTGACAAGGCAGGACAACGAAGGTCGAGCAGTAGATGTGGCATTTGATAAGGTTCCCCATGATCGCCTCACTCATAAAGTCAGGAAGTATGGGATACAGGGAGACGTGGCTATCTGGATTCAGAATTGTTTGGATTACAAAAGGCACGGAGTGCATGTCAGTGGAAATAATTCGGCCTGGAGGTCAGTGTTGAGTGGGTCCCACAGACCTATGTTCTTGGGCCTGTGCTCTTTGTACATTTTATAAATGTGTTGGGTGAGGAGGTTGAGGGTTGGTGAGTAAATTTGCAGAGGACACAAACTTTGGAGGTCCGTTTATAGTATCGAGGGATACTGCAGCGACAGCGTCACATCGGCAAAATACATTGCTGGGCTGGAAATGACAAATGGAGTTCAACCTTGACAATATGAGGTGATACATTTTGGAAGGTCGAACTTGTAACCTGTATATAGGATTACAGATAGTATTCTTGGCAGTGTGGAGGAACAGAGAGATCTTTGTTTTCAAGTCGAGAGATCAAACGTAGTTGCTTCCCAAGTGGGTAGGAGTGGTAAACAGCATATGATGTTTCGGCTTTCATTAACAGGGGAATCGAATTGAATGCCACGAGGTTTTGTTACAGCTCTACAACTCACTGGTGAGACCACACATGGAATATTGTGTCCAGTTCTGGTCACCCTATTGTTGAAAAGGTCCAGAGGCTTTGCAAACGGTGCAACAAAGGTTTAGCAGGATGCTGTCTAGACTGGAGGGCTTGACTTGTGGAGAGAGGTTGACCAAGCTCGGACGTTTATCTCTGGAGATGAGAAAGAGAAGTGACCTGATCGACGTCCACAAGGCAATGAAAGAAATAGACAGAGTCAATAGCCTGAGACTTTTCCCCAGTGCATGATTGACTGGTACGAGAGCTCATAGTTTTTAAGGTATTAGGAAAACGGTATAGAGGGAATGTCAGAAGAAGGTTCCTCCTGCAGAGAGTTGTGATTGCATGGAAAGCGTTGTCAACGATGATGGTGGAATCAGAGTCATTCGGGACATTTAAGCAACTGCTGGGCATGCAAATCGAGAGCAGACAACGAAGGGGTGTGTCGCTTAAGTTATTAGATTTTACATTAGGATTAATACTCGGTACCACATCGTGGACCAAAGCGTCTACTTTTCTATGTTCTATGTTCTTTTAAAAGTGGTCATGAAATAACTTTTGCGAGCACAATTAATGAGTATCCCAAAGACTTTTATTCGGATATAAGAAGTAAGTGAGTAACTGGAGAAAGGATTGGTCCACTAAAGGATAAGGAAGGTAGGAAGGCTGCATTTTGAACCTGAGAAGATGTGTGAAATTCTGAATGTTTACTTTGCATCAGTGTTCACTGAGAAGAGGGACATGATGAATATTGAGATTAGAGATAGAAGATAGATTACTCTGGATCACGTTCACAAAAGTAGGTATGATGTGTTTGGTAGACTAGAGCTTATTAAGATGAACAAAACCACAAGACCGGGTGGGATGTATTCCAGGTTGGTAAAGGAGGCAAGACAGAAAAAACCTCGGCCCTGTCAGCTAACTTTGTAGCATCCTTAAATACAGGTGAGGTGCTGCGCGATTGGAAAATTTCTCATTTTCCCTCCTATACAAGAGGGTACTAGGAACATTTCAGTTAACTACAGACCAGTGGGCCCGACATCAGTGGTGGGAAAGTTGCTGGAGAAGGTACTGAGGGGTAAAATCTATTTATATTTCGAATAGAATGGACTTATGGACTTAGCAGTGATAGGCAAAATGATTTTGTGCGGAGGGGATCGTGCCTTACCAACTTACTCGAATTATTTGAGTAAGTAACCGCCTTGATAGATGAAGGAAGTGCTGTAGATGTCATTTACATAGACTTTGACAAGGCGTTTGATAAGGTTCCCATGGTAAACAAATGGAGAATGTGAAGTCACATGGTGTGCAGAGTGTTCTAGCTAGGTGGAGAAAGAACTTGTTGAAAAACAGGAGACCGAGAGTAGTAGTTGAAGGAGGTTTCTCGAAATTGAGAAAGGTGAAGAGTGATGTTCCATAGGGATCAGTGCTGGCGCCAGTGCTGTTTGTGTTGTACATCAATGATCTGGAAAATGGCACTGTTGGTATAATCAGCAAGTTTGCAGATTACAAGAAGATTGGTTGAAGAGCAGAAAACATAGGACACTGTCAATACAGGAGAATATAGATAGACTGGAGGGTTGGCAGAGAAGTGGTAGATGGAGGTCAATCCAGGCAAATGTGAGTTGATGCATTTTAGCAAGTCTAATTTTAGAACGAATTGTACAGGAAACGGAATAGCATTGTGAAAAGTTGATGAGCAGAGTGATTGGGGAGTGCAAGTGCATTGTACCCTGAATGTCGCTCACAGGTGGATGGATTAGTCAAGAAGGCATAAAGTATGCTTACCTTCATTGGATGGGGTATTGAGTATAAGAACTGTCAGGTCTGTTAAAATTGTACAAGACATTGGTTCGGCCGCATTTGGAATACTGTGTACATTTCTGGTCGCCGCATTACCAAACAAATGTTGAGGCTTTGGAGAGGATGCAGGCAAGGTTTATGAGGATGTTGTCTGGTATGGAAGGAGCTAGCTATGAAGAGCGGTTGAGTAGCTTTAGATATTTATTCATTAGAAAAAAGGAGATTGAGGCGAGTCCTTATTGAGGTCTACAAAATCATAAAATATATAGACAGGGTAGATCGAGATAAACGTTTTCCCAGAGAGAAGGATTCAGTAATGGATGATCACTCTTTCAAGGTGAGAGGTGAAAAGTCTGAGGGGGATAATCTCCACACACACCTCACACAGAGGGTGGTACGTGTGTGGAATGCGTTGCCAGCAGAGGTAGAGAGGCAGTCACGTTAGATTCATTTCACATGCCTCTGAACAGATGGATGAATACATGGGGAGCAGAGGGTTACACATGCTTAGGAATTGGGTGACAGATTTACACAGTGGATTTGGATCGGCTCAGGCTTGGAGCGCCAAAGGGCGTCCTGGGCTGTAAAATTTCTTTGTTCTTTTCTCTTTGTTCTATCCAGACTACCCTTTTTCCTCAAGACCTCCAGTCTTTTTCACATCATTGTAAATATTTTGCACCCTTTCTGGTTTATAACTTTCTTCGTATATCAGGGCAGTACTCCAAATTTCACCTTACTGTCCTCTTGTACAGCCACAGCATCATGTCCCAATTACTATATTCACTGCTCTGTCTGATGAAGGTAATCGTACCTATTGCCTTCCATACCACCCCGTCCACCTGTGTATGTCCTGTTCTGATTTGTCTAAAAAAAGGCAGCACCTCATAGTTATCTGCAGAAAGGTGCACCTGCCAATGCTCGGCCTACTGGCGGAGTTAATCATGATCTCATTTTCCTTTTAAATGACCTTCTTCACTGCCATTTAACAGCAATTTGGTGTCGTCTGCAATGTTACCATCCATCGTTTGTATATTCTCATCGAAATCATTTCTCAAAATAACACACAGTGGCCCCAGCACTGGTCCTGTAACACACCGCTGGTCACAGCAAATCTCTCCCTGCAACATCTGCCTCCTACTTTCATTTAGAAGCTCTTCCTGATCCAATGTGATCTAACCTTATTAACCAGGCAACCACGTAGGATCTTGTTGGATCTCACGAAGGCCCACGTAGAAAAACGTATACTTGAACAGGCCCTGGGTGTTTATCTAACGTTTTGCATTTTCGAAATTCTGGCACTTCATGTTCTGTAAGTTAGCCGCATTTCAAAGCATCACTGCATCAATTTATTTCCCTAAATTCCCCAGCTTCCATTTCTTCCTCCACAGTAAATGCTGTCGCGATATTTTCATGGTGTATCTCGCCCACTGAGCAGGAACTACTTCTAAGGCATCGGAGTGGGATGAGTTCAATTCTTTGTGAAGACTGTGAACCCAGCAAAATCAGTGAGATATGTCGTGTGTTGTTCAACTGTTATCTGTGTTTCTGTGCTTCCACTTTTATCAGAATGTATATAATTCCTTACATTTTAACGGTGTTTTCTTTACTTTTCTGCTTTGTATCAAGATTCTGTACTTTGGTGGGGGAGGGGAACTTTGTGCTGAAGGTTGCGTCATATATGGCGACTTGCACAGTTCTCACTGTCCTCATGTGAGCACACGTCACAATAAACCTCATAAACGTAATGGTTTTTGTGAATCCACAAAAAGATGGCTGTCTAAGTTTTTAGGAGACCTATTGTCTCTCTAGATTTTCTTTTGCCCTTAACATTCTAATATAATCTCTTTTCATTCTCCTTAACCTTCACAGCTGTCTCATGTCCCGTTTTTGCCCTTCCGCTTTCCCTGGTAAGTATACTTTTACACACATTACGCTCAAGGGATTCCATTGATCCCTGCTGCCTATACCTGACATATACTTGCTTGTTTTCCCTTGACGAGACACTCAAATCCGCTGCCATGCCTTGATCCCTACTCCTGCGAGCATTGCTCTCCACACGGACAAGAACATGCTGTCCCTGAAATCTCACTATCTCACATTGAAAGACTCCCACTTGCCCGATGTCCTTTTAACTGCGAACAGCTTCTCCAATCATCTTTTGAACCTTGCTGCCAAATATCATCACAATTGGCTATGCACTAATTTATGATGAGAACAATTGGACCAGGCTCATCCTTTTACAGACCTATTTTCAAACTAATGGAATTACAATCACGCATTTTACCAGCTGAACCGCATGGCTCTGCCTTAATTCCCAGGAGGAAATAAAGGTGATGCCAGGATCAGATCAGCCATTAACTTATTGAATGGCAAGGCAGTGACTCGGAGCCAAAGCCAAAGGTCTGCATTGGACTGTCTGTGTGTGTGTTTTCCTGTGTCTTCGTATTCGTGCTTTAGTGTGTTAATGTGTCAATCTCTGCATCTGCATCTTTGAGCAATTGGGTTTCTGTTGTTTTGCGAGTGAATCCATTGAAATGAGGATCAAAATACGTCTCCTCATTCTCTCACTGTCTCTCTTTGACTCTCCATCTTGTGCTGTAAGTGATATAATACCAGCCTCTGCTGTACGCCCTGTAACCCTGCAAAAGCAGCCGCTCTGTTTGGAAAAGCCATCAAAGACAGTGAATCCCTCACGTTTGAATTGAATTGGCTTCAATGTCACGTACACTTAAATGAATACAGTGGAAGCATTGCAATGGCTCCACTTATGGCTCCATCTTAGGTACAAGAAATCTGGGTCTCACCAGTGAGTTGTAGAGCTGTAACAAAACCTCGTGGCATTTAATTCGATCCCCCTGTTAATGAAAGCCGAAACATCATGTGCTCTTTACCACTCCGACCCACTTGGGAAGCAATGACGTGGGATCTATCGGCTTGAACAGCAAGATCTCTCTGTTCCTCCACACTGCCAAGAATACTGCATCCAGACAGCATCCTGCTAAACCTTTGTTGCACCGTTTCCAAAGCCTCTGTACCTTTCCTACAATAGGGTGACCAGGACTGGACACAATATTCCATGTGTGGTCTCACCAGTGAGTTGTAGAGCTGTAACAAAACGTCGTGGCATTTAATTCGATCCCCCTGTTAATGAAAGCCGAAACATCATATGCTCTTTACCACTCCTACCCACTTGGGAAGCAACTACGTGGGATCTATCGACTTGAACACCAAGATCTCTCTGTTCCTCCACACTGCCAAGAATACTGTCTGTAATCCTATATACAGCTTACGAATTCGACCTTCCAAAATGTATCACCTCTTATTGTCAAGTTTGAACTCCATTTGTCATTTCCAGCCCAGCAATGTATTTTGCCGATGTGACGCTGTCGCTGCAGTATCCCTCGATACTATAAACGGACCTCCAAAGTTTGTGTCTTCTGCAAATTTACTCACCAACCGTCAACCTCCTCACCCAACACATCTATAAAATGTACAAAGAGCACAGGACCAAGAACATAGCTCTGTGGGATCCACTCAACACTGAACTCCAGGCCGAATTCATTCCACTGACGTGCACTCCGTGCCTTCTGTTATCCAAACAATTCTGAATCCAGAAGCCACGTCTCCCTGTATCCCATACTTCCTGACTTTATGAGTGAGGCGATCATGGGGAACCTTATCAAATGCCACATCTACTGCTCGACCTTCGTCGACCTGACTTGTCACCTCCCCAAAGAAAAATAAAATTTGTGAGGCATGACCTGCCCCTCAAAAGGCCCTGCCGACTGCCTTTCGTCAGGCTATGCTTTTCCAAATAGTCATTCATCCTATGTTGAAAAACGTGGTACTGGAAAATCACAGCAGGCCAGGCAGCATCCGAGGAGCAGGAGAATCGACGTTTCCAGCATAAGCCCTTCTTCATTCCTGAAGAAGGGCTTATGCTGGAAACGTCGATTCTCCTGCTCCTCGAATGCTGCCTGGCCCACTGTGTATTTCGAGCACACCTTTTTCCACTCTGATACTCCAGCATTTGCAGTCCTCACTTTCTCCTAATCATAAATCCTATCCCTCAGAATTCTTTCCAAACTTTGCTGACCATAGACTTAAGACTAATTAGTCTGCAGTTGCCAGGGATTTCCCTATTAACCTTCTTGAAAAGTGGAACAACCTCCTTTCTCGATTCCCGGAGTAGCTTAGGATAAATCTGGCCTTGCCCTGGGGACTAACCAATCTTAATGTTTGCCAAAGCTTCCAGCACATCAGTCTCATCGAACTTGATTGAATCAAGTCTGTATACGAGTTCCTCAAAGCTCCCATTCGAAACAAGGTCCCTTTCATTCGTGATAAACGAAACAAAAAACTGGTTTTGGGCTTCCTGGTCTGCTCATATTCTACGCACAAGCTTCCTACGCTCTCCCTGATTGTCCCTACATTATCCCTGATCATTTTCTTATTGCTGACGTATGAGTTAAATGCCTTTTTCATGTCCATTCCTGACTCCCCTCAGTCCATTTCTGAATTCCTTTCTCGCAAGCCTGTGATACTCTAAAACTGTGGTAGATCCTTGTTTCCGCCACCTTACGTGAGCTGCCATCTTCCTATGGATAAAAAGTTCATCTGTTCTAGTCATCCCCTTCTTACCTGTCTCAGAGAAACAAATTTTTGCATCACTCGCAACAGCTTCTCCTTAAACAATCTTCACATGTCTGCTGTGCCCTTTCAGTGGAACAATAGCTCCCATGCTGTACTTCCCAACTCGTGTCTGAGAGAGTCATCATTTCTTTTTCCTCAATCAAGTATCTTCCCTACCTGTAACTGCAGTCTTCCCTCTCCAAGACTTCTATAAATGTGAGGCAATTATGATGACTGTCACCAAAATGTTCTCCCACCGCGAGATCTGACACCGGTCCTGACTCATTTCCGAGCACCAAATCTAAAATAGCCTCTCCCTTCGTCGGCCTGTCTACATACTGAGTAAGGAAACCCTCGTGAACAAACCTGACAAAAGCGGCTCCATCCAAACAATCTTCTCAAAGGAGATTACAGTTTATTTTGGGAAAGTTGAAATCACCCATAACAACAACTTTGCTCCATCTGCATTTTTCCAAAAACTGCCCAACAATGAATTGTTCAATTTTATTAGTCCGCCAAATTCCTCGTTTAAGAATGGTCCTACTCTCCCGATATTCCACGAGTGTCCGTACTGTTCTTAGCTACCTGGACTCTATGTACGCTTCTCTTTTCCTCTTGGCTATTCGTACCATTTCTGCTGTCATCCACCATTCACGAATCTTGCCTTTGCTATCCTTTGCTTTCAACGTGGCATGCATATCTTGCGCTATCTTTACACTATCTTTGAAAGCCTCCCAAATTTGAAATGTGGACTTCCCTTCAAATAGCTGCTCCCAATCCGCATTTCCCAGCTTCTGCCTAATTTTGAATAATTGGTCTTGGCCCAGGTTTGTATTTTCCTTTAAGACAACTCTCATCTTTGTCTATGAGTATTTTAAGGTCTACAGAATTGTGGTCACTGCTCCCTTAGAAATCCCACAACGCAATTTCTACCGCCTCGCCTCGATCATTCCCCAACACCAGCTCCAATAAGGCCTCTTCTCTCGTCAGACTATCGGGATACTGCTCCAGAAAACATTACTGGACGCTTCTTCTAAATTCTATCCTATCCAGACCTCAGACACTACTTGTCTTCGAGTCACTGTTGGGAAAATTAAAATGTCTAATTACCACCACACTGTTCCCTCGACATCTTTCCATAATCTGTTCACCTATTTTCTTTCTACCTCACACACGCTGTTGGGAGGCCTGTGATACAGCTCCAACAATGTAACTACACCCTTCTTATTTCTCAGTTCCACCAATAATACTTCACCACTAAAGCCCACCACAATGCCCTCCTTTTGCAGAGCCGTGATATCATCTCTGACCAGCAATGCAACTCCTCCCCACCCTTTTTACTTCTTTCCCTGCCCTGTCTGAAGCGTTTATATCCTGGAACATTTAGTTGCTAATCAGGCCCTTCTTTCAAACAAATCTCTGTGACTAATAACGACATTATTCCAGGCACCAACACAACAAACCTTGAACCTCATACACCATCCCCAAGCCACGTGTTCATCCTGCCTGTTCTTTCATTTTTCTGCTGGCTTGCACGTGGCACCGGAAGTAATCCCGAGATCACGGCCTTTGATAATCTGGGAATTATTTTCCCTTTTGCGTCGCAATCTGAGTGGTGAACTTGCAGAGTGTTATAATAATGCTGGAAATGGATAGGGTAAATTGCCAACGTCTTTTCCCCAGGGAAGAGGTGTCCAAAATCAAAGGTACAGGATTAAGGTAAGAGTGGAGAGATGTTTAAGAGATCGAAGAGTTAGATGTTTCGCACAGACTGCTGTGTATATGTAATGAACTGCCAGAGAAAGCGGTACAGGGAAATACAATTCCAAAATGTAATATACAATTTCATGTATACATGTGTAGCAAAGATTTAGAAGGCTATATGCCAGATGCAGTCAAACTGGATTAGTTCTGTTTTGGAGACTTAGTGAGCATGGACACGTTGGCCTGAAAGGTCTCTTTGTATATTGTGTGAATCTTAGACCCTATGACATTATAAATCACGTTCATCACCAATGCTTTGCTGCTCTCAGCTCATTTCTACGACAAAATGCCTCTTCAAAGTTCGTGCTCCTCTTACTTTGAAAATAATATTCTTAACATTGATGTAGTAACGTAAGACACAGCAGCAACAGCAAAATGGTATTAAACCATAAAATGCAACCTCTTGCCCGGTATCCTCCCTCAGTCTACCATCACCAACAAGCCGATATATGATTCAGTGATGAGTGTGTTGCACGTGCCAGGGTTGAAAACTGGTGTACTGAAACCTGATCACAACCTGTTAAATTTACTCGACTCGAAAGGTTACATTCCAAACAGCAGAACTAACATCTGAAAGAGAAGGTGAAATGCTTTCAAGACAAACAGATCAGATCGAAACTCTTCAGCCCTGCCCCATCTCGTCGTAAATGGTGATGGACGAATAAAAAATTGCTGGAGTAGATGGCTCCAAAATATCCCAATTATTTAGAATGGAATAGCACTGCGCATCAGGGTAAAAGCAAAGCATGCAGGATTTGCACTGTCATCAGCCAGAAGTGTTCTGTCGATGATCCACCTCACCCTCGCCATGATACCCACAGGATCACAGATTTACATCTTCAAGCACTTCGATTCACTGCATCTGACATGAAGAAACAGCTGAACAAAATAGATATAACAAAGACAATGGGCTGTGACACCGTTGCTGGAATAGGACTGAAATACTCTGTTGCAAGTTGTCCCTGGTGAAACTGTTTCATTCCAGCTCCAAATCTTACAGCTCTCTAACAACGTGGAAAGTTATTTAGCTGTGTCCCATCCCCGAAGAGAAGAATAATTACAATTTAACCAATTACCACCGCTTCAGTCCCATCAAGACAGTAACATTTTGGGAGTTCTTTTTGACAGAGCTGTCAAGCAGCTCAGAAGTAACCTGCTCAGTGTGGTCTCTGATGGGTTCCCATGTTGAAATGGTGCTGTTGTGGAAATGCCATTGGATTGTTAACCACGCCTGCCTAATGCTCTGACAGCTGGTGGAAATTAAAAAACATTTAATAAAATATCGAGATCGAAAATCTAGTGTCAGTCACAGTGACCCTGAATTCAATGTCGATTGGAAGCACCACTTTATTCCCCAATGTACTTTCAGGAAGCAAATCTCGCATTCTTTCCTGGTCTGGCATAAACGTGACTTCAGACACAGAGACATATGATGAATCCTTCAATAGTTTCCGAAAGGGCCAAGCAAGACCATCAATTATATCGCATTGCTCTGAGGTCTTCAAGAATAAAACAGATAGAACAACCATCACCAGGCTCAGATTTGGAACAAGTATCCGGATACACAGTCCTGTAGACCTGCAGAGCCCTCCTTCCAAACACGTGACAGCTTGTGACAACATTTACAGAGTTTTCCCACAGACTGCACAGAAACATCTGTAAAGGCGTAGGTCATTCAATACATTGAGACTCCTTCCATTCTAATTCATTTGAGAATATCCCATCAATGCACTTTGCCCACACAATGTGCATATTCCTTAATATGATTAACTATTATAAAAATATAAAAATAGACATTTGATTAATCCCTTTGGTACATTGAGTTTTCTACCATAATCCAAAATGATGGCTGTTGCTCTATCTCCACACCATTAGCCCGTTCACTTCCTCTAGTATATAGAAATCCTCATTTATATTCAGTGCCTTGACTTCCACAGCCTTATGTGCGAGAGAGAACCGCACGTTCACCAGTCTCGGAGCGCGGACATTAATTGACATCTCAATGCAGAGTGACTTTACTGTACCTAATACTGTGGGCACTTGTTTTAGACGTTCCAGCAAGAGGAATTATCATCCCTGCTTCCAATTGGGCTCACCCTGTCAAAGAATTATATATGTCACTACGATCTCCACTCATTTTCCTAAACCCTCAGGAATGCAGGCTCATTCGTCCGATACTCCTCTCCTCCACTGTCCTTTCATCCCAGAGATCAGTCTGGCTCTACGTCGCTGCTCTCCCTCAATGTCTGGTGTCTTTTGTTAGTTAAGTAGTCCAAAACTTCACACAAACCTCCACAATGTTCGAGATGACGTATCACCAAGCCCATGTACAGTTGCAGTGAGATACCATCACTGCTGGCCTCAAATCCCCTGGAAGTGAAGTGCAACCCAACATTTCTCTTCTTAACTGTTTTCTGTTCCTGCAATATTGCTTTCGGTGAGTTTAATGAAAGGAGATCCAAATCCTTTTCAGTGTTACAGATACCCATGTGGGTCTATGTACGCTGGTCAGCATGCAAATGCCATTCCCAGTATTGATTTCTGGTTTCAGAACTCACCGTCCTGCATGGACCTCGTAGGGGTTTGCAGCAGGAAATAATAAAATGACCATAATTCACCTTATCCTAACAATGTTCTTTCACCAATGCCTTTTCAAATGGTGTTTTGACATTCTATTTTTCCTACCAATGAGCACAACATCAGATCTACACACATTGCTCTTCATCTGCCACGTATTTACCCAGGCACTCCACTTGCCACAATCACCTTGGAGCTTTATATTTCCTCCTCACCCTCTCCCATCCAACATCGGTTAGTGTCATCAGCAGACTTGGAAATATTGCATTTGATCCTCTCAATCAAATCTTCGAAGTGTACTGGGAATACCTGAGGCCGAAGTACCACTGTCTGTAGTATTCCATGATGCTTTTTCTACAAAACAAGGATATCTTGAAACCGATATACTGCTTCCTGTCAGCTCACCCATTCTAAAACCATGTTCATGTATTAGTCCCATTACCACTCAGTTTGATTTTGCTCTTTCGGCTTGGGACTTTATGAAAAATATTCCTAATAAACTCAAATGCACTGCATTCATTGTTTCTCCATACTGCATCGGACAGTCATGTTAAATTTGTCGGTAACTATTACTTGCAACACAAAACGTTTCTCCAAATCCGTTTAGTTACAAACATCATTGTGTTGTCGAGAATGTGTTGCTGGGAATGCACAGCAGGTCAGGGAGAAACCGAGAAGCAGGAGAATCAACGTTTAAGGCATCAGACCTTCATCAGGAATGAGACTTGTGGGACAAATCTGAGAGATAAATGGGACGAGGTGAGGGTTGGGGGGAATTTAGCTGAGAAGGCGATGTGTGTTTTGAGGTGATGGAGAAGGTGATGGTTTTGAAGGAGGAGGGATGGACAGTTCTGGTGGGCGTTGTCGAGTTGGAGGCTTGGTACTGGGTTAATGTAGGGGGGGAGGAATTGAGGAGGCTGTTCAAACCTACATTTATCCCGTGTATTTGTCGGGTCCAAAGGCGAAATATGAGGCATTCTTCATGCAGGCGTCGACGAGCAACGGTTGGCTGGACTTGCATGTCGTTGATGGAGAGGGTGAGGGCGCTGAAGAGTTCAGCCAGAGGGCTTGAGGGGTGGTGCATGCTTGTGATACCGAAGATGTTGCGTGAAAAAATGCACAAGAACGGAAGACAGAGCGTCTTGTTTCCCTTTCCAGATTCTGCTTGTCTCCCTGAATGTCTGAGGCAGATCACACTACAGCCTCCAAAATAACATCCCCAACACCTGCACTAACTTTTCAATAACAGGAGACAGTCAGAAGTTCCGAAGCTGCAACAGAGATGCCTGACCCTTGAGAATAATACTTGAGGGACTTCCGTGTTACTAACCGCACAATCAGCTGAGAGGGATATACAGGCAGTCCGTGGACAGGCACAGACCAAGTTACAAAGAGATGCGTCAAACCTGCTGAAAGCCCCTCTATCCAACATGGAGCACCATATGGGACACACTGGGAAGAGAACAACCGCCTGACACACACCATTTCATTTTTTTCTGATCTTCAAAATGCCAACACTCGACCCACTGGGGAGTGTTGTGAACTTATAGATAAGGAGACAGGAGAGGAGAACGATCTGGAGAAGTGAGACAATGGTTAGCCCAATCACAAGGATGAGAACATTCAATAAAGACATTGTCAGATCAGTAGAAATGGTTTGTCACATCAAGTTCTGAATCTGCCTCATAGAACCGCCCAGACAACATAAACGCGGCAAGAAACCGGCCAGAATGGAGAGCTGTGCAGACCGTTCTGGTGGAGTACTCCATAAATTGGGCTATCTGCCCAGCATGGGGATCATTGAGAACCATTGCAGTATATCATTCATATGCTTTATTTCAGAAATGTGTTGCATGGGAGGATTTGCAATCCATCGAGTGACAGTAAATGAACTCCCATATGTTTCTGTATCTCATTTGCACATTATATATATTTGTGTTGGTGTGTTGTTGGCAGCCGATATGAAAACAGTTTTCTTTAGATAGAATACGCATGGAGGAAATCAGTTTAAATGTGAACAACTGGCAAAGATTTGCGTACTCAACATAGAGAGACGAAGCACCGTGGTATAAACAGAGAATGCATCTTTTAAAAAATGTTTTGCGATTTACATCTGAAAGAAAAAAATCTGGGACTTTTTCAATATATAATTTCAATTTCATCACATTGTAAACTTTTGCTACAAATTCTGTTGGACTATAACTTGGTACCTTTTAACTTTGTAAACCAACAGTTCAACACCAGCGTCTTCAAATCATGACTGAGTGAATAGGTTCCGATAACCCCTTCCTGACAAGATTTTTATATTATAATAAAAGGGAGAATTTTCTCGCCCTGCATAGAATGGCCTCAGCCTATCCCTCTGTACCAGGCTCAATGGGCTGAATGGCCTTTTCCTAAATGTGTACAGCAAGCCAGAGGCATTAAATGACGCATCAACCCTTGAATGATGAACAGCCAGTGAACAGTATTTGCTGGAGCCCTCACCCTTCTCAGTTACAGAAAAACAAACAGCACTATTTACTCCGTGTGTCCTTTCATTAACACCTCGTACATCTGCAGCAACACTTCTCTCTGTTTTGACTCATTCCTTTTGGAGAATGTGCCAAATATCAGCTTTCCACCTCTTTAAGTGGGAATAGGCTCGTATGGTCTGACTAACCTCCTCATATCCCTGTGTAACAGGCACATGGTGTCATATTGGTTTCTCCCCATTCCTGAGCAGCAGTCCTGGTGCTCTGAAAGATGTATCAATGTTCTGAGAGGCCTAAATAAATGGGCATTTAAAACTTGCAGTAGTATTGCACAAAGTCAGTGAACAATCAATATTTTTACGTTGCTTTATGGCCTCTCGACATTGCTCCATCAGCCATTTTTTACAGCTGTTCGTTTGTTTTATCTCTGTCTTGTTTCATAAGCAGTTTGGGACATATGCAACCCTGCAGTGATCTGACACTATTCACAAATACAAGGATTAAAATGATTGAAAGATTTATGATCTATCCCTCAGCAACCGTCATCCATTCCGTTGTTCCAACACGCTGGTAAAAGCTTCTCCAAATTAAACCACGAACACAGAAAAGCTCATCTTGCCTCGTAATCTGTTAAAGCATGGGTTACAGAGAACTACCCAAAATATCATCTTGAACAATAAAACTATGAATTCTAAAGTGAACATTAAACAACAAAATATTCCAACTCCGAGCCTCCTTTGTCCAAAGTATTTAGCTAGCTTCTACTCTGTCACAATATATTGATCCAATAAGGCCCCTATTAAATTTACAGCCTATAACTTTCAAAACCAGCCAGCAGTGTAAATCCTCCTCTGCAGAACTCTCCGTGTCACCTTCGGCCTTCTGCTGCAGATTTTTTTTAATATATGGGTAAAAAAAGTACCTATTATAGAGAGAGTTGCAGTCGTTCAATGTCAGAAGGTGCTCTTTTTATTGCTAACTGTGTGTAATGTTGGCGTATAATATCCCAAAACCGTGGATCACCTCATTGGTTCGACGCTGTCAAAACAGCAAAATTCAAATTCGATTCACATTTAGAATATTGGGGAGGAATTTAAACAAGTTGGTTGAATTCAAAACACTGTGAAAACAACAAGGTGTCTTATGTTACAGCCCAAGTTTTTCATTTTAAAATTGTTCAGGGTACTTTGTGCCTGCAGTCAGCCACATGACAGCTTTTCAACTTTCTCTTAAACGTATTCTTTCAACTTCATGATTTTAACTTCATCACATTATAACGTCTCCAGAGTTGGTCACCAAATACTCTAAGCTTCTTGAATGTACACAGCAGCTTAAAACACAACTTCCACGGGAACAATCCCCAGCATTTCTAGTAAATTTTCAATAACCGAATTAAATTAAATGTCACTGAATGACAAGTTACATTCCTAGTCTGAAGCAAACACAGATGAACGGATTCCTCATGCAATTGAGCAAATGATCAGCAAAGATTGGTAAACACGGGCTTTCAGTAATTAGGCTCAGCACAAGTTACAAAGACGTATCTGAAAGCTGCTGAAATCCCACTGTCCAACATGAAGCAATGTGCAGGACAAAGAAACCGCAAGTTATGCTTCAAAATGAACTTTCCTCGGCTTCTGAATGGTGGAATCTGATGCCGTAGGGTAAGCATCACTAAAGGCCAGGGAAAGAAACAGGATAGTTATTCACTTTAAAACTGAATGTCAGTTTGATTAACAACAAATGTGAGGGTTTGCAAAGTAGAGAGCGGGAGAGACACTGGGAGAGAGCATTGTCGAAGGATGTGTTCACAGGTTTCAGTATGCTGAAATTAAGACATTTCAACAGCACTTTGCGGCATTTCCAGTAATGATGTAGAAACAGAATGTTGGTGTGAGCTCAGACAGAGTCAGAGAGTCATGGAGATGTATAACATTGAACTAAACCCTTCCATGCAACTGATCCCTGCTGAACAGATATCCTAAAACAATCTAGTCACATTTGCCAGCACTTTGTCTGTATCGCTCTAAACCGGTTGTCGTGATATTCCTACCCAAATGCCTTATAAATGTAATTGTACCTGCCTCAACCACATCCTGTGGCAGTTCAGTCGAAACAGACACACCTAATGCATGGAAAAGTTGCTCCTTAGGTTCCTTTTCATTGTTTTACCCTCTCACCTTGGATTGCAACCATCTACTTTTGGGGAAAAGACCTTAGATATTCACCCTGTCCATGCCCATTATGCTCCAGGCAAAGGATGCCCAAACTATTCAAACTGTCTCGAAAGCTCAAGTACCAGCAACATTCTTGTAATTATTTTCTGACTCTCTGCAAGTTTCACAACGTCTTTCCCAAAGGAGGAAAGCTAGAATTTGAATGCAGTATTTGAAAAGTGATGGAACTACTGTCCTGTACATGACGTCCCGACTCCTCTCGTCAAAGCACTGACCAATAACGACAAACATACCAAAGCATTTTCACAATTCTATCGAACTGTGACTGCACGTTCAAGGAGCCATGAACCTGCACCCCCAGGTCTCTTTGTTTGTAGACACAGGACGTGCTCATTGAGTGGATAGGTTTTGCAATGATTTGCCTCTCCAAAATATAACACTTCACATTTATCTATCGAAACACCATCTGCCACTCCTCAGCCTATTGGCCGATCTAATCAAGATCCCGTTGTACTCTGAGGTAACCTTTTGCTCTGTCCACTACACCATAACCTTTGGTGATATCTTCAAACTTACCAACTAGTCCTCTTTTGCTCACATCCAATACTTTCATATAAGCAATGAAAACTAGTGGAACCAGTACCAGTCCTTGTGGCACCCCTCTGGTCACAGCCTCGCAGTTCAAAAACAACTCTACACGACAACCCTCAACTCCTACCTTCAATCAATTTTCTAATCAAAAGGCTGGTTCTCCCCGTATTCCCCATATACTAATCTTGTTAACCGGTCTACCGTGTGGAAAGTTGTCACATCACTTACTGAGGTCCATTTCTACGCAAAGGCATGCCATATAATTCCTAGAGGCCTGGTACACCAATGGCAACGCCATAAACAAACACAAAGACCTCGATGCCAACTATCAACCCCTCAGAAAACAAACAGGAAATGACAGCACCACAAACCCCAGGAACCCCATCCAGGAGAAAGATATAAATAGAAAGCAGGGACAACAGATTCGCTTCACTGGGAGGTCGTCACTGATTATGTTACCTAGCCAGGTAACGAAACGTCTGGATATCAAACCTACAGCTCAGCGAGCAAACCTACACCATAATACTTACCTGGTCTTGTCTACATCTGACTCCAGACACACAGCAACTATGAACTGCCCTATCGAAAATCAGAGTTGGCCAATAATGTCTGCCTACCCAATGACACCTTCATCCCATTACGGAATATTGAAAAAAAAACTCGATTCCTTCTATCTATATTTGATATATGATTCCCACTTATCCAGGAACAGAACCTCAACGTCTTGAGACATCCGGCATTTCTCACACCTTCCACCTTTACACTTCTTCCTAACAGGAGTATACTGACTCTAATTTGACCTTCCTTCAATTTCGAACTTTACCTTTTAGATCCGGTTCGTCCGTTTCCAACTTTATTTTAAAACCAACAGGTCTCTGATGACTTTCCACAAATAGTGCACCCCCCCCCCAATGTAAGTCAGGTTTAGCTCCTTTTACAGGGAATTGTCTGCTCGAGGCCGAGCTTGTTTCCTTTCGAATTCACTTCATTATCTACATACCCCAATCCATGATGTCTCTTTCATTCAATGACAGTTCAATTCTCCCACGCATAATGGCTGGTGATACTCACCATCGCATGGATGCTTCTGGTAATTCCGGGATCCCTGGCACTGGCGCTATCCTGAAAAGGACAATGGAGTTTTCTCATTTAGGAACACAGTTTACCGTGATCATTCCAGATAAATGGCAATTACACAACGTCTTCGCGGGCACCGAAATCCTGCTGGATGGGCGAGTACAGAAGAGGACCATTCTCTTCCCAGAGGGGGCCACACCATCAGACCCACCGAGCCGAGTGCAGTATCTGCAGTCTGAGGAAATGGCCAGCAATACGAGACAAGCATCAACGACTTTCACTGTATTCTCTCTGCTCCCTCATGCTCACTGTATATCTGTTATACCACCTGCCCCGTGAACAAGGCTCATTCTCCACCACTCTCAACACTGCACACAGTATCTTCCTACTTCACTCTCATTCTTTTTCTCTCTTTCTCTCCAATCCCCCAAGAACATTCTGCTATCCTCGCACATTAAAAACACTGCATGGATTCAACACTACGGACTGACTACATTCGGATACTTTGCCAATTCATATGCCAACAGAAACAGCACGGCCACCCACACCCACCCTCAGTCCCTTCTTTCCTATCTCTCATTCCAGGAGAAAAAGCATGGAATAGTACAGAAAGTGCCAAGCCAATTGTTGGAGTGCCCGATACCTGTGTCCTCACCTCCTTCCTGCCACCGTGTGGAGTGGACCATGGTAGAATTCGGCGAGGACAAGCATGCCTCGCGTGGAGATTCGGAGATATCCATGCCCTACAACTAAGTCAGAAGCAATTTTCATTGAGGGACAATTCTCACCTTAAACTTACTCGCAGCTCGGTTTACCCACAGCATAACTCAGACCGAGTGGCCTGATGCAATCGATCTTTTGTATCGAGTTGGTACAAATGGAATCCGCACTGTCTCAGTGGGCATGAGGGTGTGCCCACAACACATTGTCTCCAACAACTCCCAGGAATCAGCTCAGAAACTGAAACGTATTTGTAGTATTTGCTGCTCTCCATATCTGTCCTGGCATCTCTAATAATCTGAGCTCATATGCACCCAGGACCGTCTGCTCTTGGACCCCGTCGAGAAAGATACAGGTTGTTTTATGTTGTCTTTCAAATCATTCCTACCAAAGTGCACGACCTTACACTGCTCTACTTTGATCCTCATCTGTCTCATACCTGCAAGCATGGAAATTGTACTATATTGTGCTCCACGCAAGATGACTGACATTTTGGCCATCTCAAACATCTGAGTAAGAGTAATGCTGACACAGCGAGTGAAGTAGTGAGAAAGTAACCGAAGATCAAACGATATACTGACAGATTCCCTACGTCTGTATAAATGTCAAGGCATTGTCCTGTATGCCTATGTTTCTGTATTACTGTTTGTGTACCTGTATCAATGTGTATTTAAGTGTAGTTACATTCATATGTGTATTTGTCTCTGCATGAGACTGTGTGTGGATGCAGGTTTGGCATTCTGTATGATGCTAAAAGAGATACAATGTCGCCCACAGCGACAGGGGCAGAGGGTAATAGGCCTCGATGATTCAGTCTGGTGCAGAGCGGTAGAATTGCAGGTCACAGCGCATGCGCGCTGTCAGGTCCAACCTGAAAGCGCACGCGCACACACACACACACACACACACACACACACACACACACACACGCTCACACGCACGCACACACACACACACACGTGCATATGGAAGAATTGCAAATAGACTTGGGTCCGTCAGAATACATCTGTGCACCTCCGACCGAACTATTTTTATCAGGGGATGAGATCATTTATTGCTCATTCAGTAACTTGCAATGTTTCCTTATGCTTAAATATTGTTCGAGAAAGAAACGAAAATTCTGAAAAAAGGCTGAATATTGGTCGGAATATCACAGGAACAACATTGTTTGCTATCAGCAAAACTCCTCTGTGCATCCAAATATACGATTTGAAAAACAAAACAACTGTGCATCGTTCGAGATTCACATCATTTGGTGTCTTCTCGAAGAAGAAAACTGCCACACATGCAATCGTGTGGGGTCGCCAGCAGAGTGTAGTGTCGCATGAATATATTAAAAAACGGACAGACAGAAGACAGGTGGGAGACTTTGATTCCAATATTAATGGAATTACTCGGAAAACAAGATTGCAGAGATGCAGACTGAAGTAAGCACAAGCAGAGACAATGACACGAATACGCAGAACACATGCACACAACTCTGGGCACATGCACACAAACAAATGAGTCCACTCCCCACAATTACGCACCCACAAACACACAGAGGTATATGTATGTGTGTATACAGAAATGTGTGTGTGCTTAATATATATATATATATATATATATATATATATATATATATACACACACACATGTAAGTTCAACAGGCAGAGAATTGGTTTAGTTCAGTTGGCTGAATGTTTTTTTTAAGAGCAGAGTGACGCCAATAGTGTGGGATCAATTCCCATTACCGGTTTGAATTCCATATGAACGACACTCCTTCGCCACAGTTTCCCTACCTGCGGTCTGATGGCCCTCAGGTTAAATCACCAGCAGTCCTTTCTCGCTAAGAAAAGAAAAGACCCGACGATCTGGTAAGAATAAGAATACACCACAATTAATAGGCAATCAATGGTCAGTCGGAGAATGCAGGTGAATGACTTGGAGAAAGATTTCAACAATAATGAGTCGAATAGCCTAATTCTGCTCCAGTTTCTCATTCGCATACGAACTTATGGTGTACAGAATTCTCTTTCTGCGAATTAAGTGGAGGCTAAATTTGGAAAGTATTTGAGTGAAGCGCATTAATAGAGGTCTAGTCAGGTTTGAGGGGCTGAATGTTCTTTACCTGTTCCAAATTGTTGTGTTTCAAAAGGGCAGTGATTGGTTTGAATAAACAATCTTTGAGAATAAGGCATTCTCATTTCAGACTGGGATAGAGATGTTGCTTTCTCTTTAGGATTGTGCAATCTGTGGTGTTCTCATTTTCAATATGCTGCGAGGACTGGGTGACTGAAAACATTCAAGGTTCGGTTCAAGAGGGTTTGATGAACAAGAAGACACTCTCAAAAGGAATGTTCAGCCAAACTCACATCAACAATGAACATTCTGAATGTTGCAGCAGGCTCGACGGACTAAAGGGATAACTGCTTCTCCTAACGAATGTGTGCTTATCATGGCTGTTGAAGCGGTAGATGAAGACCCCATTCATCCATTCTGCCCTCGACGGATTTACACAAGAATAGATAGAAATATTTCAGCCCTTTAAGTATATTACAAGTATCGGGGTGGGGTGAGTTGTGAACGAATGTTTCTCGTCAGCGACCCTGCAACAGGTGAGCCCTGGTTAACTATAAAGGAAGAAATATTCACGATAAATGTTTATTTTCATGTTGCGAAACAGTAACGTAGTGGAGTGCCTCAGGAACCAATGTGAGCCTATCAACTATTTATAATCTTCACCAATGACGTGGATGAGGGGATTGATTGGATTGGAGCACACTGAGTTCTTTCGCTGAGATAGTCATTTAGTTGGACATGGAGACTCTGCATTGGGCAAAAAAGACAGGGGAGGTTAGTGACAAAGTCTTCAGCAGTAATGGTATGACGACAATTCGTGCTATGACTGACTTACAAAACAATATTAAAATGCTTAAATGGAGGAAAAATTCGTAATATTCTGTGGTACTCAGGGATTTATGTGTTCCAGCACTAGAATCACTTAAACCTAGTCAGGAGATTTAGGAAGTGATTACGAAAGTGTATGCAATGATGTTGTTTCATATAAAGGCTATCAGGTTGAATCATGGAGATATTTTATTGCATTTGTTCATGACAATGCTAAGATTATAATCTAATGCATTGTGTGTAGTTCTGAACCCCTATACTGTTAGAAAAATATGCAATTGATTTAGAAGCTTTTCAAAGATGTTGCACTTTACTCGTTACGAAAATGAAGGCCTGATGGATGCATAGAGTCATACAGTGAGTAAATAGACCGTTCGGTCAAGCTATCTGCAAAGACCAGAAATTTAAATCTGATGTAATTCCATTTGCCTCATTAGGCATATAACCATCTCATGCGCCTATGCATATTCCCATCCAGATGAATGTCACATTACGTCATTCTTGTTTCGATGGAAAGGGAGTTTACTCTTATCTCACCTCAAATTACACCGGAAGATCCATTGAAAGAATAAAGAGAAAAAGATGCGAAGACTGTTTCATTTAATAATGTTCTCAAAACTTTCAGAAATAAATTGGGCACGGACTTTTAATTCTGTCCGAAGTTTCTGTCCTATTAGTAATAAGTCTCTTTGGTGAAGCTTTGTGAAAGAGAGGCCGAAAGAAGCTTCAGTTTGTATCAGTATTGGCCAAAACCATTCAGTTCACGGTGCAGCAGATACGTGGAAACATATTATTGCCTGTAGCTATTGGAAATTGATCGCTCCAAACTCATCATTCACGGATGTCCTGCAATAGCACAGAAATCAGCAACTTTCAGCATCTAGTTGAGAGCAAAAAGCGAAAGTGATGGTCAGGGAAAGTGGGAGTAATAGGGCAAGTGGCGTGACATACAGTCCAGGAAGTGTTAAGGGAGATGGTCAGTGGAAGCGTCTGTGGCAGCAAAAGGCGCAATGCCAGGGAAGTAGGTGTTAAAGGAAAGAGTAGGAATGCGAGGAGGAAGTGTGGCTGAAAAAGCATCAGTGGCAAAGAAAAAGCTGTATTTGGAAAAGTGAGATTGATGAACAATCAAATATCACTGTTCAGGAAATCTGGGGTCTGGTTTCCTTTGAACATTAGGAACAGATTTCTACTACTTTTAAAATTAACACGAGATTCTTGTTCATATTGTGCATTAACTCTGCATTTCTGTTTGTCTATCAAGTGCACACAGCATTTTCTTGTCTCCCCAATGCATTATTTCAACATGACGTCACTTTTTAAAACAATATTCCGAACGGTGGTTGTTTCTTCTATTAATTTGCTTCCAACTCAACCCAATGATGAGAACGAGAAAATTGATCTTCTACGGAATGTTTAACTGTAGAATTTAATGCAACCTTTATACTCATCGCTCTCCCTCTTTCAAGCAAACTTAACGAAAGAGTCTGCGTCCATCCTGCAGGTGAAAAAAGATCTTCAGATCTGAGTATTGCAGTGAATAACATAAAGAATAAACTGCTCCATGACTCTATGAAGGTGCGCATCAAACGGAAATGTTACAATGCACCGTTCCAAAACCTTGTCGAAAATTAATGATGGATAAGCCTTACGCATAATACATTCGACGAGATTACTTACAGTCTGGAAACAGACCCTTCGTCTGAACAAGTGCATAACGACCCACCGAAGAGCAACCCACCCAGACCCATTACCCGACATTTTATCACTTCAACTAACACTACGGGCAATGTAGCATGGCTAATTCACCTAACCTGTACTGTAGGAGGAAACAGGAGCACCCGGAGGAAACCCATGCAGACACGGGGAGAATGTGCAAATTTCAAACGGACAGTCGCCTGAAATGGTGAATTGAACCCAGCTCTCTGGTGCAGTGAGGCAGCAGTGCTTACCACTGCGCCACCGCAGAGTAGAGTATAAAGGCAGAATTCAGCTCCATGTCCAAAATACTATTTGTGGCTCCCTAATAAAAGACCTCAATGGCATCAGACTACAAATTCACGAAGGGAGAAAAATAAACAGGAGAATGGCAATCTGTATTCTTCCTCTGGAACAACTTGTGTAGAACAGGAAGAAAATCAAGTTTTGTTTCTGATATTCATAAATGTTGATGGTTAGAATGTGCGCGATAATGGGGGTGTTGTCGGATGATAAATAATGCTGTGGATGACACAATGCTTAGCCGGGTCGTTCACAGTAAGGAGGATCGTGTTAGGTTACAGAAGGGTACAAAAAGTTTGTTCAGATGGACAGAACAATGACCCAAAAAATACCTAACGCTGGAAAATGTGTATGCCTCACTTTGGAAGAAAAAAACAAGACAAGAGAGTACTCAACCATGAAGATAAGCTAGATTTGCTTTTCGAGCAGAGAAGGTTGAAGAATGAAGCTGACAGAGGTCGTGAAAGGTACGGACAGAGTGAACAGACAGGAGCTGTTCCCCTTAGTAAGTGACACATGATTAAAGTGAAATACAAGATATTGTGAAAGTATTTGTGGAATCAGTTTTCAACAAAGAGGATGGTATTTTTCCAGAATGCATTGCCGGGAAGGTTGTTGTAGAAGGCATCGTTACAAAACTTATAAAGTACTGGAATCATGAGGGACATAAGAAGAGAGGATGTGTTGGTATGCTAAATGATATTAAGGTGGACAAATCCCCAGGACTGGATGGGATCAATACCAGGTTGCTGATGGAGTTGAGAGAGGGAATAGCAGGGGCTCTGACAGAGATCTTTGTCACCTCCTTAAACACAGGTAAAGTGCCGGTGGACGAGGATATTTTACATGTTGTTCCCCTGTTCAAGAAGGGTTCTCAGGTTTTTTCAGGTAACTACAGACCTGTGTGCCTGATGTAAGTGGTGGGAAAGTTGGTAGAGAAGGTACGGAGGGATAGGATCCATTTCTGTTTGGTAGATAATGGTCTTAACAGTGATAGGCAACATGGTTATGAGCGGAGGAGTTCGTGTCTTACAAACTTATTCGAATTCTTTGAGGAAGTGACCAAGTTCATAGATGAAGGATGTGATGTCTATGTCATATACTTGGACTTTGATAGTTTTCCCCACGGTAAACTAATGAAAAACGTGAAGCCACATGGTGCGCATGGTGAATAAAGACCTTTTTGAGCAACAGAAGACAGACACTAGTAGTTGAAAGGAGTTTCTCGAAATGGAGAAATGTGACCAATGGTGTTCTGCATGGATCAGTGCTGGGGTCACTGTTGTTTGTGGTTTCAATAAATAATCTGGGCGGCACGGTGGCACAGTGGTTAGCACTGCTGCCTCACAGCGCCGGAGACCCGGGTTCAAATCCCGCTTCAGGCGACTGACTGTGTGGAGTTTGCACGTTCTCCCCGTGCCTGCGTGGGTTCCCTCCGGGTGCTCCGGTTTCCCCCCACAGTGCAAAAATGTGCAGGGCAGGTGAATTGGCCATGCTACATTGCCTGTAGTGTTAGGTAAGGGGTATCTGTAGAGGTGGAGGTGGAGGCAGAGGTAGAGGTAGAGGTAGGGGCAGAGGGTGGCTGCACTGCAGATAGAGTGTTCAAGAAGTCATATGGTGTGCTTGCCTTCTTCGGACGTGGTATTGATCATAAGAGGTGGCACGTTATGTTACAATTGTACAATACATTGGTTCGGCCGCATTTAGAATACTGTGTACAGTTCTTACCAGATCACCAAAATGATGTGGACGACTTGGAGAGGGTGCAGAGAAGTTTTACGAGGATGTTGCCTGGTATGGAAGGTGCAGTTATGTTGGAAGGTTAAGTAGGTTAGGTTATTTTCATTTGAAAGAAGGAGATTGAGGAGTGATCTGACTGAGGTTGACAAAATTATGAACAGCAAAGACAGGATGGATAGAGACAAACGTTTTCCTCGGGTAAACGATTCAATAACTAGAGATCACGTTTTCAACCTGAAAGGTAGAAAGTTTAAGCGTGTTCACATGGTAAGTACTTCACGCAGAGAGTGGTGGGCGTTTGGAACGCGTTGCCATCAGAGATTCATTTAAGATGGTCTGGACAAATGCATGAGTAGATGGGGAGCAGAGGGATACAGATGCTTAGGAATTGACGAACAGGTTTGGACCGTACATTTGGAACGGCTCTTTCTTGGAGGACTGAAGGGCCTGTCCCTGGGCTGTAAATTTCCTTTGTTCTTCATTGTTCTTTGAGATGTGGAGGTGTGACATTTTTGTCATCACAGAGATATAACTGACGGGGTACAGGACTGGTAACTCAGTATTCTATTGTACAGGAACCATAGCCAGGAGAGAAGAGGGAGAAAAATGGAGGTGGTTTTGTTTATTAATCATGGAGTGAGTTACTGATTTCAGGAGGAATGATATCTTGGAAGAATCTTCAAGCGAAGCTTTGTATATTGAAAATGAGAACACTACAGATTGCACAATCCTAAAGAGGAAGCAACATCTCTATCCCAGTCTGAAATGGGAATGCCTTATTCTCAAAGATTGTTCCCTTCAAACCAATCACTGCCCTTTTGAACACAACAATTAGGAACAGATATAGACCATTCAGCCCCTGACTACACTCCCATTGATGCACTTCACTCAAATACTTTCCAAAGTTAGCATCCATTTAATTCGCAGAAAGAGAATTCTGTACAGCAGAAGTTCACATGCAAATGAGAAACTGGAGCAGAATGAGGCTATTCGACTCATCATTGCTAAAATCTTTCTCCAAGTCATTCACCTGCCTTCTCCGACTGATCATTGATTGCCTATTAATTGTTATGTAATCTTAGTCTTAGCAGATGATAGGGTCTGCTCTTTTATTAGCGAGAAACGACTGGTGGTGATTTAACCTGAGGGCCATCCGACCGCAGGGAAAGGAAACGGTGGCGAAGGAGGTTCCTTCATATGGAACTGAAACCGGTAATGGGAATTGATCCAATACTGTTGGGGCCACTCTGCTCCTAAAACAACAATTCAGCCAACTGAACTAAACCAATTCTCTGCCTAATGAAATTATATATATATATTATATATTTACATATACATATAGCTGTCTGTCTATCTCTCTCTCTCTCTCTCTCTCTATCTACCTATCTATATATATATATATATATATATATACACATATATAAAAAATAAACCCCTGAGTGTTTGTGGGTGTGATTGGGGGGAGGGGATTCATGTGTTTGTGTGTATGTGCCCATATTTGTGTGCATCTCTTTGTGCATGTGTTCTGTGTATTCGTGTCATTGTCTCTGCTTGTATGCACTTCAGTCTGCATCTCTCCAATCTTGTTTTCCGAGTAATTCCATTAATATTGGAATCAAAGTTTCCCACCTGTCTTCTGTCTGTCCGTTTTTTTAATATATTCATCACACTACACTCTGCTGGCGACCCCACACGATTGCATGTGTGGCAGGTTTTTTCTTCGAGAAGACACCAAATGATGTGAATCTCGAACGATGCACAGTTGTTTTGTTTTTCAAATAGTATATTTGGATGCACAGAGCAGTTTTGCTGATAGCAAGCAATGTTGTTCCTGCGATATTCTGACCACTATTGAACTTTTTTCCAGACATTTCGATTCTTTCTCGTACAATTTTTAAGCATTAGGAAACATTGCAAGTTACTGAATGTGCAATAAATTATCCCCTGATAAAATGGTTCAGTCGGAGGTGCACAGTTCTATTCTGACAGGCCCAACTCTATTTGCAATTGTTGTGTGTGTGTGTGTGTATGTGTGTGAGTGTATGTGTGTGTTGTTGTGTGTGTGTGTGTGTCTGTGTGCGCAAGCGCGCACACGCTGTCATGTTGGATGGTACTGTGACCGGCCATTCTCCCTCTCTGCATCTCAGACTGAATCATTGAGGCCTATCACCCTCTGCCCCAATCGCTGTGGGCGACATTGTATCTCTTATAGCATCACGGAGACTGCCAGACCTGCATCCACACACAGACTCACGCAGAGACAAAAACACATATAAATGTACCTACACTTTAATACACATTGATACAGATACACAAACAGTAATACAGAAATACCGGCATACACAATAATACCTTGACATTCATACAGACGTAGGGAATCTGTAAGTATATGTTTTGATGTTCGTTTAATTTCTCACTATTTCACTCGCTGTGTCGTGGTTTCTCAGCATTACACTTACTCAGTTATTTGAGTTTGCCAGTATGACAGTTATCTTGCGGCGAGCACGATGTTGTACAATTTCCATGCTTGCAGGTGTGTCACAGATGAGGATGAAAGTAGAGCGGTGTAATGTGGTGCACTTTGGTAGGAATGACTTTGAAAGACAACATAAAACAATCTGTATCTTTCTCGACGGGGTCCAAGAGCAGAGGCTCCTGGATGTAAGTGAGCACAGATTATTGGAGATGCCAGAACATACAGGAAGAACAGCAATTACTTCAGACACGCTTCAGTTTCTGAGCTGTTCACACGAGGTTGCGGAAGAGAGTGCCACCGTGCTTCCTTTCTGGGAGTTGTTGGAGACAATGCGTTGTGAGCACACTCACATGCCCACTGAGACAGTGGGGATTCCATTGTACTAACTCGACTCAAAAGGTAGATGGCATCAGGGCCAGGCCTTCTGAGTTATGCCGTGGGTAAACGGAACTGCCAGTGGGTTTAAAGTGAGAATTGTCCCTCAATAAACATTGCTTCTGACTGAATAGTATTGCGTGGATATCTCCGAATCTCCACGCGAGGCATCCTTGTCCTCGCCGAATTGTACCCAGGAACCCCTCCACACGCTGGCAGGAAGGGCGTGAGGACTCGGGTATCAGGCACTCCAACAATTGGCTTGGCACTTTCCGTCCTCTTCCATGCTTTTTCTCCTATAATGGGAGGTAGGAAAGGAGGGAGTGAGGGTGGGAGTGGGTGACCGTGCTGTTTCTGTTGGCATCTGAAGTGGCGTAGTGTCCGTACATAGTCAGTCCACAGTATTGAATCCATGCAGTGTTATTAATATGGGAGGATTGCAGAGAGTTGTTGGGGGATTGGAGAGAAAGAGAGAAAAAGAGAGAGCGAGAGGTACTGTGTGCAGTGTAGAGAGTGGTGGAGAATGAGCCTTGTTCACGGGGCAGCTGCTATCAAAGATATACAGTGAGCATGAGGGAGCAGAGAGAATACGGTGAAGGTTTTTGGTGCTTGTCTTATATTACTGGCCATTTCTTCAGGCTGCAGATACTGCACTCGGCTGGGTGGTAAGCTCAGACCATGGTTGGTGGGTCTGGTGGTGTGGCCCCCACTGGGAAGAGAATGTTCCTCTTCTGGACTCGCCAATCCACAAGGAATTCGGTGCCCCCGTCGACAAAACGTTGTGTAATTGTATTTTATCTGGAATGCTCACGGTAAACTGTGCTCCCAACTGAGAAACCTCCATTGTCCTTCTAAGGAGAGCGCCAGTGCCAGGGATCCCGTGAAATCCAGGAGCATCCAGGCAATGGTGAGTGTCACCAGCCATTATAAGTGGGAGAATTGAACTGTCATTGAATGAAAGGGACATCGTAGATTGAGGTATGTAGTTAATGAAGTGAGTTCGAAAGAAACTATTTCGGCCTCGTGCAGATGATTCCCTGTCTCACACACAATGAAAATGTGACTGAGACAAAGTATTGTCAGATTCAGCCCAAAGAGTCTTAGACTTTGCTGAGCCCACACCCCGATTCAAAGCTGCAGCTGGATGTCCATTACTCGCTATCACAGAGAAGGAGCTAAACCTGACTTACCTTTGTGGGGGGCATTATTAGTGGAAAGTCATCATAAATCTATTAGTTTAAAAATAGAGTTGGAAACGGACGAACTGGATCTAAAAGGTAAAGTTCGAAATTGGGAGAAGGTCAAATTTGATGATATTAGGCACAAACTTTCAAAATTCGATTGGACCTCATAGTGGCAGGTAAATGGCCATCTGGGAAGGGAGTCGCCTACAAAAACGAGATGTCAAGAGTTCAGAGTCAGTATGCTCCTGTTCGGGTGAAGGGTAAAGGTGGGAGGTGTGAGAAATGCTGGATGACTCGAGAAGTTCAGGTTTTGTTCCTGGACAAGTAGGAATCATATGTCAGATGTAAACAGCAGAAATCGACTTTTTTTCAATATTCAGTCATGGGATGAAGGTGTCATTAGGTAGGCAGACATTATTGGCCATTTCTGATTTCCCAGAGGGCAGTTCAGAGTTAAACACTTTGCTGTGTGTCTGGAGTCAGATGCAGACAAGACCAGGTAAGTGTGAGGGTTTATGTTTGCTCGCTGAACCGGGAGGTTTGATATCCAGACGTTTCGTTACCTGGCTCGGTAACATCATCAGTGGCGACCTCCAAGTGTAGCGAAGCTGTTGTCTCCTGCTTCCTACTTATATCTTTCTCCAGGATAGGGTTCCTGGGGTTTGTGGTGATGACATTTCCTGTTCGTTTTCTGAGGGGTTGATAGATGGCATCTAGATCTATGTGATTATTTATGTCGTTGTGTTTAGAGTGCCAGATCTCTAGGAATTCTCTGGCATGCCTTTACTTAGCCTGTCCCAGTACAGCCAGACTACTCAGACCCCTAATAGTACACAAACCCAACGACACGCTCAAACAAAAACTAACAAATTTAGAAGACCCTGTACATCTCATGGGCAAAACCAACGTCATCTACAAAATTCCATGCAAGGACTGCCAAAAACACGACGTAGGAAAAACAGGAAGAAAGTTATCTACCAGGATCCACGACCACCAGCTCGCCACAAAATGACACGACCCTCTCTCCCTCTTAGCCGGAAACACGGATGAAAATAGCCATCGTTTTGACTGGGACCACACATCTATCCTGGGACAGGTTAAGCAAAGGCATGCCAGAGATATCCTAGAGGCCTGGCACTCCAGACACTACGCCATAAACAGGCACATACATCTAGATGCCATCTATCAACCCCTCAGGAAACGAACAGGAAATGACATCACCACAAACCCCATGAACCCCATCCAGGAGAAAGATATAAATAGAAATCAGGAGACAATAGCTTCGCTTCACTTGGAGGTCGCCACCGATGATGTTACCGACCCAGGTAACGAAACGTCTGGATATCAAACCTACAGCCCAGCAAACAAACCGACACCCTAAATCTCAACCTGAGCTACAAAACTTAACAAACCATGCAACAGGTAAGTATTGCAGTTTGCTTGCTTAATGAACATATGTATATCAGATTGGTTTTCCAAACAATTGAAAATGGATTAATCATCGTCATTAGACTATTAATTCCATATTTAAAGTGAATCGCCAGAGGAGTCGAAAGGCATTAGGAGTGCACCTCAGAAGGAAATCAGAAGGCCAAACAGGGTACATGAGGTAGCTATGGCAAGTAAAGTTAAGGAGAATCCAAAGGCATTCCAGAAATGCATTAAAGAGAAAAGAGCAACTCGAAAGATCAACCATTTTGCCGATGTGCAGAACTGCAAAAGGTATTTTAAAAACATTTTGTTTCATATTTCCTGTGCAGGAGGATATGGAAGCTCGAGAGTTCCGAAATAATCAATGACATCTTGGAAAATATCTGCATTACAGAGGAGTTCTTAAAACATATAAAGTTGGAAAAATCTCCAGGACCTGATCAGATGTACCCTCAAACTCGTGGAAAGATAGGGAACTGAATGCTGGGTCCCATGCTGAGATGTATGAATCGTGGAAAGCCACAGGTGAGGTTTTGGAAGACTGGAGTTTGGCTAACGTGGTGACATTACTGAAAGAATCCAAGAAGGGTGATAAGGAATAGCGGTGAGCCTGAAGCCACTGGTGGACAATTTGTTGGGAGAGGATTAAAAGGCACAGGGTTTGCATGTATATTGAAAGGCATCGACAAATTAGGAACAGTTAATATAGATTTAAGCGTGGGAAATCCTGTCTCTCCAACTTGACTGACTTTTCTGAACTAGTGACTAAGATGCTTCATTGAGGCAGAGAAATGTATCTTGTTGAAATGGACCTCAGTAATTGATTTGGCAACTTTCAACATGGCAGACCGGTTAATAAGATTATTATATATGGAATACAGGGAGAACTCGCCATTTGATTAGAAAATTGACTTGAAGGTAAAAGTTGAGGGTTGTGATGTAGATTGTTTTTGAACTGCTAGTCTGTGAGCAGAGGCGTACCGCAGGATTGGTGCTGGTTCCACTAGTTTTCATTGTTTATATGAATGTATTGGATGTGAGCATAGAAGGGCCAGTTGGTCAGGTTGAAGATATCACAAAAGTCTCTGGTGTAGTGGACAGGGAAGAAGGTTACCTCAGAGGACAACGGGATCTTGAATAGATGGGCCAATCAGCTGAGGAGTGACAGATGGTGTTTACTATAGATAAATGTGAAGTGCAATATTTTGGAGAGGCAAATCATTGCAAGACCTATCCACTCAATGAACAGGTCCTGCATCGATATACAAAGACACCTGGAAGTGCAGATTCCTGGCTCCTTGAAACTGCAGTCACAGTTCGACCGGGTTGTGAAAAAGCTTTTGTACGTTTGTCGTTAAAGGTCAGCGCTTTGACGAGAGGAGTCGGGACGTCATGTGCATTCAATTCTAGCACTGCTCCAGTGGGTGAGACGTTGTGAAAAATGAAGAGGGTCAGAAAATATTTACAAGAATGTTGCTGGGACTTGACCCTTAGAGACAGTTTGAACAGTTCGGGTCTACCTTGCCTGGAACGTAAGGGGCATGGACAGGGTGAATATCAAAGGTCTTTTCCCCAAAACTAGAGGGTTGCAATCTAAGTTGAGAGGGAAAAACAATTAAAATGGACCTAAGGAGAAACTTTTTCATCCAGTGGCTGGTGTATGTTTGGAATGAACTACCACAGGATGTGGTGCAGGCGGGTACAATTACAACATTTCTAAGGCATTTGGATAGGTATAAGACTACAAACCGTTGAGAGCGATATCGGCAAAATGCCTGCAAATGTGACTAGATTGTTTTGGTATATCTGTTCAGCAGGGATCAGTTGCAGAAGGGTTTATTTCAATGTTATACATCTTCATGACTCTCTGACTCTGTCTGAGCTCACACCAAAATTCTGTTCCTGCATCATGACTGGAAATGCTACAAAGTGCTGTTGAAATGTCTTACTTTCAGCAGACTGAAACCTGTGAACACATCCTTCGACAATGCTCTCTCCCGGTGCCTCTCCCTCTGTCAACTTTCCAAATACTCACATTTGTTGTTCATCAAACTGGCATTCAGTTTTAAAGTGAATAACTGTCCTGTATCTTTCCCTGACCTTTCGTGATGCATACCTTACCGCATTAGATTCCACCGTTAAGAAGCTGAGGAAAAGTTTTTTTTAAAGCATAGCTTGCGGTTTCTTTGTCCTGCACGGTGCTTCATGTTGGACAGTGGATTTTAAGCAGCTTTAAGACACGTCTTTATAACTTGTGCTGAGCCTATTTACTGAAAGCCCGCGTTAACCACTCTTTACTGATCAGTTGCACAGTTGCATGAGGAATCCCTTGAACTGTGTTTGCTTCAGACGAGGATTTAACTTGTCATTCAGTGACATTTAATTTAATTCAGTTAGTGAAAATTTACTGGAAATGCTGCTGATTGTTTCCGTGGAAGTTGTGTTTTAAGCTGCTGTGAACATTCAAGAAGCTTTCAGTATTTGTTGACCCACTCTGGAGAAGTTATGAAGTGATGAAGTTGAAAGAATACATTCAAGAGAAAGTTGAAAATCTGTCATGTAGCTGACTGCAGGCACAAAGTGTCCCGAACAATTTTAAAATGCAACATTTTGGCTTGAACATAAGAAACCTTGTTTTTTTCACAGCATTTCGAATTCAACCAATCTGTTTAAATTACGCCCAAATATTCTAAAAGTCAATCGAATTTGAATTTTGCTGTTTTGACAGCATGGAAACAATCAGATGATCCACAGTTTTGGGGTATAAAACGCCAACATTACAGACAGTTAGCTATAAAACGAGCACCTTCTGCCATTGAACGGCTGCAACTCTCTCTTTTTCTACCATTGTGTATAAAAAAAATTGCAGCAGAAGGCGGAAAACGACCCGGGGAGTTCTGCATAGATGATCGACACTGCTGGCTGGTTTTGAAAGTTATTGGCTATAAATTTAATAGGGGCTTTATGGGATCAGGATATTGTTACAGAGTAGAAGCTAGATAAATATTTTAGACAAAGGAGGCTCGGAGTTGGAATATTTTTTTGTGTAATGGTCACTTTAGAGTTCTTAGTTTTATTGTTTACATGCTATTTGGGGTAGTTCTCTGTCACCCATGCTTTAACAGATTACGAGATAAGATGAGCTTTTCTGTGTACGTGGTTTAATTAGCAGAAGCTGTTTCCGGCGTGTTGCAACAACGGAATGGATGACGGTTGCTGAGGGATAGACCATAAATCTTTCAATCATTTTAAACCTTGAATTTGTGAATAGTGTCAGATCAGTGCAGGGTTGCATATATCCCAACCTGTTTATACAACAAGACAGAGATAAAACAACTGAACAGCTGTAAAAACTGGCTGATGGGGCCATGTCTAGAGGCCATAAAGAAATGTAAAAATATTTATTGTTCACTGGCTTTGTGCAAAGCTGCTCCAAGTTTTACATGCCCAGTTATTAAGGCCTTTCCGAGCATTGAGACATCTTTCAGAGCACCAAGACTGCTGCTCAGGAACGGGGAGAAACCAATTTGACACTATGTGCTTGTGACAGAGGGTGATGAGGAGGTTATTCAGCCCATTTGAGCCTTATGCCACTTAAAGAGGTATAAGCTGAAATTTGGCACCTTTTCCAAAAGGAATGAGTCAAAATATAGAGAATTGTTGCTGCAGCTGTACGAGGTGTTAATGAAAGGACACACGAAGTAAATAGGGCTGTTTGCTTTTTTTAATGCGAAGGGTGAGAGCTCCAACAAATACTTTTTACTGGCTGTTCATCATCCAAGGGTTGCTGCGTCATTTAATGCCCCCGGCGTGCTGTACACACTGAGGAGAAGGCTATTCAGCCCATTGAGCCTGGTACAGAGGGATAGGATCAGGCCATTTCATCCAGACCGAGTAAATGTTCCCTTTTATTATGATATAAAAATTCTGTAAGGAAGGGGTTAATGGAACCTATTTGTTCAGTCATGATTTGAAGACGCTGGTATTGGACTGGGGTGTACATAGTTAAAAATCACCAACATTTTGTACAACAGAATTTATAGCCCAATTTACAGTGGGATGTAATTGAAATTATACTTTGAAAATGACCCAGATTATTTCTTTCATATGTAAATCACAAAACATTTTTTAGAAGATACATTCTCTGTATATAACACGGTGCTTCGTCTCTCTATGATTATTACCCGAACCTTTGCCAGTTGTACACATTTGAACTGATTTCCTTCTATCTAAAAAAAAGATTTTCATTTCGACTGCAAATGACACATCCACACAAACACACATAATGTATTACCGTATACTGGTGCAAATGAGATACAGAACTATACACTTATGGGAATATATTTACTGTCACTCGATGGATATGAGTGATACACTGCAATGGCTTGCAATGTTCCCCATGCTGGACAGATAGCCCAATTTATGGAGGACTCCACTAGAATGGTCTGCACACCTCTCCATCCTGGCTGGTACCTTGCCCCGTTTGTGGTGTCTGGGGCGGATCTATGAGGCAGATTCAGAATTTGATGTGGCAAACCATTTCTACTGATCTGACAATGTCTTTATTGAATTTTCTCATCCTTGTGATTGAGCCAACCATTGTCTCAATTCTACAGTTAATTCTACCTTCCTGTCTCCTTATCCATAAGTTTACAACATGCTAGCAATTAATTACTTGTTAATTAATTACTTGTCTTTCTGTGTGTTTCCCTGACCTTGGCTTTTGACTTTTCAGTGTGTCGAGTATTGGCATTTCGTAGATCAGAAAAAAGAAATGGTGTGTGTCGGGCCGTTGTTCACTTCCCAGTGTGTCCCATATGATGCTCCATGTTGGATAGAGGTGCTTTCAGCAACTTTGACGTATGTGATTGTAACTTGGTCTGTGTCTGTCCCCGGACCGCCTGTTTATACCTCACAGCTGATTGTGAGATCAGTATTATGAAGAAGTCCCTCGAGTATTATTTTGAACGGTCAGGCATCTATCGTGCAGCTCAGGGACTTCTGTGTGTCGACTCCGAATGAAAAGTTAGTGCAGGTGCTGGGGATGTTATGTTGGAGGTTGGACTGTGAGCTGCCTCAGATATTCAGGGAGACAAGCGGAATCTTGAAGGGGAGACAAGGCGCTCTGTCTTACCTTCTTGTGGATCATTTCACGGAACATCTCTTGGTCACCCACACGCAACAACCACACCGCCCTCTGGCCGAACCTTTCAGCGCCCGCTCCCTCTCCATCGACGACATGCAGGTCCAGCCAACCGTTGCTCCTCGACGACTGCATGAAGAATGCATTACATTTCGCCTTGGGTCTCTAGAAAAACACGGGATAAATGTGGATTTTAACAGCCACCTCACTTCCTCTCTCCCGACATTATCCCATTCCAAAGCCTCCAACTCGACACCGCCCACCAGAACTGTACATCCCTCCTCCCTCAGAACTGTTAACTTCTCCTTCACCTTAAAACTCACATCTCCTTCTCAGCTAACTTCCCCCCAACCCCAACCCCGCCCTATTTATCTCTCAGCATTGTCCCACAACCCTCATTCCTGATGAAGGGCTGATGCACGAAACTTTGATTCTCCTGCTTCTCGGTTGCTGCCTGAACTGCTGTGCATTCCAGCAACACATTCTCGACAATACAATGATGTTTATAAATTAACGGTTTGGGAGAAACTTTTTGTGTTGCAATTAATAGTAATCGACAAAGTTAACATGATTGTCCAATGCAGTCTGGAGAAACAATGAATGCAGTGCATTTGAGTTATTAGGAATATTTTTTAAGAAGTCCCAAGCCTCGAGTGCAAAATCAAAACGAGTGGTAATGCGGCTAATATATGAACATGGTTTTAGAATTGGCGAGCTCACAGGAAGCAGTGTATCGCTTTAAACATATCCTTGTTTTGTAACAAAAGCATCATGGGATACCACGGACAGTGGTAATTCGGTCTCAGCTATTCCCATTTCATCTCAAACATTTGATTGAGAGGATCAAATACAATATTTATATGTCTGCTGATGGCACTAACCGATGTTGGATGGTAGTGGGTGAGGAGGATGTAATAAATCTCCAAGGTGATTGAGACAAGTCGCGTGACTGGGCAAATACGTGGCAGATTGAAGAGCAATGTGTGTAGATTTGATGTTGTGCTCTTTGGTGGGAAAAATAGACTGGCAAATTATCATTTGAAAAGGCATTGGTGAAAAAACATTGTTAGAATAAGGTGAATTATTTTCTTTTTTCCGCTGCAAACCCCTCCCAGGTCCATGCAGGACAGTGAGTTCTGAAGCCAGACGTCAATACTCGGAATGGCCTTGGCACACTGACCAGTGAACATAGACCCACATGGGTAGCTGCAACACTGAAAAGGATCTCGATCTCCTTTCGCTTCAGTCACCGAAATCAATATTGCAGGAATGGAAAACAGTGAAGAAGAGAAATGTTGTATTGCACTTCATTTCCAGGGGATTTGAGTCCAGCAGTGAATGTATCTCACTGCAACTGTGCAGGGACTTGGTGATACCTCATCTCGAACATTGTGGAGGATTGTGTGAAGTTTTGGACTACTTAACGAACATAGGACAAACCAGACATTGACGTAGAGCAGCGAAGTAGAGCCAGACTGATCTCTGGGATGACAGGATTGTGTGGGAGAAGAGTATGGGGCGAATGTGCCTGTATTCCTTGGGGTTTAGGAAAATGAGTGGAGATCTCAGTGACATATATCATTCTTTGACAGGGTGAGCCCAATTGGAAGCAGGGATGATAATTCCACTGGCTGGGAGGTCTAAAACAATTGACCACAGTATTAGGTACAGATAGGTCACTCTGCATTGAGATGACAAATGTCTGCGCTCAGAGACTGGTGAACCTGGGGGACTCTCTCGCACAAAAGGCTGTGGAAGTCAAGGCACTGAATGGAAATGAGGATTTCTGTACACTCGAGGGAGAGGACAGGCATAGGTTGTAGAGATGGAGCAACAGCCATCATTTTGGCATGATGGTAGAAAACTCAATGAACCAAAGGGATTAATTCAATGTCTATTTTTATATTTTTATAATAGTTAACCATATTAAGGAATATGCACATTGTGTGGAGAAAGTGCATTGATGGGATATTATCAAATGAACTAAAACGGGTGGGGGCTCAATGTCTTGAATGACCTACTCCTTTCCCGACGTTTCTCTGCAGTCTGTGGGAAAACTCTGTAAATGTTGTCACAAGCTGTCATGTGTTCGAAAGCAGGCCTCTGCAGGTCTACAGGACTGGGTGTCCGAATACTTTTTTCCAATTTTAAGCCTGGTGATGGGTGTTCTTTCCGGTTTATACTTGAAGACCTCAGAGCAATGTGATACAATTGATGGTCTTGCTTGCCCCTTTCGAAGACTATTGAAGAGTTCATCACATGTCTGTGTGTGTGACATTACGTTTAGGCCAGACCAGAAAAACATGCGAGATTTGCTTCCTGAAAGTACATTGGGGAATAAAGTGGTGCTTCTAACCGACGCTGCATTCAGGGTCACTGTTACATACACTAGATTTTAGATCTCGATAGTTTACTACTTGTTTATAACCTCCACCAGCTGTCAGAGCATGAGCCTGGCCTGGATTAGTATTCCATTGGCATTTCCACAGCAGCACCATCTCAAAATATGGACCGATCAGAAACCACACTGAGCAGGTTATTTCTGAGCTCCTTGACAGCTCTGTCAAAAAGAACTCCAACCAATGTTACTATCTTGATGGGACTGAAGCAGTGGCAATTGGTCAAATTGTAATTATTCTTCTCTTAGGGGATGGGACACAGCTAAATAATTTTACACGTTGTTAGTGAGCTGTGAGAGGTGGAGTTGGAATGAAATAGATTCCCCAGGGTTAACATGCACCAGTCCTATTCCAGGAATGGTGTCACGTCCCATTGTCATTGATATATCTGTTGTGTTCAGCGGTTTCTTCACGTCAGATGCAGTGAATCGAAGTGGTTGAAATCGGATATCTTTGATCCTGTGGGTATAATGGCGAGGGTGAGGTGGATCATCGACTGAAAACTTCCGGCTGATGATAGTGCAAATACTGCATGCTTTGCTTTTACCCTGATGCGCAGGACTATTCCATTCTTAATAATCGGGATATTTGTGGAGTCATCTCCTCCAGGAAGCTGTTTATTCGTCCATCACCAGTTACGACTAGATGGGGCAGGAATGAAGAATTTCGATCTGATCTGTTGGTCTTGAAAACATTTCACCTTCTCTTTCAGATGTTCGTTCTGTTGTATGGAAAGCAACCAGTCCAGACCAGTAACTTTAACAGGTTGTTACCAGGTTTCATGTTTCTAACCCTGGGATGTGCAACACACTTATCGTTGCATCTTAGATAGCTTGTTGGTGATGGTAGACTGAGGAAGTACACTGGGCAAAATGTTTCAGGTTGTGGTTCAATACCATTTTGCTGCTGCTGCTGTGGCATGGATTACTACATCAATGTTAAGAATGTTATTTTCAATGTAAGAGGGGAACGATCTTTGAAGAGGATTTTTGTCCTAGAACTGAGCTGAGAGCTGCAAAGCATTAATGATGATTGGTTATAATGTCATAGGGTGTTAGAATCACACAATATCCAAAGAGACCGCTCGGCCCAACGTGTCCATGCTCACCAGGTTTCCTAAACTGAACTAATCCTGTTTGACTGCGTCTGGCATGCAGCCTTGCAAAGCTTTCCTACTCATGTATCCATGGAATTGTATATTAAATGTAATTGTGTTTCCCTGCACCACTTTCTCTGGCAGCTCATTACATATACACAGCAGTCTGTGCGAAACATCGAACTCTTCGATCTCTTTAACATCTCTCCACTCTTACCTTAAACCTGTACCATTTATTTTGGACACCTCTTCCCTGGGGAAAAGACCTTGGCTATTTACACTATCTATGTCCATCATTATTATAACACTCTGCAAGTTCACCACTCAGATTGATACGCAAAAGGGAAAATAATTCCCAAACTATCAAAGGCAGTGATCTCGGGATTATTACCGGTTCCACGTGCTAGCCAGCATACAAATGAAAGAATATGCAGGATGAACACGTGGCTTGGGGGATTGCATAGTGGGTTCAGGTTTGTTGGACATCTGAACCGGTTCTGCGGAAGGAGTGACTATTAAAAATTGGATGGTCTACACCTGAACCAGACTGGAACTAACGTCCTTGGAGGAGTTTTTGCTACTGCTGTTGGGCAGTTTTTAAATGAATGTGACACGGGGCTGGAAACCAGAGAAGTAGACAACAAGGTGGAAACTGGAGATTATAAGAACCATGAAGTTAACATTAATAAGGGGAAGAGTTGGCAGAGAGCAGATGAACGCAAAGAACTGGTGCTCTCAAGTGCATTTACTTTCATGCAAGGAGTATAGTGGAGAAGGCGGATGAACGTAGGACTTAGGTTGGTGTCTGGAATTATGTCGTTATTACAGTCACAGAGACTTGGTTGAAAGAAGGGCCTGATTTTTAACTAAATGTTACTGGATATAAACGGTTCAGACAGGGCAGGGAGAAAAGTCAAAAGGATGGGGAGGAGTTGTATTGCTGGTCAGGGATTATATCACGGCTCTGCAAAAGGAGGGCATGATGGGGGGCTTTCGTAGTGAAACATTGCGGGTGCAACTGAGAAATAAGAAGGGTGCAGTTACATTGTTGGAGCTGTAGTAGAGGCCTCCCAACAGTGCGTGTGAGGTAGAAGGACAAATAGGTGAACATATTATGGAAAGATATCAAGCTAACAGTGTGGTGGTGATTAGACATTTTAATTTCCCCAATATTGACTGGCAGACAATTAGTGTATGAGGTCTGGAAAGGACAGAATTTATAAGAAGCGTCGAAGAGAGTTTTATGGAGCAGTATGTCAATAGTTCGAGGAGGGAAGAGGCCATATTGGACCTGGTGTTGGGGAATGATCCAGGCGAGGCAGTGGAAGCTGTGTTGGGGGATTTCATTGAGAACAGTGACCACAATTTGAATACTCATAGACAGAGATGACAGTCATCATAAGGAAAATGTACTAAACTGGGCCAAGGGCAATTATATCAACATTAGGCAGAAGCTGGGAAATGCGAATTGGGAGCAGCTATTTGAAGGGAAATCCACATTTCATATGTGGGAAGCTTTCAAAGATCGTGTCAAGATAGTGCAGGATAAGCGTACCCCGTTGAAAGCAAAGGGTAGGAAAGGCAAGATTCGTGAACCGTGGATGACAGGAGAAATGGGACGAGTAGCCAAGAGGAAAAGAGAAGCGTACATAAAGTCCATATAGCTAAGAATAGAACAGGCCCTCGTGGAATACCGGGAAAGGAGGACCATTCTTAAACGAGGAATTAAGTGGACTAATAAGATTGAACAATTCATTGTTGGGCAGTTTTTGAAAAATGCAGATGTAGCAAAGTTGTTGTTATGGGTGATTTCAACTGTCCCAAAATCAACTGGAATCTCCTTGGAGAAGATTGTTTGAATGGAGCCGCTTTTTTTAGGTTTGTTCAGGAGGGTTTCCTTATTTTGTATGTAGACAGGCCGACGAAGGGAGAGGCTATTTTGGATTTGGTGCTCGGAAATGAGCCAGGACCGGTACCAGATCTCGCGGTGGAGGACACTTTGGTGACAGTCATCATAATCGCCTCACATTTATCAAAATTTGGAGAGGGAAGACGCCAGTTACAGGTAGGGAAGATACTTAACTGGGGAAAAGGAAATGATGACGTTATCAGACAGGAGTTGGGAAGTACAGCATGGGAGCTATTGTTGCACAGAAAGGTCACAGCCGACATGTGAATACTGTTTAAGGAGAAGCTGTTGCGAGTGATGCAAAAATTTGTTCCTCTGAGACGGGTAAGAAGGGGACAATAAGAACAGATGAACTTCACATCCATAGGAAGGAGGCAGCTTACGGAAGGTGGAGAAAGCAAGGATCTACCACAGGTTTATAGGATAACAGGCTTGCTAGAGTCAGGCACGAAAAAAGCATTTAACTCATCCGTGAGGAATAAGATAATGATCAGGGATGAAGAAGGGCCGATCAGGGACAAAGCAGGGAACTTGTGCATAGAGTATGAACAGACAGGGAAAGCCCCAAATGAGTCTTTTGCTTCGGTTATCACAAAGGAAAGGGACCTTATTGCGAATGGGAGCTTTGAGGAACTCGTATACAGGCTTGATTCGATCGAGATCGATGAAGCTGATGTGCTGGAAGCTTTGGCAAACACTAAGGTTGGTGAGTCCCCACGGAAAGGCCAGAATTATCCTTAGCTACTCCGGGACTCGAGAATGGAGTTTGTTCCACTTTTCAAGAAGGGTAATAGGGAAATCCATGGCAATTACAGACTAGTTAGTCTTACGTCTATGATCAGCAAAGTTTTGGAAAGAATTCTGAGGGATAGGTTTTATGATTAGGAGAATGTGATGTCTGCAGATGCTGGAGGACAAGAGCTGAAAAAAGTTGTGCTGGAAAAACACAGCAGGCCAGGCAGTATCCGAGGAGCAGGAGAATCGACGATTCGGGCATAAGCCCTTCTTCAGGATTAAAGATGGTCTTATGCCCGAATCGTTGATTCTCCTACTCCTCGGATGCTGCCTGGCCTGCTGTGATTTTCCAGCACCACTTTTTTAACATAGGATTTATTATTATTTGGAAAAGCATAGCCTGACGAAAGGCAGTCTGCGTGGCCTTGAGAGGGGCAGGTCATGTCTCACAAATTTTATTGAGTTCTTTGGGGAGGTGACAAGGCTGGTCGACGAAGGTCGAGCAGTAGATGTGGCATTTGATAAGGTTCCCAATGATAGCCTAACTCATAAAGAGGGGAAGTATGGGATACAGGGAGACTTGGCTATCTGGATTCAGAATTGTTTGGATTACAGAAAGAATTCTGCCTGGAAGTCAGTGTTGAGTGGGTCCCACAGAGCATTGTTCTTGGGCCGGTGCTCTTTCTAAATTTTATAAATGTGTTAGGTGAGGGGTTTGAGCGGTTGTTGAGTTAATGTGCAGAAGATACAAATTTTGGAGGTCCGTTTATAGTATCTAGGAATACTGCAGCTCCAGCGTGACATTGGTAAAATGTAGTGCTGTGCTGAAAATGACAAATGGAGTTAAACTTTGACAATATGACGTGATACATTTTGGAAGGTCGAATTCGAAAGCTGAATATAGGATTACAGACAGGATTCTTGGCAGTATGGAGGAGCAGAGAGATCTTAGTGTTCAAGTAGATAGATCCCACGTAGTTGCTACCCAAGTGGATAGTAGTGTTAAAGAGCATATAGTGTTTTGGCTTTCATTAAGGGCAGATCGAAATTAACGCCACGCAGTTTTGTTACAGTTCTCCAAGTCAATGGAGAGACCACATATGGAATATTGTGTCCAGTTCTGGTAGCCCTATTTTAGGAAATGTACAGAGACTTTGGAGACGGTGCCAAACAGGTTGACCAGGATGCTGCCTGGACTGGAGGTCTTGCCTTGTAAAGAGAGGTAGACGAAGCTCGGACTTTTACCTCTGGAGATGAGGAAGAGACGTGACCTGATCGAGGTATGCAAGCTAATGAAAGAAATTGAGTCAATAGATTCAGACTTTTCGCCAGTGCAGAATTGCCTGGTACGAGGGCTCATATTTTTTAAGATATGAGGAGAAAGGTATAGAGGGGATTTCAGAGGAAGGTTCCTTCCGCAGACAGTTGTGAATGCATGGAATGCGCTATCAGTGGTGATGGTGGAAGCGGATTCATTCGGGACATTTCAGAGACTGCTGGGCATGCAAATGGATCGCAGGGGTGTGTAGCTTAAGTTATTTGACTTTACATTAGGATTAATGCTCGGTACCGCATCGTGATCAAATGGCCTACTTTTCAATGTTCTATGTTCTAAAAGTGGTCATGAAATAACTTTAGCGAGCACAATTAATAAGAATCCCAAAGCCTTTTATTCGGATATAAGAAACAAGCGGGTAACTGGAGAACGGATTGGTCCACTAAAGGATAAGGAAGGAAGGCTGCATTTTGAACCTGAGAAGATGTGTGAAACTCTGAAGGATTACTTTGCATCAGTGTTCACTGAGGAGAGAAGAGATAGAAGTTTGATTACTCTGGATCACGTTCACATAAGTAGGTAAGATGTGTTTGGTAGGCTCGAGCTTATGAAGGTGGACAAATCCAAAGGACCGGGTGGGATGTATTCCAGGTTGCAAAGGGAGGCAAGAGAGAAAATATCTAGGCCCTGTCAGCTATCTTTGTAGCATCCTTAAACACAGGTGAGGTGCTGGAAGATTGGAAAATTGCTCATGTTGCCCTCCTGTACAAGAAGGTACTTGGAACATTTCGGTTAACTACAGACCAGTCAGTTTGACATCAGTGGTGGGAAAGTAGATGGAGAATGACCTGGGGGGTAAAATCTATTGATATTTGGAACATAATGGACTTATCGGTGATAGGCAAAATGATTTTGTGCGGGAGAGATCGTGCCTTACTAAGTTATTCGAATTATTTGAGTAAGTAACAGCCTTGATAGATGAAGGAAGGGCTGTAGATGTCATATACATAGACTTTGACAAGGCGTTTGTTAAGATTCCCATAATAAACTAATGGAGAAAGTGAAATCACATGGTGTGCAGTGTAAAAGCTATGTGGCTAACGAACTGGTTGAAAAAAAGGAGACAGAGAGGAGGAGTTGAAGGGAGTTTCTCGAAACAGAGAAAGGTGACGAGTGGTGTGCCACAGGGATCAGTGCTGGCGCCAGTGCTGTTTGTGATATACATAAATGATCTGGAAAAGGGCACTGTTGGTATAATTAACAAGTTTGCAGATGACACGAAAATTGGTGGAGGAGCAGAAAACGTAGGAGACTGTCAAAGAATACAGGAGAATATGGATAGACTGGAGGTTTGGCCGAGATACAGTAGGTGGAGTTAATCCATGCAAAGGTGATTTGATGTGTATTGGGAAGTCTAATTTTAGAACGAATTGTACAGTAAACAGAATAGAATTGTGAAAAGTTGATGGGCAGAGAGGTCGGGGAGTGCAAGGTCATTATACCCTGAACGTCGTCACAGGTGGATGGATTGGTCAAGAAGGCATATAGTATGCTTGCCTTCATTGTATGGGGTATTGAGTATAAGAACTGTCAGGTCTGTTAAAATTGTACAAGACATTGGTTCGGCCGCATTTGGAATATTGTGTAAATTTCTCGTCGCCCCATTACCAAAAAGATGTGAAGGCTTTGGAGAGGGTGAAGGCAAGGTTTATGAGGATGTTGTCTGGAATGGAAGGTGCTACCTATGAAGAGCGGTTGAGTAGCTTAGGATTGTTTTCATTCGAAAAAAAGGAGAATGAAGCGAGACCATATGGAGGTCTACAAAATCATAAAAGGTATAGACAGGGTAGATCGAGATAAGCATTTATCGTATTTATCTGCAGGAAGCTCCACCTGCAACTCCTCGGCCAACTGCCGCAGTTAATCATGATCCCATTTTCCTTTTAAATGACCTTCTTCACTGCCATTTAACCAGCAATCCTCAGAATCCTAGTAGTACACAAACCCATCAACACTCTCAACCAAAAACTAACAAACTAAAAAGACCCAGTACAACCCATGGACAAAACCAACGTCATCGACAAAATTCCATGCAAGGACTGCCACAAACACTACGTAGGACAGACAGGAAGAAGGTTAGCCACCAGAATCCACGAACAACAGCTCGCCACAAAAATACACGAAGTCATCTATCAACCCCTCAGAAAACGAACCAGAAATGACATCACCACAAGCCCCACGCACCCCATTCAGGAGAAAGATATAAATAGAAATCAGGAGACAACAGTTTCGCTTCACTTGGAGGTCGCCACTGATGATGTTTCCTAGCCAGGTAATGAAATGTCTGGATATCAAACCTTCAGCTCAGCGAACAAACCTACACCCTTCACCTCAACCTAATTTATAAACCTTCATAAACTTTGCAATATCCAGCAATTTGGTGTCGTCTACAATGTTACCATCCATCATTTGTCTATTCTCATCCAAATCATTTCACAAAATAACAAACAACAGTGGCCCAGCACTGGTCCTGTGGCACACCGCTGGTCACCACAAATCTCTGCCTGCACCATCTGTCTCCTACTTTCATTTAGAAGCTCTTCCTGATTCCCTGTGATCTAACCTTATTAACCAGGCTACCATGTGGCATCTTGTTGGATCTCACGAAGGTCCACGGAGAAAAACGTATGCTTGAACAGGCCCTGTGTATTTTTCTAACGTTGTGCATTTTCAAAATTCTGGCATTTCCTCTTCCGTAAGGTAGCCGCATTTCAAAACATCACTGCATTGATTTATTTCCCTAAGTTCCCCAGCTTCCATGTCTTCCTCTACAGTAAATGCTGACGCGATATTTTCATGGTGTATCTTGCCCATTGAGCAGGAACTTGCTCTAAGGCATCGGAGTGTGGTGAATTCGATGCTTTGTGAGGAGTGTGAACCCAGCATGGTCAGAGACATATCTCATGTGTTGTTGAACTGTTAACTGTGTTTATGTGCTTCCACTTTTACCAGAATGTCTATCATGCCTTACATTTTAACTGTGTTTTCTTTAATTTTCTGCTTTATATCAACATTCTGTATTTTGATGGGGAGGGGACTTTGTGACAAGATTGTATCATATATGGCGACTTGCACAGTTTTCCCTGTTCTCATGTGAGTTCACGTGACAATCAACATCAGAAACTTAATGGTTTGTGTGTGTCCATACAAAGATGGCTGTCTAAGTTTTTAGGAGCCCGATTCTCTCTCTTGACTTTCTTTTGCTCTTAATATACTAATATAATGTCTTTCAATTCTACTCAACCTTAACAGCTGTCCCATGCCCCGTTTTTGCCCTCCTGATTTCCCTGGTAAGCATACTCATACACACGTTACGCTCACGGGATTCCATTGATCGCTGTTGCCTATACCTGACATATACTTGCTTGTTTTCCCTTGACCAGACACTCAATAACCGCTGCCATGATCCCTACTACTGCTAATATTGCTCTTCACACGGACAGGAACATGCTGCCCCTGAACTCTCACTATCTCGCTTTGAAAGACTCCCACTTGCCAAATGTCCTTTTAACTGCGAAAAGCTTCTCCAATCATCTTTTGTACCTTGCTGCCAAATATCATCACAATTAGCTTTGCCTTAATTATTGATGTTAACATGTGGACCAAGCTCATCCTTTTCCAGAACTATCTTCAAACTAATGGAATTAGTCATCCATTTTAACAGCTGAACCTCATGCTCTGCCTTAATTCCCAAGACGAAATAAAGGTGATGCCAGGATCAGACCAGCCCCGGTCCAGTCTCCACACCATATCAGGCCCAGTTTCCAGAACAAACCAGTCCCACTATCCACTATTCACTACGCTTTGTATCCTGACACAACTGAGTCCTGTCTCCAGGTTGCACCGGGATGAGTACAGACAGGGCAGGGAACAGTCTCCAAACCGCACCAGGGCAAGACTCCAGACTGCTCCGACCACAGTCTCCTGGCCACACCGTGCTCAGCCTCCAGGCCGTAATGGGTCCAGTCCCCAGGCTGTACCAGTCCGAGTCTCCAGACGGTACCAATGCTTGTCAACTGAGTATACCGGCCTCGTCTCCATAGTTCCCCAGGCTCAGTCGCCACACAGCACCAGGCCCAGTCTCCACACCATACCAGGCTCAGAATCCAGACCACACCAGGACCAGTCTCAAGACCGTATCGGTCCCATGCTTCAGGCCACAACAAGTCCATTACCCAGATTGTAGTCGGCCCAGTCTCCAGGCCCCACTGTGCTTTCTCGAGTCCTCGCATCCCCGCGACAGCCCGCTGTCTGGGATTCACCTCCTCCATTCCCATCGAAGGAAATTTAATTTTTTTAAGCTTGTGGAGAAGAATTCTCTCTAGGAAACAGAATAATAAAGGTAGATATAAAGAGCAGGCAGAGCAGAGAAGCTCCAGATGGAACATTCTGACTGCCACCATCTTAAGGATATTTGCTTCCTTCTTCAAAGAATGATTTTGGAGGTTCAACGTAGTTTTGTCCAATTCCTTGCAATTCAGTCCCTTAGTAAAAGGAGATGGGCATGTCCATTGCTGGCCCATATGCTGACATTGGGTTTGTTTCAGGACTTTACAATCCATTCTCACTAATAATCGGAAGAGTATATCAAAAAATACTAAAAGTTAGAGAAAGTGGCTGAAAATCCATCTCAACCTCTAATGGTGTGCTTTACCGAGAGTAGCCTGAATATAATTGTGCTGCTGTTGTCTGCATAGCTCGTGGGGCACGACAGATATCTCGGCCGGGTTGAAAGATCAATGCACTTCTGTGATCTGCATAGCTGCCATTGCTGGACAGATATCTGGTGTGTCTGGATGAATACACAACTGTGATGGGGATAGATCCCAGCGTTAGACGCACACCTAGTCCGAGTTTATAGATTAACACACTGGCATGGTCTGCACATTTTTCCGCACTTTCCAGATTGCGCTTTTAGACTGAACAGAGTTTGAAATTCACACTGTGCTGAACAGATATCTCCTCTGAATTAATGGTTCTCCGTCTTGGACTGAGAGTAAGTTCAAACTAAGTATTTCAGCTTATCTGGCAATGTATTTAGTTCTCAGTCTTGTGATTGGATCCTCCGTCCCTCCCTCAATTCATGTTGCAGTTTGACCATGCTCAGTACATCTTGTTCCTGAAAACCAATTGTGCTGGCTTCTTCATTCAGAAGCAGTCAGCCATTCGCATATTCATCAGATCTCCATGTCAGAAGAAAGGATTGCCAATCGGAAAAATGCCTTCCCCTTGATATCACAAAACACACACTCCCAGCACTCCACACCGCCATCCAAAAAAATTAAAAATATCAGGTGTGCATTGAGATCAACTGGGCCACTGAGAACATCAGGGAGCAGATCTTCAAGGAGATGAAGCAACACTTCCCATTTGTGAACGACAGCTTGAATCTTCCAGGACACATTTACAACACATATCTGTCATCTCTCCTTATTTATTAATGTATAGCCTGTTACTCTTCCTGTAAAAGTAACAGGTTCACAGTTACCCACGTTATATTCCAGGTGCTTAATTCTCATCCATTGTTTATCCAAATAGATATGCTGCACTGCCTCCTGACGACTTAGGTTCCTGTCTATCTTAGTTAGAATACATTTGTTAAATCTTTCAAAAACGTTGATATTAGTGGCAAATAACTGAGGACCCAGCACTGGTCACTGTGTCATCGCAATTGTTAATTTCTGTCAAACTGACAGAGACTGATTTATCCCTAATTTAGCCCATCTCACATCTCAGTAACCAGTCCTTCCAGTATTCCTGTTTACAGCTTTGAAAGGCGAAATATTCTCTTCCATTTTCCAGACATAAGAGATTAAAAGATCTGATTCAATTGCTGAGTAAAAGACTCGAACGGCTGAATGGCATCATTCTGTTCATGTTTAAATTTTCTGATGATCTGAATAGCCTGTTTTAGTATCGGTGTAGTTGTGAATGGTACTGAACATTTTGGAACCATCAGTGAACAGCTCATTTCTGATTTTATGATGGAGGGAAGATCATTAATCCTGCAGCTACTGCTAGCCCACAGTGCCTCGTGGAGGTGCAGTTTCCATTTGCTCTGTCATTTAGCAGTATGTCCTACTGCACAGGAGGGAATGGCACATAACACAGTGGGCGTTACCTTCAATATGTGGCTGAGATTTTCCCTCCACCAGGACCGTGTGCTGGCTGCTTCTACAGATACTATCGAGGTAGATCCATCTGTAACAATTGTTTTGGTGAAAATGTTTTCCTCTTGTTGGTTTCCCCATCCCTTCCCCCAGTTTGGCTGCTGTGTATTTGAGGCCTCTACCTGCTCAGTCAGTGTTGGGCCTCTGGCGACACTCTTGGTGATGGACTTTGAAGTCCCACACCCAGACTAAGTTTTAGGTCCCTGGCACCCTCAGTGCTTCCTCCGATTTGTTTTCAACATCGAGGGGTACTGTGTGATCACCGAGGAACAGTCTGGAGGGCAGTAGGTGTCTCATCAGCAGCTTTCCTTGACCATCTCCGACGTGTTACCATGAGATTTCCCAGGTTCTGGAATCAATGTTGGGGAATTCCAGGGTAACTCCTTTCCCGACAGTATCCCTCTGTGTCGCCACCACTTGTGTGTCTATCATGCTGGATGGACAGATATCCCTCGTGTTGGTGATGAGGCTTTTTGAAACACGACTGATCAAGCCTGATTCTGTGAGTATGACGGTGTCACACTGTTTCCTGACGGCTTCAGAATGGGAAATAATGGCGGAAGTGAAGACAGGAATAATGATTTTAAAAAGTTGGTGAAAGGTACTTTATTGCAAAATGTTCTATATATTCAAATGGAATTGAGAAATGGATATGATTTAATGCCATTAGAGAAATATGGTGTTTGGGCGACCAACACTGAGAACGGAACATCCTCCAGATTTTAGATTAAAGGATGATATACAAAACTAAAGATGAGGTAGGGTAGATCTCCGCACAAAGAATGACATCTGTATGATTAAAAAGGAGGAGTTAAAGCCATTGATCAGGGTATTGTACGGATGACTTCGTGTGTGACAAAGTTTGCAGGTGACAGAAAATAAGTGGGCGGGTGAAGTGTATTGAACATACTGAACGGCTGCAGAGGGGAATAGATAGTATAGTGAGTGGGGAAGGGTCTCACAGATTGAGTACGATGTCGGTCAATGTGAGTTAATCCATTTTAGCAGGAATAACAGTACACTGGACATCCTTTTATGTGGTAAAAAATTGCAGCATGTTGCTCTGCAGACGATCCTGGTTTTTCTTGTGCAGGATTCACAAAACATTGATTTGCAGATAATTAAGAAGGCAAATGGAATATTATTCTTCATTGATGAAGAGATACAGTTTAAAAACAGAAAGATTATGCTGGAGCTGTAAATGGTACTGATGACGCCACACCTCGTGTACCATGTACAGGTTTGGACTCCTTACTTGAGAAATAATGTGCTAGCACTCGATGGGTGTTGAAGAGCTTCACTGTGCTGATTCTAGAATTGAGAGCGCTGAATATGAAGAGAGACAACGTAGATTGGGACTCTACTCATGGGGACTTAGAAGAATGATTGGGGATTTAAGCTCATACAAAATTGTGAAGGGAGGACATACGGTAATAATAGGGAGTTTGCTGTCACTGTTGAGAGAAACTAGAAACTAAAAGGATCCTCAAAATGAATGGGACCAAATTTTGGACAGAGTTGCAGAGGAACATCTTCATGTGAATCTGTAGAATACTCTGTTGAATGAAGGAGTTGTGGTTACTTTTCTGAATGCTTTTAAAGCAAAGCTAGATTTTGGAAGAGTAAAGGAATCAAGGTTAATAGTGAGAGGGAGGGTAAGTGGAGCTAAGTCTAGAAAAAGTGCAGCCCTGACATTATTGGATTGCAGGCTTGAGGGCTAGATGGCCGACTCTTGCTCTAATTCAATATGGATTCATCATAATAATTAATGTTTTCATGCAAAGTGCAAGGTGGTTTGGGTTTTGGGGAGAGATTACTAACATGAGGTTGAGAGGATCTCACCAAACTCCACACATTAATTGTTACTTGGGTCCTCAAATGAGAATCACATCGGTCTTCCCCCACTTCTCATTGCACACCATTCCCACCACGGGAGAGCCTGGAATTACCCAGCATCCCAAGGAACCTGTGCCATCTTTGAGAACCCATAGTACACTGGGATAAGCACAGTTGTGTGGGGATAACCGGCACAACCCCTGATATTGAGCCTGTACGTGGCAGGCAGGGTGCTATTACTGCCCTCCCCAAAGGTTTGGGCATGAGCTCCTCTCGGGGGAGAAGGGTCACAGGCAGGACATCCCATTCCCCCAGGTCCAGGAGTGAGGCCATGAGAGGAGACCATGCGTGCCTGCTCTGAATTTCCTCCTAAGATTACTGGGCGGCGCGGTGGCACAGTGGTTAGCACTGCTGCCTCACAGCGCCTGAGACACGGGTTCAATTCCCGCCTCAGGCGACTGACTGTGTGGAGTTTGCACGTTCTCCCCGTGTCTGCGTGGGTTTCCTATGGGTGCTCCGGTTTCCTCCCACATCCAAAGATGTGCAGGCCAGGTGAATTGGCCATGCTAAATTGCCCATACTGTTAGGTAAGGGGTAAATGCAGATGTAGGGGTATGGGTGGGTTACGCTTCGGCGGGGCGGTGTGGACTTGTTGGGCCGAAGGCCCTGTTTCCACACTGTAAGTAATCTAAATTAGAGCAGGTATCGGGCGCAATGTACATAATTTTAGGGAGATCATGTGATTCTCCACTCAGCCAGCACAGGGGGAGCCCCGGGAAGTAACTCACCATTTCCTTTGAGAACGACAAACACGATGCAGCTAACTTATGTTAACATCAAGGAACGCCTCAGGGAACAGATCACTGAATCTAAAATTAATCTCACAACAGACCACGGCGCTCAGAATATACAGAAACAATATGTCTGGACATTAGAAATAGCACAAAGAAACAAATACTGGTGGCAGTTATCTCTCAAAGTCAAACCTGCAAATTTTGTGCATGTTGTAAGCAGGACATTAGATATGCAAAAAATTGCTGGCAAAACTCAGCAGGACTCGTTACATCTGAAGGAAGAAAGCAGAGGGAACATTTCAAGTTTAATGCGCTGCATTTGAAAACTTTTTGTTTCAGATCTCCAGCATGTGCACTCTTGTTTTATTTTTCAAGAGTCAATTATTGTGTATACCACAGATATGATGTTTGACTTGATCTATGAAGGGGGAGGGAGTGAGGGCAGAAGTGCAAGACATGGGTCAATTGCAGCTGAAGGCACTGTACATCAGAGTTTGGGAGGGGTAACGTAACTCCTCGTGCGAGAGAAAAGGTGGGCATGCCAGAAGTACCCCACTGGAACTCGACATCATCTGAACAGATGTGAAGGTTCCAGAGAAAGTGGGAGAATGCAGTCACTCTGCGCTAGTCACGGGGGTAGAATGTGGCTCAGTGGTTAGCACTGCTGGGTCACGGCACGAAGGGCCTAGCTTTGATTCCGACCTTCGGTGACTGCTTGCGTGGTATTTACGCATTCTCCCTGGGTCTGTGTGGGCTACAACACTGCTTTTGGCTTTCGTCCCACGGTACAACATGTGCAGTGACATTGCTGAACTGCTGCGCAGTATTCTGGGTTGTGGTGGGTTGGCTGTGGGAAATGTCACGTTAGCAGGGTAATACATGGCTGTATTAGTCAAGATGCTGTTTGGCGGGTCTTTGTGCACACAATGTGCCGAGTGGCCTGCTTCCACACCACAGATTTTCTATTAGTTATATTTTGGTGTCTGTGGCTGACAACGTATCCCAAGATCTTACCCAAAACTTCTGCCCCCAGTTGCCTCGTCAAACCGTTACACCTTAATTTTGTCGAACATAAATTTTATTAGCAAGTCCTCAACATTTTGTTCCATCAGATCAGTGTCCCGTTGTACTCTGAGTTAACCCTCTTCACTGTTCACTAAATCACCAACGTAGATGTTACCTGTAAAGCCACGAAGCATTCCTACATTAATCACATCCAAATCATTTATGTTCATTCCAAAATCTATTAGATCCTTATGGCACTCAGGTAGAATCTGGCCTCCAGTGCAAAACAAAAACTGTCCACAACCACTTCCTTCATCTCTTATCTTCAGGTCAATTACATCCAACTCTCCACGTATTTCATGTGATCTCACAAGTGCTACCCAGTTTACCATGAGGAATCTTTTTCAACACCTGACCGGAGACCATATGGACTACCCAGACTTCCGCCCCTTCACCAATCTACTTCGTCACATCTTCAAAAAACAAAATCAAATTTGTGAAATATGATTTCCAGCACAAAAAGCCATATTGTCTTGCTCAGTCGTTGCCTTTCCAAAAACAAGTCTCTCAGATGTCCCTGAAGCAAGTTACCCACCAATAACATCTGGCAGACCAGTTTACAGTCCCTGGCTTTTCCTTCCCAGTTGTTCTTTAAAAAGCGCACAATATCAGCCACCCTGCCGTCTTCTGGCAGCTTACCTGTGACTGTCCATGATGCAAGCATCTCAGCGAGAGGGTGAACAATTAGTTTCCGAGCTTCCCAATGAATTCTGTGAAACACCTGATCAGGTCAGAGAACATCGAACAGTGCAGGCCATTTAGCCCTCGATATTGTGCAGGTCTTTCATACTTCTCTAAAACCAAACTCACCTGTATGCCCTTCTTTATACTAATTTAAATGTGCCAATCCAGGAGTCGCTTTAAAGACAGGGAGTTCCAACTCTTTTTTGATTTAACCACTGCCCTCCCATTTGGTGTGAAGGGCACTGCTGGTCACTGGCAACTTGGGTGTTCCTTTTATTCCTGGTCGTGGAAATGGAATAAAGATTTGTACTCCTTGTGTCTTTTACTGTCTCACACCTGCACATACACACAAAAAGAATAGGAGTGGCAGTGGTTCTATCACATTGACAGCTGCTTCTGAGGGAGCTGGATCAGTGTCAAGCACTCTCTCTGGTGTTGGGATGCCGGCCTCTGTGGAGTTATTTCAATAGCATCAAAAATAAAGCACATTCACGAAACTTGACTCTGTTATGACACGATGGAAAATCCCTGCAAAAAAAGGAAAAAATTAAACACAAGGAGTCATTCACTTTAATGCATTTTAGGATGGACAGCTCCTCATCTTCTGTCATAGGAAAACCTGCCAAAATATCATTGTTCATTTCCTCAAGTTATCTGCATCACGTATCCTTCTCTACAGTACATACGAACGCGAAATATTTATTTAGTGCTGCCCAAATCCTGTGGTTCCACATGTTGGTCGCCTTGCTGAACTTTAAGAGGGCCTGTTCTGTCCCAGTTACTCGTTTGATCTTAATATGTTTGCAAAAACTCTTTGGATCATTGCTTACCCTTTTTTCCAAAATTATATAATGTCTCCACGTTTCACTCCTGATTTCCATCTTGAGTATTATCCTTCTGTCCTTGTACTCCTCGATGGATTCAGTTGGTCTTTGATACCTACACCTATCATATGCGTCTTTCTTTTTGTTGACCAGAACCTCCTTTCTTTTAGTCATCCAGCGTTCTCTCCAGCGACCATCCTGACCCTCCTCATGAAAAGAAATATACTATCGCTAGACTCTTTAATCTCATTTGTGAAGGCATCCCACTTTCATGACAATAGCTTCTCTCAAGCAGCTTTTCGAAGAGACAGCCTGAAACGTACAAGGTTGTCCTTACTCAAACTTTAACGTTTATGTCATAACTAATTTCTCCATAAATATTTAAAAACTAATATTTGCTGCATAACAGAATAAAGAAGTTGAATGGCTTCCTCCTGTTCCTCTGTGACAGGGTCAATGGGCAGAATGGCCTCCTTTTCTCCCTCTATAACAGACTCGAGAGGCTGAATTACCCTGGTATAACAGGCAAGAGATGCTGATGGTCTTCTCCTATCCTTCTGAAAATGGCACATGGGGACAGAATTACTTCCTTCTGTTCCTAATGAGCAGTTTAAATACTTTGGATGATTTATCGAGGTTTTGGAATGATTTGTAAAAGGGCACTTAACAATTTTAGTAAAATTACAAAAGGCAATGGGCAGTAAATCTTGTTACCCGATTTTGTGGTCTCGAGAAAATGCCCACCAGACATTCTGTGCAGGTGCTCTGTTATTTTATCTCTGTCATGTACATTCCTGCAGTGTTCTGACAGTGTTCCGACATACAGGGAGAAGAGATTTATAATATCGAAAGTTTACGGTCAGCCAACCTCATCCATTCCATCCAGATCGAGGAAGTTGTTCCTTTTATTGTGATACGTAAAGTGATGTAAGGGAGGTGTAAATTTCCCCTCTTCCTTTGGTGACGGTGAATAATGTCAATCTCCACATAATCAGCAACAGTACTAACAGGGATCAACAGTACCACAGAGAGGAGGTGGAGAGATCAGAATCTGAGAACGTTCGACTCGGATGTTCCATCAATTGATCAGAGACTGAGAACATTAGACAGAATGTTCCAACAATGGACAGAAGTTTATACTGGGATGTTTAGCTTCCTTCTCCATATTATGATCGAAAATAATTATCATGTTGGATCGAATATTATTCAATATTTTGATTATGCAGTTCTTTGGTGTCTCTGGTAAGCTTCACAGTTCAGTCATTTATTCTATAAACCATGTTTGACTGTTACACTGTTCTTTTCATTGACATTACCATCCTTGCCGCTCCTATTGTTGCTGCTGAGACTCTGAATTCAGCTATTCACTTTACAAACCACTACTAACTGCATCAGTGAACTTGATAATTCACGATCTACTTCATTGCTTCGTGCAGTGTTACTCATGGGTCTGTATGTTGACCTACTCAATTTCAGTAGTGAACCATGTTTCATTGTATCACTGCCCTTGATATTTAAATATTAGGAGCATAGAGCACTGTTTTCTATTCTGATTGCAAACTCAATTTCCTTCCTTTGACTCCATCACATCCCTGACCAATATATGAGGCTGAAACAGACAAATGACAACAGTAGTGATCCCTTTGGCCCTGATTTCATTCCTGCACCATAACCTGCCCACTCCTCATTATAATTACTGATACCTGTAGGATATACTTCTATGGCTCATCCCATCTGCTGTTTGAACATTGCGCTATGGCAGACAGTCTTAATGAAGCCAATAATCTGCTGCTAAAACTCCCAGCTTCAATTCTGCAGAAGCTAATCTGCGTCGATTCCATATGGCTCTTATCTGTACCCTTAAAAAATTCCCAATCATTCTGTCATTCCTTTGCGCACTGATGTTGTTATTGGGTCTGGAAATGCCTTTACTTTAATACTCTCAAGCGTATACGCACATCTGTCCATGAACTGTTTCTCAGTCCCTCTCTGTCCATCATCCCAACCCCTGCCAGTTGTTCATATTTAAACTAATTTTCTCCAAATGCGTTCTCTCTCAGACAATGATTTTCACATCTACCATTGCCTATGTCATACACACACGAATGCACACATGAAAAAAAAAACCTTGCATCAAGTTGATGCATGGAGATACAGAAACATAATTTTTTGGGAGCCCCATTCTCAGTCATTTAAAGTACGGAATACAAATCTTCCAATGCTGAAGAGATATCTATTGCAACAATATCCTGTGCCAGATTTTCAATATTCCCCATGCTGGGCAGATTGTCTAGCTTACTGAGAATTACAGGAGCATCGTATTCACCGCTCTCCTTTCTGAGCAAACAACCTATCTGAGTTAAGACGGTCTGTGTTTTTTCTGTGAGGCAGATTCAGAATATAATGTAACAAATTGTTTCAGCTGATCTGGCATTGCCTTTAATCAGTGCTCTCTTTCTTGTGGTTGCATCTATCAAGGTCTCACTCTTCCGATTAGACGTACTCCCCTGTGCTTTCCCCCATATTTCAACATGTTCTTTTTCTGTCTTAACTTTCTCTTTCTGTCTTTAACCTGAATGATTCTGTCCTTCTGTATCGTTCCCTGAACTTGGGTGTTTGGCTTCCGAATGTAATCAAAGTTCTTCCCTTTCTATAGTCTCCACATTTCCTTTCCATTCCTGTGTAACAGGCACAAGACAGCAAAAAGCTCAGCTCGAATTGCCGTGAAAAAGGCACGAGTGGTGGACTAGTCTCATTCTGTTCCTACTTTACACACGCGAGTGCTAAATGGGCTTTTTGGTGTTCCTACATTATAGTCTTGATACGTTGAATGTCGTCCTGATGTTAAAAAGGCCTAATATCCTGCTCCTGTTCCTGACCAAGCCACTCAAGACGTGAATGCCTTCTGCCTTGTCTTCATAAGAGGATTGGGGACATATGGAAACTTGCTGCAGCAGTGCACCATTTCAAGTGGCTGAGGTGTCTCCTCGTGTCTCTTCATAAGAGGCTGGAGAAACGGAACAGTCTCCTCCTATAGCCCTGAAATCGTAACGAGGGTGTGATTGGTCTTCTCCTATTCCCAAAGAACATGAATGTGGATGAATTGCCCCCTTTGTTCAAATAAGAAACCATCCCAAACGGTTTCATGTTCGTCTGCAATTCTTGTGCAATTGACTCAATCGGCTGAATATCCATAACCTAGTGTGAAAAGTTCCAGTAACTTTGTGGCATCTTCCAGTTCTTGTGTTGCAGCATTTAGAAGGCTGAATTGATTCATCCTGTTGTGTGTAACACGAGTTAGGTGCTGCATGGTCTATTATGGATCCTGTGTTGGAGTATGGAGGTGCTGTTTGTCCTGTTCCTGAAACTCTATATTAGGATCCAGACAAGAAACATCCTCCTCCTACATCTGCTGTAACAATTTCGAATAATCTCCTTCTGCTGTTCCTGTTCTCCAGGTTCGAGAATTGAAACGGGTTCCCGAATTTGATGTGTCATTGCTTTCCATTGCTGAGCCCTAACACAAGGCCATTGTCATTCTTGTAAGCTTTAAGAGTTATTGGATCAATCTGCTCATCCCTCTCTCCTAGGTTAACGTGACGCTATGGCTTATTTTATTGAAGTTCCTCCTTAATAAACAGGTAGATCTGGGGTTAATAACCTAGCAGAGTCTGCACTTCACATGAACCATTCCTTGTTAAACCTCTCTGAAATGCCATATTGCTGTTCCATCAGGTTCTTGATCCAACCTCGTGATGCAGAAGGAGATGATGATTTGTTGAACGTGTGTCGTTGAAATTAATTCGACATTTCTCGAATGCAAGAAAGATCAAAACAAATGGCTAGCAGGGGATAAGGATGTTACACCTTTTTTTGTAATGTTCGGCATCTCCAATAACACAGTATAGTGTCTGAGCCAATGTACTTCCGCCATATGTGCAGTCTTTTGCTCGGAAAGGAATAAGGATAATGCATGTGGGACCAACAGGGTTAATTCATCAGACTGACTATGTCCCTGGATGCTACAACAGCCTTTTCAGCTGCAGTCATGGCTCGCAGGCATTTAGGCAATCTTGCTGCTGCGGGGTCCCGCTTAGCCGAAAAATAAGCTACCAGTCTCACTTTTCCTCCATGATCGTGTAACAGCACAGATGTCATGCAGTCAGGCTTCTCATCTGCAGTTTGCACAAAAGGCTTGTTTGGATTCGGAATCCCCGGTGTAGGTGCAGTTTGGAGTGCCTTTTTTAATTCAACAAATGCACTCTCGGTTTCTTGGGTCCATTGTAACGGACCCAGGCTCTGAAAACCTTTCTTATCGGCTATGTCACTTAGGGGCGCCCCAGGGGTGCAGAATGTGGAATAAACATCTACAGTAGGAGCACATGCCCAAAAAGGATAGCATTTATTTCTTCGTGTGAGACTTTGTAATTTGCCGGACGGCTTGAACTCTGTCTTGATCAATGGCCTTCCCTTGTTCAGATATGAAGTGACCAAAGAACTTCACCTGTTTTGCACAAATTGTAGCTTTGCAAGACTAGCTTTCTGCCCTTCCCTCGCTAGATGGCAGAACAATGTAAATGTGTCCATCTCACATTGTTCCTCTTTCAGTGCTGCTATTATACTGCAGAAGTGCTGACCCCGGGGTAAAAACGACAGTCTCCAGACTCCTGCGTAAAGCCTCATTATATATGGTGGGGGACTCATAGTAACCTCGATAAAGTCGTGTGAAGCTATATGATTTCCCTTTGAATAAAAAAAGCGAACCAGAATTGACTATCTGTGTAAACCGGTACACGAAAGAAGGCATTGCAAAATCCACAACAGAGAACAGAACCAGAGTCCGATGTAACTTGAGTTACTATTACATAGGGGTTGGGAACATTTGGGGCTCGTGGAACAACAGCATTATTGACAGCCTGCAGGTCATGAACAAACCTCCATTCCTCCGGTTCAACTGGAATGTTTGCCTTTTGACCGGAAAAAATGGGGGTTCTCACCTGTGAGTTTTCGCAGGGGATTATCACTCCAGCCTTTAGGAGGGATTCAAAGACTGGAGTATTTTTTTTTCTCTATGGCCTCGGGTTTTAACGGTTATTGTGCTCTGCAAGGATAATACTCAGCCTTCGGGCTTATTCTTAGGGGTTCACAGCTTCGTATGAGTCCCACACCATGGTTCCCTTTTGCCAACAACTCAGTCGAAGACGTTTTATTCATGGATCCGAGACTTCTGTCTTCGGGAAACGCCAGTCTACCCCCCTACACTCTTCAGGACTGACGGGGGTTATCTGGACTGTCTGATCTGCCAGAGTTAGACAATTTAGTTTCTTCCCATGTGTCCGCATATCTGCATTGAACCAGATACTCACATCGTCGCTGACGACCCAAACTTTGTGCCTTTAGCACCCATGGTCCCAATTCCTTCTGGACGCCTTCGCCAGTGACACGTGAGGAAAAAGTGCCTTAAACATCAAAAAGGAAGTGTCTGCTTGCCGTTATAGATACTTTCGATAAGTTCACACTGACGGCACATCTGTGTTCATTCCAATAAATTTCGCACAATAACAAATGATCTGGTTTAACGAATCTCCTGAACCAATCCTTTCAATATGATTCGTCAGGGCCATCGCGTTGTATATGTGCTGTGCAGCGTGTCTCCAGCAAGATAATCGGTGTTAGTAGGATTAACATGGTTACTTATTTCCAGGGCGAGTTAAGCATTCACTGAACGTATCGATCTTTGGCTCAATCGTCACTCATAGACATACATCAGGGGTCGTGGGTCGTATTTTACAGCCTGCACGGGTAAATATTACCCTTGGATGACGTGCAAACAGTCGGGGTACTGAGCACATCCAACCCCAGACTGACTATGAGATCTCGAGCCATCAAATTTAAAGGACAGAATTCAATAACAAAAATGAGCTTTGGAATGCTTCCCCAGTACGAGGTTCACAAATTTGGGCTGACTAAAATCTCTCTCATATCACGACTTCTGATGCACCCATTGTGTTCAGGAGCATTCCACTCGTCTATATTTCCGTCATTTCTCTGAACGAGCTTAATTTAAGGACTGAATATGTTGCCTCTGTATCTACCAAAACGGTAACTGATATAACTTCCACATATAACATTGCGGTAGGCATCGACTGATATGCATCATAGTTATATTGAACATATAGTGCACACTTCGCAATCTCAGTGCTCAATATGGCCTTTGGGACTTATTTCAATGCCCCTAAGTTTTGCAGAAGAGATGAGCATAAGCGATCCTTCGTTGCCAAGCATAAGGGAAAGAAGCTTCCCTGTACCTTGTGGGATGCCCACCTCCACCTCAGCATTCCCCTGTCTGTCACCCTGCTGTCCAGCCTCCAGGGCCGATTGGGATTGTCTGGATGGACACTGTCTCGCCCAGTGGTCCATTCCCCCGCAAACAAAGTACCTGCCAGATCTACCTCTGCCAGCGCCTCTTCCATGACCCCTTTGTCTTCCTCTTCCGCGACCTCCACACCTGCCTCTCTCCATGCAACACCTCCCTCCAACGGCTGACCATTTGCATCATAGTAAGCTGAGGTTTATGTGCTTTTTTTTCCATCTTTAGTTTCTGCTTCTCCTTCCCTTGGGCCAGCATTTATTTCAGCATGTATCGCATGTTGTTCTATCAAATTTAGCTTTCCAGTGTCGCAGGTAATACATGTGTCTTTTACCTTTTTGACTATTTCGTCCTTCTTTCCATTGATGAAGCTTTTCCTCAGGTGTGCTTCATACGGTGCGATTTCTGCTGCCGTCATGTCCTCGGATGGTCTCCGTCCACCATGGGCGTTATGGACTTCAATGAGGCGTGTAAGGTACTGGGACATTGTGTCACCTTCTTGTTGTTTACGCATTGCAATTTTGGTCATATCCATTCGCACTGAGACTGCCTCCCTACAGGCGGCTTCCAGCATGGACCAAAAGCATTCAAGTCTCTGTTCTCTTACGGTTGTGGGTTGGTTGATCTGGCATGGACGCTTACGGCTGACCATTTATACTTGATTTTGGTGACATCGGCACCTGTGTCTGTCCCAGGAGATGTCTCGACACAGAACTTTGTTACTTTTTCAGCAAACCTATTAGCTCCAACCTCGCATGCCCATAGGTAGTTTCCAAATCCTTCATGGTCCATGATCAGTGGACCAGCACTGGGCGCCCAACTGGATCTTCAACCTCAACCATTGGTGCTGCTTAGATGATCGCACGTCAGTACTCTCGCTGCCTGACTTTTCGCCCGTCGTGGACTGATCGTGAGCAGGCCCTGGATGTCTATCAGTCTTGGAGTGGCCGTCCTCATTTTCGGCTTCTTGCTTCAATTGGTTGCAGGTACGATAGGCTATTGGTGATCCAGCAGACCCGAAGACGGTGGCCGCTGACTTGGAACCTTCGACAGGTGGATCTTGTAGGGGGGCTGTATGTCTCGGGGGCAGTCATCATGGTCAGGATCTGGAACAGACTTAAGACACTGTACAGCTTCATAAGGTTGTTTTCCACACACGTCTGCATGTGTGCTCGTGTTTATACGTGTATCTGAACTATCTTTTACTTGATATTTACTTTCCCTGATATCATCCTCAGCCTTCCATATATTATAAGCACTCCAGTTCACAGATTTTATTCTTCCTTTCCGTTTCTTCTTCTCTCTCACGTCCAACCGTGACTTCAATACTTCCAACTGCCTTCAACTGAAACTCCCATCCTCCGAAAAACCGCGTTCCTTAATCCACAATTCTATCTGCTTTACAGACTCTGGGCCGTAATTACTTAATATGTTCTGTACTTTTGGTTAACCATTCCACGTCCTCTCTGGACCCTCTTTTTGTTCCCTTTTGCTGGAGCCTATTTCAATTCACTGGAAAAGTGTCCAGCTGTCTCTCTCTCTGTCTCTGTAATGTTATCTTTTCCTTTTTGACTTGCTTTCACTTCTGGAGGTGCCTTCTCGAATTGGGCACGTCTGCCTCAATGCCTTGGATTTCCCAAACCAAGAAGCGACATGTCCGGTACGTCTTTGGCGAGTCTAACTCAGGCAGTGGCTGTTCCAAATCTAAAACTACCCTTAAACTTGCTGTCTCTAAAGCACTGTAGAGTCAGCAATCACATCCCTTGTGTTTTACTCAAATACCGAGCGAAAGTTCACTGGAAACTCTTCCTGCTTTATTTATTCTCTGAGAATGATTCTCTATGTAGGATTACTTAAGTTAAAACTCGTACCCTGGCCCTATTCGATTGAAAACCTGGCTGTGGGGCGATCCACAGATTCCCAGTCCTCTCACGCAAAGGGGCCAATTCAACGTTCGAGATGAAGCAAAAGTCCTTCAACGCGCTGGCGCCTACACCTCCTGGGAATACTCAGATTCTTACCCAGTCGCGGGGTTCCGGACGAACCCCGAAGTTTGCAGTCGTGGAAATTAAATCGACTCGACTCAAATGCTAGCAAGAGCAAAGAGAAAGCTTTATTGAACTTCTGCAGAGTTTCAATACATTTGCAAGATGCCGTATGTGAGGGACTGCACAACTTTCACATATTCATTTTGTACTACATTTCGCTTACCATTATCAAGGACAAGAACTGGGAACATTCGGCTGTTTATATGAGGTTTATGTTTTCCCTGACTATTGCTGAATCTGACAGTTTTGCAAGACATGTCAGGGCTAGCAGTTTACTTGCAGAATCCAGCAAAATTAGGCTGTCGATTTAAAATTTCAGCAAAGTGTTAAATCTAGCAAAGTAATCTCTTTTGGATTACACAGCAAATGTTAATTTTGTTAATTATCTATTGTACGTGCTTCATGTTTTTGAAGTTAACAGTGTTCCCACTCCTATAAGCGAACAGTTAGAACCGATTAGAAACCATGAGAACAATCTGGGAATGAAGGAAGAGGCATGGACAGAATTTGAGAAGATGGACTGGGAAGTTCTTGAGCAAATTGATATAAGATGTGATCAGGGATTGATGGTTTTACCTGATCTAAAAATTGGACAAATGATCCGGATGCATTTTATCCGGTTACACTGTATTGGAAGGGTGGTGCAGAAGGACCAGGGCACAATAGATCAGTGAGTATCGGTTTACTTTTAGGGAAGCTATTGGAGAATATAAAGAAGGATAAAATTGATTTCCATTTGAGAGGCAATGTTTCATCCAGGACAGTCACTTTGGCTTTATCGGAGGGAAGTCACGCCTAATGAATTTTATTGGAATTTTCAAGGTGTTTTGTCAAATGGTTTTCCCACCAAGTCCATTCACAAAGCACCACTTGTGAAACTGACAAATTAATTAAAATCTGAAGGTATCAAGGTTAACTTGGCAAGTTATATCCAAAACTACCTCAGTGGAAGGAGAAGGAGGGTGGTGGCAGAAGGCTGTTTGTGTGACTGCAGATGTGTAACGCAAGGATCAGTGCTGTGTCACTTATAATTTGGTGTGCTCTAAAATAATGGAGATGTGAATGTTGAGGGTTGTGAGGGAATGTGGTTACTAAGTGTTTGTTTGATAGTGAGGAGGAAGGTCTTATGTAATAGGAACATGTAGATGGAATGGCCAGATCAATGACAGATGCACTGTAACACTGATAAATTGAGGTGATACACCTCAGAAGTAAAAACGCAGACAGGGGAGTACTCAATGAAGGGCAGGAAACTAGGAAGTCCAGAGGGGGCTTCTGCACTGATCCCTAAGTGTGAGAACACTTTTTTTGGGACGGGACGTATTGTGGTGTGTGACAGGAATTGGGCCTTGGGCCTCAGGTATTCTCAATACACCGCAAGCATCGGGTTCTGGACCCAAATACAATATTTCCAAGCCTGCTGACAGCACGAAAAGCTGTCTGACTATGGGTGGGTAAGGAGGATATCAAAGTGCTCCAAGTTGACTGAGACAAGTTGAGTGAATGGACAAGGACATGGCACATGATTACCAATATGTGTAAATGTGATGTTGTGTACTTTGGTGGGAACGATAGAACAGTAGCCTGCCATTTGAAAAGGGATTGGTTAAAAATAATATTTTCAAGGGACTTCTGCGGATTTTCTTGTTTTCATCTGCACAGACGTTGGAGGTACATGCACAGCTGTGAGTTCTGGCGCCAGAGATCACTACTGGGAATGACATTGACGCAGTGACGAGTGTACATATACCCACAAAGTGGTTAGCTGCAAGACTGGAAATAATCTGGATCTTCTTGTACACTCGTCACTGAAAGCAACATTTAGGTGGATAAATTGGGCGTTGACCGTCATTTCAAGGGAATTCGAATACAGGACTAAGGGTGTCTTACTCCAGCTGCAATTTGGTGAGAATGCATGTCTAATATTGTGCAACATTATGTGCAGTTTTGATTTCTGTACCTAATAAAGGACAATACCGACCTTCAGCGAGTGCAGTGAAGGATCTCTGGGATATCAGGCATGTTGTGGGGACTTCATTTATGTGGACTAAGCCTGTATTCCAAAGGGTTTAGGAAAATGAGTGGATGTCTGAGTAAATAATATAAACCTGAGACGGTGAGACAGATTCGAAGCAAGGATGATAATTCCCCTGGCTGGGACATCTGAAACAAGAGGCCACATTATGAGGTACAGCCAGGCCATTCTGCATTGAGACGAGAATAAATGTCTCCACCCAGAGACTGTTGAACTTTGGGAATTCTCTCCCACTCAAGCCTGTGAGAGCAAACGCACTGAAAATGCATAGACACTAAATGGGAAGTGATAGCGCAGGACCATGGTTTGAACATAAATGATCAGACATCATTTCAAAACGATGGATCGAAGGGACTGCTGAAGATGTTATTTAATATTTTTCCAATAACATTAAGGGATGCATACATTTTCGCGATGAAATGCATGAGGGAGATGTCCAGCCGTGAACTGGAATGGGAGATGTATAATGTGTTGAATGGCTCACTCATTTCCTGATCTTTCTGTGCAGTCTGTGGGAAAGCTCTGTAAAGGTTGTCATAAGCTATCAGATGTTAGGAAGGAGGCTTCCACATGGGTCGGTAGGACTTTACTTCCCGTCCACTTTTCCGATACGGAGGCGACAGATCGGTGCTGTATCCGGGGTTAAAAAGCAAAACCTCCAAATGTACACAACCCGATGAAGGAGCAGCGCTCTGACAACGAGTGCTTGCCATTAAAACTGTTGGACTATAACCTGGGAATGTATGATTTTTAATTTTGTTCAACCCAGTCCAACACCGGCATCTCAAAATCGTGAACTCCACCTGGGTTTATCCTTTCGACCTCGGGTTAATTTGATACAATTGATCACCTTGCTTGGCCGTTTCTGTGCCGCTCGACAGCTGTCAAGAAGGCCTTACACGAATTTAACTGTCGTGATGAGTCTGGGGGTGTTGTACATGTTCTGAATGAAATTATTCCACTCTTGGGGAATAGGACATAGTTGAGAAATTTTCCACATTGCCAGGGAGAAAGCAGAGTTGGAGCTGGAATAAAACAACTTCACCAGTGACACTGCCTGTTGTGCAGCACAAGTTTCCAGTCCTCTTGCAGGAATGACGTCAGGGTCCATTGACTTTGTCAGTTTACTGTGTTCTTCACGTCACGTGCAGAAAATCGAATTGATTTGAGACGGGCATCTGTGATGCTGTGGGCATTATGCGGGAGTTACGGAGATCAATGATTCAACGCTTCTGGCAGGGGATGTTGCAGATACTTCATCCTTGTCTTTTACACAGAGCTACAAGGCTGTTCCATTATTTAGGATAGGGATATTTGTGAGCCATCTCCTCCAGCGAGTTGTTTAACCGTCCATCACCACTTATGACTGGATGTGGCCGGACTATTGGGCTATTGTCTTGGGGTTATTTCGCCGTCTCTGTCAGATGTTATTCCAACAGTTTGCAATATAAGCAGTAAGTGTGGTAGTTTTAATAGTTTGCCATCGGGTTTAGGTACACATGGTTCTGTCTCGAATGTACAAATACACTCATCACCGAACCATAGACCGGCTTGGTAGTAATGGCAGACTGAGGGATGATCCCCAGAAGAAAAAGTTGCAGATTGTGGTTGAATATAATTATGCTTCTGCTCCTGCTGTGGTCTGTAGCACCACATCAGCATCAGAATTCTCTGTACCATGTTTCCTAAACTGAACTAGTTCCATTTTCTGCTTTTGGCACGTACTCCTCCAACTCTTTTTTTATACATGTACCCATCCAATTGTCTTTTAAATGTTGTAATTGTACTCAGCAATACCAGTTCCTCTGATAGCTGGCGACACATACACACACACACACACACACACATATATATATATATATATATATATATATGTGAGAAACAACAGCTCCTTCGATCCCTTTGAAATCTCTTTCCTCTCACCTTTAACCTATCCTCTTTGGTTTCAGACACTTATTGTGGGAAAAATGACCTTGGCCGTGCATCCTATCTGTGCCCCTCATGATTTTATAAACCTCTGTAGGGTCACCTCACATCCTCCTACGCAAAGGGAGCAAAATCACAGACTTGCCAGAGAGCTGAAAACCTCCCGTTTCCGCCACATCATTTAACATATTTTGTCCCCTTTTCAGCTTATAACATCCTTCCTATAGAAGGGCGACAAGAAATGCCCTCAGTACACCAAATGCGTCCTTACCATTCTCTTGAACAGCCTCAATATGATATCCCAAATCCTATGCACAATGGTGTTTTAGTTTAAGATAAGCTTGCAGAATACCCTCGTCCGTACCCTGTCTACCTGCGACTCCACTTTCAAAGAACTATATACCTGCAACCTGGGTTTCTCTGTTGAACAATACTGCCCAGGGCCCAAACGTGAACTGTGTAAATCCTGCGCTGGTTTGGCTAAAAAAATGCAGCATTTCACATTAAACAGAAAGAAGCTCCATCTGCCATTCCTTGGTCCATTGGATCAATGTTAGATGACCTACTGTGTGGAAACTGGCCCTTCTGCCCAACAAGTCCACACCGACTCTCCGACGATTAACCCACCCCGACACATTTCCCTCTGACTAATGCACCAACGTATGGGCAATTCGGCATGGCCAATTCTTTTGGCACATCTTTGGATTGTGGGAGGAAACCCGGAGCACCCGGAGGAAACCCACGCAGGCACAGGAAGAACGTGCAAACTCCACAGAGGCAGTTCCCCGAGGCTGGTTTCAAAGCTGTTTCGTGGTGTGTGAGGCAACAGTATTAATCACTTAGCCACCGTTCTTTTGCGGGACCTTCTTCACTGCCCACTATAACAAATAATTTTGGGGGTTTCATTGTCAAACTTACTTTCCAAGGTTCCTACGTTCCCATCTAAATCGTTTAGAAAAACAATGAAAAGGAGCTCCTTGTGGCACACCGCTGGTCACAGGCAACGAGGAGAAACAACAAATCTCTCCCAGCGCCCTCTGCCTCCTCCTGTTCAGACAATGTTGTATCTAATTGGCTAGCTCTCCCAAATGTTGGGGCTTGCTAATATCCACGTAGACAATGTATGCTGATTGCCATTCATCTATCTTATTGGTCACCTCTTCAAAAAATGTAAACTAATTTTTGAGACCAGTTCTCCCTCACAAAAAGCCATGCTGACCATCTCTAATCAGTCCTTGTTTTTCCCAATGCATGTGAATCTTGCCTCCCAGAAGCTCCTATAAGCATTTTGCCATCTCTGACGTCAGAGTCACCGGTCTGTAGTTCCTGGCAACCATTTAAAAAATAATGTTGTCACATTAGCTGTCTTCAAATCCTTCAGCACCACACCCGTGGCGGTCAATGATACAAATAAAAAAAATTGAAAGGACTGTAGATTCTGTAAGTCAGAAACAAGGACAGAAGGTGCGAGGAAAGTTCAACAGGTCTGGCAACATCTGTGCAGAGAAATCGGAATTAATGTTCCAGTAATCCTTCACCAGAACTCGAAGGAATAATACAAAGATCTCAGCCCGTGCAAGCACAGTGTCTTCCCCAATATCCTGCAATGATTCCGGCATACATTTGAACATGTCCCAGGTTTTTTTCTACGGTTATGCATTTTAAGACCGTCAGCTCTTGCGCTTCTGTAATGTGGTCTCGTTTCAAATATCACTTATTTTTATTTCCCTGACTTTCCTCTCTTCTGCATTTTGCTCGTGAGTAAATACCGACGTGAAGTCTTTGTGTGGGACCTCATCTTTCGAGCAGAAACAGGCGATAAGGCAGCGGGGAGGGGGAGGTCGATTCCTTCTGTACAGTGTGAACCCAGCATGGCCAGGCATTTATGGACTCTGTTGTTGAACAATAAACTGATTTTCTGTTTTACCACTACTACAGGAGCGGCCGTAATGTTTTACATTTAACTTTATTTTCTTCATTTTTTCTGATTTCTACCAAGATTTTGTTTCTTGGAGGTGGGGGGTGTGGAAGCTTTGTATCTAAGATTGTGTCACTTGTGGCGACATGTAAACCTGTCAGTGTCCTCACGTGACTACATTTGACAATAGACCTAATAACCTCATTCATCTCCTGTGGAGCCAATCATTAGATGGCTGATTGTTTGTTATTGCGTCCTAATTACTCTCGACTTTCTCCTTTGTCGTTAATATATTTATAGAATCTCTTTCAAATCTCCTTCACCTTATCAGCCAAAGCCACCTCATGCACACTTTCTGCCCTCGTGATTTCCCTGGTAAGTGTTGTCCTACACTCAGTATGCTCAAGGGATTCCTTTGATACCACTAGCCTGAACCTGACGTATGACTCCTTTTTTCGTTGTCCAAACCCTCAACATCCCCTGACATGTCCTGTGCCCTACTTCGGTTCGCAGTGCCCTTCACACTGACGGAACATGTAATTCCTGAAATCTCACTATCTCGCTTTTGAATGACTCCAACTTTACTGACGTCCTTTCACCTTCAACAGCTTCCCCCAATTTGTTTTTGAACGTTTTTGCCCAATTTCACATCAGAACCGGTCTTCTCCGAAATTATAATGTAAACGTGCGTTCACAGAATTATGTTCACAGGTCCCAGAATGCCCTTACTCTCACATGAGATCTAATTGCCCCGCCTTATTTTCCAGGAGGAATAAAAGGTGCGGCCATGATCAGATCAGCCACGGAATGTCAAGACAGACATGAAGGGCTGAATAGCTCCATGGGTCTGTGTGAGTGTGTGTGTGTGTCTGTGTGTGTGTGTGTGTGTGTGTGCGTGTGTGTGTGTGTGTGTGTGAGTGTGTGTGTGTGAGTGTGTGTACACGTGCGCGCTTGCATGTGTACTTCAGTCTATTGATGTATATATCCCTGCAGCTGCGTCTCTGAGCATTTGGCTTTCTGCTTTTTGGTCGCAAATCCATTGAAATGGGAATTAAAATGTTCCCCCTCACTCTCTCACTGTCTGTCTCTCCCTCTTATGATTAAAGTAAAGTAGTAAAATTCTCTCCAGACGCTCCATTTCAAGGCACACGCAGCAGGTTTTTTTGAAAGGGGCATCAAGTACAGTGACTCTCTCACATTTGAATTGAATTGGCTTCATTGTCACGTGAACTTTAATGTTTCAGCGGAAAGTTACCAATGACTTCACTTACGCGCCATCACAAGTACAAGAAATCTCAGTGTAGATTCTTCAGTATTCTCTAATAATTGAAAGAATAATCAACGAAAGTCCAGCAGAAGAAAAAAAATGAAAGAAATAACTGACTCGAATTACAACCCAGTTTGTGCCAGCAACAAATATCCAGACAGCACTGGGCGCAGTCTCCAGACCGCACTAGGCCCAGTCTCCAGACTGCACCACACCCAGACTCCAGACCGCACCATGACTAGTCTCCTGGCTGCACTGGGCCGACAATCATATAACATAGAGAGTTACAGCGCAGCAAAGGCCCTCGGCACTCAATGCCATCTAACGGTGAATATAATCTGATTCACATTTATACCACATCGTTCCATTATTATCCATATGTCTATCCATGGCCCATTTAAATGTGCTTAATGTCGGCGACTCGACTACTGTTGCAGGCAGGTCATTCCTAGCCCCTATTGCACTCTGAGTTGCGAAACTACATCTCATATCAATCCTATGTCTCTGACCCCTCAATGAAAAGCTTGGCCTCCTCGTGGTAGCCTTCACCATCCGAGGATAAAGCCTCTCACTGTCCATTCTATCCAACCCTCTGATTATCTTGTACGTCTCGATGAAGTCACCTCTCAACTTTCTTCTCTCTAACGGATAAAGTGTAAGTCCTCATTCACCCTTTCCTCGGAAGACCTTCCTTCCATGACAGGCAACATTCTCGTAAATCTCATCCGGTACCTGTCCAAAGCTTCCACATCGTTCATATTATGCACTGACCAGAACTACAGGCAATAATCCAGGTGCGGCCTTACCAGTGTCTTGCTCAGTTGAACCTTGCCCTTTTGGCTCCGAAACTCAATCCCTCTCTGAATAAACGCCAACACACCATATGCCTTCTTAACAACCCTGTAAACCTGAGCGGCAACTTTCAGGTATGTATGCACCTGGACACTGAGATCTCTCTGTTCATCTAAACTGCCAAGACATTCACCATTAGCTCAATCACCTGAATTGTTGTCATTTCTTCCGAATTGAACTACATCAAACTTGCCTCTATTAAACTCCAATTGCCACTTTTCAGTCTAGCACTGCATCTTATGTATATGTCAGAACGATCCACAACCATGCCTCCCTTCGTGTCGCCTGCAAATTTGCTCACCCATCCATCTTCGCCCACATCCAGATCATATATAAAAACGACAAGCCGCAGTGGCCCCAAAACAGCTCCTTGCAGCACACCACTGGTAACTGACCTCCCGAATGAGCATTTCCCACAAACCATCACCCTCTGCCTTCTTTCAGATAGCCAATTTCTGATCGAAACCGCTGAATCACCTTGAATCCTAAAACTCAGTGTTTTGTGCAATACCCATTTGTGTGGAATGTTATAAAATGCTTTACTTAAGTCCTTGTACACCACACCAACCACTTTACCTTCACCCACATGTTTTCTCACCTTTTCAAAGAACTCAATAAGGTGAGCGTGGCACGACCTACCCTTCACAAAACTATGTTGACTATCTGTAATCAAATTTTCCTTTCCAGGTGATTACAAATCTTATCGCTCTCAAAATTGTCCAACATATTACTCATAAATGGTGTAAGGCGCACTGCCCTTTAATTACCAGGGTTGTCCCGACACTCCTTCTTAAACAACAGAACAACTTTTGCTATCCTCCAGTATTCTGGCACAACTCCTGTCGACAACGATGACATATATTTTGAAGTCAAAGATTCTGTTATTTCCTCCCTGGCTTTCCAGAGATCCCTGAATAAATCCCGCTGGCCCAGGGTTAATAACTATATACTTATCTTCCAAAATTGAGAAAACCACCCCTTTGTCAACATCAATCCCATATAATCTTGTAGCCTTTATCTCCGTATTCTCAATGACATTGCCCTTTTCAAATGAGAATACTGACGGAAAGTATTAAATAAGTGCTTCCCCGTGTCCTCAAATTCAACTAACACTTCTCACTACTAACTTTCACTGGAACAAATCCTACTGGCGACATTATACAATATCTCGTCTCAAGACTGTCGACCACACCAGGTTCAGTCGGCAGACTACACCAGGCTCAGTCTCCAGAGTGCGTCGTGCCCAGTATCAAGGCCTCACGGGGCCCAGACTCCAGACTATACCAGGGCCAGTCTCCATAGCACACCGGGCCAAGTCTCCAGACGGAGCAGGCCCAGTCTCCAGGCCGCAGCAGACTCAGTCTCTGGGACAAACTGGGTCAGACTGCAGAACATTCCAGGACCAGTCTCCCAACTGCATCGGGCCTATTGTACAGGCGGCACCGGGCCAAGGTGCCAGGCCACACTTGGCCCAGTCCCAAGACCGCACGGGGCCCAGTCTCCAAACTGTACCAGACGCAGTTTCCAGACTGCCTCGGGCCCAGTATCCAGACAGCACTTGGACATGTCGCCAGGCAGCACTGTTCTTTAAATCTTGAAGCCTTGATTCCCCTCACGATCCTTTGGTCTGGGACTCACTTCCTCCACTCCTAAAGGAGTCACGTTAAAAAGATAATAGATTGTGAAGAAAATACTGTCCAGAAAATAGAACAAATAAGAAACACACAAAGTGTGGGCGGTGCATTGGCGTTCAACGTGGAGCATTATGACCCTGCCACCATTTTTACGACATTCCACGCTGTTTCCTTCTTCAAAGAATGCCTTTGAAGACCCAGAGCAGTTTTCTCCGATCCTTGCAATGTTGTCCTTGAGATAATAACAGAAAGAGATAGACATGCCCTTCGTTGGCCCGTATGCTGCCATTGGGGTTGTTTCATGACTTTACAATCTATTCTCACTATGCTTTCGAAGAGTATATCCAAAAAACATTCAAAGTTGTAGAAAGCGAGCTAAAATTAAACTCAACCTCTCCTAAATTGCTTCAGTCAGGGTGGCTTCGATGCAATTTCACGACTGTGGTCTGCATAGCTACCTGTGTTTGACAGATATCAAGTCCGCGTGTGTCGTTAAATGCACTGCGGTGGTCTGCATAATCTCTTCTGCTGGATAGATAAATTTTCCAGGTCAAAAGATTTAAGCACTGCGGTGGTCTGCTTCAGTCCCCACGCTGAACAGATATTTTTTCCAGGTTTATAAATCACTGCAGTGTTGCGGTCTCCCTAGCTCTCAGTGCTCGACAGAGACCTATGAGAAAGTGAGGATTCAGATGCTGGAAATCAGAGTCGAGAGTGTGTTGCTGGGAATTCACAGCAGGTCAGTCAGTATCCAAGGAGAAGGAGAATCAACGTTTCTGGCATAATCCCTTCATCAGAAATCTGATCAGTGCTTATTTCCGAAACATCGAATGTCTTGCTCTTCGCATGCTGCCTGGCCTGATGTGCGTTCCCAGCATTCTTGTCAGGGTATAAAGGTCAATGCACTGCTGTGTTCTGCATAGCTCCCAGTGATGAGCATACATCTAGTCCGAGTTTAAAGATCGAGGCAATGCTGTGGTCTGCACAGCTCCCCGTGCTGGACAGATGTTAAGTTTGGGTTTATAGAGCAATGTACTGCTGTGGTCTGCACAGTTTTCTGCACTCGGCAGATTGCTGGGTTGGACTGAGCAGACTTTGATCGACACAGTGTCGTGTGCTGGATTTAATGTTTCTGATTTAATGTTTCTCTGTTATGGATTGAACATATAATATACCTAACAATTTCAGCTGATCTGAAATGCCTTTCATTATCATTTTGTGATTGGACCCACGGTTTTCCAGTCCATGTATGTTGCAGTGTGCCTATGCACAGTACATCATGTTGGTGAATACCCAATGTCCTGGCAGCAACCACAGCCTCTTCTATCAGAACCAGACAGCTATTCCCAACGTATTCAGGGCTCCACGTAGCCGGAAATGATAGCCTTCTGAATAAAGGCCATCCCCTTGGACAACAGCTCAAAAACAGCACCCCTCACCACTCTCCACCGCCAACCAACCACTTGAAAATATCAGTTTGTAACGGGAGCAGTGGGGCCACTGGGAACATTGGGGAGCAGACCAACAGGGAGATGGAACAACACTTCCCATGACTGAAAAGTTCAGACAGGGCCCAGCAGTACACACTGTGTCTCTAAGTCCTGTTATCTCCCTACGTTTATTTATTATACAGACTGTTGTTCTTGCTGGAAAATATCATAGTTTCACATATACCCGCGTTACATTCCTGCTGCCAAGTCGCTTTCCATTGCTGATCCAAATAGAGATTCTGTACCTCCTTTTGATAACTAAATTTTCTGACGATCTAAATTAGAATACATCTGTTGCAATTCTCCGAAAACGTTGCAAATAGTTGAGTTCCCAGTACTGGTTACTGTGTCACTGTAGTCGTTATTTTGTGTTAAACTGATAAAGAAACTATTATGCCTAACGTATCCCTTCGCCCGGCTCAATATTCAGTCCTCCCATATTCCTGTGTGGCTGTTTTGAAAGGATGAATGTTCCTTGTAATTTCTAATGGACCAGTAATTAGATATTAAAAGATGAGCTTCAATTGCTGGCCAATAGGCGGAAATAGCTGAATAGCCACATGCTGTTCCTGTTTAAAATTCTTGATGGGCTGAATAGCCTGCTTCAGTATAGGTGTAGTTATGAATGTTAGTGCACATTTTGGAACCTTCGGTGAGCAGTCCACTTCTGACATTATGATGGAGGGAACGCCATTGATGCTGCAGCTGCTGACAGACCATGATGACTCACGGTGGACCAGCTTCCATTTGCTTGTTCCTTTCGAAGTATATCCTACTTCACAGGAGGGAATGCCACATAACACAGTGGGCAGGATCTTCAATATGAGGTGGCTGAAATATTCCCTCCACAAGGACTGTGTGCTGGCTGCTCCAACAGATACTGTTCGAGACAGAGCCATCTGGAAACAGGAGTTTGGTGAGAATGATTTCTTCTTATTGGATCCCCCATCAGTTGCCCCAGTCTGGTTGCCATGTAGTTGATGTCTCTCCCTGCTCAGTCAGTGGTGGACATGTGGAGACACACTTGCTGATGGCCATGAAGTCCCAGACCCAGGGTCTGTTCTATGTCCGTCTCACCTGCAGTGCTTCCTTTGATTTGTTTTCAAAGTCAAGGGCAACTGAGTTCCCTCTGAGAGCTGGGGTGGAGAGGAGCAGGATATATCCATCCTCAGGCGATTTCCTTGACCACCTTTGACCAGTTAGCGTGAGATTTCCGGGGTCCTGAAATCAATGTTGGGGAATTGCAGGGTAACCTCTTCCCTAATTTTAACCCAGGGAACCCCCATCACATTTTGTTCTGTCCTGCCAGTGGGACAGACATACCCAGGGATGGTGATAGTGCTTCATGAAACATTACCCATCAGGCCTGATTCTTTGAGTAGGATGGTGTCAGACTGTTTTCTAACTGGGAACGTAATGCTCGAATGTAACAGGTTAGGCAGCATCCGAGGAGTGGGGAAATCAAGTTTTTGAACATCAGCCCTTCATTAGGGATCAGGGATCTGGGCTGGTTGGCTGAGAGACAAATGAAAAGGGGTTGAAGCTGAGGGCAAGGTAGCTGAGAATGTGATAGACAGGTGAAGATGGGGTAGAAGCTGATAGGTCAGAGAGGAGAGCCGACCAGAAAAAGGGAAAGATGAAGGACAGGTCAAGGGTGCGGTGCCGAATTGGAGGCTTCGGATTGCAATAATTTCGGTGGAGAGCAAATGTGAAAAATGATGAAATCTACATTGACGCTGTTGAGTTGCAGTGTCCCATGGCGGAATATAAGGCGTCTTCCTCAAGGTTTCGGATGGTTATTGTTTCTCGATGACGAAGCCAGGACCTGCATGGCCTTGATGGAGCGGGAGGCGGAGTAGAAGTGTTCAACATGGGGCGGTGGTGGTGATTGCTGCGGGTGTCCAAGAGACGTATTCTGAAATGATCTGCAAGATGGCGTCCAGTACCCCCGATGTAGAGGAGACCAAATTGAGTGGAAAGGACACTGTAGATGACATTGGCGGAGACACAGGTAAGTTTCTGTCGGATGCAAAAGGATCCTTTGTTGCCGTAGATGGATATCAGGCGGGAGGTGTAGGCGCAGGTTTTGCAGGTCTTGCGGTGGCAGGGGAAGGTGTCAGGAGTGGGATGAGGGCTGGCGGGCGTCAATCTGACAAGGAAGTCGTGGAGGGAATGGCCTCTGATCAGGGTAGGGAGGGAACTATATTCCAATTTGTGGGGTCGGTTTGTAGTTGGCGTAAATGGCGACGGATGATGCGATGTATACAGACGTTGGTGGGGTGAAAGGTGAAGGGTGTCTGTCCTTGTTGCGTTGGGAGCACTGGGATTGGAAGGCACAGGTACAGGAAGTGTAGGAGAAGATGCGCTGCATGGCATCAACAAACATGTGGGAAAGGGAAATTGTAATCTTTGAAGAAGGAGGCTATCTGTGTTTTTTCTGAGGTGGAATTCGTCTTCCTGGGACCTGTTTGGACGGATATTGAGCAATTGTGAATCAGGAATCGCGTTTTTAGAAGAGGCAGGACAGAAGGAATTGGTGTCTCTATGGAGGTCAGTGCGCTTGTAGGAAATGTCCGTTGTTAATTGGTCTCTAGAAATGGAGATGGAGAGGTCTAGGAAGGGATTAGGTGCCCGAGAAGGTCCAGATGAAATTGAGGTTGGCAAGAGTATATTTATGAAATTGATGAGCTGTTCAATTTCCTCGAGGGAGCACCAAGTAACTGCAATACAGTCACCAATGTAACGGAGGAAAATATGTGGAATGGTGCCAAAGTAGCTGCGGAAGGTTTCCTGGAATATTCTGGACCCAATATTTTATAACGGACATTCCCCGAACATTCTATCCCTGATATTCTTTGTGAACGGCAGGACGTCAGTGAATTGCACAAATGATCATATGCCTCAGGAAATGATTCCGTTCCAAGGAGACGGAGACACTGATCCGAAGTCCCTCAGGCAGTGAAAGTGTTGAGTCCGTTTTCCCTGTGTGTCCATTTCTTCACGACACAGGATCGACCACAACTTAGACGAAAAGGCAGTAGTTTCGAAATTCCGTTTGTCTTCCAGGAACTGGGAATGAATCCTTCAGGATCGCAACTTTTGCACCCTGCGTATTATAAACTTGAAAGAAATGACCTGTGCCTGCTCTCGAGTTATTGAGTTTGTAGGAATTTCTCAGGAACGATCTGTTCTTGTGGACGTGTCTCTCTGTGTTTGGGGAGGGTGGGCTTCATGTGATTTGTGACATTTTTGTCAGTAATTCAGAATTTCCCTATTGTTATTGCAGCTCCAATGATTTCAGTAATAATTCTCTATGTGCAGTTACACATTTGATAATCTCACTGGGTCCTCAGTCAGACTAGGAAATTTGCGTACAGGCTGATGGATAATCTGCTTGTTTTCCTTCCTCACAGTTAACCCACTGACAATCTACATCCTGCATGAGAAAGATTGTGGATTGTCTCCATGTGTGAGACGTTACCTGGTGGCCAGGGCAACGGCAGACCTACCAGTCATTATCTTCGACATGATACTGAGAAAGATTCCCGTTGTTTTTGCGGAATTGTTTTATTTTTTCACATTCATTCCCGTCTGTAATATCCACGCTGTCCTGGTTTATGTATCAATCGACTGTTCTGTCTGGTTCACCGTCAATTTCACCTTTGAACGGTTTGTGGCAATTTGCTGCCATAAACTGAAAAATAAATATTGCAGTCAGAAAACAGCGGTTGTGGGGCTGGGAGCAGTGACTATGCTGAGTTGTTTAAAGAATATTTTCTGGTATTTTATGCTCACAACTCGGTATTGTCTGTTGAACCGCCCCGGGTTTTGTGCTGCAAAAGATGGTGTTCAATCCTCCCATGTCAGGGTCACAATCCAATTCATATTATCCACGGTAACCCCGGCTCTACCGTTTCTCCTGACTCTGCTGCTCAATGGTCCCACCACCACACACATTTTAGTGATGAGTAGTGCCCGCAGGAGACTCCGAGCTACCACCATGGGGATGCTCAGGCGGAAACAAAAATGAGAAATCGAATTCAATCCATCATTCTACTGTTTTTGATCTCGGCCAATTTCATCCTGCTAACGTGAATATTTATGCTGTATTCTATGTGGGTCCGGTTTCAGGAAATTGTGAATACCCCTCTGCATCTCCATCATTATCTTCGGGATTTGGGCTTCATGCTGCAGCTTTTCAGTTATTGCACAAACACCCCGATTTATGCAGTCACGCAGAAGAAGTGAAAGGGTACGTTCCCATGTGCAAGGGTACGTTACCCAGGTGCAAGGGTACGTGACGCCTCTGATCATGTTTTCCGGGTCCTTAAGGGGGAGGGGGAGGGGGAGAAGCCCGAAGTCGTGGTCCACATTGGCACCAACGAAATAGGTAGGAAGAGGGCTGAGGATGTTCGGCAGGATTTCAGAGAGCTTGAGTTAGAACAAACAGAGTTGTTGTCTCTGGTTTGTTACCCGTGCCACGTCATAGAGAGTCAAGGAATATGAAGAGAGAACTGTTAAATGCGTGGCTACAGGGATGGTGCAGGAGGGAGTGATTCCGTTTTCTGGATAACTGGGTTTCTTTCTGGGGAAGGTGGTACCTCTATAATCAGGATGGTCTACACCTGAACCTGAGGGGCACCAGTATCCTTGGGGGGAGGTATGCTGGTGCACTTGTGGGGATGGGGTGGGGGGGGGGTGAGGGTTTAAACTAACTCTGAAAGTGCATGGGAAACTAGACTGTAGCTTCAGGGTGCAGGACCAGGAGTGTAGGGAGGTTAGAAACATGGCATCAATCTCAAAGGAGGGTGCCTTTAAACTGGAAAGTGGCTTGAAGTGTGTATACTTCAATGCAAGAAGTATACGAAATAAGGTAGGTGAATTTGCAGTGTCGGTTGGTACCTGGGATTTCGATGTTATGGCTATTACGGAGACATGGGTAGAACAGTGATAGGATTGGCTGTTGCACGTTCCATGGTTTAAATGTTTTAGTAGGGTCAGAGGTGGGGGTAAAAGTGGGGGAGGTGTGCCATTGCTTGTCAAAGATAGTATTACAGAGATGGAAAGGACGATGGATGAAGAGGCGCCATCTGAGGTAGTTTGGGCTGAGGCTAGGAATAGGAAAGGTGAGGTCACCCTGTTAGGAGTTTTCCACAGTCCTCCTAACAGTCCTAGAGACGTAGAAGAAAGGATTGCGAGGATGATTCCGGAGAAGAGTGAAAGTGATTGTTATGGGTGACTTTCACTTTCCTGATATTGACGGGGAAAGCTATAGCTCGAGTTAGTTAGATGGGTCGGTGTTTGTCTAATGTGTGCAGGAGGGTTTCCTGACACAATATGTCGACAGGCCAACATGAGGTGAGGCCATACTGGATTTGGTTCTGGGTAATGAACCAGGCCAAGTGTTAGAATTGGAGGTAGGTGAGCACTTTGGGGACAGTGACCACAATTCGGTGACTTATACTCTAGTGATGGAGAGGGATAAGTGTGCATTTCAGGGCAAGTGTTATAGCTGGAGGCAGGGAAAATATGATGCGGTGAGGCACGACTTAGGATGCGTGGCTTGGAAAGGTAGGCTTCAAGGCAAGGGCGCAATTGATAAGTGAAGCATTTCAAGGAGCAACTATTGAGGGTCCTTGATAAATATGTACCTGTTAGGCAGGGAGGAAAGGGTCGTTGTTAAAAGGAAGAGGGCGGCCTGTGTAAAGACGAGGCGTGAAGGATCAACTGGGGCGATTCAGAGTTATAAGGTAGCCAGGACGGATCTGAAGAGAGAGCTAAAAGCAGCAAGGAGGGGACATGAAAACTCCTTAGTTGGTAGGATTAGGAAAAAACCCAAAGGCTTTCTATAGGTAGGTCAGGAATAAAAGAATGACGAGGGTAGTAATAGTTCCACTCAAGGAAAGTAGTGGGAAGTTACGTGTGGAGGCTGAAGAGATCGGGGAGGCACTGAATGAATACTTTTCGTCAGTATTCACTCAGGAACAGGACATTGTTGCCGATGTGAATACTGAGTCACAATTAATTAGAATGGACGGCTTTCAGGTCTGGAGGGAAGAGGTGTTGTAAATTCTGGAATGGGTGAAAATAGATAGGTCCACTGGGCCTGATGGCATTTATCCTAGGATTCTCCGGGAAGCAAGGGAGGAGATTGCAGAGCCATTGGCCTTGATTTTTATGTCCTCGTTGTCTACAGAAATAGTGCCAGAAGACTGGAGGATAGCAAATGTGTTTCCCTTGTTCAAGAAAGGGAGTAGGGATAACCCTCGTAATGACAGGCCGGTGAATCTCACTTATGTTGTGGGCAAAGTCTTAGAGAGAATTGTAAGGGATAGGATTTATGAACATCTGGATAGGAATAATGTGATCAAGGATAGTCAGCATGGTTTTGAGAAGGGCAGGTCGTGCCTCACAAACCTTATTGAATTCTTTGAGAAGGCGAGTAAGGATGTGGACGAGGGTAAAGCAGCAGATGTGCTGTATATGGATTTTAGTAAGGCGTTTGATAAGGTTCCACATGGGAGGCTACTGCAAAAAATACGCAGGTATGGCATTGAGGGTGAGTTGGAGGTTTGGATTAGGAATTGGCTGGCTGGAAGAAGACAGAGGGTAGTAGTTGATGGTAAAGGTTCATCTTGGAGTGCAGTTACTAGCGGTGTTCCACAAGGATCTGTTTTGGGACCATTGCTGTTTGTCATTTTTATAAATCACCTGGAGGAGGGGCTAGAAGGTTGGGTGCGCAAGTTTGCAGATAATACGAAAGTTGGTGGAGTTGTTGACAGTGAGGAAGTATGTGTCAGTTTACAGCGGAATATAGGTAAGCTGCAGAGCTGGGCGGAAAGGTGGCAAATGGAGTTCAATGTGTGTAAGTGTGAGGTGATTAACTTTGGTATGAGTAACAAAAAGGTGGGGTACTGCGCTAACGGTCGAATACTTGGTCGTGTGGATGAGCAGAGATATCTTGGTGTGCATGTACACAGATTTTTGCAAGTTGCCACACAGGTAAATAGTGTGGTGAAGAAGGCATATGGCATTCTGGCTTTTATTGGTGGAGGAATTGAGTTCCGGAGTCCTGAGGTCATGTCGCAGTTGTATATGACTCTGGTGCGGCAGCATCTGGAGTATTCTGTGCAGTTTTGGTCGCCATAGTATAGGAAGGATGTGAAGGCACTGGAACGGGTGCAGAGGAGGTTTACCAGGATGTTGACTGGTATGGTAGGAAGATCCTTAGGGGTAGATTCTTCACTCAGCGAGTCGTGAGTTCATGAAATGCCCTGCCAGTAGCAGTGATGGACTCTCCCTCTTAATGGGCATTTCAGCGGGCATTGGATAGGCATATGGAGGATAGTGGACTGGTTTAGGTAAGGTTGGCTTGGATCGCCGCAAATTCGTGGGCCGAAGGGCCTGTACTGCGCTGTATTGTTCTATGATCTTAGTTCAGACCGCTTCTAAAGAATGCGCTGAAATGTCCATTTACCTAAATTCAACAATCAATCAAATTCAATTGTTATTCAATCCATTCAGGATTTTCTCATATCACTTCATAGTTTCAGTGATGAAACAGTCTGTTTCTATGTTAACAGACTGAGAGGAGCTCTAGTCTGTCCAACATTATCCCACAGTGGGGTTACATGGACACATTAGAATGTTTCTCACAACTTAGTGGCCAATGGGAAACGGCAAAATCCAACTGACTGTACTCTATCACTTCAATTTGTAAACAAAAATGTTCATTAAAAAGCGCCAAGCAGCAGAGTGAAAGGTATTGTTGCTTGCCTTTGCTTTGAAGAAGCTGGGCTGGAGAGAGAACGACTCAGCCCCAAGTCCTGGTCCACAGGAATGGGAGGGCTTGGGCCTGAAGTTAGCATTTGGGTTTTAGTCATTCCGTCCATGCTTTCACCTCGGCATCCCCCCACTCAGACCTGGCCTTATGCACAATTCATCTCTCAGCCTTGTTCATTCTCCCTCCATATCTCCCTCCCATGCTCACACTGTTCCTCTGCTTCTCTCACTCCGCCTTCTATTTACACAGTCTATTTCCCTGTCCTCCGCTCCCCATTCTCCTGCGCTCTCTGCGTTCTGCACTCGTTACATCCCAATCTCCCTCTCTCCAATTCTGTCATTCTCGAATCCTCTTTTTACGTTCCGTTGCTGGAGGAACAGAGGAGGGGTGTGGATATTCAGGCCGATTCTGGGGAGAAAAGATGAATGTGGTTTGCCAGGCAGTTGCTCACTTAACAACCTGGGGCTTGGGACAATGTCCTTTCTCCTGGATAGAATGAATGTGAGAGCATTAGTCGTTGCAAGGAGGTAACATTGGGGGACGCACCATCGGCTGTGGAAGGGGCTGAAGGGTAGGAGTTGGAAAACAGGCTGCTTCACACGGCAGAGACTGTGTGGAACCCATTGTCGATACTCATTGGTCTGAGTGGGAATGTGATCAAAGGCCAGTTCGAGAGAATTAACTAGGGAGGGGTATGTGACTAATGCTCAGGGTCGGGAGAGTGCTTGTGAGTGAGCGTAATGGTGAGGGAGAATTCGGGCGGATGAGCGTGACTGTGTGGACTATGCAGTAGAGTCGGTGTGACGGTGCTGGAGTGTATGAGGAGTGTAGATGACGGTAGGAGACTGTGCATGGAGATTGAGAGGGACCGTGGGGTAGTGGGCAGGCGACTGAGTCCGATGGTGGGGAAATATTCAGGGGGATCGAACATGACAGTGTGGGCGTTTGCGGGGGAGAGCGCGTGATGCGGTATGAGTGTGTGGGGAGGGACTGAGATGGTGTGGGAGTGTGTGGGGCAGTGAGTGTGATGATGATGGGGCATGATGGTGGGGAAGTGTGCAGAGGAGTGAGGGATATGGTGTTGGCATGGTAAGGTTAGAGCGTGTCACAATGGAGGAGAGTGTAAGGGAAATAAAAGTGATGGTGAGGGAGTATGAGGGGGAGTGAGTGCAACAGTACAGCCGGGTGCAGCGGAGTAAGCGTGATGGTGGGGTGTGTATAACACGGTAGGCGTTATAGTGACAAAGTTTACGAGGATTGAGCATAATGTTGGGGAACTCCTTGGGGGAGTGAGCACGGTAATGTGGGCATGTGGGAGGAAATAGAGCGTAACGTTGAGGGGAGAGTGTGGGTTAGGAAGTACGTTGTTCGGTGAGCGCAGGAGTGAGCATGACGGTGACAAAGCTTGTTGGAGAGTCAGCTTGACTGAGGGAAGTGTGCAGGAGTGTGAATTTGATGGTTTGGGCGTGTGCAGGGAAGAGAGGGTGACAGTGGAGAAGAGGGTAGGGGAGTGAATGTGATGGTGGGGAGAATGTAGTGAAGTGAATATGATGGTGCAGTATTGTGCAGGGGAATGAGAGTGACTGTGATGGAGTTTCTGGGGAATGAGTGTGATGGAAGCAAGTTTGATGGGAGATGGTATGACAGTGGGAGAGAGTGCTGGGACATGGGGCTGACGGCAGGGCTGTGCGTGGAAGAGTGAGCGGGACAGTGGGGAGGTGTGCAGGTGAGTAATGTGACGGTAGGACAGTGTGCGGGTTATTGTGCATTACGGTGTGGCGGTGTGTAAGGAAGTGTGCATGTCGGTGGTGGCGTATGTTTGGTTGTGAGTATGATGGTGGGGACGTGTGGAGGGGAGTGAATGTGACCGTGGTGGATTGTGTGGGGGAGTGAATGTGACTGTGGGGAGCATTCAGAAAAATGAGCATGATGGTGGAGTGTGTGTGAGTGAGTGAGCGTGATAGTGGGCATATGTGTGGGGAGCAGGCTTCACGGTGAGGCAGTGTGTGGTGGTGCGAGCACGAGAGTGGGGGAGTGTATGGGTGAGTGAACATGATGATGGAGGGATTTGGGGGATGTGAGTGAGATGGTGCGCAAATATGTCTGGAGTAAGTGCAATGGTAATGGGTTTTGTGAGGGTGTGTTTTTGACAGTACGGGAGCTTGCAGGGGAGTAAGCATGACGATGTGGGTGTGCAGTTGGAGTGAAAATGGCGTTGGCATTTGTGCATCTGAGCGTGCCTGTCCATGGGTGTGGGTGCAGCAGAGTAAGATTGACAGTGGGGGAGTGTATGGGTGCATGAATTACATTGGCAGAGAGGGCGAGGGAGTGAGCATAATGGTGGGGCAATATGTGAGGGAGTGAGCGTGATGGTCGGGGAGTGTGCAGCTGAGTGAGTGTGGTGATGGGTGTATGTGCAGAGGAGTGAGAGTGAAGGTGGAGAGGTGAGCATTACAGTGATGAAGAGGAAGGAGGAATGAGCGTGATGGTTTTGAGAATGTGCAGGGAAGAGGCAGTGACGGTGGGGGAGAGTGCATGAGAGTGAGTGTACAGTGTGGGAGTGTGTAGGATTGAGTGTGAAAGTGGGGACGTGCGCAAGGCAGTGAGGGTGATTGTGGGTAACTGTGTACGTGACAGTGGGCAAATGTGCGGGGAGGTGAATGACAGTGTGCAGTAATGTTTGGGAATGAATGTGATGTTGGAAAGAGTGAGTGTGACCATGGGACAGGGCGCAGGGAGTGATCATGATGATATTGGAGTATGCAGGGGAGAGAGTGTGACGTTGGTGGAGACTCCTGCTGAGTGAGTACGACATTGGGGGAATGTGAGGCAGAGAGCATGACGATGGGATAGCGTGTGGGATGAGTAGGCAAACCAGTGCAGGTGTTTGCGGGGAGTGAGTGTGACGGTGGGTGCGTATGCTAGTGAATGAGTGTGACAGTGGGTGTGTGCATGGAGAGTGACCGAAATGATGGGACAGTGTTTGGGGAGTGAGTGTGACGGTGGCATAATGCAGTGGGGAATACGTGAAATGTCAGTGGCGTTTGTGGGGAGGCGGCACGATGATGGGAGAGTGAGTTTGATGGAGGGGGAGTATATGGGTGAGAGTAATGGTGGTGGGGTGCGCGGGGGAGTGAGCATAACAGTCGGGAAGCAAAGGTGAGAGAGTATGATAGTGGGGGATTGTGTGAGGGATTGACTCTGACAGTGTTGGTGTGGGCGGGTAGTGAGCGTGATGGTGAGGAAGTGTGCGGAAAGTAACAATAATGGTAGGGGAGTGTGTCAGGGATTCAGCGTCAGGGTGGGAGGTGTGTGATGATTGAGCATGAAGGTGCGTGAATGTTTGGGGTAGTGACGGTGGGAGAGTGTGCAAGGGCGGGGGTCTGATGGTGGGAGAATGCACGGGGAGGGAGATTGACGTTTTAGAAGTGTGTCGGGGCGTGAGTGTGATGATGCTGAAGTGTGCAGGTTATTGAGTGTGACGGTGGGGGAGAGTGCGGGAAAGTGAGTGTGATGGTGGTGGATTGTGGGTGATTGACTGTAACACAGAGCAGTGTGCAGGACCGTCAGTGTGACGATGGGGGAATGTACCTGGGAATGAACGTTGTGTAGAGGTGATTGTGGGAGAGGACTTAGCATAACGGTGTGGCAGTGTGCAGGGGAATGAGTCTGATGGGGGAGTGAGTATGACGGTGGGAAAGTATCTGAGACACTGATTGTAATAGTAGGTGTGCGTGTGTAGGAGCGTGCGGGTGACTCAGTGTGATGGTGGGTGAGCATGCGGGGGAGTGGGCATGATGGTGGGTTAGTGTGTAGGGGTGTGTGTGCGTGACAGTGGGGGAGTATGCCAGGGACAGAGTGAAAAAGGAAGTGTTGCGAGTGAGGGAGGGAGTGTGATGGGAGGAGAGTGCGTGGGGGAGTTTGTGTGATGGCGTAAACATGTATAGGGGAGTGGTTTGAAGATGGGTGAGTGGACTTCATTGTGTGGGAATGTGTGCGAGAGTGAGCGTGAGGGTGGGAGAGTGTGTGTTTGACTGAGTGTGGAGGCAAAAGAGAATGACATTTGGTGAAACTGCAGGGGAGATTTTGTTGGGAGAATGAGCATGTTGGTGTGGGTGTGTGTGGGGCGGTGAACATGATGGTTGGGGCGTGTGCATGGGAGTGGGATGGTAGGGGCTTGTGGGCAAGTGAGCGCTATGGTGGAGTTGTGAGAGTGTGAGGGTGGGGAAGAGTGTGTGGGAATGAACATGACGGTGTGTCAGTGTACAGTGTAGTAAGCGTGACAGTGTGGAGAGTGTGGGGGTTGAGTTTGATCGTGGGTGAGTGTGCAGTGTACTTAGTATGATGTGAAGTAGATTGTGGGGAAGTTGGAGCGAGTATGGCATGTGCTGGGGGAGTGTACAGCTGAGTGATGGTGATGGTGGCAGACTGTGCAGGGGAGTGCGCATTGTGTTGGGAATGTGCGGGGAAGAGAGAGTGATGGTGGATGAATGTGCAAATATATGAGCATAAAGATGGAGGCGTGTGCAGGGAAGTGAGCATGACGATGGGGGAGCGTGTAGGGGAGTGAACGTGATTTTTGGGGTGTGTTCAGGAAACAGAGCATGATGGCTGGAGACCTTTTGTGGGAGTGAGAGTAAAGATTGGAGAGGGATTGTGCAGGTGAGTGACTGCGACTCTGAGTGCATGCACACAAGAGTGAGTGTTACTGTGGAGCAGTGTGCAGGGGAGTAAGTGAGAATGTGGTAGACCGTGTAAAGGAATGACTTTGGTGCTAAGCAACTGTTTGGGAGAGTGGGCATGAGGGTGGGGTAGTGTGGAGGTGAGTGAGCGACACAGTGGGGGGATATGCACAGGAGTGAGCGGCACATTGATAGACCAGGCGTGAGGTGGAACGTGACGGTATGAGATCATGTGGGGTGCTGGTGAGGGGGCACATTAGTGAGCATTACAGTGGGGGATAGAGTGAGGAAATGAGTGTGATGGTGCGGGGAAGTGAGGGCGCTTTTGAGTGTGACAGTGCAATGAAGTGAGCGTGAATGCAAGCGTGACTATGACGGATTGAGTGTGAGGGGGTCAAGGTGACAGTGATGAAGTGAGTCTGAGAGGTTCAGAGTTGCGTTCGCTGGGAGAGAGAGACGAGGTCAGAGTGACAGTGATGGAGTGAATGTGAGGTGGTCAGAAAGACTGTGATCGAGTGAGTATGGGGGGCAAGCGTGACGGTGATGGAGTCAGTGTCAGGGAATCAGGGTGAAAGTGAGCGTGTGAGTGTGAGGGGGTCAAGATGACAGTGACAGAGTGAATGTGAGGTGTCAGGGTGACGGTAATGGAGTGAGTATGATGGAGTCAGGGTGATTGTGATGAAGTTTGTGTGAGGCAGTCAGGGTGACTGCGATGGAGAGAGTGTGAGGTGGTCAGGAAGAAATTGACAGAGGGTGAGGGGGTCATGGTTACTGTGACGGAGTGAGTATATGGTGATGAGGGGAGCAGTGATGGAGTGAGTGCGTGGGGTTCACGGTGATGGTGATGAAGTGTGTGTGAGAGGATCGGGTGAAATGAGGGAAATGGGTTTGAGGGCATCAGGGTGTCAGTGACAGAATGAGTGTGAAGGGTCTGGGTGATGGTGATGGAGTGTGTGTGAGTGGGCCAGGGATCTACCTGAGTGAGTTTGAGGGGTTCGTGGTGACAGTGACGGAGCGAATATGAGGTGGCCAGGGTGCCAGAGTGAGTCTGAGGTGGTCAGGATGATTTTGAGAGTTTGAGGTGTTGGGAGCCAGGATTCCGGTGTGGACTGGATGTGATTGGATTTGTGTGACACAGTGCATGTGATGGGTCAGAGCAATGGTGACGAAGGGAGTGTGAGGTGGTCAGGGTTACAGTGCTGGAGTGAGTGTGAAGTAGACGGGGTGACAGTGAGGAGTGGAGGGTGAAGGTGTCAGGGTGAGGGGTAAACAACGAGTGTTAGCGGTCAGGGTGATGGAGGGAGTCTTATGGGGACAGGGTGAGACTGACAGACTGAGTTTAAGGACGTCTGGATGAAGTGTGAGGGGGTCAGCTTGGCAGTTACAGAAGGTGTGTGAGTCTAATGGCGTCAGGGCGATGGAGACAGAGTGAGAATCAGCGATTGAGGGTGAAAGCTACTGACGAAGTGTGATCAGTTTAGATGACGGTGACAGAGTGTGAGAGAGGCGTTCAGGATCATGGTAACAGAGTGAGTGCGAGGGGCAGAGTGTCGGTGATGGAGAGAGTTTATGGGTGTCCGAGTTAATATAGAACATAGAACATAGAAGATTACAGCGCAGTACAGGCCCTTCGGCCTTCGATGTTGCGCCGATCAAAGCCCACCTAACCTACACTAACCCACTATCCTCCATATACCTATCCAATGCCCGCTTAAATGTCCATAAAGAGGGAGAGTCCACCACTGCTACTGGCAGGGCATTCCATGAACTTACGACTAGCTAAGTGAAGAACCTACCCCAAACATCAGTCCTATATCTACCCCCCCTTAATTTAAAGCTATGCCCCCTTGTAATAGCTGACTCCATACGTGGAAAAATGTTCTCACTCTCAACCCTATCTAACCCCCTAATCATCTTGTACACTTCTATCAAGTCACCCCTAACCCTTCTTTTCTCCAATGAAAACAACCCCAAGTGCCTCAGCCTTTCCTCATAGGATCTTCCTACCATACCAGGCACCATCCTGGTAAACTTCCTCTGCACCCGTTCCAGTGCCTCCACATCCTTCCTATAGTATTGCGACCAAAACTGCACACAATATTCCAGATGCGGCCGCACCAGAGTCTTATACAACTGCAGTATGACCTCAGGACTCCGGAACTCAATTCCTCTACCAATAAAAGCCAGTACGCCATATGCCTTCTTCACTGCACTATTTACCTGGGTGGCAACTTTCAGAGATCTGTGTACATGGACACCAAGATCCCTCTGCTCTTCCACACTACCAAGTATCCGACCATTAGCCCAGTACCCCATCTTTTTGTTCCTCTAACCAAAGTGAATCACCTCACACTTAGCTACATTGAACTCCATTTGCCACCTTTCTGCCCAGCTCTGCAGCTTCTCTATATCCCGCTGTAACCTGCCACATCCTTCCTCACTGTCAACAACTCCTCCGACTTTCGTATCATCAGCAAACTTGCTCACCCAACCTTCTAACCCTTCCTCCAGGTCATTTATAAAAATGACAAACTGCAATGGTCCCAAAACAGATCCTTGCGGAACACCGCTAGTGACGGCAATCCAAGATGAACCTTTGCCATCATCTACTACCCTCTGTCTTCTTCCAGCCAGCCAATTCCTAATCCAAACCTCCAACTCACCCTCAATGCCATATCTCTGTATTTTCTGCAGTAGCCTACCATGGGGGACCTTATCAAACGCCTTACTAAAATCCATATATACCACATCTACCGCTTTCCCCTCATCTACCTCCTTAGTCACCTTCTCAAAGAATTCAATAAGGTTTGTGAGGCACGACCTGCCCTTCACAAAACCATGCTGACTATGATGGAGTGATACTGAAGGGTTCAGGGTGACAGAGACCTAGAGAGACTGAGGACGTCAGCGTCATGGTGATGGAGTGAGTGTGATGGCGTCAGGGAAATAGTGATAGAGTGAGTGTGAGGTGGTTAGAATGATGGTGATGGAGAGAGAGATTGAGGATGCCAACTTTACTGTGATGGACTGAGACTGAAGGTTTCAAGGTGACCGAGTGTGATGTCGACAGAGTGATTGTAAGGGGGTCATGGTGACAGTGATGGAGTGAGAACGAGGGTGTCAGTGTGACATTAATGTGACATTAATGGAGTGAGTGTGCGTGGCTCAGGTTACATTGATAGCGTGAGTGTAAGGAGAAATTTGTGATGGAACGGACTCACTTTGATTGTGTTAGGGTAACAATGACAGAGAGGTTTCAGTGTGTGCGTGGACCAGTGAAAGTCTGAGTATAAGGCGATAAGTATAACGGGGGTGGAGTGATTGTTAGGAGTGAGTGAGTGTGAGGGTGTCAGCGTTGCAGTGATGATGTGAATGTGATCAGATCAGGGTGAGGGCAATGGATTGTTAGTGAGGCGAGTAAGGGTGATAGAGCCAGAGTGTGTACGAGGGAGTCAGTTTGATGGTGACAGCGTAAGTGCGACAGGGTCAGGCTGACAACAGCAGAGAAAGTGGGAGGCCATCTGGATGATAGAGTGAGTGTGAGGTGGTCAGCATGATCGAGAGAATGTGAGGAGTGATGGTGACGGTTATGGATTGAGTGTGAGAATATCAGGGTGACAATGTGGGTTTCAGGGTTTCAGGGTGATGGTGAAAGAGTGAATGTTGGTGAGTCAGGGTGACAACGGTGGAGTGAGTTTGAGGGAGTCAGTGTGTCAGTGACACAGTAAGTGTGAGGGGGTCAGTCTAACGGTGATCGAGTTACTGCGTGGGGATCAGGGTGACGGAGAAGGAGTTATTGTTACAAGATCTAGGTGACGATGATGGTGTTAGTGTGAAGGTGTCAGTGTGGCGGAGTGAGTGTGAGGGGGTCATGGTGACGGTGATGGAGCGAGAATGAGGTGGTTAGGGTGACAGTGATGCAATGAGTGTGAGAGTGTCTTGGTGAAAGTGACCGAGTGTGTGTGAGGGAGGGAGGTTGGCTGACAGTAACGGGGTGAGGGGGAGGAGATCTCGAAGATGAAGTAGTGGGAGTACGTGTATTGAGTCGGAAGAGATAGGAGAGCACTTGAATGAGTACTTTTCTTCACTCTTTACAAATGAGAGGGACCGTATTATTGAAGAGGAGAGTATGAAACGGACTGGTAAGCTAGAGGTGATACTTGTTAGGAAGGAAGATGTGTTGGGCATTTTGAAAAACCTGACGCTGGACAAGTCCCCTGGGGCTGACGGGATATATCTTAGGATTATGTGGGAAGCAAGAGAGGAAATCGCAGAACCATTGGCATTGATCTTTTCGTCTTCACTGTCAATGGGGGTGGCGCCAGGGGGTTGGAGAGTGGCGAATGTTGTGCCCCAGTTCAAAAAAAGAGAACAGGGATAACCTCGGGAATTACAGGTCAGTTAGTCTTACTTCGCTGGTAGGCAAAGTAATGGAAAGGGTACTGAGGGAAGGATTTATGAGTATCTGGGAATACACTGCTTGATTAGGGACTGCCAGCACGGATTTGTGAGGGGTAGGTCTTGCCTTGCAAAAATTATTGAATTCTTAGAGGAGGTGACCAAGCATGCGGAAGAGTGTAGAACAGTGAATGTAGTGTACTTGGATATTAGTAAGGCATTTGATAAGTTTCCCCATGGTCGGCTTATGCGGAAAGTCAGGAGGCATGGGATAGTGGGAAGTTTGGCCAATTGGATCGAGAACTGGCTAACCGGTCGAAGTTAGAGAGTGGTGGTACATGGTAAATATTCAGCCTGGAGCCCAGTTACAAGTGGAGTTCTGCAGAGATCAATTCCGACTCCTCTGCTGTTTGTAATTTTTATTAATGACTTAGGAGAGAGAGTCGAAGTGTGGGTCAGTAAATTTGCAGACGATACCAAGATTGGTGGAGTTGTGGATAGTGAGGAGGGCTGTTGCCGGCTGCACAGGGGCTTAGATATGATGCAGAGCTAGGCTGAGGAGTGGCAGATGGAGTTCAACCCTGTCAAGTGTGAGGTTGTCCATTTTGGAAAGACAAATAAGAATGCGGGATACAAGGTTAACGGTAGGGTTCTTAGTAAGGTGGAAGAGCAGAGGGATCTTGGGGTCTATGTTCATAGATTTTTGAAAGTTGCCTATCATGTGGATAGAGCTTGTAAGAAGGCCAATGGTTTATGAACGTTCATTAGCAGAGGGATTGAGTGCAAATGTCTTGAGGTGATGTTGCAGCTGTATCGGACCTTGGTACAGCCACATTTGGAGTATTGTGTGCAGTTCAGGTCGCCTCATTTTAGGAAAGATGTGGAAGCTTTGGAGAGGGTGCAGAGGAGATTTACCAGGATATTGCCTGGAATGGAGAATAGGTCGTACGAGGATCGGTTGAGTGTAGTCGGCCTTTTCTCATTGGAACGGCGAAGGATGAAGGGTGACTTGATAGAGGTTTATAAGATGATCAGGCGAATAGATAGAGTAGACAATCAGATACTTTTTCCCCGGGTACAACAGAGTGTTACAAGGGGACATAAAGTGAAGGTGAAGGGTGGATGGTACAGGGGAATGACAGGGGTATGTTCCTTACCTAGAGAGTGGTGGGGGCATGGAATGCGCTGCCTGTGCGAGTGGCAGAGTCAGAATCATTGGTGACCTTTAAGTGGCAAGTGGATAGGCACATGGGTAAGTGCTAAAGTGAGGACAATTGCTCGGCACAAAATCGTGTGTCAAAGGACATGTTCTGTTCTGTATTGTTCTCCGTTCTATGTTCTAAGGTGGAGTGATTATGAGGAAATCGGGTGGATGCAGTGAATGTGATGTGGCAAGGATGACAAAGATGGAATAAATGTGATATGGCTAGGGTAACGTCAATGGAGTGAGTCTGACGGATCTGGTTATTAGTTCCAGGGTGAGTGTGAGGTGCTGTCAGGGTGAAAATGAGCAAGTGCCAGTGGGTCCGAGTGACAGTGACGGAGTGAGCGTTAGCTGGCCAGGATGACATTGACAGAGTGAGTGTAAGGGGTCAGGATGATAGTTACTGAGTGAGTGTGAGGGTGTTAGGATGATGATGACGGAGTGAGCGTGAGATGGCCAGGTTAACAGCGATGGAATGAGTGTGAGGGGTTCAGGGTGACTTTGGTGGAGTAAGTATGAGGTGACCAGAGTTAGAGAGATGGAGTGAGAGAGTGTGAGTGGCCAGAGTGACATTGACAGAGCGAGAGTGAGGGCCAGGGTGGTAGTTCCAAAGAGACTGTGTTGGAGTCACGGGGATGGTGAGGGATGGAGTCTGATAAGGTCAGGTTGATAGTGAAGGAATGAGTGCGAGGAGGTCAGGGTGACATTGATGGAGTGAGAGTGAGGGGAACAGTGTGACAGTGATGGAGTGAGTGCGAGTGATACAGGGTTATGGCGATGGTGTGATTCTGAGGCCGTCAGGGTGACGATGAGGGAAAGAGTGAGATCGGGTCAGGGTGACTGTGCGAGTATGACCGTGGGCAGGGTAGGGATGATGAAGTGATCAGCGGCGGGACAGGCTGCCAGTGATGGAGTGATTGTGAGGGATACAAGGTGACTGACTAAGTGTGAGGGAGCCAGGGTAGATGTGATGGAGTATATGTGATCACGTCAGGGTGAGGGTGATGGAGTGCGTGTGAGGCGGGTCAGTGTGATGGTGAGCTAGTGACTGTGAGGTGGTCACTGTGACAGTGACAGAGTGAGTGTAAATGGTCAGGGTGATAGTAATTGAGAAGTGTGGAGGGGGATCAGTGTGACAGTAACAGAGGGAGTGTGAGCGGTTCAGGGTGACGGTGACTAATTGGGAGTAAGTCGGTCAAGTTTACCTGTGACACAGTGAGTGTGAGGGGGTCAGTGTAACGGTGACTCAGTTGAGTGTGGGGGTGTCAGGCTGACGGTGATGGAGAGAGATTGAGGGTACTAGCCTTACTGTGATGGAGTGAGACTGAGAGGTTCAGGGTGAAAGAGACCACGTGAAACTGAGGGTGTCAGGATGGCAGTGATGGATTGAGTGTGAAGGGGTCAGTGCGACAGTGACAGTTTGAGCGTGTAGGGATCAGGGTGATGGTGCCAGTTTGAACGTGAGATCGTCAAGGTGACAATGGTGGACTGAGTCTAATGTGGTTAGTGTGACATTGACAAAGTAAGTGCCAGGGAGTTGAGGGTGACAGTGACTGAGTAAGTGTGGAGGTATAGTGTGATGGAAATGGAATGAGTGTGAGGGGTCAGGGTGACAGTGAGGGAATGAGTGTGAGGGGACACAGTGACAGTGACTGAGTGTGTATGAGGGTGTCAGGTTGCCTGTGACTGCGTGATGGTTCCAGTGAATGGTGTTTATGAGGATGGTCAGTGTGATGAAGTGAGTGTGAGGGCTGCGGGTGATTCTGATAGAGGAAGTGTGAGGGTTTCAGGGTGATCCTGGGAGAGTGAGTGTGTGGAAGTCAGCGTGACACTGAGGGATTGATTTTGATGGCTCAGGGTGACAGTGTGTGAAAGAGTCAGGGTGACGGTGTGAGAGTGAGCAATTCAGATTGATGGTGATGGAGTGAGTGTGATGGGCTCAAGGTGACTGTGATTGCGGGAGTCTGTTGGGGTTCCGGTGACGGGGACAGATTGAGAGTCAGCAAGTTAGCGTGACAGTAACAGAGTATGTCTGATCAGTTTAGATGATGGTGACCAAGTGAAGGATGGGTGTTCAGGGTGACGGTAACTGAGTGAGTGTAAAGGGGTCAGGGCGTAGGTGATGGAGTGAGTGTGAGGGTGTCAGAATGGTGGTGAAGGAGTGACTATGAGGGAGTCAGAATGACGATGAAAATTGAGTGTGAGTGTGTTAGTGTGACAGTGACAGAGTGAGCGGAAGGGGATCAGTGTGTCGGTGATGGAGTATGTGTGTGAGGTGTTAGAATGACAGTGATGGAGACAGTTTGAGGGTGCCAGTGTTACTGTGATGAAATGAGACTGAGGGCGTCAGTATGACACTGATGGAATGAGAGTGAGAGCTTCAGTGTGAGGTGGCAAAATGTGCGTTAGAGGGTCAGGATGATAATAATGGAGTGAATGTAAGGGGTTTCAGGGTTACGGAGTGAATGTGACTTCATGAGGGTGACAGAGAGAATGTGTGGGGGTCGAGGGACAATGACAGAGTGAGTGTGAGGGGTTTAGGGTGACAGAATGAGTGTTAGGGTGTCAGGGTGATGGTATCAGAACTTGTGTGAGAGAGGGTCAGGATGACAGTGGCACTGTGAATGTGAGGGGATCAGGTGACAGAATGTAGTGGCTGTGAAGCTGAACAGCGGAACAGTTACAGAGAGAGTGTGAGGGTTTCATGTTGACAGTAACTGACTACGTGCGAGGGGTATGAGGGTCGATGAAAGAGTGACTGTGATGGAGTGAGGATGACGATATTGATTGAGTGTGAGTGGGTCAGGGTGGAAGGGAGGACTGAGTGTGGTTGGTTCTGGGTGTCAAAGTGAATGTATTGAGGTCAGGGTGATAGTGACGGAGGGTGTGTGCGGGATTCATTGTGACAACTATGGAGAAGTGTGATGTGGCCTGGGGACAGAGTAAGTTTGAGATGTTCAGGATGACATTGCGGGTTTGAGTGTGACAGGGTCAGGGCGGCGGGGAGCTCTGAGTGTAATTGGTCTGGGTGATCGTGATGGACTGAATGTGATGGGCTCAGCGTGTCTGACACAGAGTGAATGTGGGAATAACAGGGTAATGGTGAGGGAGTGAGTCTGATGAGATCAGTGTGACGGTGACAAGCTGAGTTTCGGAGTGAGGGTGACAGTGGCAGAGCGAGTGTAGGTTGAATAGCTTAAAGATGATGGAATTAGTGAGAGTGAGTCAGGGTGACAGTAACTGCCTGTGTGTGATGTGGACAGGATGACGGAGACTGTGAGTGTGAAGGGGTCAAGGTGCCTGTGACTGAGTTTGAGGGCGTCAGAGTAACAGTGACAGAGTGAGTGCGTGTGTGTTTTCGGTTACTGTGATGGAGTAAATGTGTTAAGTTTCGGATGACAATGACAGATGAGTGTGAGGAGGTCAGGGTGAGGGGGATGGAATGAGTGGGAGAGTGTCACGGTGACCCTGACGGAGTGTGTGTGAGATGATCAGGGTGACAGTGAAGGGCGAGTGTGAGGGGATCAGGTGATGATGGAGTGATTGTGAGGGGCTCAGGATTAAGGAGTGTATGCGAGGAGGTCAGGGTGACAACGATGGAGTGTGTGTCAGGTAGATGAGTGACGAATGAATATGAGAAGGCCAGGGTGAGGGTGATGGAGTGAGTGTGAGAGTATCACGGATACGCTGACGGAGTGTGTGTGAGTTAGACAGGGTGACAGTGACGGGGTGAGTGTGAGTGGAACAGGGTGATGATGATGGAGTGAGGGTGAGTGGCTCAAGATGAAGCAGTGATTGTGAGGAAGTCAGGATGACAGCGAAGGAGTGTGTGTGTGAGGGGATCAGTGTGACAGTGAGTGAGTGAATGTGAGGGGGTTAGGTTGATTGTGACCGAGTGAGAATGAGATATCAGGATGTTGGTGATGGAATGTGTGTGAGGGGATCAGGGAAACGGTGATGGAGTGAATGTGAAGGGTACACGGTGATTGTGACTCAGTGACTGTGAGGGGTCAGGGTGCCTGTGACTGTGACGACAGGTTTACTTTGACGGACTGAGTGTGATGGGCTCAGTGTGACAGAGACAGAGTGAGTGTGAGGTGTCAGGGTGACGGTGAGGGACTGAGTCTGATTGGATCAGTGTGACAGTGACAATGTGAGTTTTGGAGTGAGGGTGACAGTGACAGAGCGAGGGTCGGGAGAATAGCGTGATGGTGCTGGAAATAGTGCGAGTGGGTCAGGGTGACAGTAGGTGAGTATGTGTGAGGAGGACATGGTGACAGTGACTGAGTGAGTGTGAAGGAGTCAAGGTGCCTGTGACTGAGTTTGAGGGCGTCTGGGTGACAATGAAGGAGAGATTCTGAGCGTTTATGGGTAACACTGACGGAGTGAGTGTGAGGGTGTCATAGGTTATGGTGATGGAGTGAATGTAAGGAGGTAAGGAAGTCAGTGACTAATGAATGTGAGGAGGTCAGGGTGAGGGGAATGCAGTGAGGGTTAGAGTATACTGGTTACCCTAGTGGAGTGTGTGTGAGATAGGAAATAGTGAGGACTGCGGATGCTGGAGATCAGAGCTGAAAATGTGTTGCTGGGAAAGTGCAGCAGGTCAGGCAGCATCCAAGGAGCAGGAGAATCGACGTTTCGGGCATGAGCCCTTCTTCAGGATTCCATTTTCAGCTGTGTGTGAGATGGTCAGGGTGACAGTGACGGAGTGAGTGTGAGGGTGGCAAGGTTATCACACTGACACACCCTCATTAACTCCGTCACCTTCATCCTCAGCCCTCACACTTATTCTGTCACCATCTCACTGACACCTCACACTCACTACATCACTGTAACACTAACCTCCTCACTCTCACTCCATCACCGTCTGCCTGACATCTAACACTTACTCCTTCACTGCCAACCTCAACCCCTCACATTCACTCCACCAACATCACCCGGATTCCCACACAATCACTCGTACACCGTCACGACACAAACTCATTCCGTCTCCGTCACCCTGACCCCTTCAAATTCACTCAGTCGCACAGTAAACATTATCCCATCAAACTCATTCTCCATTAACCTGACCACCTCGCACTCACTCTATGACACACTGCCCACTGCAAAATCGCTCCATCAAGGTCACCCTGAACCCCTCACAGTCACTCAGGTATCGTCACTATGACGCCCTCACACTGACTTGGTCACTGTCAACCTGACCCCCTCACATTCACCATCACCCTGACCTCGTCGCACTCACTCCATCACCATCACTCTGACCTCCTCACACTCATCCGTGACTGTCTCCCTTAAGTCCTCATACTCACTCCATCACCGTAACCTATGACACCCTCACACACACTCCAGCATCGTAACCCTGGCACTCTCACACTCACTCCGTGAGCACCATGCTGAAACCCTCACACTCACTCCAGGACCATTACCCTAACCCCGTCACACGCACTCCATCACTGTCAGCCTGACAACCTCAAACTCAACTGTCACTGTCACCCTGAACCCCTCACACTCACCCAGATTCTGTCATTGTAACCGCCTTACGATGACTTGGTCACCGTCAACCTAACCCTCCCACACTCACTGTTTCATCATCAACGTTACCCTATCACACTCATTCCATAACTAACAGCCTGAGCACTCAATGCAGTTTGTCACCACCACCCAGACCCCCACACACTCACTAAATCAACATCACCCCGTCACCCTAATACTGATACCGTCACACCCATTCCACCACTGTCTCCCTGACATCCTCATAGTCAATCCGTCACTTCCACCTGGACCGCCACGCGTATCCTCCATCATTGTCACCCTGGTGCCTTCGCATTCACTCAGTTGCTGACAACCGGGAACCCTCACACTCACTCAGTCACCGTCACTCTGTCCCCCTCACGCTTCTCCATCACCATTTCCCTTACAGGGTCACAATCGTCACAACCACTGCATCAATGTCAACCTGAACATACATCTTCTGTCCTTATCATAGAACATAGAACATAGAACAGTACAGCACAGAATAGGCCCTTCAGTCCACGATGTTGTGCCGACCACTGATTCTCATGTATGCACCCTCACATTTCTATGACCATATGCATGTCCAGGAGTCTCTAAAATGTCCCAATGACCCTGCCTCCACAACTGCTGCTGGCAACGCATTCCATGCTCTCACAACTGTCTGTATTGAGAACCCGCCTCTGACATCCCCTCTATACTTTCCTGCAACCAGCTTAAAACAATGACCCCTCCTGTTAGTCATTTCTGCCCTGGGAAGTTGTCTCTGGCTATCCACTCTATCTATGCCTCTCATTATCTTGTATACCTCAGTTAGGTCCCATCTTCTCCTCCATTTCTCCAATGAAAAAAGTCCGAGCTCAGTCAACCTCTCCTCATAAGATAAGCCCTCCAGTCCAGGCAGCATCCTGGTAAAAACCTCCTCTGAATCCACTCCAAGGCATCCACATCTTTCTTATAATAGGGTGACCAGAACTGGACGCAGTATTCCAAGTGCGGTCGAACCAAAGTTTTATAGAGCTGCAACAAGATCTCACGGCTCTTAAACTCAATACCCTTGTTAATGAAAGCCAAACCACCATATGCTTTCTTAACAACCCTGTCCACTTGGGTGGCCATTTTCAGGGATCCATGCACTTGAACCCAAGATCCCTCTGTTCCTCCATACCGCCAAGAATTCGATCTTCCAAAATGCATCACCTCGCATTTATCCAGGTTGAACACCATCTGCCACCTCTCAGCCCATCTCTGCATCCTGTCAATGTCCCACTGCAGCCCACAACAGCCCTCTATACGTTCAACGACACCTCCAACCTTTGTGCCATCTGCAAACTTGCGGACCCATCCTTCAATCCCCTCATCCAAGTCATTAATAAAAATTACAAACAATAGAAGCCCAAGGGCAGAAGCACACGCAGTCATGCTGAAGCCCACACAGTCACGGTCACCCTGAGCCCCTCACACTCTGTAAGTGCCCCTCACCATGAACCACTCACACTCATTTTGTACCGCCAGCCTGAAATGCACACACCATCTGTCACTTGGTCACTGTCACCCTGACTACCTCACACTCGCTCTGACACTGTCAGCCTAACCCCCTCACCCTCACTCCGTCACCATCACTTTGACTGTATCACAGCCACACACTCACTGTCAACCTAACACGCTCATATTTTCTCAGTCACAGTTTCCCTGACAGGGTCACATCCCTCAGTCACCATCACCATGATTCCATCATTAACTGATCATTGTCACACTGACACACAGATACTCACACAGTCACCGTCATTCTGTCCCACTCGCACGCACTCTATCACCGTTGTGCTGACCCTCTTGCACTTACTCTCTCACCGTCACCCAAAACCCCTCACACAGTGTCTGCCATTGTCACACCGACTCCCTCACACTCACTCGTTCACTGTCAACATAAACCCGTCATAGTCACTACATCACTTTCACTCTGATCGCCTCACACTCTCTCTGTCACCGTCAGTCTGACTCCCTCACACTCATCCTGTCACTGTCACTCTAACTCCCTGACATCAGCTCTGTCATCGTCACCCTGACCACATCGGAATCCCTCCCTCACCATCATCCTGATGCTCAATCTCACTCCATTGCCGTGACCATTACGTCCTTACACTCCAACCCCAATTGTCACCATTACAACCTCCGATTCACACCGTCACCGTCACAATGAACCCCTCACTGTCACACCGTCACCCTGACTGTGTCACACATACTCCCTCCCTGTTCCCCTGATCATTCAACCTCAAACCCTCACTGTCACGCTGAACCCCAATACTCACAGTAAACCTGTCTACATCACACTGATGACCTCGTCTTCATTATTATCCTCTCCCACTTAATACGTCACTGTCACTCTGACACCTCACACTCAGTCTCCCAATATCACAATGACCACTCACAGATACCACATCATTGTCACCCCGACCCACTCACACTCTTTCCACCACTGTCACCCTGACCTCCCGACATTCACTTGGTCACGGTCATCCTGCCTCCCACACTCACTCCATCACCATCACCCTGACCCCCTCACACTCTCACTGTCACCCGGACCCCCTCACATGCATTCTGTCACTATCGCCCTGACCCCCTCTCACTAACCTCATCACCATCACACTACCACCACACATTCAGTCCATCACTGTTACCCTCAATCCCTGACGCTCACGTTGTCACCGTCACACTGGCTCCATCAAACACAGTCCCTCACAGTCAACCTGATAGCCTAACACTCACTCCGCCTCTATCACGCCGAACCCATCACACTCAGTCCGTCAAAGTAACCCTGATAGTCACAGTCACAAGCACCTTGAACCACTCACACTCACTCAGTCACTATCACTATCTGCCACCCACACTCACCCCATCAACGTTTCCCTGATCCCCTTACACTCACTGGGTCACAATCAAACTGGCACACTCACACTTCTTCACTCACTGTCACCCTGACCCTCATGCACTGACTTCATCACCATCACACAACCTACCCTACACTCACTCAATCACTGTCACCTACATCTCCCTGACACTCACTTTGTCACCGTCACAATGACCCCATCAGAATCACCGCATGACCCACACCCTGATACCCTCACACTAACTCTATCTCTATCACGCTGACCCCATCACACTCAGTCTGCCACAATAACCCAGACTGGTCACATTCATAGGCATCCTGACATCTTCACACTCACTCAGACACCGTCACCGTGTCCCCTGACATTCACTCCGTCACTGTCACCCTGACGCCCTCGCAATCACTCTGTCATCCTGATCCTTTACACACTCTCCATCACCATTACGCAAACCCAATCACACTCAGTCACCCCGCCACCGTGATCCCCTCACACTCAAAACCTCAGTGCCATCCTGACCACCTCAACCTCACTCTGTCCGCTGACCATCTCACACTCATTCCATCTCTGTCATGCTGGACACTTCACTCACTCTATCATCGTCACCCTGACCCCATCACATTCACTTTGTCGCCCAGACACCTTGAACCCCCTCACACTCAAACCCTCAAAATCATCCTGACTACCTCAGACTAACTCGGCTACTATGAACCTGACCCACTCGCACTCAGTCCATCAGTGACAACCCTACACACTGCACGTAGTTAATCACTATAACACTGAACATCTCACACTTACTCTGTCACAATCACACTGACCTTCACACACTTACTCCATCACTACCAATCTGGACCTCACACATTCACACATTCACTATCTTTCTGAAACCTTCACACTCCCTGTGTACCTATCTTACTGTCCACCTCACAGTCATTCCATTATTGTCACCCTGCCCTCCTCACACTCATTCTGTCACCCCGACCACCTCACACTCACTCTGGCATTTTCACCTTGGCCTTCTCACATGCACTCCATAACCATCACACTCATTCTGTCACCATGACCACCTCACACTCAATGCGTCACCCTGAAACCACTCACACTCACTCTGCTGTTGTCACCCTCACCCTCTCACGCACGCTTTTTCACCATCACGCTGATCCCCTCACACTCACTCCATCTCTCTCAACCTGACTCCCTCAATCCCACTCTGTCATTGTCGCCCTGGACCCCTCAGTCTCACTCGATCACAGTAACGCTGGCACCCTCAAACTCTCTACATCACGATCACCCTAACCCCTCACAAAGGCTCCATCAATGGAACACTGACCCCCTTAGACTCACTCTGTCACTGTCACACTCAAATCCTCACACTTAATCTGTCATTGTCACTTGATCCCATCACACTCCTTCACGACCACCTTGAAACCCACACTCTCACTTGATCACTGACACCTTGACCTCCTCACACTCATCCGTTACCATCACCCTGAACGCCTATCTCTCACTTGGTCTCCATTATCGAACCTGATCACAGGTAATCTGTCACTGTCACGCTCACTTGCTAACTCTCATTCGGTCCCCATCACCATGACCTCATCAAAATCCCACAATCACAATCACCTTAAGCCCATTCTACTCATTCCATCACCGTCAATCTGAATCGCCCAATCTCGCGGCATTACCTTGACTCGGTCACACACACACACACACACACACACACACACACACACACACTCCCTCACACCTTCAACCCTCAAAATCAATCCCTCAGTTTCACACTGACTCCCACAGACTGACTTCGTAAACGTCATTGTTATCCCCAAACAATCACTATATCATTGTCACCCTGGCCTCTCTCACACACACACACTTTCCCAGAATCAACCTGAACCGCTCTCACTCACTCCATCACCGTCACACTGACCGCTCACATTCATCCCATCACCATCACTCTGAACCCATCACAATCACTCCGTCATCATCATCCTGACCCGGTCACACTCACTCCATCATTGTTACTCTGACCCAATCACAGCCACAACCTCACTGTCACTTGACACCCTCACAGTCACTCCATTGCTGACACACCAACCCTTTCACACACACTGCATTAGTGTCATACTCACACCCTGACACTAAATCTGTCATCGTCACTCTGACACACACACACATTCACTCCGTCACTATCAGCCTGACACCCGCTTTATTATCCCCTACCACTCACTACATCACTGTCACCCTGATCCCTCACACTCACTCTCCCAGTATCAGCCTGAACCCCTCACACTCCCTCCATCACCGTCACCAGGAGCCCTCACAATCCCTCCATCACACGCACCATCTTCATAGACACTCCTTCAATTTCACCCGGGCACCTCACACTCACTCAGTCACCACCACCCTGACCACATCACATTCCCTCCCTCACTGTCACTCTGACACCCTCCGTCTAACTCGATCACCATCACACTATCGCCCCACGCGCAGTCTGCCACTGTCACACTGAGTCCCTGACACTCACTCCGTCTTTGTCTCGCTGAGCTTTTCACACTCACTCCCTCAGTGTCACACTGAAACTCTCACACTCACTTAGTCAACGTCAGAGTGTCCCCCTCACACTCACTCCGTAACTGTTTCGCTGAACCCCTCACTTTCATTCCGCCACCATCACCCTGATCACTCACACTCACTCGGTCGCAATCAACCTGACCCACTCACACTCCCTCCATCACCATCACACGATTACCACAACACTCAGTCTGTCACTATCACCTTCACTCTCCGATACTCACTTTGTCACAGTTACACTGACGCCATCAGTCTCACTCCCTCGCCGTCACCCTGACACCCTCATACTCACTCTGTCTCTGTCACAGTGAGCCTTTCATACACTGTATGAGAACGTAACCCTGACTAGTCACAGTCACAGACACCCTGACCTCCCCAAACTTAGTCACCATCACTGTGTACCCCTCACACTCACTCCATCACTGTCACCCTGACCTCCTTACAATCTCTAATTAATCCTGACCCCCCTCACACTCACCTCATCACCGTCACCCCACCCAATCACACTGAATCCGCCCAGCCTACTTGACACCTTCCCACTGAAACCCTCCATGTTATCCTGACCTCCTCAGATTCACTCTGTCCCCTGACCACCTAATGCACACTCCATCTCTGTCACCCTGGCCACCTCACAATCACTGCATCACCGCGACCTCCTCACATGCACTCATTACTGTCAACCTGCCCCCCGCAAACTAACTCAGTCACTGTCAACCTGACCCCCTCGCACTCACTACTTTAGTGTCACCCTGACCCCTCACACGTAGTCCAGCAAAGTCTTCCTGACACCCTCTCAGTCACTCCGTCGCCCTGACCCAGCCAAAATCACTCCACAACTATAACACTTTCTCCGTTAAAATCAGTCTGTCACTTACTCCATTAAAATCAAACATACCCTGACATGCACTCTGTCACTGTCAGCCTGAGCCAAGCACACTCAGTCCGTTCTGTCATCGTTACCTCCTTACAGTCACTCTACCACAGTAACCTGACGACCTCACACTCAATCCGTTACTGTCACCCTGACTCCCTCACACTCCCTCGGTAACTGTCACGCATGTCACCCTCACACTCACTCCGTTGCTGTCACTCTGCTCTCCTCACACTCTTTCTATCGTCCCTGTCCCCTCACACTCACTCTTACATTGTCACCCTGACCCTCTAACACGCATTCTGTCACAATCGCCCTGACCCCGGCGTTAACTGTGTTCCCTGACTCACTCACACTCACTCAGTAACCGTCATCCTGACTCCCTCACACTCACTCTGTCATCCTGACACCCTCGCACCCACAAACTCATGGTGACCTGACCCCTCACACACACTCCATCAACGATACACCCACCCCCTTACACACACTTCGTTACTGCCACACTCACACCCTGACACTCCATCTGTCATCGTCACTCTGACCCCTTCACATTCCCTCCTTCACCAGCAGCCTGACACTCACACACTCACTCCATCAGGGTCATTCTGATCCCCTCACACTCGTTCCAACCCCTCACCATGCTCGACCCACACATACCCGTCACTGTTACCCTTACCTCTGTACAATCAGTCCATCACTGTAATGTATGATACCCTCACAGTCAATCCATCACCGTAACCTTGGCACACTCATGTTCACTCTGCCACTGTCACAATGACCTACTCACACTCACTCCATCTCCATCACCCTGAACACATCACACTAACACCCTCAATGTCACCTGACACTCTCACACTCACTCCATCGCAGATCCTCAGACCCCAATATTCTCACCCAGACACTGTCACACGCTGACATGCAATCTGTCACCGTTACCATCAGCTTGACACCCGGACACTCCCTCCTTCAATGAACCCCTGACCCAATCACAATCAGGCCATTGCCCTCACCCTGATTTGATCACATTCACTCCATCACTGCTACCTACACTCACTCCATTGCCCTGACCCGCTAATAATCAGTCACCGATATAACTGTGCCCCCTCACACTCATTGAGTCACAATTATCGTTTACTCCTCGCATTCACCCCATCACCGTTTCCCTGATCCCCTCACACTCATTCCATCACCATCACCCTGATAACTCACACTCACTCGGACACAATCAATTTAACCCCCTCACATTCACTCACTCACAGTCATCCTGATCCCCTCACACACACTCCTTCACTGTCACCCTGACCTCCTCACAATCACTCCTTCATCCTGACCCCGTCACACTCACTCCATCACCATCACCCAGACCAATTACACTCAGTGCTCCCCGCCACCCTGTCCCTGTCACACTCAAGCCCTCAATGTTATCCTGACAATGTAAAAGTTACTCTGTCCCCGGGCCACCTCACACTTCTCCATCTCTGTCACAATGACCCCCGCACACTCACTTCGCCACTGTCATCATGACCTCATTACATTCACTTTGTCACCCAGACGCAACCACACTCAGTCCTCCCTTCCACCCTTACCCCCTCACACTCAATCAATCACTTTCACCCTGACTCCATCACAGTCACTCCTTCAGCGACCCTCTTACCCTCTCACACGTAGTCAGTCACTGTCACCCTGAAACCCTCACACTCTCTCTGTAACTGTTCTGCTGTCCAGCCTCACAGCCACGACAATCTGTCACGTGATCACCTCACATTCACTGTGCCACTGTCATTCTGACCCTCTTACAAACACTCTGACACTACCACCCTGACACCCGCACACTCACTCTATCATTGTCACTCGGAGCCTTCACATTCTCTCCGTCACCCTCATGAACTCACACTCACTCAGTCACCTTGAAAGCCCCTACATTCATTCTGCTGTTATCACCCTGACCCTCGAACGCACATTTTGCCACGTAACACTGAAGCCCACGCTCTCATTCCATCAGTGACATACTGACGTCCTCAGTCTCACTTCATCACAGTAACGGTGGCACATTGAAACTGTCTCCATCACTGTCACCCTAACACCTCACACACATACTCCATCACCGACACACTGATCCCCTTCCACTCACTCTGTCACTGTCACACTAACACGCTGACACTCAATCTTTCATCGTCTTGCTGACCTCCTCATAATCACTTCATCACAACCAGGCTGACACCCGCACTCTCACTCCATCACCGACACCCTGACCCCCTTACACTCACTCAGTTAACGTCACCTGAACGGTCTTCTCTCACTTGGTCACCTTCATCTAAACTGATCGGACTTACTCTGTTACTGCCACGTGAACCTGCTGACTCTCACTCTGTCCCCATCACCGTGACCCCATCAGGCTCCCGCAATCACAGTCACCTTGAGCCTATCACACTCGCTCCATCTCCGTCCATCTGAATCGGTCACTCTCACGCCTTCACCCTGACTCTTTCACAAACTGTCACCCTGAGCCATTAAAATCACTCCCTCAGTGTCACGCTCACTTCCTCACACTCACTCTCCCAGGATCACCCTGAAAACTTCATACTTCCTCTATCAGTATCACCCGCAGCCCTCACACTCACTCCATCACACTGACCAACCTCATAAACAACCCGTCACTGTCACCCAAACCCCCTCACACTCACTCTGTCACTGTCACTCTGAAACCCTCAAATTCACGCAGACACAGGCAACCTGACCCGCCATACTCACTCAGTCACTGTCGTTGTGTCTCCCTCACACTCATTCCCTCACTGTCACCCTGACCCCTCGCACTATTTCCATTTCCATCACTCTATACCTCAACACTCACTCAGTTATTGTCACCCTCAACTCCCTGACAGTCACTTTGTCAACGTCAGACGAACCCCATTCTTCTCATTCCGCCATTGTCACCCTGACGATCTCATGCTCACACTGCCACCATCATCCTGATCCCTACACTCTCACGTTGTCACTGTCACACTGACCCCCTCACACTCACTCCAGTACTACCATCCTGACACCCTGAGTTTCACTCCATCACTTTCACTCTGAACCCCTCAGTCTCACTCCATCACAGTAAGACTCGCACCCTCAAACTCTCTCCATCACTGTCACCCTGAACCCCTCACACTCACTCCATCACTGTCACTGTCACCTTTCCTTCCTCACACTCACTCCATCACCGTCACCCTGACACCCCCACACTCAAGTGCATCACCGTTACACTGACCCCCTCACACTCAATGTGTCACAGGTAAACCTGAACCACTTTCTGCCAATTGTTCACCATCACCTGAACCGCTCACACACCCTCTGTCACTGTCACCCTGATCCCCTCCACACTTCTCCATTACTGTAACACTGATCATTTTCACTGACTCTTTCACTGTCACAGAGACCACCTCGCAGTCACTACCTCACCATCACCCTGACCCGTCTCACCTTCACCCTGATGTGATCACATGTACTCCTACCCTGGCTCCCTCACACTTAGTCAATCACCTTGTCGCCCTCACAATCACTCCATCACCGGCACCATGTCCCGCCGCTGATAACTTCATCATCCCTACCCTGCCCACCGTCATACTCACACAGTCACCCTGACCCGCTCACATTCTTTCCCTCACCGTCACCCTGACTCCCTTGGAATCACACCATTGCCATAAACCTGAATCCATCACACTAACTCCATCACTGTCACAATGTTCCCCTCCCTTTCACTCCATCACTGTCATCCTGACATCCTCGTACTCATTCCATCACTATCAACCTGACCTTATCAGACGCCCTCCCTCACCATCCCTGTGACCCCATCACACTCACTATGGAACTACCATCCTGGCCCTCACAGTCACTCAGTTGATGTCACCCTATCCACTCACACACTCTCAATCCATCTCTGTCACTCCGGACACCTCACACTTACTTCACCAAAGTCACCCTGAACCCCTCACACACATTCCGTCGCTGTCAACCTGGCCACCTCACGCTCACTCCGTCATCGTCATCCTAACGCCCTCACACTCACTCCGGAACTATCACCCTGACCCCTCACACTTACTCTGTGAATGTCACCCTGTCCACCTCACGCTCACTCTGTAACGGTCACTCGGACCCACTCACAGGCACTTGGTCATTGTCACCCTGACAGCACCTCACACTCACCCTGGAACAAAAAACCAGATCCGTCAGACTCACTCCATTGTCGTCACCATGGGCATATCACACTTACTCCATCTTTGTCATCCTTGACACATGACATTCACTGCATCAACCCGATTTCCTCATAACCAATCCGCCTTCGTAATCGGGATCTGCTCACGCTCACTCCATCACTGTGAGCCTAACGTCCCTCGCTCACACACACTCAGTCATTTTCACCAAGACACTCTCACACTCATTGCATCACTGTCATCCTGACCACTTCAATCTCGCTCCACCCCGTTCCCATGACCCCCTCACACTCACTCTGCCACACTGACACGCTCACACTAACACCATCATAATCACGTAGCCCTTGTAAAAATAAATCTCTCTCCATCACCCTGATCCCCACACAGTAACTCCATCACCGTCAGACAGACCCCCTCACACTTACTGCGTCACTGACACACTGACTCCCACACACTCACTCCACCGTTGTCCCCATGACTCACCAACATTCACTCTTTCACCATCACCCTGAAACCCTGATATTCACTTTGTCACCCTGATATTCTCACACACACTGCATAACCGTCACCATCACCCCTCACATTCTCTCCATCACCCTGACCACCTCATACTCACTCTGTCATGCTGAACACCTCCCACTTTCTCTGCTGTTGTCAACCTGCCCCTGTCACACTTACTCTGTCACCATCAACCTTACTCCCTCGTACACACTCTGGCTCTACTACCCTCTCTCTTGCTCTATCACTCTCAATCCATTGCCCTCACCCAGATCTGATCACATTCACATCATCACTGCAACCCTGACCCTCTCACACGCACTGCGTTGCCTTGACCCACTAACAAACACTCCACCCCCGTTATACTTACCGACTTATACTCAGACTTTCACTGGTCCACGCACACACTGACACCCTCACTGTCACTATTACCCTGACCCAATCACACTGAGTCCGTTCCATCACAAATTTCTCCTTACACTCATTCCATCAATGCAATCTGAACCACTGACACTTCCTACATTACTGTCACCCTAACTCCCTCACGCTCACTCCATCACTGTCGCCTGAGCCATTCACACTCACTCCATTACTGTCATACTGACCACCTCATTCTTACTCCATCACCGTCACCATGACCCCCTTACAATCACTCTTTAAACATCACACTGGGTCACTCTCTCTCAGTCCATCACGGTCACCTTGAACCCTTCAGTCTCAGTCCATCACAGTAAATTTTGCAACCTCAATCTATCTCCATCACCATCACTCTGAGCACCTCACACTCACTCTATTGCCATTGCCCTGACGCCATCACACTCACTCCATCACCATGACGTTGACGTCCTCCATGTCACAACGTCACTCTCACCCTGAACCCCTTAGTCTCACGTCATCACTTTAACGCTGACACCCTTAAACTCTCCATCACCGACACTCTGACCCCCTCACACTCACTCCCTTACCATTATCCTGAACGCCTCTCTCACACTCTGTCACCGTCATCTCAACTGATCACACTTACTCAGTCACTTTCACCCTCACTCGCTGCCTCTCACTCTGTATCCATCACCCTGACCACATCAGACTCAAATACATTCTGTAACTGACAAGCTGACCCCCTCACAAGCACTCCAATACTTTCACCCTGACCTCCTTACACACAGTCCGACACTCTCACCCTATTCCCATCAGACTCCCTCTGTCACCCTGACCCCTAACACTCACTGTATCCCCCTCACCTTGACCCTTTGACACTCCATCCCTCACTGTCACCCCGACTACTTCACACTCACTCCATCACTTTCATCCTGACCTCGTCTCTCACACTTACTGAATGTAACAGTGAACCCCTCAGACTCACTTCATCACTGTCACCTTGACCCCCTCACACTCACTCCGTCATAGTCACGCTTACATTCGCGCTCACTTCATTGCACTGTCACACTCACAACCGCCTTCATTCCCCTGCACCATCACACTAATTTCTTCACTCAATCCCCTACTATAATAATCACTACTGTGCCCCCTCACTAGCACGCCAAATTATCTTCTACAGTCACGCTCCATCTCATGCTTGGTCAATCAATGTGTCGCTCACTCCCATGCATTTCCCCGCACTGTCAAGCTCACTAACGAGTGCACTTTTCCACCCTCAGGCCCGCTCTCCCGCACACTTGCTTCGCACCAAAGTCATTCCTTTACACACTCTCCTACATTCTCACTTAGTCCCCTGCACACTGATCCACAGCAACACTCACTCTCGTGTATATGCTCACAGAGTCGCCGTCACTCACCTGCACAATCCCTCCCTGCGTGCTCGCAATCTTCTTTCTCAATTCCGCAAAAGGTCTCCAGCCATCATGCTCTCTTGCCTGCACACACCACAACCATCACGTTCACTCCCCTGCAAACTCCCCCATCGTCATGCTCACTTCTCTGCATACGCCTCCACCATTATGCAAATTTTTTTTACATATTCGTCCACCATCACTTTCTCTTCCCCGCACATTCCCCAACACAATGCTCACTCCCCTCCACAGTCCGCCAACCTCACCATCACTCCGCTGCACACTCCCACAGCATCTGCCTCACTCGCTCCAACATCAAGCCAACTTCCCCACAATCTACTTCACATCATCCTAACTACACTGCACACTCACCCACTATCAAATTCAGCCTCGCACTCTCCACTCTGTCATGCTTACTACCCTGCACACTGACCCACCGTCATGTTCATTCGCCCACACTCTCCCCACCCTCATACTCTCACAACCCCAACGTAGCGCTCACGCCCACATGCTCCTACCATCGCACTCACACGCACACGCCGCCACCATCATGTTCACTGCCTCACACACGCACACCAACATCCTCATTCTCCCACAAAATCCCCGACCTTCACACTCACTCCCCTGCAGTCACACACAATGTCATTCTCATTTGCCCTCACACTCCTGCACCCTCACTCTTAGTCGACTGCAAACTCTCCCACGCTCACGCTCACTCTCCCACACAATCCCATGCAATGAAGTTCATTCTAAGACACACTGTCCCAGTGTCACAGTCCGTTATCACCACACTCACTCACCGTCACAGTCGCTCCCCTATAAACTTTTACAGCATCGCACAAACTCCCCCATGCACTCTCCTACCATCACACTCCCTCCCCCAAACACACTACTTCCTTTGCACCCAATCCCTGGCATACTCCCCCACCATCACACTCAAACCACTACACACTCACGCACCATCACACTGACTCCTGCACACACTCACCCATCCTCATACATTCTTGCCTACACACTCCCTCACCATCTTGCACACTCCCCCGCACACTCTTCCACCATCACACTCAGTTCCGTGCGCTCCACTACCGTCCAGCTCACTCCCGCACTTGATCTCCAGCCGTCCCGCTCACTTCCCCACACACTCCCCCACATTCCCTCTCACTCCCCCACATACAGGACAATGTCATGCTCCCTCCCCGCACGCTGTCTCATTGTTATTTTCATACTCCCCGCACCCTGCCCCAGTGTTGCGTTCACTCCACCGTGTACACTGCACCATCACATTCACTTCTCCGTGCACACTACTGCTATAATGCTCACTCCCCATCAGACAATACCGAGTCACTCTCACCTCCCTGCACACACCCCTACCATCACTCCTTCTCCTCTGCATGCTCCCACACCATCACATACAATCCCCTACACACGCACACCCATTGTCACAATCAATGTCCCCGATACTTTCCCACTGTCATACTCACTCCCCCATTCGACTCATTCCCATGCACACTGCCCCACCGTTTCAATCACTCCCCTCCCACAAACACACCTACACAACGTTCATTCCCAGGTACACTCCCCCACCAGCACACTCACTGCCCTGCACAATGCTCTGCGTTATGTTCATACCCCCACAATCCAGCACCATCACACTCACTTTCCCGCACTCTACCAAACCGTCACACTCACTCACCTGCACACTTCAGCATCATCACACTCACGCACCCTTGCACTTCTAAAACGTCACTCTCCCTCCCTGTGCATTCTCCCACAATCAGACCCCCACCCTTGCGTACTCTCCCACCGTCACTACCCCAAATGTTCACGCACCTTCGTGCTTTCTCCTCAGACACTTCCTACCCTGACACTGACTCCCTGACACACTCCTCTATCGTCAGTGCTACTTGCCGCACTCTCCCTCACCATCACACTCACTCCCCAGCACAATCCTCCACTGTTATTCCTACTCATCCCACACGCTAGCCCATCGTCACGCTCACTGCCTCACATTCCCCCAATGTCACACTCACTCAGCAGGAGTCTCCACCAACGTCACACTCACTCCCCTGCATACTCCAATATCATCATGATCACTTCCTGCGCCCTGACCCATGATCACACTCACTCCCGCAATCTTTACACCATCACATTCACTCCCAAACATTCCTGCACACTGTCATTCAACTCCCCGTACATTTGCCGACTCTCACGCTCACAGTTACCCACAATCACCCTCACTGTCTTGCATACTTCCCCACTTTCACACTCAATCCTACATACTCGCGCACTGTACACTCACTCTCACGCACTCTCCCCCACTGTCACTGCCTCTTCCCTGCACATTCCCAAAACCATCACACTCATTCCTCCTTCCTCTTCATCTCTGTAATGCTCACCTCCCGCACACTTCTCCACCTTCACTCTCACTCCTCCGCACATATACCCACTATCATACTCACTCACCCACACAGTCCCCGACCATCACGCTCACTCCCTCACATATTGCCCCACCATTATGCTCACTCCCTCGCACTCTCCGCCATTGTCATGCATGCACCAATACACTCCCCCACTGTCACACTTACTCTGCTGCAATCTCACACATGGACAGGCTCGCTCGCTTGTACAAATGCCAACGTCACTTTCACTCCACCTGCACTCCCACATCTTCATGCTTACTCCACTGCAAGCTCAAATCCTGTCAAACTCACACCGTCACAAACACCATTACCAATTCACTTACTCCCCACATGTTTGCCCACCATCTCACTCACATCCCCCAAATCCCTCCACCATCATGTTCACTCCTCCATATACTCCACCGCTGTCATGCTCGCTCCAACACACAATGCCTCACCATCAAGCCTACTCCCCACACATATGCCCACCATCACGCTCGCTCACTCACACACTCTCCACCATCATGCTCACTCCCCTGAATGCTCCCCATAGTCACACAATCCGCCGTGGTCACATTGACTCCCCTCCACACGTCCCCACCATCACACTCACTACCAAACAGACGCCCCCACCAGCACGCACACCACCACACCGTAATGCTCAATACCCCGCACACTGTCCTACCGTCACATCACTTCCCTGCACACTTCCCCACTGTCCCGCTCACTCTTCCATGCACAGCCCAGGCATCAGATCCATTCCTCAGCACGATCTCCCATTGTCATACCATCTCCCGACAAACCTGTTTCTATCACACTCATTTCCCAGAATCTCCAACACAGTCACACTCACTCCCCTGCATAGTACTGCACCAAAATAGTCACTTCACTGCACACTCCCCCACCATCACATTTGCTTCCCCTACCCTCTTCTCCACTGTCACACTCTCTTATCCGCATCCGTCCAAACCATCATGTTCACACTCCTGCACACTTCCCCCAGTCAAGCTGACTCTCCAACAAGCTCTGTCATGGTCACGCTCACCCCCGCACTCACCGACCAACGTACTGCCTCACCCAGACTCTCCCCTCAACGTTACGCTCTCTTTCCTCCCACATGCCCACATTACCATGATCACTCCCCCACGGAGTTCCCCAACATTATGGTCAATCCTCGTAAACTTCATCACTATAACGCCCACCGTGCTACACACTCCTCACCATCACGCTTATTCCCCTGTACCCGCCCTCAGTTTTGCACCGACTCCCCCTCACACTCCCTCACCATGACTTTTGTTTCCCCTTCGCTCTCCTCCACTGTGAGATGCTCCAGCCTTCCCACGCCAACACCATAGCCCTCAATCCTCCACACACTTTTCCCACCATCATGCTCCATCATCGTCACACTCACTCCCCCACACACTCCCACACCATCACTATCCCTCCCCACACACTCATACCGCATCACGCTCTCTCCCCAACGAACGCCCACACGATCATGTTCGACCCCCCTGAATACTTCCCCATCCTCGCAGTCAGTCTCCTGCACACTATCCCACGGTCCCTCTCAATCTCCATGCACAGTCTCCTACCGTCATGTTCACTCCTCGTACATTCCAGCAGCAATGTACACTACTCGTGCACTCGACTGAACAGTCCACACTGACACGATTATCCGCCCGAATTCTCTCCCACCATAACACTCACTCACCCGCACACTCCCTACCCTGAATATTGGTCACATGCCCATCCCTAGTTAATTCTCTTCAACTGGCCTTTGATCACGTGCCCACTTAGATCAATGAGTATCTACAATGGGTTCCACACAGTCTCTGCCCTGTGAAGCAGCCTGCTGTCCAACTCCCACCCTTCAGCCCCTTCCAAAGCCGATGGTGCCTCCCCCCCATTACCTCCTTGAATGCTCTCGAAATTCACTGTATCCCCGAGAAAGGACGTTTGTCCCAAGCCCCAGGTTGTTAAGTGAGCAACAGCCTGGCACGCCACAATCATCTTTTCTCCCCAGAATCGGCCTGAATATCCATACACCTCTTCTGTTCCCACAGCAACGGAATGTAAAAAGAGGATTCGAGGAAGACAGAATTAGAGAGAGGGAGATTGGGATGTAACGAGTGCAGAACGCAGAGAGCGCAGGAGAATGGGGAGCGGAGGGCAGTGAAATAGACTGTGTCAATGGAAGGCGGAGTGAGAAAAACAGAAGAAGTGTGAGCTTGGGACGGAGATATGGAGGGAGAATGAAAAAGGCAAAGAGGTGAATTAAGCAGTAGGCCAGTCAGAGTGCGGAGACGCAGAGGTGAAAGCAAGGACAGAATGACTTACACCCAACTGCTGAGTTCACGCCCAATCCCTCCCCTTCCTGTGGACCAGGACTTGGGGCTGAGTCTTTCTCTCTCCAGCCCAGCTTCTTCAAAGCAAAGACAAACAACAATACCTTACACTCTGCTGCTTGGCGCTTTTTAATGAACAGTTTTGTTTACAAATTGAAGTGATAGAGTACAGTCAGTTGGATGTTGCCGTTTCCCATTGGCCACTAAGTTGTGAGAAATATTCTAATGTGTCCATGTAACCCCACTGTGGGATAATGTTGGACAGACCAGAGCTACCCTCAGTCTGTTAAAAGAGAGACAGACTGCTTCATTTCTGAAACTCTGAACTGATATGAGGAAATCCTGAATGGATTGAATAACGACTGAATTTGCTTGATTGATGAATTTAGGTAAATGGATATTTCAGCGCATTCTTCAGAAGCTGTCTGAACTTATTCTGTGTCACTGCATAAATCGCGGTGTTTGTGCAACAACTGAGGAGCTGCAGCATGAAGCCCAATTCCCGCAGATAACGATCGAGATGTACAGTGGTATTCACAATTTCCTGAATCCTCACCCACATAGAATACAGCATAAATATTGACCATAACAAGATGAAATTGGCCGAGATCAAAAACAGTAAAATGATGGATTTAATTCGATTTCTCATTTCTGTGTCCGACTGAGTGTCCCCATTGGTGGTAGCTCGGAGTCTCCTGCGGGCTCTGCTGGTCACTAAAATGTGTGTGGTTGTGAGACCATTGAGCAGCAGAATTAGGAGAAATGGTAGGGCCGGGGTTACAGTGTAGTGGATAGACTGGATTGTGACCCAGACATGGGAGGATTCAACACCATCTTTTGCATCACAAAACCAGGGGCGGGTCATCAGCCGATACTGAGTTGTGAGCATAAAATACCAGAAAATGTTCTTTAAACAACTCAGCACCGTCACTGCTCCTAGCACCACAGCCGCCGTTTTCTCACTGCAATATTTACTTTTCAGTTTCTGGCAGCAAATGGCCACAAACCGATCAAAGGTGAAAGTGACGGTGAACCAGACAGAACAGTCAATTGACGCATAAACCAGGACGGCGTGGATATTACAGACGGGGATGGACTTGAAAAAATAAAACAATTCTGCATAAACAACGGGAATCTTTCTCAGTATCAGGTCGAAGATAATGACCAGTAGATCTGCCGCTGCCATGGCCACCAGGTAACGTCTCACGCATGGAGACAATCCACAATCTTTCTCATGCAAGACGTAGACTGTCAGTGCGTTAACTGTGAGGAAGGAAAACAAGCAGATTATCCATCAGATGGGACACAAATTTCTTAGTCTGACTGAGGACCCAGTGAGATTATCAAATGTGTAACTGCACACAGAGAATTATTACTGAAATAACTGGAGCAGCAATAACAAATGGGAAATTCTGAATTACTGACAAAAATGTCACAAATCACAAGAACCCTTCCCTTCCCAATCACACAGAGACACGTCCACAAGTACAGATGTTTGCTGAGAAATTCCCACAAACTCGATAACACGAGAGCAGGCAGAGGTCATTTCTTTCCAGTACCTAATATACAGGGTGAAATATTTCTATCCTGAAGGATTCATTCCCAATTCCTTGAAGACAAATGGAGTTTCGAAATTTCTGCTTTCTCGTCTAAGTTGTGGTCGATCTTGGTTCGTGAAGAAATGTAAATGCAGGGAAAATATCCTCAATCCTTTCACTGCCTGAGGAATTTCGGAACAGTGTCTCCTCCTTGGAACGGGATCATTTCCCTCGGCATCTGACCATTTGTGCAATTCACTGGTGTCGGGCCGTTCACATATAATATCAGGCATAGAATGTTCGGGGAATGTCCTTTATAGAATATTGGGTACATTATATTCCAGGAAACCAATGAACAACGGACATTTCCTACAAACGCACTGACCTCCAGAGAGACTACACCTCCTTCTATCTTGCCTTTTGTCAAAACGCAGATAACCTCCTTCTTCAAAGATGACAATTTCCCTTCCCACATGTTTGATGATGCCGTCCATTGCATCTCTTCCCCTTCCTGCACCTGCGTCATCCAACCCCAGTCCTCCCAACGCAACAAGGACTGACACCCTTCAATTTCCACCCACCAACGTCCATATACATCGCATCATCCGTCGCCATTAGGCCAACTACAAACAGACCCCACAACTTGGAATATAGTTCCCTCCCTACCCTGATCAGGGGCCATTCCCTCCGCGGCTTCCTTTTCAGATTAACGCCCGCCAGCCCTCATCCCACTCCTGGCACCTTCCCCTGCAACCACAAGACCTGCAAAACCTGCGCCTACACCTCCCGCCGATATCCATCTACGACCACAAAGTGTCCTTTCGCTTCCGATGGAAACTTACCTGTGCCTCCGCCAGTGTCACCTACAGTGTTCATTGCACTCAATTTGATCTCCTCTACATCGGTGGTACTGGACGCCATCTTGCAGATCATTTCACACTACATCTCTAGGACACCCGCAGCAATCACCACCACCGCCCCATGTTGAACACTGCAACGCCGCCTCCCACTCCACGAAGGAAATGCAGGTCCTGGCTTCTTCTTCGAGAAACAATAACCAGCTAAAATCTTGAGGAAGATGCCTCATATTCCACCGTGGGACACTGCAACTGAACACGGTCAATGTAGATTTAATCATTTTTCGCATTTCTTCTCCCCCTAAGTTATCATAATCTGAAGCCTCCAACTCGGCACCGCACCCTTGACCTGTACTTCATCTTTCCCTATTTCTGGTTGGTTCTCCTCTCTGACCTATAACCTTCTATCCCACCTTCAGCTGTCTATCACATTTTCAGCTACCTTTCCCTGAGCCCCAACCTGTTTCCATTTGTCTCTCAGCCACACATCCCAGAAGCCTCATTCCTGATGAAGGGCTGATGTTCGAAAAGTTGATTCCCCTGCTCCTCGGATGCTGCCTAACCTGTTGTACATTTCGAGCATTATAATAGACAATAGACAATAGGTGCAGGAGTTGGCCATTCAGCCCTTCGAGCCTGCACCTCCATTCAATATGATCATGGCTGATCATTCCTTATCAGTAACCTCTTCCTGCCTTATCTCCATAACCCTTGATTCCACTATCTTTGAGAGCTCTATCCAACTCTTTCTCAAATCAATCCAGAGACTGGGCCTCCACTGCCCTCTGGGGCAGAACATTCCACACAGCCACCACTCTCTGGGTGAAGAAGTTTCTCCTCATCTCTGTCCTAAATGGTCTACCCGTATTTTGAAGCTGTGTCCATCAGAGGAAACATGTTTCGTGCTGCCAGAGTGTCCAATCCTTTCATAATCTTATATTCCCATATGACATTCACAGTTAGAAAACAGTCTGACACCATCCTACTCAAAGAATCAGGCCTGATGGGTAATGTTTAATGAAGCACTATCACCATCCCTGGGTATATCTTGTCCTAAGGCAGTACAGACCCAAAATTGAGGCGGTTCCCTGGGTTAAGTTAGGGAAGAGCTTACCCTGCAATTCCCCAACATTGATTTCAGGACACCGGAAATCTCATGCTTACAGTTGCTGGTCAAAGAAATCGCCTGAGGATGGATATATCCTGCTCCTCTTCATCCCACCTCTCAGTGGGAACTCAGTTCCCCTTGAATTTGAAAATAAAACAAAGAAAGCACAGCGAGTGAGAAGGAAAAAGAACATACTCTGGGTCTGGGACTTCATGGCCATCACCAAGTGTGTCTCCACACGTTCACCACTGACTGACCAGGGAGAGACATCAAATACACAGCAACCAGACTGGGGCAACTGATGGGGGAACCAAAAATAAGGAAACATTCTCAACAAATACTCCTTTTTCCAGATGGATCCGTCTCTAACAGTATCTGTTGGAGCATCCAGCACACAGTCCTGGTGGAGGGAATGTCTCAGCTGCCTCATATTGAAGATCCTGCCCACTCCGTTATGTGGCATTCCCTCCTGTGAAGTAGGACATACTTTGAAAGGACCAAGCAAATGAAAGTTGATCCTCCATGAGACAACATGGTCCATCAGCAGCTGCAGCATCAATGGCGTTCCTTCCGTCATAATGTCAGACGTTGACTGCTCACCGATAGTTCCAAAATGTTCAGTAACATTCATAACTACACCTATACTGAAGCAGGCTATTTAGGCCATCAAGTTTTATTAAACAGAATGAGGCTATTCAGTTATTCGAGCCTGTTGCTCAGCAATTGAAGCTGATCTTTTAATATCTCATTCCTGGTCCATTGGAAATTGCAAGGAACATTTATCCTTTCAAAATAGACACACAGGAATATGGGCGGACTGGTTATTGAACCGGGAGAAGGGATAAGTTAGGGATAATTGTGTCTTTGTCAGTTTAACACAAATTAACGACTGCAGTGACACAGTGACCTTTACTGGGAACCCAACGATTTGCAACGTTTTAGAGAAATGCAACAGATGTATTCTAACTTAGATAGTCAGAAAACTAAGTTATCAAGAGGAGGTAGAGAATTTCTAATTGGAAGAAGCAATGGACAGCTACTTGGCAGCAGGAATGTAACGTGGGTGTATGTAAAACTATGATATTTTTCAGCAAGAATAATAGTCTGTATATTAAATAAATGTCGGGTGATAACAGGACTTAGAGACACAGTGTGTACTGTTGGGTTCAGTCTGACCTTTTCAGTCATGGGAATTGTTCCTCCATCTCCCTGATGATCTGCTCCTTCATGTTCCCAGTGGCCCCACTGCTCATGTTACAAAACGGAATATTTTGTAGTGGTTGGTTGGCGGTGGGGGGTGGTGAGGGTTGCTGTGTTTTGAGCTGTGTTCCAAGGGGATGGCCTTTATTCAGAAGGCTATCATTTCTGGCAACGTGGAGACCTGAAGACGATGGGAATGGCTGACTTCTTCTGAATGAAGTGGATGTGGTTGCTGCCAGTATAGTCGATATTCAGCAACATGATGTACTGTACATAGGCACACTGCAACATTAATCGAGTGAGAAACGGAGGGTCCAATAACAAAATAAGAATGAAAGGCATTACAGATCAGCTGAAATTGTTAGGTCTAATCCATTTTCAATTCATAACAGAGAAATATTATATCAGAGGAGTTATCTGTCCAGCACACGACACTGTGTCGATCAAGATCTGCTCAGTCCAAACCAGCAATCTGCCGAGTGCAGAAAACTGCAGACCACAGCAGTGCATTGCTCTATAAACCCAAACTAGACATCTGTCCAACATGGGGAGCTGTGGATACCACAGCATTGCCTCGATCTTTAAACTCGGACTAGATGCATGTTTATCACTGGGAGCTATGCAGAACACAGCAGTGCATTGACCTTTATACACAGACTAGAATGCTGGGAACGCACATCAGGCCAGGCAGCATGCGAAGAGCAAGAGAATCGAAGTTTCAGAAATAAGCACTGATCAGATTTCTGATGAAGGGATTATGCCAGAAACGTTGATTCTCCTTCTCCTTGGATACTGACTGGCCTGCTGTGCATTCCCATCGTCACACTCTCGATTCTCATAGGTCTCTGTCGAGCACTAGGAGCTAGGGAGGCCGCAACACTGCAGTGATCTATAAACGTGGAAAAAATATCTGGTCAGCGTGGGGACCGAAGCAGACCACCGCAGTGCTTAGATCTATAGACCTGGAAAGTTCATCCGTCCAGCACCAGAAACTTTGCAGACCACAGCAGTACACGTGGACTCGACATCTCTCCAACACAGGGAGCTATGCAGACCAAGCAGTTAAATTGGATCGAGGTCACCCTGAGTGACGCAGTTTACGAGAGGTTGAGTTTAAATTTAGTGCGCTTTGTACAACTTTGAATGTTTTTTTTATATACTTTTCGAAGGTACAGTTAGAATAGATTGTAAAGTCATGAAACAACCCCAATGGCAGCATACGGGCCACCAAAGGGCATGTCTATCTCTTTCAGTTATTACCTCAAGGACAGCATTGCAAGGAATCGTAGAAAACTGCTCTGAGTCTTCAAAGAAATTCATTGAAGAAGGAAACAGCGTGGAATTTCATAAAGGTGATGACAGAGTCAGAATGTTCCAGGTTGAACACGTATGCTCCGCTCACACTTTTTGTCTTCTTTATTTATTCTATTTTCTGGAGAGTATTTTCTTACCAGGCTATTGCCTTTTTAACGTTACTCTTTTGGGAATGGAGGAAGTCAGTCCCAGACCAGAGGATCGAGAGGGGAAGCAAAGCTTCAAGATTTAACGAACAGTGCTGCCTGGAGTGTCCAAGTGCGGTCTGGACTCTGGGCCCGGTGCAGTCTGGAGACCGTGTCTGGTGAAATTTGGAGACTGGGCCCCGTGCGGTCTGGAGACTGGACCAAGTGTGGCCTGGCAACTTGGCCCTATGTCGCCAGTACAATAGGCCCGATGCAATTTGGAGACCGGTCCTGGAATGTTCTGCAGTCTGGCCCAGTGTGTCCCAAAAACTGGGTCTGCTGTGGCCTGGAGACTGGGCCTGCTGCGTTTTTGGAGACTTGGCCCGATGTGCTTTGGAGACTGGCCCTGGTATCGACTGGAGGCTGGGCCCCATGCGGCCTTGAGACAGGGCACGGTGCGGTCTGGAGACTGGGCCTGGTGTGGTCTGCCGACTGAACTTGGTGTGGTCGACAGTCTCGAGACTAGATATTGTATAATGTCGCTCGTCGGATTTGGTCCAATGAAAGACAGTAGTGGGAAGTGTTAGTTGAAACTGAGGACATGGGGAAGCACTTATTTAATACACCTGATCAGCGGATCCAGACACTCTAAACAGCTAAACACAGGAATTCTTGAACATCATCAGAAATATACACATTGACAAGGAAGAAACGATGGTCTCATTCGATGTAACAGCAGTGTTCACCTCTATCGACAAAACCCGAGCCAGAGAAACAATAGCCAGCCTGCTGGACATACAAAACAGTCAACAAGACCGGGAACCTATTAACAAAGACTGCAAACTCAAACTACTGGACCTGTGCCTAACAACACACTTCACATTCAACAACTAAATATATGAACAAATCAACGGCACCGACATGGGCTCACCCATCTCTGGACTCAGAGCAGAAATGGTAATGCAAATGTAGAACAAACAGTCCTAAGCAAATTCAACCCAAACTCTGTGTCAGATATGTTATGATACCTTTGCAACTATTAAAAACAAAGAAAAAGAGAACAGACACCGGATCATCAACGCCACCCTCATAGGAATCCGATTCACTAGAAAGGAAGAAAAGGACAATCAACTCCCATTCCTAGACGTGATGGTACAGAGAACACCGAACCGAAAATTCACCACAAAGATTTACAGGAAAGCCACACACACAGACCAAGTTCTAAATTACGAAAGCACCTCCCCAACACACGCAAAAGAAGTTGCATCAAGACACTATTCAAAAGGGCCACAAATCACTGCAGTACACCAGAACTGCAAAAAGAGGAAGAAGCACACCTTTACAATGTATTCACCAAAAACAGATACCCCCGCAATTTCATCAACAGATGCCTAAGGGAAAGACAATGGAATGAGGACATGCCACAACCCAAAGAACTAGCCACACTACCATACATTAAAAGCATTTCCGATATGACAGCCAGGCTACTGAGATCAAGAGGTCTCATAACAGCACACAAACCAACAGCCACTCTCAGACAAAAACTCACCAGGACAAAGGACCCAATACCCAGCATGAGCAAAATCAATGAAGTGTACAAAATCCCATTCAAGAACTGCACAAAACACTACATAAGACAAACAGGAAGACAGCTAACGATCCGCATCCATGAACACCAACTCGCCATGAAACGACACGACCAGCTATCATAAGTAGCCATACACTCAGATGACAAGCAACATGAGTTCGACTGGGACAACACTACTATTGTCGGACAAGCTAAACAGAGAACAGGCAGGGAATTCCAAAGAGGCATGGCACTCATCCACTGATTCAATCAATGGGCACATTGACCTGGACCCAATATACCTGCGACTGCAACGGACAGCTGGAACTGACAACTGGAAGCGTCAGATTCAAATCACTATGAATGCCGGAGGAAACATCACAGGAGCGCTTCACAGGAGGTTCCCAAGCAGTGCGGATGTCTCCTAGACGAGGGGACGAAACGTCTGTCACACAAATTCCCAGCTCGATGAACAGTTCCACAACAATCCTCCCGCATATACAATTATATCATCTCTGTTCGTTCTCCATTGTTTATCTCTACAAGCGATATCATCAAGAAAAATGTCTGAGAATTATAAGTTCGATTTCATATATGCATTCTCTTAAAGTTTGCTATTACTTTCTAAATGACCAATACCACATTTGTTATAACAGACTTAAACAGATTCCCTCCGGTGCATGACATTACCTGGTCTATACTTCCCCACTTATCCTCTTCTTCCCGTTTTGGATTGTGGAATGCATTTATAACCTTCCAAATTTCACAGAAGTACTGTGTTGCCTAATGCAATCAATCTTTGCATTGCTTCTTTCTCTATAATTTCATTGTGAAGTACATTTGGTGTGTCAGACTTATCAATCACGAACCCGGTTATGTTTTCAAACACACCTTGTTACGAATATGAATGATTTGAGTCTTCAGTTTCACAACTCTCATGGTCACTTTGTATTTCTGGGAGATGTTATGTATTCATCCACGAAGACAGACACAGTATAACGAGTTAGTTTCCCTGCAATTGCTCTTTTATCAACAATAAATTATCCTGTCCTCATTTGTTCCACACTGCTTAACATTTCACGTGGCTTTAATTTTCCTTTCACATATTGTCAGAAGCTTTGCATCAGTCTTTATGTTTCTTACTAGTTTGTATTCTTGATGTCTTTTTAATGTCCTTATCAATTTCTTAGTCCTCCTTTGTTCAAATGAATCCATAATGTCTGCCATTTTTCTGAACGACTTTCCCTTGATATAATACAATTTTTAACTTCGTCTATTAATCATGGTTGAGTCACCTAACCCTTTTGCAATATGCGCCTTGGAAGAACTATGTATACTGTGCAACTTATAGTGTTTCGATAAATGAAGGGCGGTACGGTAGCTCAGTAGTTATCACTGATTCCTTACAGCACCAGGGACCCGGGTAAAATTCCCGCCTCGGGCAACTGTCTGTGTGGAGTTTGCACATTCTCCCCGTGTCTGCGTCGGTTTCCTCCAGGTGTTCCAGTTTCTTCACACAGTCTAAATATGTGCAGGTGAGGTGAATTGGTCATTCTAAATTGTACATAGTGTTAAGTCCAGAGGAATGCGACTGAGTAATTGATGTGGACTTGTTGGGGCGAAGAGCCTGTTTCCACACTGTTGGGAATCTAATCAACGTCTTGCTTGTACCAGATGTAAGCCTCCTTTTTCCCTCATACAAAGCCTCAATATCCCCTGACATATCCTGTGCCCTGCTCCTGTTAGCATTGCCCTTTACACTGAGGTGAAGATGTAATTGCTGAAGTCTCACTGTCTCGCTTTTTAATGAGTCCCACTTTCCTGACGTCGTTTCACCTTCAACAGCTTCCTCCAATAAACTCTTGAAAGTTTTTGCCCAATTTCATCACAACTGGCCTTGCTTAAATTTATTACGGAACCTTGTGGAGCAGACATTTCGTTTTTCTTGACTATTATCATACTAATAGAAATATGTTCACAGGACCCAAAATGCGTCAGCATTGACTGTGGTGGAAGACGTGGAAGCTGGGGGCTTAGGGAAATAATTCAATGCAGTGAAGTTTTGAAATGCGGCTACCTTACAGTAGAGGAAGTGCCGGAATTTTGAAAAAGCACAACGTTAGATAAACACCCAGGGCCTGTTGAAGCACACGTTTTTTCTACGTGGACCTTCGTCAGACCCAAGAAGATGCCACATGGTAGCCTGGTTAATAAGGTTCGATCACAGGGGATCAGGAAGTGCTTCTAAATGAAAGTAGGAGACAGATGGTGCAGGGAGAGATTTGTGGTGACCAGCGGTGTGACAAAGGTCCAGTGCTGGGCCCACTGTTGTTTGTTATTTTGAGAAATGATTTGGATGAGAATATACAAAGGATGGATGGTAACATTGTAGACGACAGCAAATTGCTGGTTATTACAAGGTTTACAGCAACAGCATCATGTCCAAATGACTATATTCACTGCTCTGACTGATGAAGGTAATCGTACCTACTGCCTTCACACCAACCTGTCCACAAATGTAAGTCCTGCTCTGATTTGCCTAAAAAAAGTCAGTACCTCATATTTATCTGCAGGAAGCTCCACCTGCCAATTCTCAGCTTACTGGCCCAGTTAATCATGGTCACATTTTCCTTTTAAATGACCTTCTTGCTCAGGTTGAGGCTTAGGGTGTGAGTTTGCTCGCTGAGCTGTTGGTTTGATATCCAGACGTTTCATTACCTGACTGGGTAACATCATCAGTGGCGACCTCCAAGTGAAGCGAAGCTAGTGTCTCCTGATTTCTATTTATATCTTTCTCCTGGATGGGGCTCCTGGGGTTTGTGGTGATGTCATTTCCGGTTCATTTTCTGAGGTGTTGACAGATGGCATCGAGATCTATGTGGTTGTTTATGGCGTTGTGGTTGGAGTGCCGTGGCTCTCGGAATTCTCTGGCATGTCTTTGCTCAGCCTGTCCCTGGATAGCTGTGTTCTCCCAGTCGAATTGGTGTTTTTTTTCATCCATGTGTAGGGCTACGAGGGAGAGAGGGTCGTGTCTTGTGGCTGGCTAGTGTTCGTGTATCCTGGTGACTCACTTTCTTCCTGTTTTTCCTCTGTAGTGTTTGTGGCAGTCCTTGCATGGAATTTTGTAGATGACGTTGAGTTTGTCCATGGGTTGTACTGGGTCTTTTAAGTTTGGTAATTTTTGTTTGAGAGTGTTGGTGGGTTTGTGTGTTACTAGAATTCCGAGGATTGCTGGTTAAATGGCAGTGAAGAAGGTCATTTAAAAGAAAAATGAGACCATGATGAACTGGGCCAGTCGGCTGAGGATTGGCAGGTGGAGCTTCCTGCAGATAAATATGAGGTACTGCCTTTTTTTAGGCAAATCAGAGCAGCACTTACACATATGGACAGGTTGGTGTGAAGGCAGTAGGTATGATTGCCTTCATCAGTCAGAGCAGTGAATATAGTAATTTGGACATGATGCTGTTGCTGTTCAAGAGGAGAGTAAGGTCAAATTTGGAGTACTGTGTACAATTCGTGTTGCCCTGATATACGAAGAATGTTAAAAACGGGAAAGTGTGCAAAATATTTACAATGATGAGAAAGAGACTGGAGGTCATGTGGTATAATGATAGCCTGGACAGAACAAAGAGAACAAAAACCAAAGAAAATTTTCAGCCCAGGACGCCCTATGGCGCTCCAAGCCTGAGCCAATCCAAATCTAGTGTGTAAATCTGTCACCCAATTCCGAAGCATCTGTATCCCTCTGCTCCCCAAGCACTCATCCATCTATTCAGACGCATCTGAAAAGAATCGAACGTGCCTGCCTCTACCACCTCTGCTGGCAACGCGTTCCAGACACCTACCACCCTCTGTGTCAGGTATTTGCCGCGAGTATCCCCCTTAAATATTTCACCTGTCAACTTGAAAGCGTGACATCTCATTACTGAATCCTTCACTTTGGAAAACGCTTATCTCGATCCACCCTGTCTATACCTTTTATGATTTTGTAGACCTCAATAAGGTCTCGCCTCAATCTCCTTTTTTCTAATGAAAACAATCCTAAGCTCGTCAACTGTTCTTCATAGGTAGCACCTTCCATACCAGACAACATCCTCATAAACATTGCCTGCATCCTCTCCAAAGCCTTCACAGAATTTTGGTCATGTGGTGACCAGAAATGCACACAGTATTCCAAATGCGGCCGCACCAATGTCTTGTACAATTTTAACAGACCTGATGTTCTTTTACTCAATAGCCCATCCGATGAAGGCAAGCATACTATATGCCTTCTTGACCAATCCATCCACCTGTGAGCGACGTTCAGCGTACAATTGAGTTGCACTTCCCGATCTCTCTGCTCATCAACTTTTCATAATGCCATTCTGTTTACTGTATCATTCGTTTTAAAATTAGACTTTCCAAAATGAATCAACTCACATTTACCCGAATTAAACTCCATCTTCTACTTCTCTGCCAACCCTCCAGTCTATCTATATTCACCTGTATTCTTTGACAGTGTCCGACGTTTTCTGCTCCTCCACCAATTTTCGTGTCATCTGCAAACTTGCTGATTATACCAACAGTGCCCTTTCGCAGATAATTTATGTACATCACAAACAGCACTGGCGCCAGCACTGATCCCTGTGGCACACCACTCGTCACCTTTCTCCATTTCGAGAAACTCCCTTCAAGGACTGCTCTCGGTCTCCAGCTTTTCAACCAGTTCTTTCGCCACCGAGCTAGAACAATCTGCACACGATGTGACCTCACATTCTCCGTTGCTTTACTATGGGAACCTTAACAAACGCCTTGTCAAAGTCTATGTATATGACATCTAAAGTCCTTCCTTCATCTGTCAATACGGTTACTTTATCAACGAATTCGAGTAAATTCGTAAGGCACGATCTCTCCCGCACAAAACCATTTTGCCTATCACTGATAAGTCCATTCTGTTCCAAATATATATAGATTTTACGCCTCAGTACCTTCTCCAGCAACTTTCCCACCACTGATGTCAGGCTCACTGGTCTATAGTTAACCGAAATGTTCCTGGTACCCTCTTGTACATGAGGGTAACATGAGCAATTTTCCAATCTTCCAGCACCTCACCTGTGTTTAAGGGTGCTACAAAGATAGCTGACAGGGCCTAGATATTTTCTCTCTTGCCTCCCTAAGCATCCTGGAATACATCCCACCCGGTCTTGTTGATTTATCCACCGTAATAAGCTCGAGCCTACCAAACACATCTTACCTACTTATGTCAACGTGATGCAGAGTAATCAAACTTCTATCTCTTCTCTCCTCAGTGAACACTGATGCAAAGTAATCATTCAGAATTTCACTCATCTTCTCGGGTTCAAAATGTAGCCTTCCTTCCTTATCCTTTCGTGGACCAATACTTTCTCCAGTTACCCGTTTGTTTATTATATCGAGTAAATGTCTTTGGGATTCTTATTAATTGTGCTCACTAAAGTTATTTCATGACCACTTTTAGAACATAGAACATCGAAAAGTCGAGCCTTTGGTCCACGATGTGGTGCCGAGCATTAATCCTCATGTAAAATCAAATAACTTAAGCTTCACATTCCTGAGTTGTCTGCAATCTATTTGCATGCAAGCAGTCGCTTTAATGTCTCGAATGATTCCGCGTCCATCATCATCATTGACAACGCATTCCATGCATTCACAACTCTCTGCAGAAGGAACCTTCCTCTGACGTCCCCTCTATACTTTTTTTCCTAATATCTTAAAAACTGCAAGCCCTCGTACCAGTCAATCCTGTACTGGGGAAACGTCTCAGACTATTTCTTTAAAAAGCTTGCATACCTCGATCAGGTCACGTCTCTTCCTCATCTCCAGAGGTAAAAGTCCGAGCTTGGTCAACCTTTCTTCACATGGCGAGCCCTCCAGTCCAGGCAGCATCCTGGTAAACCTTTTTTGCACCGTCTCCAAAGTCTCCATACCTTTCCTACAATAGGGCGACCAGAACTGGATACAATGTTCCATGTGTGGTCTCACCAGTGATTTGTAGAGCTGTAACAAAATCTAGTGGCGTTAAATTCGATCCCCCTGTTAATGAAAGCCAAAACACCATATGCTCTTTTTTTTCACTCCTATCCACTTCAGTAGCAACTATGTGCAATCTATCTGCTTGAACACCAATATCTCTCTGTTCCTCCACACTGCCAAGAATCCTGTCTGGAATCACTATATTCAGATTTCGAGTTCGACATTTCAAAATGTATCACCTCATATTGTCAATGTTGAACTCCATTTGTCATTTTCAGCCCAGCACGACATTTTACCTATGTCACGTTGGAGCTGCAGTATTCCTCGACACTAGAAAAGAACCTTCAGCATTTGTGTCTTCTGCCAATTTACTCACCAACCCCTCAAACTCCTCACCCAACACATTCATGAAAAGTACAAAGAGTACAGGCACAAGAACAGAGCTCTATGGGTCCCACTAAACACTGACCACCAGGCAGAATTCTTTCCACCTCCATGCACTCTCTGCCTTCTGTCATCCAAACAATTCTGAATCCAGATAGCCAGGTCTCCCTGTATCCCATACTTCCTGACTTTATGAGTGAGGCTTACATGGGGAACCTTACCAAATGCCACATCTACTGCTTGGCCTTCGGCGATCTGCCTTGTCAGCTCCCCAAAGAACTTAAGAAAATTTGTGAGGCATGACCTGCCGCTCACAAGGCCACGCTGACTGCCTTTCTTTTGGGTATAGTTTTCCAAACAGTCATTAATCCTATGTTGAAAAAAGTGGTGCTGGAAAATCACAGCAGGCCAGACAGTATCCGAGGAGCAGGAGAATCGACGTTTTGGGCAAAAGGCCATCTTCAGGAATAAAGCAGGGATTATGCCCGAAACGTCGACTCTCCTGTTCCTCGGATGCTGCCTGGCCTGCTGTCTTTTTCCAGCACCACATTTTTCATCTCTGGTACTCCAGCACCTGCATTCCTCACTTTCTCCTAATCATAAATTCTATCCCTCAGAATTCTTTCCAAAAAATTGCTGACAATAGAAGTAAGACTAACTAGTCTGTAATTGCTGGGGATTTCCCTATTAACCTTCTTGAAAAGTGGAACGATCTCCTTTCTCGATTCCCGGAGGAGCTGAGGATAAATCTGGCCTTGCCCTGGGGACTCATGCATCTTATTGTTTGCCAAAACTTCCAGCACATCAGCTTCATCGATCTTGCTAGAATCAAGCCTGTATGCGAGTTCCTCAAAGCTCCCATTCGAAACAAGGTCCCTTTCCTTCGTGATAACCAAAGCAAAAGACTCATTTAGCGCTTCCTTTTGTCTGCTCATATTCAACGCACAAGTTCTCTACGCTGTCCCTGAACGGCTCTACTTTATCCTTGATCATTCTCTTATTCCTCACGTATGATTTAAATTCCTTTTTCGTTCCCGGACCTAACTCTCCTCAGTCCACTTCTGAACTCCTTTCTCGCAAGCCTGTTATCCTATAAAGCTGTGGTAGATCCTTGCTTCCTCCACCTTACGTAAGCTGCCTTCTTCCTTTGAATGCGAAGTTCACCTGATCTCGTCGCCCCCTTCTTACTCGTTTTTGCATCAAAGTTTTGCATCACTCACAACAACGTCTCCTTAAACAGTCTTCACAAGACGGCTGTGCCCTTTCTGTGGAACAATAGCTCCCCTGCTGTACTTCCCACCTCCAGTCTGATAGCGTCATCATTTCCTTTTCCCCAATTAAGTACCTTCCCTACCTGTAACTGCTGTCTTCCCTCTCCAAGACTTTGAAAAATGTGAGGCGATTTTGATGACTGTCACCAAAGTGTCCTCCCCCGCGAGATCTGGCACCGGTCCTGGCTCATTTCCGAGCACCAGATCCAAAATAGCCCCTGCCTTCGTCGGCCTGTCTACATGCTGAATAAGGAAACCCTTCTGAACAAACCTTACAAAAGGCGGCTCCCTCCAAACAACCTTCTCTGAGAAGATTGCAGTTGCTTTTGGGAAAGTTGAAATCACCCATAACAACAACTTTGCTACATCTGCATTTTTCCAAAACCTGCCCAACAATGAATTCTTCAATCTTAATAGTACGCTTAATTCCTCGTTTAAGAATGGTCCTACTCTCCCGATATTCCACGCCGGCCCGTTCTGTTCTTAGCGACCTGGACTTTATGTACGCTTCCCTTTTCCATTTGGCTATTGGTCCCATTTCTCCTGTCATCCACGGTTCACGAATCTTGCCTTTCCTATTCTTTGCTTTCAACGGGGAATGCTTATCCTGCACTATCTTTACACTATCTTTGAAAGCCTCCCACATATGAAATGCGGACTTCCCTTCAAATAACTGCTCCCAATCCGCATTTCCCAGCTTCTCCTAATTTTGATATAATTAGCCTTGACCCAGTTTGTTACTTTTCCCTCCCACAATGTAACTGCACGCTTCTTTTTTCTCGGTTCCACCCGTAATGCTTCACCACTAAAGCCCACCATAATGCCCTCCTTTTGCAGAGCCGTGATATCATCCCTGACCAGCAATGCAACTCCTCCCCACCCTTTATACTTCTCTCCTGCCCTGTCTCAAGCGTTTATCTCCTGGAACATTTCGTTGCTAATCAGGCCCTTCTTTCAACCAAGTATCTGTGACTGTATTAGCAACATAATACCAGGCACCATCCCAAGCTCGACGTTCATCTGCCTTCCCCACTATACTCCTTGCATGAAAGTATATGCACTTGAGGCGACCAGTTCTTTGCGTTCAACTGCTCTCTGCCTAATCTTCCCATTATTAATGTTAACATCATGATCTTATAGCGTTCAGTTTCCACCTTGTTGTCTACTTCCCGGCCACGTTAGTTTTAAACCTCCCCAACAGCAGGAGCAAAACCTCCCCCAAGGATGTTCGTTCCAGTCTGGTTCATGTGTAAACCTTGCAATCCTTAATTGTCCCACCTTCCGCAGAACGGGTCCAAATGTCCAACAAACCAGAACCTCCTACACCATCTCCCAAGCCACGTTTTCATCCTGCGTATTCTTTCATTTTTATGCTGGCTAGCACGTGGTACTGGTACTAATCCCGAGATCACTGCCTTTGGTAGTCTGGGAATTATTTTCGATTTTGTGTAGCAAGCTGAGTGGTGAACTTGCAGAGTGTTATAATTATGTTGGACATGGATAGGGTAAATAGATGATGGATACACGAGTAGTGAAGCTTTTGAAGTCTGTATGCCAGATGCAGACAAACAGGATTAGTTCAGTTTAGGAAACCTGGTGAGCATGAAGACGTTGGGCTGAAGGGTTTCTTTGTATTTCCTGAGAATCTAAGAATATATGACATTATAAATCCCTTTTAGCACCAATGCTTTGCTGCTCTCAGCTCATTTACAGACAAAAAGCTTCTCAAAGTTCGTGCTCCTCTTACTTTGAAAATAACATTCTTAACATTGATGTAGTAATGCAAGCCACAGCAGCAGCAGCAAAATGGTATTGAACCACAACCTGAAACCTTTTGCCTGGTATAGTCTCTCAGTCTAACATTACCAACGCGCTGATTTATGATTCAGTGATGAGTGTGTTGCACATGCCAGGGTTGGAAACGTGTGTACTGAAACCTGATCACAACCTGTTAAAGTTACTTGACTGAATTGGTTGCATTCCATACAGCAGAACGAACATCTGAAAGAGAAGGTGAAATGCTTTCAAGACCAACAGATCAGATTGAAACTCTTCACTCCGGCCCCATCTAGTCGTAAATGGTGATGAACGAATAAACAGCTTAATGGCAGAGATGGCTCCCCAAATATCCCAATTATTAAGAATGTAATAGCCGTTCACATCAAGGTAAAACCAAAGCACGCAGTATTTGCACTATCATCAGCCAGAAGTGTTCAGTCGATGATCCACCTCACCCTCGCCATTATTCCCACAGGATCAAAGATTTCCGACTTCAACCACTTCGATTCCCTGCACCTGACGAGAAGAAACAGCTGAACACAATAGATATAACTCGGACAAAAGGCAATAACACCATTCCTGGAATAGGACTGAAAATTTCTGCTGCATGTTGTCCCTGGGGAAACTGTTTCATTCTAGCTCCAACTCTCACAGCTCCCTAACAACGTGGAAAATTATTTAGCTGTGTCCCATCCCGTAAGAGAAGAATAATTACAATTTGACTAATTACCACTGCTTCAGTCCCTTCAAGACAGTAACATTGGTGGGAGTTCTTTTTGACAGAGCTATCAAGCAGCTCAGAAATAACCTGCTCATTGTGGTTTCTGATAAGTCCCCATGTTGAGATGGTGCTGTTGTGGAAATCCCATTTGATTACTAATCCAGGCCAGTTTAATGCTCTGACAGCTGGTGGAAGTGAAAAACAATTGATAATATCCCATCAACGCACTTTGCCCACATAATGTGCATATCATTAGTATGATTAACTATTATAAAAATATATAAATAGACATTTGATTAATCCCTTTGGGTCATTGAGTTTTCTACCAAATGATAGCTGTTGCTCTATCTCTCCACCATACGCCTGTTCTCTCCCTCTAGTGTATAGAAATCGTCATTTATATTCAGTGCCTTGACTTCCACAGTCTTATGTGAGAGAGAATCCCCCAGGTTCACCAGTCTCTGTGCGCAGACATCTATTGTCATCTCAATGCAGAGTGACCTGTCTGTACCTAATACTGTGGGCAATTGTTTTAGACGTCCCAGCCAGGGGAATTATCATCCCTGCTTCCAATCGCTCTCACCCTGTCAAAAAATTATATATGTCACTGAGATCTCCACTCATTTTCCTAAACCCCAAGAAATACAGACTAATTTGTCACATACTCTTCTCCCACACAATCCTTTCATCCCAGAGATCAGTCTACTTCGCTGCTCTCCCTCAATGTCTGGTTTGTCGTTTGTTAGTTAAGCAGTCCAAAACCTCACACATTCCTCCACAATGTTCGAGATGAGGTATCACCAAGTCCCTGTACAGTTGCAGTGAGATACCATCCCTGCTGGACTCAAATCCCCTGGAAATGAAGTGCAACACAACATTTATCTTATTAACTATTTGCCATTCATGCAAAATTGCTTTCGGTGACTGAAGTGAAAGGAGATCCAGACCCTTTTCAGTGTTCCAGCTACCCATGTGAGTATATGTACACTGGTCAGCGTGCCAATGCCATTCCCTGTATTGACTTTTGGCTTCAGAATTCACTGTCCTGCAGGGACCCCGGAGAGGTTTGCAGCCGAAAAAAAGAAAATGACCATAATTCATCTTATTCTAACAACGTTCTTTCACCAATGGTTTTCAAATGATAGTTTGCCATTCTATTTTTCCCACCAAAGAGCACAACATCAGATCTACACACATTGCTCTTCATCTGCCACTTATTTGGCCAGTCACTCCACTTGTCTCAATCACCTTGGAGCTTTATTACATCCTCCTCACCCACTACCATCCAACATCGGTTAGTGCCATCAGCAGAATTGTAAATATTCATTTGATCTTTTCAATCAAATGTTTGAGATATACAGGGAATAGCTGAGACCGAAGTACCACTGTCTGTGGTATCCCATGATGCTTTTGCTACAAAACAAGTATAGCTTTAAAGCAACACACTGCTTCCTGTGAGCTCGCCCATTCTAAAACCATGTTCATGTATTAGCCCCATTACAACTCGGTTTATTTTGCACTCTCGGCTTGGGACTTTATGAAATATATTCCGAAAAACTCAAATGCACTGCATTCATTGTTTCTCCATACTGCATCGGAGAGTCATGTTAACTTTGTCGATAACTATTACTTGCAGCACAAAACGTTTCTCCCAAACCGTTTAATTACAAACATCATTGTGTTGTCGAGAATGTGTTGCTGGGAATGCACAGCAGGTCAGGCAGCAACCGCGGAGCAGCAGAATCAACGTTTCAGGCATCAGCCATTCATCAGGAATGAGGCTTATTGGAAAAAGCTGAGAGATAAATCGGACGGGGTTGGAGTTGGGGGCAAGTTAGCTGAGAAGGCGATGAGTGTTTTAAGGTGACGGAGAAGGTGATTGGTCTGAGGGAGGAGGGATGGACAGTTCTGTTGGGCGGTGTCGAGTTGGAGGCTTGGGACTGGGATAATGTAGGGGGAGAGGAACTGAGGAGGCTGTTAAAGTCCACATTTATCTCGTATGTTTCTCGGATCCCAAGGCGAAATATGAGGCATTCTTCATTCAGGCGTCGATTAGCAACAATTGGCTGGACCTGCATGTCGTTGATGGAGAGGGAGCGGGCGCTGAAGTATTCAGCCAGAGGGCGTTGGTGTTGGTGGGTGCGGTTGACCCAAAGATGTTCGTGATACCATCCACAAGAAGGGATGACAGAGCGCCTTAACTTCCCTTCCAAATTCCGCATTTCTCCCTCAGTATCCTAGGCAGCTCACAGTACAACCTCCAACATAACATCCCCAGCACCGGCACTAACTTTTCAATAACAGGAGACAGTTCGTAGGCCATAAGCAGCACGATAAATGCATGACCGTTCAGAATAATACATGAGGGTCTTCCTCGTGTTACTGACCGCACAATCAGCTGAGAGGGATAAACAGCTGGTCCGGGGATAGGCACAGACCAAGTTACAAAGACATACATCAAAGCTGTTGAAAGCACCTCTATCCAACATGGAGCACCATATGGGACACAATGGGAAGTGAATAACGGCCCGAAACACACCATTTCATTTTTTCTGATCTCCAAAATGCCAACACTCGACACACTGAGAAGTCAAAAGCCAAGGTCAGGGAAAGACAGAGAAAGACAAGTAATTAATGAATTAATTGCTAACATGTTGTGAACTTATGGAAAAGGAGAAAGGAGAGTAGAACTAACTGCAGAAGTGAGAAATTGGTTGGCCCAATCACAAGGATGAGAAAATTCAATGAAGACATTGTCAGATCAGAAGAAATGGTTTGTCACATCAAGTTCTAAATCTGCCTCATCGAACCTTCCCAGACACCATAAACAGGGCAAGGTACCAGCCAGTTTGGTGAGCTGTGCAGAGCGTTCGAGTGGAGTACTCCATAAATTGAGCTATCTGTGTTGCAAACCATTACAGTATATCACTCATATCCATTGAGTGACAGTAAATAAACTTCCATAAATGTACAGTTCTATGTCTCATTTGCACCAGTATAAGGTAATACATTATGTGTATTTGTGTGGGTGTGTTGTTTGCAGTCGATATGAAAACCGTTCTTTTGAGATAGAATACGATTTGTGATTTACATATGAAAGAAATAATCTTGGTCTTTTTCAATGTATAATTTCAATTACATCCCACTCTAAATTGGGCTATAAATTCTGTTGTACAAAAAACTGGTGATTTTTAACTTTGTACGCCCCAGTCCAACACCAGCGTCTTCAAATCATGACTGAACAAACAGGTTCCGTTCACCCCTTACTTACAGAATTTTTATGTCATAATAAAAGGGAACATTTACTCGGTCTGGATGGAATGGCCTGATCCTTTCCCTCTGTACCAGGCTCAATATGCTGAATGGCATTCTCCTCAGCGTTTACACCAGGCCGGGGGCATTAAACGACGCACCAACCCATGGATGATGAACAGCCAGGAAACAGTATTTGCTGGAGCTCTCACCCTTCCCAGTTTCAGAAAAACAAACAACAATATTTACTCCAGGTGTCCTTGCATTCACACCGCGTACAGCTGCAGCAACACTTCTCAATGTTTTGACTCATTCCTTTGGCAAAATGCAAATTTCAGTTTTCCACCTCTTTAAGTGGGAAAATGCCCGTGTTTGCTGACTAACCTCCTCATATCTCTCTGTAACAGGCACATGGTGTCATATTGGTTTCTCCCCGTTCCTGAGCAGTAGTCTCGGTGGTCTGAAAGATGCCTCAATGTTGTGAAAGGCCTTAATAACTGAGCTTTTAAAACTTGGAGCAGCACTGCACAAAGTCAGTGAACAATACATATTTTTACGTTGCTTTATGGCCTCCAGACAGGGCTCCATCAGCCATTTTTTACAGCTGGTCTGTTGTTTCATTTCTGTCTTGTTTTATAAACAGGTTGGGACATAAGCTACCCTGCATTGATCTGACACTATTCACAAATACAAGGATTAAAATGATTAAAAGATTTATGGTCTATCCCTCAGCAATCGTCATCCATTCCGTTGTTGCAACACGCCGGTAACAGCTTCTGCTAATTAAACGATTCACACAGAAAAGCACATCTTGCCTCGGAAGCTGTTAAAGCATGGGTGACAGAGAACTACCTCAAATATCATGTTTAACAATAAAACTAAGAATTCTAAAGTGACCATTAAACAACAAAATATTCCAACTCTGAGCCTCCTTTGTCTAAAATATTTAGCTAATTCTACTCTGTAACAATATACTGATCCAATAAAGCCCCTATTAAATTTACAGCCTATAACTCTCAAAACCAGCCGGCCATGTCGATCCTCCTCTGCAGAACTCCCCGGGTCATCTATGGCCATCTGCTGCAGATTTTTTATATACATATGGGTTAAAAAGATACCTTTTAGAGAGAGTTGCAGTCGTTCAATGTCACAAGGTGCTCTTTTTATTGCTAACTGTCTGTAATGTTGGCGTTTTACACCCCAAAACAGTGGATCATCTCATTGGTTCGATGCTGTCAAAACAGCAAAATTCAAATTCGATTGACTTTTAGAATATTGGGGTGGAATTTAAACAGGTTGGTTGAATTCTAAATGCTGTGAAAACAACAAGGTTTCTTACTTTACAACGAAAATGTGTCATTAAAGGAATTGTCCAGGACATTTTGTGCCTGCAGTCAGCCACGTGATAGCTTTTCAACTTGCTCTTATAGTTAATCTTTCAACTTCATCACTTTATAACTTCTCCAGAGTGGGTCACCATTCAGCTTCTTTAATGTACACAGCAGCTTAAAACACAACTTCCACGGAAACAATCCCCAGCATTTCTAGTAAATTTTCAATAACCGAATTAAATTAAATGTCACTGAATTACAAGTTAGAATCCTATTCTGAAGCAAACACAGTTCAAGGGATTGCTCATGCAACTGAGCAACTGATCAGCAAAGAGTGGTTAACGCGGGCTCTCAGTAAATAGGCTCAGCACAAGTTATAAAGACGTGTCTGAAAGCTGCTGAAATCCCACTGTCCAACATGAAGCACCGTGCAGGACAAAGAAACCGCAAGCTATACTTTGAAAAACCTTATCCTCAGATTCTTAATAGTGGAATCTGATGCTGTAGGGTAAGCATCACTAAAGGCCAGGGAAAGATACAGGACAGTTATTCACTTTAAAACTGAATGTCAGTTTGATTAACAACATATGTGAATGTTTGGAAAGTAGACAGCGGGAGAGACACTGGGAGAGAGCATTGTTGTAGGATGGGTTCACAGGTTTCAGTATGCTGAAATTAAGACATTTCAACAGCACTTTATAGCATTTTAAGTAATGATGCAGATACAGAATGATGGTGTGATCTCATACAGAGTCAGAGAGTCATGGAGATGTATAAAATTGAAATAAACCCTTCCATGCAACTGATCCCTGCTGAACAGATATCCTAAAACAATCTAGTCACAATTGTCAGCATTTTGAATATATCGCTATAAACCGTTTGCAGTCATATACCTATCCAAATGCCTTTTAAATGTTGTAATTGTAACCGCCACCACCACATCCTGTGGCAGTTCATTCCTAACATACACCACCCACTGGATGGAAAAGTCGCTCCTTAGGTCAATTTTAATTGTTTTTCCCCCTCACCTTAGGTTGCAACCCTCTAGATTTGGGGAAAAGACCTTTGATTATTCACCCTGTCCATGCCCCTCACGCTCCAGGCAAAGTAGCCACAAACTATTCAATCTGTCTCTAAAGCTCAAGTCCCAGCAACATTCTTGTCAATATTTTCTGACCCTCTTCAAATTTAACAACGTCTTTCCCACAGGAGGAGAGCTAGAATTGAATGCAGTATTTGAAAAGTGATGGAACTACTGTCCTGTATATGACGTACCGACCACTATAGTCAAATTGCTGACCAATAACGACAAACATACCAAAGCCTTTTCACAATCCTGTCTCACTGTGACTGCACTTTCAAGGAGCTATGAACCTACACTGCCAGGTCCCTTTGTTGATCGACGAGGGTTTCTGCTCATTGAGTGGATAAGTCTTGCAATGATTTGCCTCTCCAGAATGTAGCACTTCACATTTATCGATAGTAAATGCCATCTGCCACTCCTCAGCCTATTGTCCCATCTAATTAAGATCCCGTTGTATTCTGAGGTAACTTTCTTCCCTGTCCACTACACCATAGATTTTGGTGATATCTTCAACCTTACCAACTGGCCCTCCTATGCTCACATCCAAGACAATCATATAAGCAATGAAAACTAGTGGAACCAGCACCAATCCTTATGGCACGCCCCTGGTCACAGCCTAGCAGTTCAAAAACAATTCTACACTACAACCCTCAACTCCGACCTTCAAGTCAAGTTTCTAATCAAATGGCTAGCTCTCCCTATATTCCACATGTACTATTCTTGTTAACCGGTCTTCGAGGTGGAAAGTTGTCAAATCATTTACGGAGGTTCATTTCAATAATATACATTTCTCTGCCTCAATGAAGCATCTTAGTCACTTGTTCAGAAAATTCAGTCAAGTTAGTGAGACAAAACTTCCCATGCTTAAATCTATGTTTATTATTCCTAATCAGTGCATTCCTTTCAAAATCCATGCAAATCCTGTGCCTCATAATCCTCTCCCAACAACTTGTCCACCACGGGCGTCAGGCTCACCGCTTTGCCTTATCACTCTTCTTAGATTCTTTTAGAAATGACACCACGTTAGCCAAACTCCAGTCTTCCAACACCTCACATGTGGCTATCCACAAATCATATATCTCAGCATGGGGCCCAGAATTCACTTCCCTATCTTTCCACGGCTTCGAGGGTACATCTGATCAGTTCCTGGAATTTTTCCAACTTTAAACGTTTTATGAACTCCTCTGTAATACAGACAATTTCCAAGATGCCATTGATAATTTCGGAGTCCTCGAGCTTCCATATCTTCCTGCACAGTCAATATGATACAAAATGCTTTTGTAATAACTCTTTCATCTTAAGCAGTTCTGCACATTAGCAACGTTGATGATCTCCATAGTTGCTCTTTTCTCTTTAATGCATTTCGAGAATGCCTTTGGCTTCTTCTTTACATAACTTGACATAGCTACCTCATGTACCCTGTTTGCCCTCCTGATTTCCTTCTGAGGTGCAGTCCGACTGCCTTTAACTCCTATGGCGATTCATTTTAAACATGAAATTAAGAGTCTAATGACGATGATTAATCCATTTTCAATTGTTTGGAAACCAATCTGATACACGAATGTCCTTTAAGGAAGCAAACTGTAATACTTGTTGCAAGGATTGTTAAGTTTTGTCGCTCAGGTTGAGATTTAGGGTGTCGCTTTGCTCGCTGAGCTGTAGGTTTGATATCCAGACATTTCGTTACCTGGCTAGGTAACATCATCAGTGGCGACCTCCAAGTGAAGCGAAGCTGTTGTCTCATCCTTTCTATTTGTATCTTTCCCCTGTATGGGGTTCCTGGGGTTTGTGGTGATGTCATTTCCTGTTCGTTTTCTGAGGGGTTGATAGATGGCATCTAGATCTCTGTGTTTGTTTATGGGGTTGTCTTTGGACTGCCAGGCCTCTAGAAGTTCTCTGGCATGCCTTTGCTTAGCCTGTCACAGGATAGATGTGTTGTCCCAGTTGAAATGGCGGCTTTTTCATCCATGTGTAGGACTACGAGGGAGACAGGGTCATGTCATTTTGTGGCTAGCTGGTGTTCGAATATCCTGATGGCTAACTTTCTCTCTGTTTGTCCTATGTAGTGTTTGTGGCAATCCTTGAATGGAATTTTGTAGATGACGTTGGTTTTGTCCATGGGATGTACTGGGTCTTCTAAGTTTGTTAGTTTTTGTTTGAGAGTGTTGGTGCGTTTGTGTGCTACTAGGATTCTGAGGTGTCTAAGTAGTCTGGCTGTCCGTTGGCAGGCTAAGCAAAGGCATGTTAGAGAATTCCTAGAGGCCTGGCACTCCAATCGCAATGCCATAAACAAACACATAGATCTAGATACCATCTAACAACCCCTCAGAAAACGAACAGGAACGACACCACCACAAACCCCAGGAACCCTATCCAGGAGAAAGATATAAATAGAAAGCAGGAT